>NC_039479.1:14812029-15528190 GCF_003590095.1 Trichoplusia ni | reverse complement strand
ATACAACCCTAAAATTCGTTATTATCATGTAAAATGTAAAAAATAACACAGTCTGGCACATAAATTCCATTTTTAATCTCACACATACTCGACTGACATTCAATATCGGAGATTAATTACATGCAAAACTTACTGTCGAACTGTTGCGTGGCCTGAGCGAGGAGCGAGGCGAACACTCGGTCCGCGAGGGGTGGGGGCTGGGGGGGGCGGTCGTCGTCGCTGCTGCTGTAGCGGTCGCCGCCCCACTCGAGCGAGCGCTGGCGCCGCACGCCGCCCGGGCCCGGCGCGCCCGCCAGCCCGCCGGACAGCCCGCTCAGGGACCCAGCCTTAGCCCGCCGACCTGGCCGCTCCATCCTCGACGATTTTAACACATCTTGTCACCACATCTGAAGACAAAACAAAATAATATATAAAATAACGCTGTCATATAACTAGGACAAAACTCTATTAAAATTGAAAGCCATAATATGTGCTGCAATTTAAGACATCACAAAAGTTTTATAACGCTCTCGGCACACAAATCATACAATCACTAAAACACACACACAAAACCTCAATCACTGACAGGATTTTTTTTCGTAGCAATGTATACAAACACATTGTAGGTACAAATAAAACATAAGCCTTAAAGCCTCAAAAAACAAAACAGAGTCAACGTTTTTCACAAATGATTTACGTTGCTTTTGTTACAAACTCGTTAATATCAACCTTTTTTAATTATCGAAGGTGAAAAAGTGTAACAACAAAGCAAATAATTTCCACCCTAACAATGAAAAACGATTTACAAAAAGTTGTGAACTTTTAGTTCGAGATCTACAACTGGCCGCCAAACCATAAGCCCTCGCTCAAATAAAAGAAATCGACGCGATATTTTATCAAAGCAGTTACAACCTCGTGAACGGAAAAGAACAACTGTAATAAAGAGCCTACAAGTCGTTTGGTTAGCGGCCCAACATAAATAGGAAGTTTGCGCGAGAGGGCGTGCGTGTTGGACGCCTAATCCAGTGGATTGCGCCGCGGTGTCGCTCGCGCTCCGCTCGTTCCAACATCATTTCTCGTATTGACTTAATTTGTACAAGCTTCAGTTCCGCTTTGTACTTCATCGACAATTTAAAATACAATTCCATCTGAGAGTTAAACTAGGAGTGTTTACATCACGTTCAATTACATAACAAGATTGATATTTAAAGGTAAATACGATAAACCACCCTTAATGTAAATTATTGGTGGGTAAATAGGGGTTAAATTGGTATAACGTCAAGAGAATGATTTATTTTGTATTGTTCCTTATCATACGTTTTACAATTACATTACTTAAAATTAACTTGTGTCTGAAGCGTATAAATAAATGATACGTGAGGTAACTGACGTATCTTATTAATCATTTCCCTTCATTTACGTACTTAAAAGAAGAAATATGTAGGAGGATGATTTTTGTATGTGTTATTAAATCAGATTTAACTATATATATATATATTTTTCCTAGCCTACTGTGTCCCACTGCTGGGCAAAGGCCTCCCCCAAATCCTTCCACGACTCTCTATTCTGGGCCGCATGGAACCAGCCTGGTTGGTAAGCGTTGAGGTCGTCTCGCCACCGCTTCCTAGGTCGCCCACGACCATCCGTTGGCTCCCATAGTGTGGTGACTTTGGCCCAACGATATTACATAGTATTTATTTATCACAAATTCCATGTAAGTATTTCTACACACATTAGTATCTGGTTATCATTATTACCATTTATGTAAAGCTGCTTGTCTATTACATTATTATAAACTCGCTTAAAATACCTAAATACAATATACTAAATCAATGATTTATCAAAACCCGCTAAAAGTAATTTTCTAACTTAAAAATAAAATAGATTAAACCAACAATCTACTATAAACAGAGCCTCAGATCAAATACAATTAGTAACTCTAATTAAAACTCAATTAAGTACAAGTAACTCTACTTAAAAGAATAAGTAGAGCATCTTTACGAATGAAGATGAAATCTAATGAGTTTTACGTTGAATGTAAATACAAAGTGGGTACTGTATTTAAGGCAGGCAATTGTTAAGGTTTACTGCACTCATTTCTCATTTCGTATCGGCAGAATAAACAGAGGCGGTTTCATTATAGATTCGCCGACATTCCACAGAGTTACAAATTGTTTAGACATTATTGAGATTGAATAAAATTCTTTGGAAAGTTTCTGATTCTGATTGAACTATGGGTACGTCTGAAGTTGTGTTTAGATGTAGATAAACGAATTGAAACATCAAAGATCTGTAGAAAAGGTTTACGTTTGTTATTTAACTTATATCTTTAGTTTATAAATCGCAGCTTAGCATGATAAATATTCAATTCATTTAGGCTATCGAAGCCCACTGCTGGACACAGATGTGGGATGTCTATGCCCAGTTGCGCCAAAAATCAATAATCATCAATATTGTTGACAAATATTACGAAGCCAATAATATGTCACGTATATGTTCGTCAACGCGTGGAAGTATTTTAGAGAAATTTTGCGATAATTTCATTGCTTATCTTTAGCTTTTTTAGTGTGACTCACATTAAATGATGTAATAAAATATAAAACTAGTATTTAACAAGCCTCCATAAGATAATTGCAATAACATTAAACGTACCATTACACGAAATTATACTTATCAATATCATAAGACGATACCAAGAAAATACCAAGATTAGTCCTTAATTACGTGCCTAATTCTATTAAGCTCATGTTTACTAATTACTTTTTCCGTATCGGGCTATTAATGGAGCAATAATTAATGAGCGCCCTGTCTACTTCGGCTGTACACAGTCTAGGACCGCCTGACGGACCGCTCGGTTTAATATAAAGTAGGCTGTTTACCCGGCCGTGTCACAGCGTTAATAAATACGCCGCTTCCCTTCACAGACAAGCATCTGTTTTTATTCAATATTTACTTTTATTGTGACGATGGATATTGAAATGGTAGCGACTACCGGTATAAGTATTGGTATTCAATTATATATTTTTTATCTGAAAAATTCACGCACAACGTTTCGAGATTATTTGTATGGAGTTGTTTGGTTTCTTTATATAAAAGAAGTGAAAATTCCTTATTCTAGCTGTTACGCGTAACTTCGTTCGTCATTTATGAATCACATAAATACTTGTCCTTAGCTGGATAGAATAAGCGACTCGTCGCCTTCAGAGGGTTAAGTATTTTGACCACAGCCACTCCTCTATTCCTGGAACCTTTTTACTGTGTCATGTTGCGGGTTCAATACCCATCTAGAACAATTTGTATGATTCGCAAATGCTTGTTCCGAGTGTGGCTGTCTAAGAAATTTAGTCCTTGTGCAGCGACAAAGTAAACCAGTTTTAGAAGAAGCTTTCATAGTTTACACAAATTGAAGTAACAAACAAACTCTAGTTTTGGTTCCGAAGGGCAAATTTTGCCCAAACTATAGACTCTTGTAACTACCTGATATCTGAGTTAAAGACGACGAAAAATTTTACGGCTTGAATAAATAATACTTACTTTCAATAAATTATGTAAAGACAAAAAAAAACTGAAAACTTTAAGTTCCATTGAGTTAAATATGTATTTAAATTAAATATCAAGGCCGCTAGAAACTGTTACCGCTGAATTTTCATTAATGAATTAAAATTTTAGGTTTCTGAAAGTCAATCATCAGAACTTCTTAAGTTCGTTCATTTTGAAAACATTTTTCTCTTTTATTCGATAATCTTAGGAATTTTCTTAGATCTTCTGCTGTCTGGGTTTTAATTATTATAATGACAACCTAAGCGTGTTTCAATATGCCATATACATGGAGATACATTTTTGGACATGGTACAATGGACACGGGACCAACGCAAGCACTAACTTACTCCGTGTCAGTGGTGGAATAATAAATTTAAGAAAAATAAAATCCATATAAATTGTTGTGACGCATTTATCTGCCATTTGTTTTTATCCTGTTCTAAAAACCTTCAAATCTAAGCCACTATAAACTTACGGATAGAAGTGATAGTACTTAGGGACTATTGCAAAGAGAGTTATGAAGGTCAAACAATCAGGTTATCTATTGTCGAAGCAGGTGTAAAACCCTGATAACAGTTAAACCCTTGAGGAATTTTATGTTTCGCCTTCCCTTGTTTTCACGGACCATCAAACACCCTTTGAAGGAATTCGAAGGTGACCAACCGATGAAATAACAAAAAATATTTTTGAAATGAAAGTTATATATTTCTATGGATCAGGTGAAATAGGAATTTAAATCCATTATCTTGTTTTAACCTACTCTCTTTTTAAATAAAACGGGTTCCCGCAATTCAATAATATGTTTAAAAACTGAAAATGTGACTTTACATTTGAATAATTCGGCAGTATTGCTTACCATAATAAATCGTATTCACTAAATACCTTATCTTTCTAAAGAAAGTGGTTACACAGAAGCACAGAAACGGGGTATAACTATGAGTAATCAAGATTTATAGATATTTTATTTAAACTTTTAAACTTGTTCTTGAGGCATTGCAGTATTGCGACCTTAATAAATATTGAGTGTGAAGCGTCCACAGCACAACGCTTCAACCCATCTCAGCATACATCGTTCTATAAATAAAAGATATTAGAAATAGTGTTGTAGCAAGGATTGCGGTTCCGCGTCACGTATAAAATAAGCGTCAGGCCAATAGGGAACAAGACAGTATGTGAATTATGAGCGGCACGCCTTCCCCGTATTAAAACTGCATCTTACAAAGTAAAGCTGACCTTCTTAAGTCGCACTTTGCATAGTCGTGTACAAACTTAGTAAATTAACCGCCGTCCGAGCCCGAGATCATAATCTACAGCGATTAACATTTAGCGCTTTAAGCGCGGCACTTGCTTACGTAGGTGAATATGGAAACTTTGGATTAAGTATTCAAGTTTCAGTTTTCTAGAATGGAAAATATTTTAATTAGGTCACCTCTAGGCTTGTAAAGTCATTACCGTTTTTTACGTAATTAGAGATTGACGAAAGGAGAGAAGAAACTTAATGCTATTTATTTTAGACGAGTGAGTTTTCTAATTAAAACCTTAAATAGAACAAGATCTCTTAACTGAAACTGAGAATGTAAGCATAGGCCTGTAATTCAAACTTTTAAGAGACAAAAACAAAAGAAAATTTTCATAATTGTATTTTGTACCTTATTTTGTTTAAGAATTCGTGACCTTTTCTCAGCTCATGTTAATGTTTAAACACTTTTCTTGTTTAATAAATCTAAAGCACTAATCTAATTGCTTTACGCCTTTGTCCTAAAGTAATAAATCTGTTAAGACTCAACAAAGTTATCACGTTACAAAGATCAAAGTTGCATTGTTTTAATTTGATTAGATTCGTGAGAAAAAGTAGAGGTTATTCGCCTTTTCTAACTATTTAAATTAAAAGCATTTAAAAAAAGTATTGAAATAACTTGAATAATAATGAAAATCACAAATTAAATCACAAAAAAAAAATGCAGATATATAATAAAAGTTCAGAGAATTTTAAAGATTCACTAGTCAAGATTACTAAATATTGTAGAACATAAGTCCTCTAAATATTAAGTTATTATAAACGCCTCTAAGTATTTAGGTATTATAAACTTTATTAATTTATTGAAATAATCCTACATTTCTAATTTAACATTCAGCTGCATGCCTAACAATTCTGTAAACTAAAATTTCCTGGAATACGCAATAACAGTTCATTCCAATAAACAGTAAAGGGATATGAATTCCACAAAATTCACTTGATACTTGAAACAAACAAGTATTCCGGTTATAATTGTATTAAAGTAAATCGAATACCAATAACGATAACTGTGATACTTAAAAACATACCGAACAAAACAAATCAATAGTAAAATAAAGTTTTCTTAAAACACTTATGACGATCAGATTTTGAGGCAAAACACAATTTATACGAGAACGTGATCAAAAATATACATCAGTTAGAATAGTTTTAGATGTATCGCGGAGTCCCAGCACGTAGGGAATAGGTCGGCAGGCATCAGGGGCCGACCATCATCGCTTAAAGAATCACCTACTGTTGCATTTGTGGAAGCAGGACAGAACTGCACGAAAAGCGGTGTCTCTTTTCCACCGCTAACCTTAGGACCCTCGACGGATACCACGCGGTGAATGTATTGCATTTGAAAATTGCTGTATAATCTTTTTTTTAAAACTAACTGCACTAAGGTATTTAAACCTTGTGTAGCGGAGGGTTTCACACACATTGAAGTCACTTGTAGGAAAACATCCAGGCTCAGGACAAGCATTTTTGTAGGATACTTGTCCTACGCGGGGATCGAATCTGCGACACGTCGCGCTCAGTGGATTCTATCTAATCGAATCTTCATTAAACCTTTAATGTGTCTTATTAAACTCTTCTAAAAATAAAAGATTATCTACTAATACTAATGCTACTGCTTTACAGATTATCAAATGAGTTTCTTGCTGTTTTGGTAATTTCATGCCTGTCAGTATCTACTGAGAGATTATTGTTAACGTCTTAAGGGTAACCAATATATTAGACAATTACTATAATAATTTAATCACAATTAATCCTCATTTTGACGTTCAACACTGCAAAACGATTTAAGCGAACTGAGTATTTCATCATAATCAAATAGTAATTTATTACTTTAATTAGAATGTACCTCAAACAATATTTTTAATCGAAATTATTATTAATTATTTTTATTTCAAAGTAAGATTGCAGTTTATTAGATACTAATTACATTGTATAGTTATTAATCATTGAATTACAAATTAGGATAACGAAAGTATGCCTATATATGGATCATCTGGAATTACAATTCCAAAATTCAATGTTGAAAATTAAATGTAAATCTATCCCGATTGATACGTATTCTGTTAATAGGTACTGAACTGTTTTGCCTATGTAAATTATGTAGAGATTCACGGCTGACTGAATACACGAATTAACCAGGCACTAGGGTACGTGACGCGTATTGTATCGTCAGATACATGAAGGCCGATACAATTAGGGCTTAATTAATTTATGACGCACCTATAATTAGATGTCCAATAACATTACTGGGCTTAACGCGGCTTTACGTGTCGCCCATAATTTATAAGAGCCATGATTATTGATGGGCTCGATACACGACTCATTAATGTATTGTTTAAGCCACATAACTTCATATCACCATAGATCTGTGACATCGCATGTTATATTTCAATCAAGAGTATTGTTTAATTAAAATATCAACTACTGACATAAGTGACATATATGTACATACATACATGAATAATCCTGGTATCTGAATATAGCAATATCATGATTCCACTGTTCTAAATTATGTAAAACCAATCAAATGATTGTGCATAATTAGAATGTCACTAGCGACGAATGGAGCAGATCCAAATAATTGAATAGTTGTCTGAGTGAGCCGACTTAGCGGAGATTAACACAATCCAATGAATGTCTCACATAGTAGTCTCGCAGGACACTGAAGAGCATTAGATTAACAAGGTGAATATTCTAACTAACTGTCGCCAGTTAATATAGAGCTGCCCACTTTGGCTAGAACTTTTTAACGAGCGCCGCTGTATCGGGTCTGCCATTAAATACTTAAACATTTTCATACTGAAATGGAAAACGGCAATTTGAAACCCAATTTTTATAGCGAAAATCATTTCGCTTAATTTTATTGAACTTTAGGCTCCGTTAATGATATTTTTTGAACGAAGTCCTGAAGACTTTCAGCTTTGTAATTAAAATTATAGTGATTGCTCTTGAGTAATGTTGTAAATGGCTTTTATAATAGCCACTATCTAGCAGAAACTTAGGCTTAATATTTTTACCAGTAATATATTAATTTCAACTCATTTAAGTCAGAATTTCGACACGATCAACGATATACTGTTATTCGTCAAACTATTAAAATATGGTGGCCCTGACTGCTATATCGCAGGTTGGGTTCGATTCTCACCCAGGACAAATGTTTCTGTGATGAGCATGATAATTTTTTCTGTGTCTGGGTGTATTTTATCTATATTTAAAAATTATATTTGTCAAATGACTAGTACTCATAGTACCATCCTTACTTAGTTTCAAACTAGACGGCGTCGTATGAAAGTAGTGGTATTACGTTACATTATTATTATTTCTTTGAAAATAAGTAATGAAGTAACATGTGCCTACTCTTCAACGTAAAGAAGCAGATAAAAACCAGCAGACACAAATTATAAATGCTTAGAAAAAAAGATTGGTTCTATTTTTTCGAACCCAGTTGTCTACAAGTTACTGACACCAGAGAGACAGAAACGAAAATCAATATGATGTCAGTCATCATCGTGTCGTCATGATGTCACACACATTTTTATAAATTCTTACAATTTATGTAAAACTTAGATTAAATACAACTTTATTTTATTGGATCTTTCGCTAGCTGTTTCAATTATGTTTCCTACAACCTGAAGATTACTAGAAACTAAAGTTTTTTTCATCATCCGTCCCAAATATGTCACCCTAGACAATACAACGCGTGTAGGGCAAAGCAAACAGGTATACACAAACGTAATTGCCTTCAGACATCTTACACCACAATTGACTCCCAACAGATATCATAGCACAATCTCATTAATATAAACATAGGTACATACGTTAATACGTTGACGGGTCTAATCTGCATGACTATTGAATGGAACGTCGCTATAATTGGTTGGATATTGTCAGTAGGTAGTCGTATAAGTGTAGTATAGTTGGTATGACGGTCTAATGTAATCCAGTGAGGAGCTAATCTGATATCGAGGCGGAGCAGGCGCGGGGACCTCGCCAGTTTAATTGGGTTGCGCTTAATCCCCACAATGCAACTTTAGACTCATTTTCACTGTCCAATAAAGCTGCGCGAGCTTTATATCATCCTTAAAGCTTTGCAAACAACTGAAACTGCACGCTGCAGTCTGCTGCGAGGTGCAGACTCATCTTTTTTTACCCTAAAACTTATTTATGTGATTTTTCTGTTAATTGTACCCAATATCTTTAAATTTACATATTTTTTCTCTTATAATAATAGGAATAAGTAGTACTATATACTGTATACCTACGCAATTTGTAGTGTACAATTATTAAATGAATACTTCTTAAGTAATATAGATTTCCTAGCAAAAAGTGAACACCTACTACATTTCAAACTGCAAACCCGCTTAAGACATTGTATTATTTACGTGCGCTAATCCCTAGCGAATATGGGGAATGTTTAAAAAAACACGACGAGGAATAATTGAATGTTTTTCGTTTTCAGTATTTAGCAATTTCACGCTCAGTAAATGCAATAATCTACGCCACAGTAGATAATTCAATTCCAGCGTAAATACATGGCCCGTTACCGAATTTCCTTTGAGAGACGGAGCGTGCGGCAGGCGCTGCGATCCGGCACGTTTCTCTGAACTTCGGAATTCCAATTTTGAAAAGTTTTCCAACAAGGGCCCGATATTGACAGCCAGTGTCAGAGGGCCACTCGTTGAGGGCAGCCGTAGCCTTAAAAACAACTTCACGCGACACGATACGGCCTATCTAACTGGACATGTGACACACACATGCAGCCCCGTGCAGCCTTCAAACGATCGACTCTACGGGATACACGAAACATGAAAACCCAAAGAGAAAACCTTTTGCTTCTTTTTTGTTCAGAATGCGTCTGAAACTGTTCAAACTGGCCAAGGATTATCACTTAGTATTTTTATTCAGTAAAATGTAACACGATTATTGTCACAGAGAAGCAGTAAATTAAATTATGACCATAAAAAGCTAAAAAGTATAATAATAAAGAAGGCTTTGTGATTGCGTGCCAAGTACGGGATAGCAGCGACCATGCTTCATTTTTTGCTGAAAAGAAGGGAACCGGAAAGATTAACTTCTTTTATAATTAAGTTTGTCCCCAGACACCAATTTATAAACGGTGTGCGTTTCGCTCAGTATAAAAGGGTATCTAATGAAAACCACGGCCGTAAAACTGGAAACTTAAGATTTATTTAACAACCTCCACATGGAATTAATGCCTCGCAACATTTTTAAAGGAATGAAATAAATTCTAAATTTATTGAAAACCGTGGTACCTACAAACTTTTTTTAAATGTGGAAACTCTAAAAAAATGAAAAATAAAACTTATTATTTTTGCAATGTATATTACATTATAGTCATACTTTCAAAAGAAAGTAGAAAAACCAAAAAAAAATCTGTTTCGATCTTTTGTTTCAGAAACCAATGTGTGGTTCAAAGCGCCATCTGTGAAAGTATCAGCGAACTTCTCTAAGGGAGGGTGAAGTCAGCGCCATCTAACGTAATACTTGGGAACTACGATGCCCTCTGTGAAACAAAACTTGAACCACGTTCGTTTCCCACATTTGTTTCATCGCTTCCAACAACACAAACTGAGGCGTCTAGGGGAGAGACAAGATAGCATCGTTCAATTAGATGATCATGAGAATTAGAATTTTTTAAGTTGTAAAACGGTTAACCAATAAATAACATTATATACCTAAGTAAAATCAACTTAAACCTAAGGTAGGTAAGGTAACCTAATCCACCCAAAATTCCTTATTTACTTTATTCAATTAATTTTGTGATTACGAAATGTTTGTACGCACTTATTATACTCATATTTTAACCTCGATTACCTCCTGTTACGGTAGACAGAAAGAAACACATTTTTTTGGATGGATGCAGGTAATAGTTTTTTTATTTCTTTTAGCTATCTTTTTTCTGGCGTGAAAGAAAAGAACTATAAATTCTAATTGTACGCGTAAAGCCAAAGGATGGGGGACACATCGTATGGTTTTCCTACGTATAATTTTATGGCATAACTTCAAGATTGTAACGACGGGGACATGGCCACATTTGCCATTGATCATAGGGAATGGGAAAGCTCGCTGAGGATCGAGACAAATGGCTTAAACGTGTACTAGGCGATCATGAAACACGAGGAGGTTTGGGAAGACAAGGATACTATTAGAGCATACAGAAGCATATATTGCATACACTAGGAAAATTGGGAGTCGTTTTGGATGGGTAATTTCAGGTATCAGGGAAATCGGTAAAGTATTCTACTTTTTCGAAGCATTTCATCAAAGTAACCCTGCGTTAGTGTTACTATAAAATCTACGCCCTTCGTAGATAAAATCGAGCTTATATTGTATAGCCATGATAAGTATATTTTTTTCAGTTCTAGTTTTTTATCTGTTATGCAATGCTATGTAGGTATTGTTATGTAAATATGCTACGGAATTTATTATGGTCCGTTTCTATCATATTTTCAGCAATTTAAATTCATGCATAGGTCTCGCATGTGAAAGCGAATCAACGTCAGCAGACAAAAATAAAACACGCTCCCCACAGGTACATGAATTCGATAAGTTTTGCAAAAACCTGCGATTGTTCGGAACGCAATATGAACAAAAATACGTTTCGATGTGGGCTTACTCGAACAGATGTTTCAAATTGACTGATTCCCAAAAGCTGTTAAACCAAGCGTGAAGGTTGTAATAAAGACCGCAGGCCGGCTCGAGATTAATTAAGATAGAGGCGTGTCGAGCTTCAAGAACATTTCTACTGACCACGACTTTTACTTACTTCGTTTACCCACACATTTACATTTCGCGAATTACACACACTATGTAGCTTACTGCATTGAAAATGAGACGTTCGCTGAATTAAAGAAGTTTGTGGTTAGAAAAATTCAATATATTCGGTCGAGAAGAAAAGTATTGTTTAGTACAAGGGCTTTTGAGTTCATTCATATCAGTAATTTCAATAGGTACATTATACTTTTATTCTAGTTAATAGACAGTTAGGTACACTGATTGGAGAATCAAAAAAATCTTCAATTACTCATTCAAAGAGAAATAACTACTTTTATTAAGAAAATATATTATATTATATATATATATATATATATATATTATATTATGATAAATATATTACGTTAAAGCCTTTGAAACTAAATTATACTATTGAAATATGTCAGTAAGCCTAGACTAACATAAATAATTAAGTACCTAAATATTTGTATTGTTAGACGTATTTGACAGGTCCCTAGATGTCTGGCCTACATTTATGAGAACATGTCTAAACAGGCCCATAATAATCCCGTCACCTATAGATAAAGGAGTCTCCGGGGAATGACGGGAGCACTCCATCTTTCGCACTATCCGTCAAAGTCATGGAGACAGCCTTACTTTCCGAATACAAATAACTTTACATTCGTAAATCTTGTTCGAACGTAATTGACATACATACAACATGTTTTTCTTACTATTGAAGTGTAGGTACCTATTGTAGTCTCTCATTGTTAGTATCAAAATTGTTTATCATAATAGTTAAATGATAAAGGAGGCATTGACCTTTGAACGTCTTCATTTAGATTTACGCGACACGATAGATCTTCATTCGTTTCTATAGAACTCAATTACAACAAATTAAACTGTCGCGTGTTATGTCTACCCATAAAGGCGATCCTTTGACCGTCCAAAAACGGCCTAATGATATGAAATCTGAACTATATAAAATCATATGAAAAATAAGTCTCCCGGAAACAAAGAAAAAGCTTCTTTCATTTTCTTCATAATAACATCTTACGTAACATTTTTAAACCCTTCGCATGCGCTACGTATGATCTCTTATTTTCATACAAAGTGTTCAGAGACATCATGGACAGCCGTGAATTCAAATGAAACTTGGTAGGAATACCTAAAATATATTCGACGTTAATACAGGTTTCATTTACATTTGTAGCTAAATAAAATGCAATTATATGGAACTTCACAACACGTGAGTACATTTCCTGAAGGTTAGCCTTTCACTTAAGAGTTCGCGTAAACGATAAAACCCCTCATTTCCGCTACTTCGGGCTTAAATAAGAAGGAATAAAATAAATCTCGTGTATGCTAGTTCACAGGTTCACACGTATATTACAACTCGCGCTAAAAGTGTGCTAAAGAGCTTCATCGCGCTGTCTCGCAAAAAGATTTAGGAGAAAGAAGCTTATTTTTGGTTGGGCTGACAGTGCGATAGTGTAAGGCCCATTACAGGCAAATTATGGCGGCCATTATTGTCCGCGTGTCCCGCGCTCACCGCCTTGAGTTACGTCCGCACTGGGTCAATGGGTTTTATATAAGAAATCTTTCCTAACGCGTCCCGTTCCACTACAAATAAATGTAAGTGTCTGAGTGAAACAAGTCTTCAATAAAACGTTTGCATATAAATGCGAACGATTCTCGTTAAAACTGAAGTATTATTGGAGACCCAAATTGTCACCTGTCTAATAGAGTTCATTCTCATTTCCCTGAAATGTGACAAAACATTTTGGGAAAGTAACTTTATTATGATGTGGGTAAGTGTTACACGTAACACGTAATATAAATAAATAAATTATATCAAAGCACCCGTGGCGGGCTAACGGGGAGTCCCAGTGCGCGTCGGGCTTAAGTTTGACGAAGTTAACCCATTAACAAGGTCACTAAATCATTCGCGTCACTACTAAGTTCGCTTGCTTGTCTCGCCAAATTATTTTAATTACCGTTACAAGTTTATCGCGGAACTAAACGGGATTAAGAGCGACTTAGCGATGAATATTTCCTTATACATCTACTATCATTACGTAAGCGTTTATTGCTCTTTCGGCAAATTTTAAACTTCGATTTGAAATAAAATACTCAGTCTCGAAAACTTTATTGCTGGCTTTCTATTAAGCTAACGACGTAACGGGGGCAATTATCCTCGTTGATTCAGATAGTTGTCCACTGATGCGCAAAATAGAGCCCGCTTAAAATCGGACTTGGTTCCCAAGGCGACTACAAAGCGGCATGCGGCCGATTACGGTCAAATTATTGCTATCATTATAGTCCGTACTTCTGTACGATACTGGGTAATCACGGCCGGTTGTCGCACTGCAATACTGCATCTTATTTACCGGTACATAGGAGCCATCTAGTAACTAACGTCGCCGCCCGACATGTTTAATGATACCATTGGTCCTTTGTAACCCGCCACTATATTTTTTACCTTGCATTTAACTTTGTTCAGCATATTCAGAGCGGAACTTTTAAAGATCTTAGATTCGTAATATTTTTACCTTACTTCATTTACTTGGCATATTGATAAATACGTACAGTAAACTCTTTTCGCAGTAAATCTGCTGTTTGATTAGGACCACGATAATAAGAGTTCTGAAAAAGTTCGGTTGGAGAAACGTAGAGCACTCTCTCAATTTTCTAAGAAATTCCGCTAATAAATTCAATGATTTCTATGAATCAGTTGCGTTTTCAGTCTTTGCTTCTCTGAAACCCACAATTGTAGAATATATTTTTCTCTGAACTTCAAATTTGTGAAAATCCAAGAAAAAATCTATGCAGGCTTCAAACTTCAATAAAATGTTTAGTAGGTTACTGGTTACAAATGACAAGCTAGTTAAACAATAATGAATCTGCTTTATCGAACATGAATAGGACTTACTAAGGCATTGCTCTCCTTTGTCCTAACGACTTATATTATTCAGTAAAATCCACTGCACGTAATACGTGATTCCTTGAATAAAATGGACCATAACAAGTATGAATTTAAGATTAAAAACGAAATTCCAAAAAATGTATAGAAATCAGCAAAAACATAATTAAATAATTTATAAATACCTTATCAGTAAATAACCAATGAACCGATTTTGCAAAAACTTTACCAGTAGAAAACCTTATTGCTTGCGAATTTCATCTTAAATATAAAATTCTCACGTCACAGCGTAAGTTAACATACTCTTCCGAATCGACTAAAGCAATTATTATAACATTTTATATGCATATTTAGGTATCTGCTAAGCGGCTAGTATCTTATTTTCACACCCGTAAATGATAAGAGCTGTTTACTACTAACATTTTTTCTTTCTGTGTAGGTAACGTTCGTTCTTCATCAGAAATTACTGAAAAAAGTATATGGCCAAACAACGTTCGCGGGTCAGCTAGAAGGCTATAAATTAACTCAAAAAACTACCGCCAGCGAAGTGGGCACGTGACAGTTAGTAAACAATAATAGGAAATAAAAAAACAACTTGTCAACCACGAAATTCGAACAAAATAAAACATAGTTACTGTTCATATATTCAAAGGTTTGTTTAAGTAATCAATTATTACTGATTCACTTTAGTACCACGTAGTGTTTCATTAGAATAATTCATGAGAACGTTGAGCTCGTTGAAAATAATATTAACGTTTGAACTTAAACAATCGTCGTTGAATTACAACATCGGTTCGCGTCGACTGCAAATACGACTGCTTAGTTAAGACTCGGACACAAAAGCTGTGTGTGATTTGTCAAGCGTCCACATTCTGAATAATTGAGACGTACTGAAATTCTCTCAAATCTTATTCATGTCTGGGACCGTATGAAATCCTCCTTAATCAGAAGTTTTGTAAGAAAGAGATGATGCTCTCTGCTATGCTCATATTGTAGAGTGACGTCGCTTTTCCACAAATTCAACGGCTCTGCTTCCCAGAGGTGGTTATTACTCACCTGGTCAGATTTGATGGTCGAGTAGTAAGCAACGCGCAATATACATGCGAATGTGATAAATAAATTAAAGCGAATGCTACGCAACCATAGATATACCAGCCCCAGTATAGCACAAACTACTAGGACTATAATTTAAGTCCTGCGGTGTCGGAACATCTGACCTAGTTATACACCAACTGCGTAAATCTTTTACAATTTCTCGTATTAACGCCATTGCTTGAATAAACTGAAATGAAACTATTAACTACCAAACAGACTAAATAGCTATGACATCGCAAGTGTTTTCTATTTAACTTAAACATTTAACGTAACCTTTATGCATTCAGTGAGGGAACACACGAAAGCCGAAGTAACTGCCGATTGCCACGCACTACTTAAGCACTCACGGTCGTTTTAAGTGTAACTTTCTCCTTAAACACTCTGAAGACACATGTATGTGCAAACAAGAACCCTACATCTAAAGAAAAACGTACCTCTTTCTCTAAATCTTGATACTGTGCGAATTTGAACCTTATTATGTTCTATAGCGTTAAGGAAAAATATAGTATAGCTCGTATTAGTTTCCTTCTGATATCGCCATTAAAGGACATTTATCGAAGTCCCATTCATTAAAAAATCTGTAGAAATACCAAATAAATGTAGCGAAACTCTATTGCGAAATGTAATAGTAATATATCGAGCAATAGGAAACTATTTACACTCGGGTAAATCATTACGCTGTAATATATGAAGTCAAATGTGTAGGGAAGCATGGCTGTTGGTAGGTTACGCAATAACACCGAAATAGCTCATTCAACTTTGTTGAAACTTGACACAGATATAAATCATAACTTGGGAAATTATACCGACAGCGCGGATGACACTTTTTTATTAGTTATTAATATTTTTTATGCGAATACGTAGGTGTTGAACATATAACTGAAATTGTAAGGACTTATTCGCGTATTCACAGCCATTTAACAAGCATGTGTAATGCGGGGTTCTATAAATGTGGAAGGAAATCGCTTTTGCTAAAGATATCCGATATAACCGATAAAGAATGGATGTTATCAAAGACTTCTAAGTTCGGCTCGTAATGTTTCGAGGTGTAGTACTACAAGATGATTCTAATATCTAAAGTAGGCACAAAAAACTTTGAAAATAACCTTTACAGGTACTCACGATAAAAACAAAAGAATAAAAATTGCTAATCAAGAAGCGCAAAAGTCCAAAGGATAGTTTGAAATCGTTCGGTCAGCGAAAGAAAATGACTGGTCGTTTAGGTAACGAGGTGGCTTGATTGACGCCTAGCCGCCCTGATTAAACTGAACAGTTTTTGCCCCTTATGAAAAGAACTCGATCAATGTAACTAACCAGCAAAGATGAACAGCCTTAAATATATGAGGCGAGTGATCGATAGTGTATTACTGACTACTAAATACTTGGAAGCAAGGAGGTGATTTCATACAAAGTTCTTAACGAGAAACTGTATTACGGCTACATTTTACGGCTTCTGTATTGGACTTGTGATGAAAATGTCAGGAGATTTTATTTTAGTTTCTGTCAGCTAGTTTTGGCTCCCCTTGCACTCATAGTTACTACCCACAAGTATTTTAATCTCTATATTTCTCGTAGATATCTCAAAGTCCATCTAAAACAAAACAAAAAATACATTATTCTTATATTAGATATTTTTAAATCAGAACGCACATCATTTCTCTTTTTGACAAGAAATTTTTGGCAAGCCATCACCATCCACCTCCATAATATAAACGTAGAGTTTGATTTTATATTGGTCTTTGTTATTTCAGGATTGGATTTCGTATTCGCACGGCTAAACACGGATTTTCTTTGTTTAATCATATCAACCATTTTATAAATTCATGCGATTAAAATTACTTGTGTAACTGTTTCGTGAGCTGTATTCTGACTTGGGGTTACCTGGGTACCTGATTTCCTTAGTAAATTAAAATTTCTTGTTATAAAATTTTACATTCCTTTATTTCTTTTTCAGAGAGAAAATTATGTTTATACGTCTTTTAAAGCCGTAAAAGATTTCTGTTCATTTTGATTTTCCTTTTTCATATAATGAGTTCTTTGAATTTTATATATTTGGTTTAAGTCTACTTAGTCAATCGACCGTTGTTCAGTTTGTGCAACGATTTCGCAGTTTGGCTCTATTTTTAATGTCAAAGCTATATTTGGTACCGAACACATATAAAAAAAACACCAAAGTTATGTAGTCAAAATACAAAGTTGTTATCTAAGCAAATCTATTAAGTACTTCTTCTTTTTGTCAACAGAGGGCGTTGGATGTCGAACGATATAACGCAATGGTTTGAGTCGTCAGATATTAACGATAAGTAAAAACTTGCCGTTGTTGAGGAAACATTCAGTTTAGTGAAATAATTTCTCCAATTGAGTTTCTTCCAAATTACTAATTAAACTTTGAAATGACACTTTACGCAAATACATTTTCCAACCCAAATATGTTTTTAAATCTTCGCTTCAAAGGCCCACACAACACATCTAATATTTAAAATATAATACATGTTAATCGTAACACAATCGTGGACTGAAAACAATACGTTTGTTGGAGTAACAAAGTGTGCTGCCTAATGGAATGGGGTTCGATCCCTTTAATGTAATTGGATCTGTCAGCAGCAAACAGGCAAGCAGGTAATTACTAACTGTTAGTAACGAAAATAACAGAGTTCTAAGACACTGGATGCCCGGAGGCGTCGGGAGTCGGGACGCATTGTGAGCGCATTTGAGCGTGGTCAGATGCAGTCACACTCTTGTTGGGGTAAATCTGTGTACTGGTGTAAAGCTAAGACTTGAAGAAAAATGTATAGAGATATTCATGGCTCTAATATCTATATAGATATATAATACAAGCTATGTATATAGAAAACTATCTCCTTTGATTTAATAAACTGTTTAAAAAACATTACTGTTTACAACATTACTGTTTAAAAAAAAACAAATTGTGTGTCACTCACATTATAATATAAACTTTAGCGATGATACTAATTGAATTAACTACAGACTACACTTAATAATTGCAGTCCTTTAAAACACGTTTAAATTGAATATCAACAATCTGAAAGTATGCGCATTACAGCCGGCAGCGATCGGATTAACAAGCTGCCACGCCATTAATTATCCTGCCTGCTTAAATACTTTATACTCCTCTAGGATTTAATAACCTGTAAATGCTACGTGGAAATATTGTAACGAAAGTTGGAATTAATTTAGCGAAACGATCCTTAACGTTAACTAGTTCCGATATGATATTGTGTTACGAGAACTAATCGATTTTCTGAACAGATAATTGACTTGGAACAATTTCAACCCGCAACAGATGTAATTTACTTTGTGTAAAAATGTTTGTAGTATTTTGTATTCACACTGATAAATTGAGGTAAGTTGTATTTGCTTAATTTTTTTTTTGCGTTAAAACTCTTTGGGGTACATTTTGGCACTTTTATTAATTATTATAAGTAGGTATATTATGCATTTTCTTTACAGTAACAAATGTAAAAATGTTTCAATAGTTTGTCTAATCTAATCTAGATCATAAATGTTAGCTGCTTTTATGATTATTTCCTTGTTATTTTCGTTCTTTATGTCCTTGGTCATCATTATCTATATTTTTTTAAGTACGCGTAAAAAAATCATTGGTGTTCATAAGACCTTGATTAGTATAACTAATTCTGCATAAGATAAAGCTCCTGGTAACAAAAATAATTGTACTCTACATTCCTATATTTCTTTGTTCTAACATCTCATTTATATAATATCGACCAACTTCGGTTGCTATGAATTGAATATCACGTCTTATTTCTACCACTTTTGCCTTATTTATTAATTTCCATCTCAAACATTATCCGTCCTTCGAAAATAACGAGACTGCTTACGTTATCAACCACTCCCGAGTAATCCTTTACAAACTTCAATATAATTTGCATGACAAATACAACGGCACATCAAAAATTAAAATTGCCCATTTTATCTAAATGTCGCACCTGCGCTTGAAATAAAAATGATATAAACTGAATTCGGTTAAACCCATTACAAATGTTTTAAGTGAACGTAAAATAAATACCTACTTTTACGACACTGGCTATATAACATAACATTACACGCGTCAAAATTACCACATAGTAACGTGTTTATAACACAGAATGTCGCAAAATTCACGCTTGGAACCCTAAAGGGTTTGTAGAGATGTAATTTAAATGACTCCCTCAGTTTTGTTGATGACCGGACAAGTTAAGTGGAGACCCTATTTCTGTTTACTGGTCACCGTTTGAAACACAAACTACGGAATCAAGGACTAAACAAAAAAGGAAGCCACAAACCACAAAAGCTTTTGTAAACAAGAAAAGAGGCTATAAAATTCTTTGTCAATGCCATTACATCATTTATAATAAACATCTTCAATGGTGGGAAGATAAGCCATAATTCAGAACGTTGTTTAGATCGGTTAGCTTCGGCATCTCACATTGGGCCTAAGCCGAGCATGATATAAATCACACAACAAACACAAAGAGCAAAGTGTTTACCATAAAATCGCATACGCGTCCCTAAATCATAACACAATAAAATTTATAGCTAACGGAAGGTCCGGCCTCAAGTGCTGATAAATCAAACACATTTTCTTCGTGTGACTGAAACGGAAAATCTTTCCGGCAAATATACCAAGCGAAGCCGTTATTTACCTTCTTTTATAATACGACTACATACATACGACCCGTGATACATTGTTTTCCAACTAAATACTAACGTAGCGTGGTATTAACTCGATACAGAATGTATTTATTGAATCAGAGTTCGACGCTCCGTCGCGGTCGTGGGCTTATTTTTTGAAACGTTCATTGTTTTCCAAAAGTGCTTGTTAATCATCATCAATCGATGCTGGTACTTTCTTTTGTTTCATAATTGCCGGCGGTTTAATTCCCTATTTAATTTGTAAATTCCCGTAGAGGCCATTATGTTACAATTTTGCAGAGATCCGGTGTCGCAAAAAGACGCAATCACTCTTTTGTGAATACAATGACGCGAGTGATGCGTTTAATTAAATCGTTAATTAAAGCCTTTTATTAATGTCGTGGTTAATTTTAAATCTAATTATTGCTTTCATAATTACAAGTCTTTCTGATACATGTTAAAGTCACATTTTTATGTATTTTTAAATGGAGAGCATGTTTGGGTCAAATTGGTTTTACAAATTAGTAGATGTCGCCGTTGAGGGCATTATACCAACTAATGCCCTTATTCTTGCCATTAACTTCTATACCTAGTGCTATAAGTAAACTATCAATACATATCGGTAGTTTGGTAAAATATTATTCTAACTTCTACATAGTTTTATTAGCTAAGCTAAGCCCAAAGTAATCCATAAATCCTATATTTTAATTAAAGACAGACAACACAAACATATTTTATCGTTTCTCATAAATACCAACACAGCAAAGACATCGCGTTACAAAATAAGTAGCTATAAAATACTTTCCTTAAGATCTCTTTGTTCATTCCCAAAAGTTTACAAGTTTAATAAATTTCGACCATTAATCGGTCGTCCCGTAAAAACTTATTTGAAAATGATAAATAAAATTAACAAAAATGTAGGAGTAACACCGTCGCGGGGCACAAAATAAATAATTTATTAAGGACAAGTTAACAAGGGTCTCATAAAGAAGGCAAAAGGTCGGCTATTTGTTTTCAGCGAAGGATGGTTCACCCCACTTTGTTATTTAGAGTTTGTGAGAGTTGCTGAGACGACGGGGCTCGGTGCCCACAAACAACCTAGATCGTAGACAGCCAGTCGTGTATCAAGTTGTTCTTCTGAGCTTCTGCGCTAGTGCTGCCGCCTGCTGGTGAACATTTGTTACTCGAGTTCTAACTGTTGTTGCTGAGATCGCATTAACTATGACACTTCGTACTATCCTTCTTACTCGCTACACATTCAATCTTAAGTGTTTGCAACAAAATTTATGTTTGAATTCAATTTATGAAACGTAGGAAAAATGTTAATGTTTTAATTAAATAACGTTACAAACTTATCCGAAAATTTATAAAAAATACCTAAGTATACAAAAGCCAATTTATTTCTTTTAAGTGTTCATACATTTTGTCGATACAAAATAATAAAGTAGTGTAACAAACAAACCTTTTTTATGACACTATAAATTTCATGGAAATATTAGTGTCATGTTTTTCTCACAGACGCGAGAAGAAAGTATGATTGAAAACGTACCTATTAAACACTTGCTTACACAACATAACAATAAAAATGGTTTATATTTTATCGGTACGTATTTCGTATTTTATCAACATGTTCTTTGAACAATATCCGTAGTTTCATGCGTCATTATTTTTTAAGATTCTATTACAGTTAACTATTAGTTCAAATTAGTTTTTCAAAAAGCCACTGTAAAACAAATTCTAGTTTTTTTTCAAGTTTCCGTAGGTATACATTTAAAACATAAAAAACACGTTCAAAAGTTTAAACGTTAACCGGGCAGTTAAAGGCAACATCGTACTAAGCTTCAGTAATCTCAGCTCACATGAGTCGTAGAAGATAACTGGAGTTAACGGTAACTGTTATATCGGTAAAACTGAATAGAGCTCGCTAACTGAGAATACTTGCACTACCTACAATACTTAACCTACAGTCATTGAAAAAAATATAAAGTCAAAAGACTTCAAAACTACAGTTCCGAGATATTTCTTATTTGTTGTGCTATACAAATCTGAATATAATGTTAGGCTGTTTTTGTTCTCGCATGGAATAAACATTAATTGAACAATCTACGGAATATCAGACATTGTTTAAGTTCACACACTTGGCTTTATTTAAAGAGATACAGAGATGTGTCATATCTCACAGAAAATGAAAATTCGTGAGAAAGCTTAAAATATATTATAAGACAGCTAAAAAATAGCGATTAAACGGCCATTTTAACAACATGCAAAACACGCCCTAGACTCACACACTTGAGTGATCACTCAAAAAAAATAGCAAGCCCTGATTCTTACGTACATTTGCATACATATTCGAAATTATGTTAGTTATTACTCAGAAATTGTATCTTGTTATTACGCAACCGTAAACCGAACACGGACGTAGAATGTGGCACGAGCGTCATTGTGAACACAACAGGCAGAATTATTGCGAGGACGCGACAACTTGTGCAAACCTCTGACGCACAACAACATACCTCTACACAAATGGTTTCACGAACTGGGAGAACGGTCGGTCTTACATTTACAAATTATTTGTTGTCACTGAACACTAGGACTATTTAAAATAGGAATCGGTTAGTGAGTGGAACACGTATTGTGCGTACATGTATTTCGATGAACTTTACTCGTATAGACAAAAGAATTAACGTATAATGTGTAATCTATTGAAACAAACAATTGAATGCTTAAATCATTCATTTATCCTATTTAAAATTCCCTTTGACATCAACTTAGTCAGCACAACTAAACCGAGTCAAAGAGATTAAGTAAGACATGCTTAAATATAATATATGCTGCAGTATATTTACAATTTCGTTTAAAATACTTTGTTTTTTTTTCATTCCCAGTCTACATAAAAACATGCCAATATTGGTTTTGATTCAAGGAGCCTGTGCATGTTAGGTTTCACATACAACACGGCACGAGAAAAATATCAAGGGTACAAAAAATCACCGCGTATTTCACTCGCTCGTGAACAAGGAGAGAAAGAAAAAAATAAGTTTTTCCGCATTCGCCATACAAGCACATTTAGTTTTTTATGCCTCCATTTATTTTGGTTTAATACCTATATGAAGGCTATAGTTACACGCAATGTTCAATAATTAATTTAGGCGCACAGCGTATGACGCAGGCCCGTACAACGTAGCCTAAATGACGCAGGTACACGGCACTTAGCCGTGACAAAAATAAAATAGTTCGAGAGAAACGCTACAAGCACTCAGCGATATGAAAATGCATTCTGTCATCGACAAATTATTCGATTAAACGAACATATTCCACGATATCGTGGTCGAATATTGAAGTGAGAAGAGATGTCCTCATAAAGGCACTCGATCGTATGAAATTGCTTAATGGGCATCCTAACATCGATCGGTTCAGAACGGAGTCAATTAGTCCCGCAACGTTCAAAATTTCGAAGTGGCCGAAAGATACGCCGTGATTCGAGCCAGTAAATGCCTCTGGTTGTTCGATACTAAATTACTCAAATTGTTATTTGCGAAATTGATGTTAGGTTTCATGGAATAACCGCAATTAGCATTCGAGTAATTCAAACTTGCAAATACAAAAGTCTGTTGGAAAATTACGATATAAATTTACTATGGCGTTTGAAATGGGTATAATTGAATTTTTACAGCCTTCAACTTTGTAATTGTTTATAAAGTTATTTTATTTATATCTAAATCAAATTTTCTGTCTGAAAAAGTTTTATTTATTTATCAAATTCCATTTGGTATTATTTCTGAAGAATAAAGGTCCCATGTGGGTTTATGTTATCTGAGATGTGGTTCGAATAGCAACGTATCGCTTTAACTCGGCTGATTCTTTCTAAACTTGTATTTTACTACTCTCAGATGGATTTCTAAAAATTGATGAAACTTTTAAAAGATTACTTGTCACAATCTCATTAAGAACTTAGTTGTTTTCAAACATTTTAACTGTAAAAGTAGATAACTTTTTAAAATAAAATTAGATCTTACATTCATTTGTAATTTATTTGCGTTAAATTGAAAAGAAGTGCTAAAACAACAAAAAATTAAATAATGTATCAAAATATCATACTACAAGACTGTAAATAAAAACCGATTATAAAAATCGTTACAAAAGCCTTGATGAAAACAAGTTTCGCTTACACGGTTCGAGTATGTTTTCGCATCTCATTATATCGCCGGGCCGACGTGCATCGTCTACAGTAAATTCTTGAGCTCTCGTTTGCGTAATACCGCCATTGTAACAGCACACCTTTGAAGATAAAAGCTTCGCATGTTAGCTAGTCCGTTGCCTTTTCGCGGTCTGGTAATCTTGAGCTTAGCAAAAAGTTAAAGCTCCCGAGGAAACTATTTTTAATTTAAAGTTGAAATTAATTTTATCTAGACTGTTACGAGCTACTTAGATTGAAATTTTAATGCCCCAGGAACGGTGCGATTACAGAAACAATTAGTTGTTACTTTAATAAGAAATATGATGTAGGTACTAGATAGTCTTCATAGCTGGCGTTATAAAGAGGGTTTATCTACAGAACCAAATCAAAACAAGATTAATGTTTTGCGGTTGTTGCCGCGATAAAGGCTACTTCATTAATTTTCGTGGGTGTCGTAAAAGATGCCTAAAAGATTATGCTTGGAAGATTGGCAGGGACGCGGACTTGTGTAACTCATACTACGGACTAAGCCACATAATCGCCGGGTACAGCGGTCAATACCTTTCATCCACGCATCGCAACTAGGCAACGTATATCACTTATTTACTTATTTTGTGTACGATATCAACACATACCTCCAGTTATCGGGTAATAGTTATCGGTCTACATGGTCTAGACATATGTATGTTGTCACTCAACACTAAATAACTAATACCTATAGAACAATATCTATGTTCGAGATATTTGACACAGAAGCCTCATACAATCTGTTTGAGACGTGCAACGTGTATTTGGTTTAACTATTGTATGCCGATGAATAGTAATAAACCGCTTCTACGTATTGTCTGATTCCACAGTAAACCTAAGCCGCTCGTTCAAGTGAAATACTAGATAACAATGTTACAAGTAAATAGCTCTCTACTGTTTATAATTTTAGATTAATTAATAAAATTAGAATTTATACTGCTGAAGAAAGATAATTAATTTAAATTTATGTTGCATTGTTTAGTTAACAGCCAAAGCATCTTCGCTAATTTATTTACCAAAGAAATTAGTCGAGAATTTGTGGAAGTCGCAGAAATCGTTTGATTTCTATGCTACGAGCTTCTTGTAACACGTAGCACCGTAGCAGAGAAGGCGCAATCGTAGCGTAGCAGCGTAGTAATATGGATGTTGTTGGAAGTTGCCTCTAATTTAGGTTCATTATCGGCTTTCGTTACACTGTTCCCGCCCAGGCACCTGCCTGATCATAATAGTATACATTTTGCATTATTAGAGGAACAAACTCTGCAAACTGTGAGCTGTACTGCCTCGTAACGTAATAACTTAATTATAATTAGATGTTGCTTTACGGTTCTGTTATTATCATTCCATTCAGGTTCCATGCTATTGAATATATTTAACATAGTGGTTGTTAGACCTATTATCTCCGTTATTATTAAATACATTTCTGTTACCGCTAATAAACACACTGGCCAACTAAAATCGTCTAAATTCATTTCATATTCAATAACATTTAGATCGCCGTTATCAAAGTGTTTATTAATAATTCACATGGCATATACTTTGCTTACGATGGTGAACATTTGTATAGAGATATCCCGAGGGTCATTCTTAGGTTGCTAATCCGTACTTGTGCGTCAGTCAATCGGGTTAGTTAGGCTGCGTTTACAATTACAACGCCCATGGGAAGTGATACAGAGCCTTCCACCCTACTACAATATGTAATTTCGTAGAGGTTTTTGCAATAAGGTTCGTCTCAATGGTATGGTATACAAATGAATACAGCTTCATTATAGCTAGTAATCGACATTTATGAAGACCAAGTAGATGAAAATATTTTTCCTTTGGCCTGGTGTGTTCCTAAAATTGTGACGATTATTAATGTGTAGTTTTTATGTTACTTATAAATAGTGTACATTACAAGGGGCAACTCTTTGACTGCACGGATTTTTGAGAAAATTCATAAAACCTTAGGAACACCACATGGATGCCTGCGTTAGGATCGAACCTGAACCTCGAGCATACAAGTACATGCATACAACCGCAAGACCAATACGACATTTAAAACGACGATGCTAAACCTTACTTAAACTCCTTAAATCACAATACATTCCGTGTTCCAGTTGTTACTGCATAAATAACTATGATATACCGCGGCACACAATATCGTATCATGTCTTATCTATAATTCAATTGCATAGCGATTAACGTCATTTGAATGAAAGATGTTTCTATACAGCCTTTGAGTGAGTGTAATAACACTTATCTAATATTAAAGAGCCTTCATTATTGATGATTCTATTAACTATATGACGTAATTATGTAATAGAAATAGGGTTTTACTTTTCTTTTGTTTTCAACTTATAAGTTCTTCATTTTGTATAATTAATTCGATTTTCCATTGATAAAATAAAATGGCTTCAATTAGACTACATTAGCAATACTTGTTCCAATATTTGCTTTTCATTTATTAATAATAGGGTATTGTTCGAAAATATTTAAGTAAACAGATTAATAATAAATAAACGTATCATTAATTTTATTTTATTCATAAAAAATACGAAGATCATACGCATCAAAATCGTATGGAAGTGGGGCTAATAACGACGCTTGTCGGTAAATAGTGTTATGATAAGTACAACTTACTGTATATTTCTTTTTGTTTCTGCGATATAATAAAAAAATGCGTTTCCTATATTTATTGAAAATTTATCTGGCGGCTGATTCGAATTTCATTAGACAAATACCTGATTTCCAATGTAAAAAATACAATTTCATATTTAAAATTTTCTATAGATATAAACATAACTACTGAAGTTAGTAGAATTAGTGTGCCCTTGTGTACTGTGATAAAAGGAGTATAATTATAATGATTAAAACCTCATTAACATTTAAACATAATTTAAACCGTAAAGCACGAAGCTTGCTATTAAAACGAAATTATGTCTATACATCTCCAAGGAAAACGGGGCAAAAAAATTAAGCATACTCGTAATAAGGAATGTTGATAACAAGGAATGTTGAAACATGTAGGACATTCCATTAACACGTCTATTTAATTAACATGACCTCAGGCATTGACTGTGTCACCGGATATACATAGCATAATAGTACCTAATCCCTTCTAAACACCACATTGAAAGCCACGCTATAATAAAGCAGACGACGCTTACCATTGATGATAATGAGTCTTACTAATTTCTTCAAAAATCGTGGTAAATGATCACCCGATTACCGCGCCCGCAATGTGTTACTGATAATAATCGGTGAGACGTGTGATAAACGTCATGCACGGTGCCGGTGGCGCGCGGCTGCTAAATAATTCAGCCATCCACCGACAAGCACGCCCACCGCTACTTTGAAAAGGGTAAGAGCGACCCTACCAGCTGATGACTGAAACGTTATACACCAAAACACGATGGCTGTTTATCCAACTAAAAGTATTGCCATCTATCTGCTCTACAAATTATCGCTTTCAAACCCTCAAGGCCAATTTGTTATTCGCTCAATATGGCCCCCAATATTCTGTTTGACGGTAAGGTCTGTTTGCAACCTTGAATATTTGGACGTTCTGTGGCTATGTAAATTTGAAATAAATTTGATTGGACAACTTAGTTTAGGGGAAATCGTTAGGTAAATAACATTTGTGCCGTGCTGCCGGATTATTTTTGTATTATTTGACTTCCAAAATTGGTATTATAAAAATAAAAATCTCCTTGTATTAGCTAAGCTACTTATAGACACAAAGAGAACAAAATTCTCTACAATCCACGAATACACACTTAAAATCAAAAGCCGATATTATGGAAACACATTATAAAAGAACATTGAATGAAAAAGGACGCACAAAAGTATGCTCGCACTCCACCGTTATTGAATGGAACAGAAAAGATGGATAACCAACGTTATCCTCGGCAACAATACTGCTAGCACACGGCTGTGATACGTGCCTTGATATTCAGTTACTGTGACAATAGCGAAGATTGTAAATGACAGATTTTTTGCAAGTCCGGTCGTTAGCGGATTCTTTCACTGACGTTCTAATATCAGCTATCGTACGTTCCATTTGACATTTTCTTGTGCCGTGATATGTCAATCTGTAGACAAGGAATTCATATGATATGAACGTGAATTTGACCTGTTTTCCTAACAAAAGGTAATTTATAAATACGTTACGGAATTTAGAAAAAAAAGTGCTGTAAAGCCGATAGTTTTCTTCGTGCGCTCTTGTTCTGATATATTTTTAAGAATAAAAGTCATATCCCAAATCCGAATGCTTAATACATCATATCAGTAGATATGCATTTATTATTCTAGAGAACGAACATTATTCTCTAAAATCCAAATTTGCTTTAGCATCAAAAATGTCATCGGTCTCGAAAGACGAACGTTCATAACAAGCAGTCTAAAAGTTTAGAAGTCTGGAAACTAGTCTAAGCTTATAATATCTTATCTGTCTCATAGGGTTGCGAAAGATTGTATTTTCTTCGATAAAATATTACTAACAATTTATGAACCCGACCGCAACATTTATGGACCAGCGCTAAGTTACGAACCTTACTGTACATATGATATATTTTAGGGAACAACAATTTGTTGTTGTTTTTATCCTCTATCTATACGACCGAATAGTTATGTAAAAAATGTACTTTAAAAACTATCTTATACCCTCGATTATAATATTGCTTCTGTCCATGTTGCTTAGAAACTAATCACAAGTAAAATCATCATCATTATCAGCCTAAAATAAGTCACTACTAGGTATAAGCCTCAATAATCTGACATACTGTAGTGTAATCATATATTCTCTCAATTTTTAAGTAAATTAAAAAAGCTCTCTATTTTGCGCTCGAAATCAGCACTTCGTTCACTTTCCACATTATCAAATTTCAATCCCTATTTACGTAAATCATTAGTAGTCGATAGAATTGATAGCAAGTTAGCTAAAACAACTTATACCACTTAAGTTTAGGACCACTCAGACGCAATTCAAATTTGAACCAACAACCTCTAGAACGAACTTAACATTGAGTGATCACCTTCAGAACGCACTTACACAAAATGTATCATTACATTGTCACCTACACTCATATATCATAACATATTTATAATTCAGTCGTAGGAACATAAATATCGTTGTGAGCTAAGTATTTCACTCAGCTGAGTAATATATTAGATGGAAACGTTCCGTTGGTGACGGGTTCCTCGCATGATGTATTTATTGCTCACTCAGCATAGCGGTCGCATCATTCTTAAGTTGTCCTTAATTCACTTACAATTAAATTAGCGTCACCCGATCCTCTTGGCGTTAAATAAATTAGGACGATGCTATTAAACCGAGGGGAATTTGTTTTGTAAGCTATTAGTTAAATGGGAGCGTCTTAGATGTTTAGGTTTTACTCGGAACCTGTGTTTTTTCGTGTATTTTTTTGATACTAATAGGTGAATTTTTTCGTTTCGTAATGTTGCTTTAAGATAACTTTGGTAGTTACAGAGTGTTCTCGAAATGCTATGCTAGAAACTAAGCACATTTAATACCGATAAACTCGACAAACAGTGCAGCTACATATTTAAAACTTTGTTTATTGAAAGCGTTTGATTTGAATTATTAATTTGTCTAGACAAATCGATTATTTAGTGGGTGTTTGGTTTTAAACTACGGTGACTGTGATTAACAGGTTTATGGCATTTTTTTTTATTTCTATAATTTAAAATCTCTTGCTTCTATTTAACAAACAAACTACGAAAAAATAGAGGAGAATGCACGAGTAATTTATAATATGCACAGAAAATCCTGAACAAAAAAGGTTAAGATTGGACGACGTAGTGAAGTAGCCACTAATAATTCACGGCACGTACCCGAAAACAGAATTATCCGCTGTAGTAGTTTGGGAACTCTGCCAACTCTCATCATATTAAGGCGAGATGATAATGAACGCGATGTTTCTGTTGCTATTTTTCACGGTAACTTCTGTCCGGGGCAGAAAATTTTGACACCCAACCAACAACTTTGTTAAAAATAATACAGTTAATATCTACACCAGTATCCAGTGGCTTTATCGCAAAACGCAATATAAATAAAAGAAAAGGATATTGCTAACATTGAAGTTTATTCGAAAAAACGTTATCGTTCTCAGTCGTTTGAGTTGTTTCCACGAAACCATCAAGACTATAGACATTTTTCGATACCGCAATCCTTACAAACCTCGGAGTGAACGACGCTTTCAAAGCCCAGAAAGCTTTAAAGCCCTCACAATTGTCACTAAACAAAGAGAAAACAAAAGCTTCGGGCCAGCTAAACGTAAAACACGTAAAGAAAAACAAATTAACAAACACATTTATTTTTCTTAAGTATTAGAAGCAAATACATAACATATAGCCACATAAAAAAATAATTGAAACATTTTCAAAACGAGTATTGGTTGTACAAAATAGGGATAATCCTAAGCAGCTTGATGTTTTCGAGTAGAATAAAATAGCTTTTGTCGTACATATTTCACAATCTAAATGACGCAACCGTGAACCGTTCTCTTTTTATGTTTAGGGTACGGTAGATTCTGAACCAGGATAAATATTTGTATGGCTTACAGATATTGGCTTCGAATCTACATGTTTACGCACGTGAATCGCGTATGTAATCGCACCTGGAGCAAAGGGAGCCCTAATGTGCAGTAAAACAATATAACGTCGGTAAAGTTCAGGGAACAATTATGAATACGTATTCGGGCGAGTATACACAACATTCATAAACGTATTATTTCGTGCAACAACGGTAATCCGAGCAGTTACAAAGCTATTAAATACCTTGAAGTCCCAGCCTAATTGCTTCCGAAGTCGACAAGCTCTATTATTAAAAATGTTCTGAATTGAACAAATTGTCACTCGTTTTAAAAGTTAAATTAGTTGGGTTAGCCGTTTCCCCGTCCATAGTGAATAAAACATAAGACTTAGCGGCCCTAATGAGGTGGGGTTCTTTGTTTTTCTTAGTGACTGCATAAGTTGTGAATGAATGTGGGATCAGCGGGTGTCGGATCAAATCGCACTTCATTTGTCCGCGTCAGGCGTTCGCCCGCGTGATGGATGACAGCGGCGCGGCCGTTGCGTTGCCTGCTTTTAATTGATACCGTCATTTTTGTACCGGTCGCCGGCCGCCCGCCACGCCCCCGCCGCCTCCGACACTACTCCAGCGTTACACAATGCCGCGGAATGCTTCTGATCGTTTATCTTTTATTTCGATGAGATATATCTTTCGGGAACCCACTCTATTTCTGAGCTTGCGTGTGTCTATTATCGTTGATAGAGGTAATTTATTTGATATTTTATTTCAATCGTGACCCACGTTGAATTTTGAATATTCGTAAAAAAGATATGTGGATGAAATAATGTGAGGAAATAAATGACAACCTAGAACAAGTTCCATTACAAGTTACCTAAGAACTTTGTTGTTGGACTAATGGAGTAAGCTACGCAGTGGACAGTAAAAATTAGATCAATATTTAACGCCCTACGTGTTGTTACGTGTTCTTTACGACATTGCGAAGACCTGACACGTTCAACAATCTAAGGGACACCTATTTGTCACTTAATCTATTCTCAAAAAGTTAGATGCTCTAAATAAAATAAATATTAAATATGTATATATCGCAGTACAAACACAACAAGATCACATTTCTTTGTGCCACTTGGTATGTCGGCACAGCGCACTTCGCCCGGGGCTTAATCGTCCAAAACACTGGCACAGACAGAATCCACTCCTATTGTGACCGAAGTTCGAATTTAGAAAAAGTTTAAATAAGACGATTAAAAGTCTGCAGTGCGCTCTGGCTCTAAGTATTGTAAGATTTCGTATAATACTTGTTGACCTACTTTTGTCCGCTTGAATTTACGCCTTCCGCGTAGAAATTAAGCTTTAACTTTACACACTATTATTCCACCATTGTCAGAGCTAAAGTTACTATTGTCATAGTTACAATAAATGACACACTTTACACATGACTGTAAATTGTTACTGTGGGATTCTCTTTCAACAACAAAAGCAATAAAAGTGTTGCCTTTTAATACACTTCTCTGACATAAATGGTTTCGACAATTATTAATGGCTGCGTGTGATGTAGTAGGGATTGTATGTTTCCACGTTATAGTATTTCATCCATAAAACATAGTGACAAGTAACTTTGAGACATCTACCGAAACAGCACTGTTTTAAAACAGTCTATTGATCTAATCTTGAAGGTAAAACACTTACGTAAGATTTAAGAAAACCATTTTTAAGACATTTTATTAAAGTCTACTTTTCCCACCTGGACTATTTACCTGCAACTGCTACGATACAAAAACAAAATGAACAATTATTCAGAATGCCAGGCACTAGCAACGATAGCTACGACTCCGAGCTACGACGTAGCAGCCGTAGCACGTAGCAGGAAATGGAGTTACTCTCCTGGCGGGCGCAGGACTTCTGCCAAACTCGGTAAATGGTAATGAGAATGCAATTTATTTCAGTTTTTAGCTGAGTTTAACGTTTTTTGAAATTCCCTAATGTTGGTCGAAATTACATTGCTATTAGAAAACTTGAAAAAGATCAGAGCGTTCGAAATGATTGGATCATTATACCTCGGCCTTAATATTTGTATTCATTTAATGAAACAGCTTCAGAACTTTTGTTACATAACTTTCTACAACATTGCTAATTGAACCACGAAAAGTTTATTTAAGTAACAATGCGAATATTTCCAATCGAAGGATATGCCTGCATATGACTGTGAAACCAGCCTGTAAAATCTCGATATTTAATCCTGATTTCTCATTTCTTCCCATTAGTATAGTATATGTGGCTTGACTTTATACGGCGACTAAAGTCGCAAGACACTCGATGTTCCCTTACGATGGGACACATACTGGAACGAATGAAGAAATATCAGGCACAGGACCTGCTCTTTACATGCCTACCAGCTGGTAGCTGTGAAATGAATAAAACGTACAAAACATTCCAAAAGGATTTGCAGCCCTCGGGATCGAATTCAGGATCTTATAACCTCGAGAGCTTCAATTACGACCATACTTATCACCGTCGTTAACATTCACAGGGTCCGAAACTAGTCGGGCTACCCCGATAAATACGCGTGAGTAAACCGTTACATCATTTAATAAATAAGTTAACATTCATAGTTAAAATAATTTATAGAGCAACAACCAACCCAATGACTCTTTTATCGTTAATTACTAATCTAGTCATTTCCAACAGAGCGATCATCATCATTATCTGTGATAGGTTGTGGTACAAAGAGAATGAAATAGTAATCGTATATTAAACGATTTTGATTTACAGATATTGAAAATTTTGTTCAATGACAAGATTCGTTTAAACATGCTTGCAGGTTTTAAGCCGAGTTTAAGTAAAATTTCGTGGGAACATTGCGGTCCTGTAAAGGGTATGCAAGCAGTCGGAGATTCGATCCTTATACTCGAAGGTATGTTTCTCTATGATTACATTGGTTTTATACTAATCATACTAACAAAACTAAAGAAAGCATAGTGAGTTAGAGCGGCAATCAATGCTGAACCTCGTTTTAGCTTTTGTGGAGCTGTGTTAATTATTACCAATTCCATTCAACTATTTCAATGACGCGTTTCTACCCATAAATTTTACATTGATAAAGGCGTTAAGTCTCATTTATGTGACCTAATTAAAGTGAACTAATATACTGGCGTATTTATCGCAGAAATCCTTAGAAATATGGGACCATTAAACTGATAGGAAACTAAAAGAAGAGTTATGTTTCATAAATATTGCACTAAATCTAAAATATTGAAGACCCGATTGGTCGAGCTTAGTGCATCGTCCGCTGAAAACACTGCGATTTTATTTTCGCACGAGACAAATATTTTATGTTCCATGTTTCTTTTTGTTTTCGTATATTTTAAAACTTTCATATTTGTGTTACATAAGTATGTTTGGTTTTTTCCGATATATTGTAATTCAAAATTTTAAGCTATCATCTATTGTACTCTTTTCTAAAGGCTACCACTATGTAAAAATATAAACAGCGATTATTTTTTTCATAAAAATATCATTACAGTGTGTTTTTAGAATCAATCATTAACAAAAGTAGTAATCATGATACATTATAATTACCACTTATAATAATACATTAACAACACTGAAAGCCGAAACCGTTTCAGGCTGATTTATCATGAAAACGGATACGAATTGTATGTATCGATCAGATAGCATTCAACAGTGAAGTGACGTAGACGTTAACCTTTTTTATATTGTTTTGCTTTTGATTCTAGGATCGGTTTGATTGTTGCTGATAAACGTTTCGATAGAGATTTACTTGTCAAGCTATGTAAGAGACATTTGTCGGGATCACGACCCTATCTCGAACCAACCATGAATTCTCGAGCTCTCATTTGCGTAATGTGATTACAAAAGCACATCTTTCGAGATAAAAGCGTAGGCTTTCTACGTAAGTAATGAATTTCGCAGTCTCCACTGAGAAAGCTGAAAGCCTCATAATTGTAACAGAACGCAAGCAGAGACCCATGATCATGTTAACGCTGCTCACATCACCGCTAAATTAAATTGACAGTGATTTAACTTCACAAAGATTTATGTGTAATACAACTGGGAACCGAGTTTAATGCTCGTAATAAAACGTCTAAATGTAATAAACAAATCTAACGTATGTCGTACAATTACATGAGAATCAAGTAAAGGGAACAAAGAAATACTGTAACAAACAAAAACAAAACGATTCGCCAGACTTGATGTTTGTAGCTATTACTTAGAAAATCGAAGTGTGCAATGCTATCCGATCAGATAAGATGGGTACAGCTGTCGGGGAGCCGGCGGTGCCTAGGTTGTCTACAAATTTATTCACACTCCATTAATACGCGTCAACCGACAGCCGGCGTGATAGATTAGTGTACACGTTTATACAGAGCCACCGCGCACACTAAACTGGAAAAAATACCGCCTAGCCCTAGCCGAGGAAATCTACTAGTAACATTAATCTGAACACTCCACTCAGACTCAATTTACAACACCCCATTTTTATTAAAATATTGTATAATAAAATGATATGCCGTAATTCCAAACCGTAAGTGGAATTTGTGAAATGTTTCATAAACACAAGGAAGTTAATAAATCATTGACAAAAATGTCGCTTCCTATATTATGAAAGGAAAAAACATGACAGCGACGAAACGAAAACATGAGTATAATCACTTCGCATTTAGATTGGTCCTACAGATAACCATGTAATTTGATAGGTACGTACTATCGACTCTAGAATGAAAATATTACCCACATTGCAGGCGACTATTAACAGTCGTAAATTGTGTAACGTTTTTTTACTGCGGCCTCTGGCAAATTGCAAAAGGGAAGCAGCTGCGAGTTGTAAAAAGTTCGCACAATAAACGTCTTCCCGCCACCTTTCTGAGTACAATTAAAACATTCATTTTCGTCTACACGTATACAACAATAACACAGACTTTAAAGCCGAAACAGACAAATAACGCATGAAAATCTCGGGCGAAAGTTGAATAAATGAAAGCGGTTATCACAAATTATTTAACTGCAACATTCGGCACGCGGCCAGCGTGGTGTTCGGTGAATTTCACTAAACTATTCAGGTCGAGGAAACCACAGTCGCTCAGTTGTTCACAGCTCTAACTTAAACTTTTGCTGCGAGAAAAAACTTTTAACGTCCCTCTGATCCTCTTTCATATTAAAGTAAATATTTAACTCAATAACTGTGAATAATTTCGTATTAATATTCGCGTGCGAGTTCAAATGGCGCAAATGAAATATTTTAAACTTCTGGAATGGAATTACTGTTTGTTTACCCGTTGGCGCTTGATTCTTTTACCGCATGCTCCACGGGGAGCGACAAACACGTTCACAAATATTGGAATTCATAATAAAAATAAATGTCAAAAGGAAAGGGGCATAATTAAAGAAAAGCAAACATGAACCTGAATTATAATATGTGGGTGGAAGATGTAATGAGAAGGAAGACTGTTTCTGAAAAGTAAACATAACCCGTATAATAATAGAGGCGGCTTCAGCCAACTCTGTCAACGGACTTCAGTAAAGCTATATCTCTAGAGCTAACTAAGGGAAAGATTGATTGCTTCGTACTAACTAATCCGCCGAGCAACATCGGTAAGATTGAAGTAAAAGATAATCATACAATTTTACAGGCAAGTTCTTTAACATTTAAATTAAAAATATTTTATATATAAGTACTTACAATATTCAAATATAATGAAAAAAACATTTTCATTATTAAATATTAGATCGGCATCGTATTATATTCAAAAAAGTACTGTGTTAAGTGTTTTAGTATGGAGAACACAATTAGATAATACATAAAGATGTTGACAAAAAACAAACTCGACATTTCTGTTCGGCCACTTGGCCACTCGCTGTTATTGTCAGCTGTTTTTATCCCAAATCCTAGTCTGCGTTACCGAAGCAGTTCGGGCTTTGTATAAGCCAGAATTTGGAACAGTATTAAGTTATTTACGCTACGTGCGTTGGCAAAGCATCCTGAACTAGTAAAGTGTCAAGTACGTATATCACGATAACACATTATTAGTGAATACTGGTGTATTGTCAGCAAGACACGTGCACCCTTAAATTAAGTCTATTATTATGATTTACGTTGTTTAGTGCTATTTAGAATCATTGTTTACAACTACAGCATAATTCTCACATTGAAAATTCTCATCTTTAAATTTGTACTTATTATTATATTATATTAAACGAAATGAAAAATAGAGATGTCAAGTCTGCTGCGTAAATCATTTTGAGATGTTGTAAATACGTCAACATTTTAAATTGAAAATACAACACTGTTTGTGCAATAACTTTCGATTGATTTAATATATACAACGCATACTGCTACAAAAAATGCTTTTTGTGAGAATAAAATAAAGTCATTTTGGTGACATTTTAATAATTTTGTAAAGTTTTATTTTGTTTGTCCTTCGAACACGATAAATAACACTTTCCTCGTCAATTAAAAATGTTTAATCATTAAATCCTAAACAAATATCAGCTTAATTGAGTACCAACATAAAGGTCAATAGTTCAATTTTGACTAACTATTCATCTCCAATTAAAACTTTTACATATATCGATATAAAACTGATAGGAGCTAACGACACTTTCAAAGTATCATTGAAATTCGGCACTTTTAACATCGGATAAAATACAACTTGTCCGGCTAAGCTTTTGTTCATGCGGGTTCCAGTGCTTAAAATAACTTCGGCAAGCATCAACAACCTTCCTGATTTTCGGGTAGCAATAAGTTTGTAAGCCAGGTATCGCCGGATAAAACAATGAAAACCGGGTCAAAAGCTCAACTCGATCTTATTGGGACTTTATGTAAAGAGGAAGTGGGATTGACCTGTTGGTCCAGTTGTTACTGGCTATGGCTGCTATATCGGAGGTCCTGAGTTCGATTCCCACGCAGTAAAAACTTTTGTGTGGTGAGCTCGATCATTTGTTCTGTGTCTGCCTGTAGTTTATCTATAACACACATGAATTTAGAATTGTATCAGATTTTTGTACCCATAATAGAAGCTTTGATTCATTGAGACTAGATGCCGTTTTGGACTGTCATATAAAGACTGGCCTGTTGGTCTAGTGGTGAGTGACCCTGACTGCTATACCGGAGGTCGTGGGTTCGATTCCCACCCAGAAAAAATGTTTGTGTGATGAGCACGATCATTTGTTCTGTGTCTGGGTGTAATTTATCTATAATATGTATGTATTTAGAAATATATAAGTAAGTTTATCAGTTTTCTGGTTACCATAACACAAGTTCTGCTAAGCTTGGGATCAGATAACCGTGTGTGAGTTGTCTCTGGATATATTATATTATATTATATTATGCTTGCAATTCTGCTACGACTTTTATACATATGTACATTGATTCCATCCTTCTTTTATGAGTGCTTACGGAAGATAATTTATTTTTAATCTCATTGCTCACGTTTCAGCTCACGTAAAGCTGCCGACATAAAAGTTTACCGCGTCCAAATTGGAAACAGCTCTTGTCGCTACACAGTAATCCATTTCTTGTTTGCTATTAAAAAGTGTTTAGATCATACCGTTTAAAATTAAGTTGTGAAGTTGTGCGCGGAATACCAAATGAGGGGTGTACAAAACACACACTAGGGGTGTATTTACTTTGTCGTTCAATCGATATAAAATTGAAAGGAAAGTCTTCAATTTTAAATGCTTCTACTTATTTCTACGCCGATTACTTAGAACTGTTTTCTTCCATGTTTTTATTTGATAAAATAAAACATAAATGAATTCAGCAATTACACGTCTTACATTTTATATGAAATATTTAACCTATCCTTCATTAGTTGTACGTACAAGGAAAACCCTCTAAATAAAACATTAATATTGAACTCTTCATTGTAAATGCCGCCATATATTTTTAAGAACGTCCCTCATTTATATTTAACGAAGGTAAACCCTTAGATGTGGTAAAGCAACCACTTGTTTAGGACATCTTAGTCCCACGAGTGAGGCCGTGCGTCACGCTGTGTACTTTATTTATAATGCCACTATTCCCTCCCGTCCTATTGTTAGTTTAACCACAACACAAAGAAACCACATGGAAACTTAATAAAAATATTCTGCCGTAAACTTTTAAAAGACTTAATGTCGAGACAAATATTTTCAAAAAGATATTTTAGTAAGTTCGTATTATCATTAGAGGACATATTTTTGACATTAAACGAATTGTTTTTTGTTTACAGGTAACTTCGGCAAATGGAGGCTTCGACTTGTAGCCTGTTTGCACAGCGGGGAACTTCTCTACGAGTTCGGCAACTTTGGAAAACTTGGCATTGAGTTATAGATTCCCAACTGCCTCCCAAATACTTATTTGTTTTGTTCACTTTGACCGTAAACAAAGATATCTATTTTGTTGTATATTGTTTATATGATGAATAAAATATATTTACATTAAGTCTAAGAAATATATATGAGTTACATTGAATTATAATTTGTAACATCATAACCTAAATCCAGTTTCCAGAACTAGAATAATATCTTCAATCAAACGTACTACGCTAGAATTCCAGGAATATTGAAATGGCATTTAATATAAACCCAACTCATACTATTTCATTAGAATTACAGGATTTCTAAATTCCCCGCCCTACGTCAAGCCCGCCGCGCCCTGCCCGCACTTGTCAGCGCACCGCATGCATATGACTCGCGCGGTCAACGTTGGACCAAACTACTGTGTAATTTCGAGTTTAAAACACACATACGTTACACACAGTACTGAAAACATTTGAACATTCCATATCTGTAACATACAATATCTCTCTGAGTCCATTCGTGAACACATAACTCTTTGATCTCATACATTCAGTTCACATAAAACCACTTGACCTGAATAAAACACCGAAGTCACATTTCTCAATTGGTAGTTGCATTTTATGTCACTAAAATAGGTCAAGTTTTTGTGTAGGATCCGCTCATGCGTGCGTGATCCACTATCTAAGGTCTCGAATAGATGAGGGGCTCGATACGGTCCCACCATAAAAAAGGCGGGATGTAGGCCGCGGGCGCGCTGCTCGGTGCCCACGTCCCGTCACCTTTCGTCCCACTTTATAGACTTGTGTCTCCCAAACCGCAATTTATTCCGGCCCCTTCTAAATTACCACTTACATTAATTACCCCTACATATTTATTGTGATAGTGCTGCGATGTGAACTAATGTGATATTGGGACCGCTTTACATAAATTCCTTCGGAAATGTTTATCTTTGGGACATCAAATTTACATTGTTTTAACGTATTGGTTCTAGGAATTATCATTTGAGAATAACAAGGGAATAATGAATATATTAAGTAAATATTCAATTTTCCTCTGATGTTGTAAACTTATAAACAGAAACATTAAATATTAACACCAAGATTTACAATTGCCAAAAATGTATTTAAGTGGGAGGAGTGAGCATTCTATGTACCTATATTTTGGTACAACACAATTCTGTTCCATTAAAACAGTTTCTCTTAGAAGATTGTTAGCCCTTTACTTATCTGAGATTTTAGTCCGGTTTCGAAGCTTTAATCCTAAGGGATTCAGACAACGAAAATGTTGTATGTGTTGCGTAACTCTCTCATCCCTGTGTTCTAAGTTTTAAGGTAAGTAGACCTGAAAGCCTGCCTTACCCAGGTAAACACTGCCTAGTTGTAACTTTAAGTAATCTTTAATCAAAATGAAAGAGTTTTTTTTAATATGACGTATAGTAGTAATAGCTAAAATAAAGACGTCAAAATTACATCAAATAAAACTGAATTATTTTTAATTCATAAAAAAAACGCTGTTTTTAAATTAGAAAAAAATATTACCAAGAAAACTTCGCAAGTGACACTTGATGGACGTTATTTTAGAAGAGATATTGACATATAGGCAATCATATATAAGAGAGTAATTACATTAAAGCCAGAGTGCAGATTTTTTATATAGGTATAGTGGCCGCAAGGGAGCAGGTAGCTCTATCGAATCACTCGATACGATGTAATTAGTCGCCGACGCTGACCAGGGGCCAGCAACGCTTGAAGAAAGACAGCTGCACTTACAGAACAGAGACAGCGCACTACATGGCATATAGCTGTTTCGTTTCTACAAAGCTACTGGTCTAAGTAAGCTGGTAGTAAGCAGGTACACTCTAATGTAATTATGTAAGTATGTTTACTTAAATACGAACACTTTTAAAATAATTACTTCAGTGAGTTCCATCGAGTCTCGTGTTTACTCTTTTCCGCATTTCAGTGCGAGTAGTGTAGACTTGTAATTATTATAAATATGTTTACATTTATTGACTCTTAAAATGAAATAATCATAAAATAAATTCTTGAAATTTTTCAAAGATAAAATTAGCATTTCCTTTACGACTCTTATGTTTTTTTTTTTCATTTTACAGTTAATGTACTCCTCTAATAAGGTTAATGAACTAAAATATTCATTTTATTCCAATCATAAAACGTGGAGTAAGGAGAGAATACTAGTTCTTCTCTACTAAAACCAGAAAACTACTTCTCATGAAAACGAAATTAAATGTAGTTAGTGAGGAAAACAAAAAGCTCGCAAAGACAGAGCGGATGATAGCGAACTGAGTACGTAACGTACAACTAATTCGGTTTTCTTGCTTTGAGGTTTAGAAGGCACTCCAGGTCAACTGGCTCCGACAGCGAGGGACGCAGCACGTAGCCTATACGAAATTATCTGCCCCGAGAGAGGGCGCCCCGGGCGACTCGAGGAAAATATAAAACGAAAATAACTTGCTCCTACCTAAGCCTTGTGCCAGAGTTTTTTTACATTAACACGGAAAGGCTGCAAATAAAATGTTTATTTTAAATAAACGTTGCTCCGGCATTCTGTACGTGAAGTTGTTCCGCTGTCTCTTTTCGCAAACGCTTCATAAAGGTAATTTGCTTAGTGGGCTTTGTTGCTGAACGAGCTCTAATTATTTCTGAAGTCGTCAAGTCGCAGAGGAACTCCAATATGAAACCGCAACTCGAGATGTCTATGTATTGAAAACTTTCGTCGTACTGAATTCAATGTTGTTCGAAGTAACCGTTATAGCGAGCAACTTACGCAACTCTGCTTTGAAAATAGTAGTTTCAATTCAAATCCTGGGTCGGGAGCAGAAATCGAGCGGTTAGTACATTAAGTTGTGCGAGTTCCGTTTGTTCTGTACACATGTTCGTTGTTACTGCGGACACGCATTTGTAGTAAAAGCGTGTTCCCGCCATAACTTGGACGACCTCAGACCGCACGATATTAAAACTATAAAGTGCCGCGCGCGACCGATTCGCCGCCCCTCACGACTCCGACCCGACCTAACTTTTTGTTTCCACCTTACGTTTAATCTACATTTTATTTAGCACTCTGATTTTTATTACACTTGTAAACCTTTATTGGAAAACTGCTAAGCTTGGTTTATATTTTCAGTTAATGAAAAAGAAATGTAGGTCAAATGATTTTTCTTATTTGAGAAAGAAAAACATATTCAAATGTAAGATGGAAAAGGATATGCGTGTTTATGACGCTCCACGGGGACTCACACGTTGAACTTCCCAGAGTAAGTACACCGGAGCAAGAAGGGGTGAGCATAAAATGACTAAGTTATCGCTCTCAGAAGACGTATATAGTCGTAAAAGTCTGAAACGGAGCTACTCATATGAAAATAATCAAGACTAAATCGATGTTTGGTGGGTTTACGTTTGGTGACGTAACAATGTCGATTGCTGCGCTCATTTGTTTCCAGTAAGAGGTCTGTTACAGTAATTGGGAGCACAACAAGTGTCGTTAGGGTGTTTATTGCTCGGGTGATGGACGCGAGGATGTACTTACAACCCACTACCCCGAATTTTAGTGCCATGAATGTTAGGCTTGACTTCTATTTAGTAAACTTAAACATACTAAAGTTTTATGGGCGCTGTAATAAAATGTAACGCTTTCATTACTCGCTAATTAATGACAGTGTCTTTTATTGAAAATAGCCGACTCTTTGAAACTGCGTAGTTATTTTCTATTGATTAAGAAATAATGGAAATTTAATTCCATTGTTACATAACTCACAATGGTCTATTTTAAATCTTTGAAATCAATCCCTCGATAACAATGAAATTATAAACCGATTTCGATGAAACTGTATATCTTTACCAAGCAAAAGACAGCATTTCAAATATAAGGCGGTAAATAATGTAACAAAAACATTTTTTATCATTGTTAAGCACTCCGTTTGGGTCCAAAACTAGGCCGCAACCGCCGCTGCCGATAAATACGCGTGAGCAAAATCGCATTTAACAAACATCATATTATTCTTAATCCGCCTTACGAAAGTTGTTTCTTTACGTTAAAAAAATACACAGCAAAACACGTTAACACATATTTTTATACAAACTTAGTGTACCACGATATATGAGACACTTCGTACGTGCCAAAACAAACCTTCTTTCGTCTTCATCTTTACATAGGCTTAAAACAATAATTACTAAACTATTTGCGTCAAACTCCTCACTATGCCTCATTCGATCTTAGAAAAGTAGAAATTTACAACTACTGTCAGCTCTTGATATAATCAAAATTTATGTTTCAATGTTCGTAGCACAGCCAGCGTCGTCTGTATTCCAGTATTGTCCAACTCTTTACAATACGTCTTCTTTATCGAGAACTGAAATCGATACTACGAGATTTATCTAATCGAGAATCCCGATCGAGTGAAACCTATAGTAGCGCTGCATAAGCAAACACTTTCAAATATTAACTCTATTCTATTCTTTTCTGTGGATAATGTTGAATTTTCTGTATTTATTTTGTGTAGTATTCGAGTTTCTAAGTAATTATAGAGTACAAACGTACAATGGCGTAGAATATAACTCTGTAGTTTTCAATACAATTGAAAGAACTTCAAAATGTTTAAATTCTACAATGAGTATAAAATATTATATAGTCAAATACCAATTTCAAAATAGCACTATGAGTTTCTTTTTTCAAGTCTCAAATAGCAGATACACAAGTATCCATAAGCTTCGGACCCAAATATTACTCCAGAAAGAGTTTACTATGTCCGTGAGACCGCTATTACCAAACCGAAATATAGAAACATCCACGATAAGACGGGCGAAAGAGCTGTGTATCATTCAGCTCTTTTTCATGTCAAATGGCAATGTTGTTGAATTGAATGTCGTTGACCGGGCTACACAAACGGCGAGCGATACTCCCGACCCCACTGAGTAGGTACAATCGTACATATACTTGTATCGTACAAAGACCTTCCAGTACCTACCTGAGCTGAGCTCAAAGTTGGTAATAAACCGTGACTTCTGAATGCTAAAACGTAGACGCTCCGTTGAACTTCGCTTCTGATAAAAGTTTAACAAGCGCCTCTGCTAAAAATTATCGTCGGACTAAACGGAGCACTTTGCTCCAATAAGTATACTTCGACAACATAAACAATTGTTTACTCACTTCACATATATGATATTTACTCTACAGCTATTGTTACGCATGAATAAATGTAAACATGTTTGGGTTGTGACTCAACGCGAGATTACCTACGAAATTGATATGTATCCGAGGATCTATTTATCAATAAATTACACGAAACGTATGTCGCGGCTACATGTACCTATTATTCTACGTTAGGATACACGCTTTCACCTCTCGTTGGTACGTAAACCAGGTTGCGAACAAACAGGACGAAAAATGAATCATATTAATTAGCGCCGCTTCCTGAAGGCTTCGTGCTTCCCCATTATATATTTTCAGGTATTTTGTGCATTCTCTTTTATCATTTTCCTATCTGTTCTGATAAAGAGGTTTAAATTTGAGCAGTTGATTTATAATGTTACATTTAACCAAACAGAAATAAAGGTGTTTTTGTTACTTAAAATATAACCAGTCGGATGAAAATATAGCTATCGTAAAGTTGAAGGACCATTGTACGGCTGCCGCCCTCGCTTGTGGCAACTAACTAATAAATTAATACATAAATTACAAAGAATTGAATGTTTATAAACGTCACGTAACCTCCTGAAATCCCTCCATTAGACGTTGTTTACTTAGTCGGTGCGCAAATCTTGAGAGGTCGACTCACGAAAATGCCCCATGAATATGCGATGACACAAACCGTACACAGTTTTTCCATTTAGAGACCATAATGAAATCTCACGCACGCGCTGTATTTGTTTTTCAATCAGACGTAAGTATATTCAAAGGTATAAACGAAGACAATGTTGAAGTATCTATTCACCTATCTACGACTAAGACATACACCTCCCATTTACTTCAAGAGATTTCCAGCGCTTCATAGATTAATTGCAAAAACATCATTTGTTTTCTGAAGTACTACTTTTCACAGAATACGGTAGAAACTTTCCCGAAAGCAAGTTCATTGTCAATTCAACATTTCATTTCAAGAAAATAACACGATTTGTTCGTATAAATAAATTATGTTCAGTGTAACACAGGTACAAATGAGGTTCTAAATTTTTACAAAAAATGGAATCAAAATTTAAAAATTAATCAAATACATTCGTATCGCTGGCGCGATACTGGCAAAAATGAAAAACGATTTGTGTAAACAAAAATGTGTCAATGTACATTGAGTCCTCATGCAGGTATGGGTTAGCATGACTAGTTAACGAGTGTGTGCTCGTAGTGTTGTCAGTGACAACATCAAATATTGTAGGCGAGCGTGTGAGAGGCGCGGGCGCGCGCGGGCCGGCCGCGCCTGTCGGCGGGTGGAGCGCGGGCGGCGCGCGGCTCGGCGCGCGGCGGCGGCGCAGGGGAAGCGAGATTAGTATTTGCCATCGTCAGTTTTTCCGCCAGCCGGATGCACTGCGCGCTCAACACTGCCGTCGAACTAACGAACCATTCGCTACCGAATCATCCAACCGAAATATTTATCTCATCGTTTGTTTTACTTTGCACAATTTCACTTTAATCACGGTTTATCTCTAGACACGCCAACCATACCACCCATAAGTATTTTTTATTATAAGTAAACTTTCTTGACGTAAAGCGTAAAATTATTCGCACAGTAAATGTTAACATCACATCAAATCGTCAAAAATCTTTTTCAGTACATCCTTTGACAAGAAATAAATTCTTCTTTCTGAAACACCGAAATTTGAATACAGACCATTTATAAGTTTTTTGGCTTTCAGTAAAATATTCGTTAGACATTAATAACAGTCATTTTTCGCCGTCTTAATATCGCTGAAAAAAACAGTTACGGAACACAATCACGTTTCACCAACTTATTACATTTTCTGTTATTTAAGAAGACGATGACGAACCCAAATGTCTCTTTGTGGAGGTTTGTTTACAGAGTCTTACTAATTCATTTGTTTTTATTTAAAGCATCCTATTCGAACTTGAACGTGCCAACTTGCGTCGGCAAAAAAGCAGGTATTTTAAACCGCTTCGCATCCACACGAGCCATTGTAGGTGGCTGAATGCCAAATGAGTTTTGTGATGGAGTCCCCTTGTGAAAAGGCAGATTGTGAACGTGTCTCCTTGGCTAAATAACGTCTCGGTGAGGCTCACAGGGACAAAGCACTCGAGGTATGTTTGTGTTTTGTCACTTGTCAGATTGAGCCCCAATTCCTAAAACTAATTATTCTCCTCTTCGGGAATTGTAGACGAATGGAATAGTCCTTTAGAAACTATCCATTTCAATGGATGCGTGTTTCACTGACAGCTGACAATATGTCACAGCCATTTTATTATAATAAACGCAGGTAAACGTTTGGAAAATATATCTGTCAGGTTGATCATGAGTTTCTTTTCTTTGGGCATTAGATTGTTTTGAATAAATATATAGTTTGAGATAAGATTAATATTAAATCATCAATTTTGACTTTTGTATAAACACAAAACAATCCGCAAATCACGTGTATGAATAATAAACCTCGATATTCAAATAAATTGATACATAAAATAACACATAATATTAATGAAACACCTGATGTTTCGGGCGTAAAAAATAAAACCATTACCCAACTACGAACCCCGAACAATAAGTACTCGGAGAAAATTAATTGTCGTTACTGAACTAATTAAAATGAAATATAATGCTAAGATAATAATTCAAAGCAAAAATTATTCTTTAGAAAAATACAGACAGATTTAATAATTTACATAAAGAGAAAATATAGTTGTTATGAAATCAATGGTAGCGCATGGTATACAACTTTTTCTCATTCACGTCATAAAAAGTAGAGGTAATTTCAGCCTGGTGCAATTTATATTGTGCAGGTGGACGTCCAACTCGCCGGAGTAAATTAAACCTTATTTACGTATAACTGCGAACTTGTTTATACCTATTTACAACAACTGCTGTTACACACATTTCAATTATTCCATACTGCACAGTTTACTTAGTAACAGAGTTCGTTTCACCGTCAGTTGTTTTTGTTCTATTATCTTTAGCTCCTGTAGAGCCAGTTAGAGGTAGTCCAAGATATCTTATCAAAAGTTTAATTTCATCCTCCAGTTATTGTAACAAACTTAAAACACACAACAGAGGTAGAAAACCGTTTTTAATGTATTATTTATTTAAAATTGTGAAACTGATAAAGCTGGAAAGTTGGCAGCCACACTTTAACACGAGGACAAACTTGGGAGTAAAAGCTTTATATTAGATACAAAGTAAGGAACTACAAAAGATTGAAAGAACAAAAAGTGAACAGTGTGTAGAAGTGAAGGCTCTCAACGCTCACCCGAGTGGAGTCCGCATGGAATGCTTGAGAAACATTTAAATTAGTTCCCTGTTTCACTCAATTTGTAATACTTCGGAATTTAATGGGTCTTTATTCTTCGAGAATTAAAAGTTAGGTGTTTAAGGAACTTAGAAATTGAGGTAAGTGAATTAGTATTTCTCCTTAGTTGTGTTATTTCTCAGACGGGAAGTTTACGTTGATTAAGATGAATTTGTTGGATAAAATTCGCCGACTGCGAGGGAAAAAATAAGCAGGATTTGCACGGGAATATAAATTGAGGTGGTAATGCCGGCGAGCGCAGATTTTATATTATGCATCAGTTACCTACTGAACTATAGTCGTACGTGTGTTTATGTTGGTTTTTAAAGTGATGCAACCACAACTCTCAGAACTCCCGCAAAACTTAGTAGAGTTTGTTACCTCAGTACAAAGTATCATAAACGTATATAATTTATAACAACGATGAATACCGTTATCGCGCATGTATCTTCACAACAAAACTTTTAACAAACTACGAACATGCTCTGCATAGTCCGCAATTGTTGCTTTCCACGAACCTTTTATGTTGCTATAGCTTTATTAAGTTGTTGATTTTTGAACACTGGCAATTAAACCTTGTAACTACTTAATTAAAGCACAAATTAAAATAACAGATACAGACACTCTAAACTTACCTCGTGACAAATGACTGTCGGAATGTATTTGTAACTTATTCACAACACTTCACAGTTCGAAACAATGTCACAGTTTTAAAAGCTAAGTTTATAGATTAACACACACTAACAAAAGCGATGTATAAAAGCATCTTACATACAGTTTTCAAGAAATATTCAAGTCTTTTATTATTCGTAATTGACTATCGGTTACTGTTTTTGCTGTTACTATGATTGTTGGTGGATGTCACGCAAATGTCACGTGTCTTGTTATTCACTTGATCGCGACGCGAACACCGATGGTTTTCTGAAACAAAAAGGAATTCTCAGTAATGTGGGGGCTAAGGTTTCGTAATTGAGCTTCAGGAATGGTAAAAAGCGTTGTGAATTTTCAGTCAAAGTAGGGTAATACAAGTGAAGTATGAATAATTTAAATACATAAATTAGTTTTCTAAAGTGTAAGCAAACTGCAAGATCAATCCATTTTAAATAACAGACCCTTCGTGAAGTATGATTTGAAGAGGTTTAGGTGCAGTAGAAATACGATAAAATGTGAAAATAATTTTTGACCGTATTTTATTAATTATATCTATCACTAGCAGTTGCTCGCGACTTCGTCAGCGTGGTAAACAAACCCGTAGTACATCATTTTGTTCTTTGTCAATAGTATTAGCAGCGTGCGCAGAAATAGGTTTTCGATTTTACACCTTTGGTTTCATTATCGCAATTTTCTTACGGAACCCTAATATTTTTCAAAATAAATTATAGCTTATGTTCAGCGGGGATAATGTAGCTTCTCAACAGTGAAAAAAATTTTCAAATCGGTCCAGTAGTTTCGAAGTCTATTCGTGTCAAACAAACAATCAAATCTTTCCTCCTTATAATGTTAAGTATAGATAATACTCCAATAATTCAAGTCTTAAAGAACTTTGTATACTGTTCCGCAATTGATCGCGAAATTGCTTTAAATAAATTAATACTCAAAACAAAACGCAGTAGAATATAGAACCTCCTTTAAATTCAGTCCAAAACAAACATATAGTAAAGTCATAGATGCTACATAATGCAAACCAGGACGGATCCTATCCCGCACGCTAAGGTTTCATACCAACTACCGCAATCTGACTTAAATTATGGTAGTCTGCTGTTCTCAAGACAATAATTAAATATGACAAAGTGGCGGCAAATTGTGGGTTTTACTCCGCGCTTACGGAACACTGTTCATGAAATTTATATAAAACTCTTCAGGCCGGGTTAAACGTAGTCGGATTTTAGTTTCAATATTGTTTAGTTAACCGTGAAATCTTGTATAAAGAAATTCAGTATTATGTTTTTATCGTGTGTTGTCAATGTCCAAAACAACTTCTGTGCAATAAAATCTTGTTAGGTATAAGGTAATTACACATAACCTTACATAATCGGCAATAATAGGTTAACCGGCGTTTCCAGAAGATAATGTATTAGAGATAAAATAGCCGCAAAAATAGAAAAGAAGAAAAACAATTAAGCAATAAAATATTAAAGAACAACTCTAACTATAAAGGTTTAACCTTTGTTTGTGTCATAATTGTTCTTCACTTCTAACTCACATACATTAAATATGAAAGAACAATTATGTTTTTACCGACTCCAGCAATTTCTATAAGAATAAAAGTAAGTACCTACAATCTGCAAGTTATATTGACTTATTTCTCAGTAAACCTAATGCTGTAAAGGTGTCTAAAGCAAACTTTTATACTTTTACTATAAAGCAAAAAATGTATGTTTCAGAAACTTTCGAACTCATTCCAGATACCAAAAGAATCCTCAAAACTCACACAGAGTTACTAATTTACAAGCTAATATAGTGTTGAGCATCATTGTTTAATACGCGCTATCAGAGCGGCAATAACGAAGTTTGTTCTTCGTATTCTGTTAGAGCATAACGACCAAGACAAACTTAGTGCACAATAATCTGGTGGCGAGAACACAACGCGAGCCGAGTCCCAGCATTTCCATTATTTACCGTAGCGGTTTGCGCTCGCTTCCACACAAATGAATTGGACAATAAACCGGCAAACATCCGTCAACTTTCCCTTAATGAAACTTTTTGATAATAAAGTAGACTCGAAAGGTTTTGTCTTTGATCACTTGCCCTTCTTTCGAAAAATTTAAGCCGGTAACAAAGGTGCGGTACAATAACAATGGCATCTGCTAACTTTCCTGTCGGAGGTACCGAGTCGAATTAGGACGGCCGTAGCAGAAATAAAGAGGTGCTGGCGTGATAAGCGACGGGGCTTATCGATTAGCATGTTAATTAACTTAAAGAATGTTAAGTCTTAAAAATTAGACCAGTGTTTTTAGAAATTAAAATACTGCAAAATGTAACTGTCATTGTTTGCATTTCAGTATAAGAAAACATCCAATCATATTTTAAACCAACCCGAAGCCAGAAGAAACTAATAAAACGTAGGTAAGCATCACAACTCACAATGCAATACCTTTAATTCCATTGATCTAAAATTAGCAATCATCCAAACATAACAACACAAAGCAAGTTGTTAATGCCCAATGCAACATATGAGTGCACTCCATTACATGGAACCAAGCCATAATTGGCAAACGTACCCTCTGCACATTCATTACGATTGCATTTCCAAGAAGGCGAAACACTACGTGCCTTTTATTATACAAACCTACAATTTAGACGATTTGGTTGAAGTACAAACATTAATATAACCGAACGAATCCTTACGATAATTTTGTTTTTACGATCACGCTCACAGATACGACATCGACTAATCAATACTTATTACATAAAACTGGTTTTCACATAACAGTAATAAAATACCCATAAACTTGAAGAATCTTTAGTTGAACGTAAAAAACGACAATCAACGCAAAAGTTAAACTATGCTCGTTCGAAAGTGTATCTTATATACATACCTATACAGTAGAACACGGATAAAACCTTTTCATTCGACACGCTTCCTTGACTGTCATAAGAAGGTACTCATAAATTGTACAAACAAACACTAAGTATATAAAGACAATGGTTTCAAATAAATTAAATCCTTTTTTTTTCTTGTTTCATCAAACTTGCCAGTTACACAGTATGAGTAAGGTCACAACGCAGTTATTTCAAACGATTCGGGAAAACAACTAAATCACTTTCCGCGAACAATCAAGTTTAAACCAAAAAGAAGTGCCGGCCATTGTCAATGTTCAAACTGCCACATAAAGTGTTACACTAGGACTATACCAGTATTTGAAATATTCGAACAATACAGTATAAAGCTGCGGTTTAGCCTACCCACACAATTTTGCAACATCCTTCACTTTTTATGCAGTTACAGAATCAAGTTATAAGCCATTTAAATGTATCTAGTCTAATATAAACCATTATTAACATATCCCTGACATGTTGACGGAGACACCATAAAACAATGTCAAAAGAAATATTTGTCGCAGCGTATGCCTACAACAACGTGACGGTAGAGAATTGACTTTGCGTAGTCACACTTCACAAACGTGTGTCAACACGATATAAATATTTACGAATTTGGAAGTCATGTCATACGTCGGGATAGCTGAGCGTGATTCAAAGGAAACTTATATGTGTGGGAAGCTTGGCTTGGCACGTGACCGCGGTGAGTGCAGCTCGCCAGCTCACCGGCGCGCCGCCCGTCAGCCTCACCCTCGTCAATCAAATTCTTGCTGCAAACTATGTTCCAGTTCCATCACTTAACACGGCAAATCTCTCAACGAACTTCCATATAAACAGTCGCTGCATATTATACCAGAACCTGAATGTATTGCATTCCGCTTCTCATTTCCCTAAATAGTAATCTATGAAATGGGATGACCTATTTCAGTAACTGAAATTTATGTTTATATTCCCAGTTTTCAAAACTATTTTATATGCGTAGTTTAATAACCTGTTCATATTTCATAGACGTAAACTTTTGAATAACTTCAAAGCTTTTGTTAAGTCACAACGTATCGCATATAACATTCGTAGTAGTTATGAGTGAGAATTGCAACAAGAGGAAAACAAGTGTTCTCTTTTGTGCTACGCCGGCGAAAGCAAACAATAAGATTATTCCGTTAAACATGTCCCAAAACAAGTTAGAATCACTACGTTATGGTGCTGTTGGCAAAAGTTTCGACATTTTTAGTGTCTACGGAAATCTTTACTAGAGACGACACGACAGCGGTAACCGTGTTTCGCGTTATCATGTGGATCTTGACAAACTACCGGCGGACAGTGATAAATACTTCGATGTATTGTTATCATAATCAATAATTGATGATGTTCTGACTTGGCGAGGGCCCGTCTATTCAAATTATATTCGGGTTTCCGGTAACCAAAGTATTAAGTAACTTTTAATCAGTACAATGAATAGGCGAAAATGTGATATTCTTTGCGAAGTTATTGCTAGGTTTCACTTGAATATTTAGTCGGGCGGTGTCAGTTACCCACTGTTTGTTCGATGTTGCCCGAGGGTAATTCACGGAATCAAAAATGTTTGTGTTTCGTTAAAAGCAATCACATTCCGATATTCCATGTCTATATTTATAACATCAATTAAGCTTAAAATACTCGAAAGTCAATTAATCAGAGTTCTGTTTTTGATCTGACATAAAAACATCAACTATTCGTCAAAATTTTTGTATCAAATAATACGTTAAAAAAAAGAGTTAAAAAATATTTGAATTTGAAAATTTGTAATAAAGAACACATAAATAAGGCTTTAGTTACCTTATTAATAATATGTAGCTAAAAATTAAAACACATGTTGTAAATATAACTAAAATTATTATACACAAACACACTGAAAATACATTCCTTTCATCAAATCGTTCAAAGTAATTACATGGACATATTACTACTAGATGCTGTCTTAATGCTCAGAATTCCACTTCACAAGAAACATACCTAGTATGCACTATGCAGTCTAGTCTAGAATGAAACATAAATGTTACGGGACCTTTACACTAAACTTGTGACCAAAGTTACTCGCAAAACACGTTAATGAAATACGTTATGCAACTATACACTCTATTAACATGTTAATAACATTCTTGCTAACTAACTTTACTTAGAAATGTACATCCTTACTAATATTATAAATGTGAAAGTGTGGATGTTTGGATGTTTGTTACTCAATCACACAAAAACGGCTGAACGGATTTGGATGAAACTTGGCATGCATATAGCATTTGACATGGAAAAGAACATAGGCTACCTTTTATCCCAATTTATTGAGTAGTTCCCGAGGGAAAATTGAAACTATGTGTAATACAACAAAAAGTCTTAACTTATATATCTTTTAACCACGCGGATGAAATCGCGGGCAACATTTAGTATAATATAAATATACAAAATAGGATTGTATGTTTCTATTTCAGTTTTAAATTTCAGATGTTTTTGTTAAGTCGATTCGAAGTTTCGAAGAGACGTGTTCAACTATCTTATTTAAGAGCATTTGTCTTCATTATTTAGGAGTCTTTTACTATCTTAACAATGTCTAGGGTTCTACAAAATAGATTAAGCCTAGCGTCAGATTCAATCAATAAAAGCTGAGTGATCTTAGCGTTATCGAAGGTGTTGAATGGAAGCCTTTTCCCCAGAGATGCTTTGAAAACATCAATTCGCCCGCCCGAGTCAATCAATCAGATCTATTTTTAGATCACTGGTTAATACTTTTCTCACGTTTTTAAATTTATCTTTCTCGAATCTTAACCACAAATTATGACCGCTGGATTTCATGCGGTGAAATTAAAAATATTTAAAAGCAATTCTTGACTTTAAAAAAAATTATTACAGAGACATTTTTGGCAATAGTGAAAAGGCATACTTCGCTCATTTACCAATGTAATACAAAAAAATACGAATAAACTCAACAATTAGAAAATGGCCTTATTTGTCAAAATAGTATTGTTTTCCAAGCATAATCAATGTTACTTTTCACAATCAATTAAGACCCTTAAAAACATATTTCTACCCTTAAAAAATAATTATGAAATGAGTACGAAACCCTTGTTACAACAATTAAGTGGTCTATCAGTAGAAGTATACTTGTAAACAAGTGAATGTCTGCAGGCTAATAGAACCGTTTTAAGCTCTGTCAACATAATAATAACTGGAACAGCCCGAGGCAATATATTACCGAACAAACATCACTGATATAATTTGTTGACATCCTGTTCGCAACTAGTTAACTTAATGTCTTCCTCTCATACAAATATTACTTAGTATAGCGATTATAATATAGACTAGCTTCTCGCCCGCGGATTCGCCCGCGTCCTTGTCGGTTATATCGCGATTCCAAGAGAACTCTTCAAAAGTCCGGGATAAAAACTATCCTATGTTCTTTCTCAAGGTCAACTCTATCTCTGTACCAAATTTCATTAAAATCAGTTCAGACGTGTCAGTCGGTTTAGACGTGAAAGCGTAACAGACAGACAGGCAGGCAGACAGACAGACAGACAGACAGAGTTACTTTCGCATTTAATAATATTAGTAGGGATGTAATACATTTGCAGATGTATAATAATAGGTTTAGGTTTATTAAGTCACTATCGTCTTCCTAAGTCTTCGATTGAGTGGTTGTTGAGTTTAAAAAAACAATAAGCTGCTTTTGAAATCTCTCTATATTAAATTTCATAAGAAATGACGTGATTTTTGAGTTGAGCTTGAGTCGGGAGAGTCAAAAAACATATAGATTGAAAGCTGTAATGATAGATGTAAGTTGTATTAAATAAATAAATAACAATACGTGTAAAGCATACATTAACAATTTTATTTCAGAATCTAGTTACCTGATTTTAACTAGCTAAAATAAAATTGATAGCATTTCATACTATAATTATACTCGGGGAATACGGGTAGTCAGTCTCTAAAGACTATATCTTCATATCTAGTATAGATTTACATAGCTACGGAACCAATTCAAACAGAAAACGACCGGAGTCACTATTCATGTAATCCTTTAAGACGTTAAAGACCTTTCTATACTGCACTGCATAGTCTATGTTATACTGAATACAAAAACTGAATTACATAAACTTATCTCTTGCAACATAAAATCGTGATTCGTAGATAAATCTTCAGAAGAAAGTTCTATATTTCACATATAATTTTTTTAGAACTTTAGTCGCACCCAAAGGTTGAAAATTAAACCCTATTACTTAGGCCCTGCTGTCCGTTTGTCCGTCTGATGCCGAACTCTTAAACAGTTATAACAAGACAATTTAAATTATCACTTTTATTGCCTTTTTGCCATTATAATAACAGTCCAAGATAAGCAACACGGTCATAACTTTGATGATTTTTTTATTATTTCTCTGTTTCGTACTCTAGTAAGTCTAATTCATACCTGGCCAGTCTTTATTTAATCTTTACATTGCATTTTCACAAAAATATATAAACCTATATTTAAGCTTACTTAACACTCCGGAGTAACACATAACTGCTACTAGAAGGTCATAAATGTTATAATTCGTCGCCATGCATATCTGGGGCAATAATGAGCAAAGTTTCGGTTCAGACCTCGGTCCCGACGCAAGTGATCATGTGTGCATTACAAATGCAAGTCGACCAAACTTTAAAATTAAGTCAAATCTGGTTGCGAACTAAGCTCTGCATATCAAGCAGCAACTGATATGTTATTAACAAGTAACGACTTGATCTCGGACCGTTTCATTTTATACCACAGATAAAACGCGGTTGACTTTAGAATTGCGGAAATTTTAAAGTTCTGTCAGCCTAGTATTGAAGCAATTTGTGATTTAAGCTTGTCTTTATAGATATTGTTATTTCAAAGTCTTGTAAAGTCCGATTTTCAAAAATTGTTGTTTAAATACGACCTACTACTAGCTACGTGGCAGACCGAGGTATTCACGGCGAGATGAGTTGGACTCCTAGATAAGGTTGGAATATTCTTGCCCTAGAAAGGGAAAATGGAAAAGAACAATTATAATAAATATCTATATTCACCTGGTTTACGAGGTGACTAAACTCTACTAACATTCAGAACCGTTAAAAAGATTCGACGCATCCACAAACCATAATAGAATGTTTATACAAGGTATTCCGAATTCACCGTAACGAATACATAGAACTCCAATTTTAGAAAAAAACCACCGCAATACTCAACACTGCGCACTCTCTTTACATTCATTTAATATTTTTGCAGAGCATCACGTTGTTCCCTCACGTAGCACGGGACATGACATTGCTATCATAAAATGTACGTATCTCTTAGCAACATTTACGTGAAATAACTGAAACAGGTCAGGGTCAGACTGACTGCCGTCGTGGCTGGTTTCTATTTGGTTAAAAAGTTGTATGTTAAAAACCGGCAAGGGGAGTTCGTATGGTGAACTTTTCAAATGTTGGCTGGTAACTTTTAGAATTTATTTTTGTAGTAACCTCTGACCGACGATAAAGTTGTATATAAGATTTTGTAAATTTAAATTGCTGAACCGGAGTTATCAGCTGACAACATCAATACCAACGCCTGTCTATTTTGAATGAGGAGAATATATCTCAGTGCATATTATGAATTCACGAAATCGAATCAAACTAATACCAGATAGTTTGATCAGAATTCTGTTTAAAATGATCTGATTTTCGACTTTCCGTAATACTGATTATGTTTATTAATATAATCCTATTAATCGTAATTAGTCCGACACAGTTAGTACCTAATGCATTTGCAATTTCAACGCACTGCGTCAACGAATGTAGAAATTCCGGGACACAAATTAAGCAATATGGTAATGAATAATACCCATTACCATACATTATGTATGCCGTTGGTATACTGTATACCAGAGAAAATCATAATTTGATATTGTGTCGAGAATCTTTACACATTGAGATTTCCAAAAATAGAAGGATACCAGAAAATCAATGATAATAATAAATAAAAAAAGAATTGGGCAGTTCTATTTATGAACGACGTGAATAAATACAAATGCGTTAATACTTTGTATGAAAGGCATTTGTCGATAATTTGAATTCAGAATATATATGGAGCACTTACTACCAATGGTCCAGGTACAATAGCTACACAATGAATACAATAGAATGAATATGGAGAATAAAAAAGAATAATACTTCGAATAAAACCCTTATTAGTTCATAACTATCTATGGTTACAGTACAAAGACCTTCCGGCCTTTTGGGCTTCCAACGTGGTTACTAAAAGATAGGTTAATAACCAGATAACGGCTTAGATATGTTCAACCTCTTTGGGTACGCTTCATTTGTTTATGAAATAATAAAAAAATGGTTCAATTGCGAGTCGAACATCATCCTGACGAAAGACAAAAAAAAATTGTCAACAGAAATTGTTCACCATTTATGATACCAATCTTCGCTTAATCTCGATTGTCATTTTTAGCTTATTATTATAGCGACAACAGAAATACATCAACAGTAAAAATTTCAGTTCTCAAGCTATAGATTTTCATGAGATTTGGTCACAGTAAATGACTAAGTTTTTACACTTTGAGAACGTAACTCTAAACACAAAATCAGACTTTAATAAAAAAAACTGCTTAATACCATAACAAGTATGTCGTATTCCAGTAATACTGACGGCTAACATTTTGAGAGGAAAAAGATGAATATCGGCCAAATCTCATGAGTTAGCATTAAGATAAAATGAAGAATAGCGACAGATGTGTCCAAGCGCCAGCATTTGGCACTCACTCCGACTATGTACTGCCATCGCCTTAATATAAAGACTATAAATGGAATATAACCGGATAGTTTTACTGTTTACTACGCTTTTGGCCCGACTTCGTGCGGAATCCGAATAATAGAAACTTTATGATGTAAATTACACTTACATAGTCAAATACGTGTTCCCTGAAAACAAAATGTAGGCTAAATTCTACTTTAGAGCTTTACTCACATAATTGTGATATTGCCTTTTCATGATCGTTTACTTGTAGGTAGTGCACGTTTATACTATAGGTAATGATTTGGGAATTGGTAGCGACTACATATGTATATGGTAGAGATCTTGTACGTATGACCATTTGGTACATCAATTTAAACAATATGAAACTTTTACTAAGATAATATTTTAGATACCAATGACAAATGGGGTTTCACAAAAAGTCAAGTCGCATGAACAAAGACACCCAGATTTAGGTCATGCATTCGATCAAGCTATCGAGACCACGACATGACGCGCTCTGGGTTTAATGTGGTCACCTTAACCACTTGGTTATCCGTACATCCGTTACTAGTATATATAAAGTAGGTATAATATTAGAGTAAAATAATGAATTGTATGATCCAGCCCTTCTATACGAAGAGACATGGTTGACATGAAGGGGAAAGTCAAATGCATGTGAGCGATTTCTGCCACCATGAACACTTGTAGAAATGTAACTTGTGCATGGAGGTTGGCATGAAGTGGCAAACCTCAAATACCGCTAATATTCTAGCAGGGAATGTACACAAGACGCACCGGAAGCTACAATACACTCGGAAATGACAACCGTCTCTCTTCCACTCTTCGGTTTCAGTGCACGGAAGTGAAAATGTCGCCGTTTCCGAGTGGGACGTTTTCCCAATCATCTAATCTATTCTACGACGTAATAATCTTTTATTTATATTTCGACCAAAATTTCCAACGGTTTAGGTATGGTTTTTACAAGATTATTGAAGGTATCTGAAAGAAGCCAACATTTTCAATTAGTTCTGCAGTGCTTTGGAACTATTCACGTTAAAAGCGATTAATCTCAGAGAAGGCAAGAATAAGTTTATGAACACGCTACCTAATGGCATTAAAAATCCTACAAATGTGGAACACTAACATGAAAAATCTCGTCTAGCGTAAGTAATAACCGGACGACATCAGAACACAGGCCACAGCCACCTAACTTCCTCGGCTGACACACAACGCGCTCTGTATAACAAACAGCTCTATCCCACGTTCAGCTTTCATTCTTAGATTAGGAAACGTCAACAAACCATTTTCTTTATGTTTGGACGTACATACATAGGGCATAGGACTGGAACATGATGTCTAACAGTTATGCGTCGTGATTAGCACACATTTGGCACGGCGATGGAGGGTTTAAAGTTGATATGACACGGGATTGTGACAGCTTGCCAGCCCATCCCATCTCTGCTAGTGCAGCAATAATTTCCCCTTACTTGAGTTATATAACGAACCCGGAACGAAAAGCACGTAATACCTCGTATGTACTCTCTATTGCTTGTCTGTACAATCAGCGCGAGAGAACTGAACGATGTTTCAGGATTTTTTTTTTCTAAAGTCTAAATTTCTTATCGGAACTTGCTGAATAAAACTTTCATCTATTCTAATTCTGAGAATAGCAATTTAAAACGAGTCCTTGAATATAAATGTGATCGAGTTTTAGAAGTCGTCAAACCCGGAATAGTTGGCGAGGACGTGAGTGTCTCACTTCTAGCAAACAGGGTTGACAGGGACAAAATGCTTCTGTATCAATGTATTGATATGTGCAGGCTACATGATTGTCTGATGTCTCGAAATAAATGTCATATTAAAGGCATTTATTTCGAAAGAGGCTTAGAGAAAACTACTTTAACTGTGCGTTCCGATAAGGCTTAATAGTAAACAAAGACGTATATTTTGAGAGAGAATATGCCGCTAATGCATATAATAAAGTTATGAATCTCTATTACAGATACTTATTTAAATATCGTAGAAAGGAACTAATCCTAGTCAAGTATTATAGGGCTTTTTATCCGTGACGTCAGATAACGGCCCGGGCAATTAAGCGCGTTATCCAATGCGATGCGATGCGATGGCTGCATTCCTATTGCATTAGCCAATCCGACTCCGCTATGGTGCATTGGATTAATGTCGGCTGCCTCACTGCCTAACGCGTTATTGCTTTCATAATCCCATTATAGGTACTCTACAATAATGATAACGAGATATGTTTTTTGTTGTTGTATGCAAACATGTAATGAAAATGATACCGGCTGGCGTTTGAACACGAAAAACAAACCTCTATTTGTTTTCGTTGGTCAATTTTTAATAATCCCTGATATTTGTATTTGGGATTTCAAAAATGTTTTCATCCACAGGTTTTGCGAATAACTGTAATGTACTGAAAGTGTTTATTAACTAAAATGGTTGTTTGTTTTTTTTTAATTTAAATCACTGTTTGATAAATGTCGTTGCAAGGAACCTATTAAAAATGAAAATGATTATAGTTGGCTTTTCAAACTTAAGGTATTGTAAAATATATTTATAAAGTCAAGGTTAAATAGATAAAAAAGCGGCTGAAAAATGAAAAGGTTTACCCTTTAATAAAAATTACAAACGTTCACTTATTATGACGCGGACTTAAAAGGAACCAAAAGGAGAGCAACATTTATTCCTGGCCGCCATTGTGCATCGTCCGTAAGACTATTGTATAATAAGTGGAAAGCAAAAACTCACAATAGGCGGGCAACGCTAATTTTCAACTGGCGTGGCTATCAAAGAGACAAAGATATTCCGCAAAGTTGACAACAGTGACAACCCTAGTTGAGGATAAGGCCTAACATTCAATAGCCCAGTTGAAACCCGCCCTGTACAAATTCTACATACAAAAGGAAAACCTTGAATACTTAGATCTTAGATTTCCGTTCAGCGCATCCTTGAATGTTGGTTTATCGTATTCAATGGACATGACTCGTTAAAAATGCCATGTCTGTATGTAGATAGCCTGTTATTTAAATTTGTATTTTATTTACGGCTAGTGAATTTAAGAATGCATTGAGTACGGGAAAATAAAGCGTTCGATAACAGAATAACCTCTTTTACATTCCTGACTGTATTTTTTTATGTGACCTATTTACGTAGCAATGACACATTTATAAATTCTTTCAATGACTCGTAACAGCTTAAAAATGATACGAAAAAGCTTACAACAAAAACATAACAAAATACAACAATTTAGGATACATTATTATATTCTACGACGTCAACATTCTTTTTTTTATGGCAGTTATAAAATTCATCAGAATTATAATAACGTACCGTTCCTGTTTTTGCATCTTTTATACATTTTATTTTCATGTTTATTTATGTATATTAAATATCAAAAAGTAGGCCAGTAAATCCGCGCTACAGTGGAAAATGTAAATCGCATTCATTCTTTTATATTTTGGATTCATCAGCTTTACAAAACCTCAAATAAGTATTTATCCGCAGAGTCCAATTGGAAATACCTTTTATTTTGCGTGTATTGAAATACACGATAATTTTTTATTAAAAAACGCAATAAATCTATTTCCGGGTAATTTTAGAGCTAATAAAAGTCAAAAATTCTTTACGAGAGAAAGGGCAGTTATGATAACCTAATAACCTCAAAAGGTTGGGAGAGCGCCTTTCATGACAAGACGCAATTTCCACATGGAAAGTCAAATGGAAAAGCGTAACCAATCTTAATGTCTTCGCTGCATGCACGTACAACGGTCGATTGCAAAAATTTTCACACGTGATAATAAATAGAGAATCAGATATCACGAACCGACCGGTAATCATGACGTTAGCTTTATTGAAAGCACGCCAATTTCTGTTCGAATGCTTTATTGTTTCTTCAAATTTCTGTACACGTACATACAGCGAAGCTTTTGTAGGAAATACCTGATCTATATAGGTAATGCACGTATGTATTTTCTAGTCTTTTCACCTAGATATTATATACTAGCCTATGCCTGTGGATCGCCCGCAACAAATCGAAAATGAACATACAGGAAGATAAATGCGATACGGATAAATACGATGTGATAATCCTGGTTATAAGGTATCTGTGCACTACGTCCATACATCCATAAAAACAAACTTTCACGTTTATAATATCAGCAGGATTGCCTGTGGTAACGTCGCGGTCGTGTGAACACAACCTAATCTCAAATTATTAGAAAAACAAAGCAACGTTAAACGGCAACCGTAGATACTTCTTAAAAGAAAATGACTGTGTCAAGTTTCGACATGAATGTTTTTGTTAGCTTTGACTTCGCTTACAGAATTACTTTCTTGCCATTTTAAAAGGCATGGTAATCGTGTCGCTTATTTTTCCTCCTCTTATAATTCGTCTAATAAAAACGATATTTTAATGTTCACAATGGCCGACGAACGGTACTAACGAATAAGTTGTTTTGCCTTGTGAAGTGCTGGTCAGACTCGCGACGCTGAGCTTCCGAACAAATAGGCTTTGAAAATGTTCAAAAAAAATGGTCAGCAATTATATTTATGATTGTAACATAATTTTTTATTTTTGTTACTTTTTGTTACGGAAACCTATCATCCGTGTAAATTATCTGTCTAGCTATAACGGTCTTTGTTATAAAGACTTGCAACAGACGGCCTGATGATGGACAGTGGAGCTCTTATAAGGGTCCTTTTTACCGTTTGGTACGGAAAAAATACTGATAGTATGCAACGGTACTTCATCGGCATTGGAGAATCTATAGCCACAGCTCAAATTAACATAGTACTACTACAACCCTTGTGAAAATCTGATATCGCACTTAGTGGCGTAGAGCGGTGTCTCTTTCCCACAACTATGATATTAATATTTTCAGGCGGCGGTAAGCCCTGTACCTGTACCTTTAATATCACCAGATTTGTAAGCCCAAACAACTTTTGAGTTGAGTTTCCCTTTACTATAGAGGCTTATAAAGAAGGGAGCATCTACATAATTATGTTAATAACGTAGTGTCACCGCATTACACGTTTACGCAAGTTGTTATGAAGTGCCACTTCACCTGTGTGCTTTCGGGTCGCAAAACTTGACCTAAGCTGTAACTCAAGGTTAAGTAAAAATATATAATTATAGCGTACCTATGTTAAAGTAAGGGCAAAAGGAAATTTTAAGCTAATTACTACAAGCTTCATTGTAACGCAAATAGTAGGTCTCGGATTAAAATCTTTTATCCAGCAAAAATGGAGGTAAAGTTATTGGTATATTTTAAAATATGGACAAGGAACTAAAGAGAGTGAAGCTAAATAGAAAGAAAACAGCCTGCAGCGATGTAGGAAGTGCTTTCATAACTTAAAGTGTTTTATACCGTCGTTAGGTTGCACGCCCTGAAACCACGGATGAACTATGGATATCCATTGTCCCCAACAAAGTAACATGGAAATTACGACCAAAGCTCAATGGGTTTTGGGTCGCCAGCTTTATTAACATATTTACGAGTACCACATAAGTCCTTTATTGAAGGACGTTGACTGCTCAATGTCTAAAAACTGCGGAAATATTTTACGTGTGTCACGGAAGGTTAGTATTCTGCGTTCAAACGTCCGATGTTAAAGCTAATCCCCTGAAACGTACTACTGGTGACAGTATGTTTGTGCCGCGTTAGTGTGCAATGCGTTCCCGCCTGATCTCCTGTAAAAGGTAAAAGAGGACTGCCGCGAAGGTTTCATCTGGTAACAGTATATCTAGTATACTGTATTCCCTATACCCATCAAGATTGTCCTTGAGTCCAAAAATAATTTCTTAACCGCCCTAGTACAAACAACCAATTTATAATTGGAATTCATCAATTTAATTCCAATGATTGATTTCGTAAAATCAATCCATTAAGATACCAATTCTTTTTATGATTTGAATTAAATATGTGATAGTGTCTGGCTTCGATTTCATATTAACTGTATCTATTTATAAGTATTATTTTATAGAATAATAATTTGTAATCGAAATGCTATAAATATTAACAGATATTCTGTAAATATAACGCCGGACCGTATGTGAAATATATTATATTTGCATGCATGCCTTGTATGCTAACCATATGCATATATTGTATGTTGAATGTGTATATTCTAGACGCATACACTAACAACACATTTGTTATTCGTAGGTCCGCAACTATGTCGGACCACCACCTGTCATATTCATGAATTTATCATTCTTACAACCTGTCAAAGGCCACTATTATACAAAGACCACACCTATGATTTGAAAAAGTAAATATAACATTTTATGTACTGAGAATGGAAACATTAACAAACAAGCTGTTTATTAATAGATATCAGAGTCTAAATGTCTTAAATATACAAATACAACAAAGTGTTTACCATTAAAACATGTTTTCCTGAATATAACATAACTTTTGACAATGATTTATGCAATATACCTGTCAAATAATTACGAGAACCAAAACAAAACCAAGACAACAAATTAGTAAACTTTCAGAGAAACGTTTCTACAGAAGTAGTACAAAAGAAGGAATACTTAAAACATACAACGATTTTCATTTGCAAAAAAACTTCATAGACAAACGAAAAGCTCAGAGAAGTTCATATTTAATGAAAAAACTTTTTAAAATTAGGCAGTCCTTACGTCAAAATGTTCGCATACCAGTTTAGTGTCGCGCAACTGACCCAGCTTGTGTCAGTTCGGCTTTCACCAAACTTATATGGCAATATCCACGTGAGCTCTCAGTTTATGCGACACTTAATTAAATTAACGAGCGTGCAGGCACGAGTCGTCAGCGGCGGCGGTGCCCGGCTGATGCGGCGCGACGTTCGCTCGCGACGGAGTAGCGACCAGCACTGGCGCGCGCCCCGCGCCCCGCGCCGATCATCCCTTAAGTTTGAACCTCGCCACAGGGTCCTTCGCGCCCGCACCTCTAAGGTGCAGCTTTCCTTACACTTAAACTGCTGACTGCTCTGCCGAACACCTTATTAGCATACCCCACGCAAATGAAGCTGCACCTTGCTCTAAGCCTACCTAAGGCGGGTAACTTTACCGGAACAACTCTAGCTATGCAAACGAAATGCATTTTATCTCAGTACTATTCTTCTTATCTCTACGCGTACCTAAGCGAATCTCATGGAAATGTATATTTGTAAAATGTATATTTTCCTACTTAGGTATGTTGAACTAAAAGCTGGCAACAGATAGCGTCTCATATCTTTGTTAAAACAATGTGCTCTGTTATTTTATTCCTATTTGTTTGGAGTGTAATACTTGAATACTTAATTCATACAAACTTTAAGGAATATGAAATGATGTTTTAAAATTTTATACGCTTCATATTTACATATTATACTTTATATTTTTGCTTAATCAAAAGTGAACAAAGAACTATTCAAGCAGCGAGCACCGTGTTTAGAAAGACCGCCCATTGCGCTGTTGCTTCGCCCGCCCAGCTTTGAAATCTAATATTTTACTCAGCATGTTATGCTAAACATTTTCTTGAAGAACTATGCGTTCTACACGATGAACTCGGAAACTTGAAAACTTTTCCCATACTAACCGACCTACATAAAGTAGGTATTTGATTACATAAGTTTACAACAAAATGTTATTTAAATCTAAAAATATTTTGAGTATTTGCATCAATTAATTTCAATATTTATTGAACAATATTCCAATAAATTTCGTATGTCAACAAGGCAACGCAATCATAATTATATACATTATTTAATACACGCGTTATTTTATTGAGCGTCGTCGGCCGTTGACCTACATAGACGACAGACAAAATAAAATTGAATCGAATGTCCGAGGTGCAGAGTCGACCTGGCGCGTACTCGCAGACAGTCATCATGCCATCATACATTGTAAATATACGCGTGTGTCACGCCGCGCGCCGCTGTCTCTTAGTTACGTGACAAAACACGAGTCCATCTTAATATTATTTATTTTAATAATACTCGTTCAGAAGTATTCGATAAGTTTATATAATGTGTCATTTGCACATAACTAAAACTAAGAAACTTTGGAATTAAATTCGAAGCGCCTTAATACTTATGCTAATAACACTAAATAAGTAAACAGGTATTTTTTATTTCCTCTACATTTGGGTAGAACTAAGAAAATAAATTTTAGTATAGCGCTCAAATATTTAGTTAAGCGGTTGTGATTATTTCAGGAACAATTTAGTAACAAAACAGGTACTTTATATAATATTTCCTATATAAGTGATTGATAACACAATTACATGAATGATACGGTACATTCAAAGCGACGATTATTGGAGAACATTACGGGTACTAATTATGTTATGTACATTCGACTTCACAAAGTTGTAAAGGATATAGGTAACTTACATTCCGATATCACAGGACAGATTGCTCCATTTCTTCAGCACGATAACAGCTAATAAGAATATCACACCTGTACAATTATCGCAGCACTATGCCGAGACATCGGAAGAGAGTTAACTAGGCCGACACGTAGCTCGCTACACACGAGCACATACTTCACACGCGGGAGAAAATAATCAAGAACATTTCCAACATTTCAATTTGACTATTGATTTGTATCTAACTTTTATCAGGTAACTACAATACCATCATTACGTAATACTATATCTAATGCTTTCACTGGAATCGTAAAAACTGTTCCACTTTTACAATTTAGACGTATTTTATTCGATGCTAACCTGAAGTAATATTCGAGCTCACAAAATTTCAAGTGTACATTTTATTGAGTAGCTTTATAAATTTTTACGACGATTTTTATGGCATTTCGCACAATGAAACATTACCCCGGGAACGGCGCCCAGAGCCGCTGTACCAGTTTTATGTGAGCTCTATTGCCTGTTTGTTTAGTTCCACTTGTGTATGTACCTGAAACGAGAATGCAATATATCTAGGGTGCCGTGTGTCACTCGTGGCGCCCGCCAATCGCTGCTATAATGAAAACAAAACGTCTACTAAGAGCTGGCGCGTTACTAAGAAATATGAACGACTTGCTACACTGAACTTGTTCTATAGTTGCTACGGCTAGGCAATCGAATGTCAACATTGAACATCGATTGAAGTGCTACACAAGAATGTGGAGGACAAATATGAAAGAGCGCGAACGGACACAGTGTTAACTCGAAATACTGTCGATATCGTTTTAATAATACAAGATTGTATTTTACGACAAAATGTTCATAAAAAAAGAATTAACCCATTTTACCCTTACGTTTCACACTTGGGTTATAATTTGTACTGATTTTCAAACGAGTTTCTTTCACACTTGACCCTACATACTTAAAATACGGTTGTTCAATAAGTAAGGAAACGTTTTGTCAGGTACTTGGCGCCCTTCTTCGCTGCCCCAAAAGGTCGGAAGCCACGATTAGCCTGCGTTTGAAGTCTTTATAGCCAGTCATTTACAGAGTAATGTGCCGCTCAAATTCAAATTTCAAAAGAGCGGTTTCACCAAATATGTCTTTACTATAAAATAAAAATCTTTAAGTCCTTTTACATCGCTTGTATTATATTTTAATAGATATTCAAGTTATCTATACGTATAGAAGGTTTGTACCTACTTTAAGGAATTTATTTATTTTTATGACACTCACATTTAGTGCGTTTATGTAGACAGAACGAAAAGCTAAAGAGACGTAGAGCTTTTAATAAATAATACGTCTATTTAATGTAATAATTTTATTCATAGAGGAAAAGGTCGTGTATATGGATGAATTTTAATAGACGATGATGAGGCTCGGAGCGTGGAAGAGTAATTACGTCGGTCATCCGACACAGGCGATACCCCTGCCCTATACGCAACGTTATTTACATTTTTTAATTCAAAGCGCTTCACCAATTAGGATTTTATTGTACTCATGTGTACGCCACAAGCACGTACCAAAAACACTTTATGTCACTTTACAGAGATTTTTAAATTTTAGCGCCTGTTTTCAGGGCGAGATAAAATCCAACGAATAAACTTTAATTTAAATTGCTTGTCAGTTACGTATCACCATAATTGAACAACGCCAAACCGGCCGATGGAAAAATCGGTCAAAACATATTACGTGTGTAAAAATTTCTCCGATAACGAATTCGGGGGTGCACCTGGGACGGGCATTTGATACCTACAATATCACACAATATTTTTAATATTCGCCGGTGACAGCACGCACGCAGGCTGTGCGGGCGCGGGCGGCCCGAGAGCTTCTGTACTTGATATTTTTATGGCCCTCCCCTCCCTCTATATTATCATGAGTTACTGCAAAGTAATTTAAATATGAATGGTGGTTTGACAGTACCATGTGACCTGTAAGATGAACAGTATATTTTTACTGCCGCTGAGATTTAAAGATTACGCAAATCTGGTTTGACACTTTAGGTACCTATGTCTGTATACAATTTGTTAAAACCTTTAAAATGTAATTCTAGCAAAGAGCGATGTAATTAAATGGTTACTTAAATGATTTTAGTAATCCAATCTATTTTTACACCTCAATCATACTTCATCACATCGCGATAAAACCGCAGGGAACATTTCCACAACTTTTAACTTTATTGCTTACAACAGTCCTAATTACGAAGCCGGAATAACAGATCCTACTTTCAGTTTAATGCGACGGTTAAGCATCATTAACTATTCGAGTTAAATTAATACTTATATTTGCAGTAAAATTTTTCTTTCATGACTTTTTTGTGGATTATAAAAGAAGCGCTCGTACGGGAGTCATGACACAACACTATTAACAAGAGCAGTTAACGTCGAGAGTTATTAAAGTATGTGAAATTCCCATTTTCGTATGTGGCCTTAATGCGGAACATCAAACGAGCTCCCAACTTGTGTCGTTTAAAGGAACTTCCCCCAAAAATTCCACGACTCTAATTTTGTGCCGTAAAATATTTGACACCGCTGTCGGCCTTGCGGATTCCGAAAAAACACTCGATAAGATTACAGAGCTGAATGCCTTCTCTTCCTTTTTTCAGTGGCCTATTCGTAATGGATTTATCAACGTTCGGTGCGAACTGGAAATGCCTAATGATCCTGACGACTGATGCTCAAAATTACTAAAAAGTTTCTAATGCTAAGGCATTGTAATCGTTTTCACAAAGTTCTAGGTGGAATGTAATAATGAGAAAACTTTATCTACTTTTTAACCTAAAAATGTCGTGATTATAAGTTCTATAATTAAACCAAGGTCAATACAAATATTGAAAACCGATCTACGACATGGAAGAAAATATCATGACGCCGGACAATGACAGATTAAGGTAAAACGTGTAAACCATTAAACTAAACAGAAATCTCAATCTTATAATAATCCTAGGTACAGTTAACTTTAAACACTATCTGATCCTGACTCAGACTCGACTAGCTGTGCGTCATAGCTTCATCCACATATTTTCTAGTTTCTGTCACATTATTTTTCTTAATTTCCGACATGTTCTCAGTAATTCTATTTTTCGGAGTGCTGGGTTCAAAACTAATAAAAAACATTGTAAATTGGTGCGTTTGTAACGTTATAAACAGTGTAACTAACCTTTCAAGGCATTCAAAACAAAGGTACCACATCAGCATTTTGTGTAAACGAATCGATGAGACTACCAAATCGACTATCGTTATATCAACAATACAATTACATAAATAACAAAGTGTCCGTAATTGCGCGACATTATAATAAACCGAAAAACTAAATAATACCAATCAGACCGGATTAATCAAACATTTAGGTCTTCGTAAGCGGCTACTAATATTAATAAGACAGGCACATTTTATTCACTTAACTCCAACATAATTTAAGCCGATTCAGGTAATTACATGGGTGAGGTAAAATTTAATTAAATATAAGGAGATATAAAAGTTACGCTTGAATATAGGTAAGTACGTAATAAACAAGTTTTATGAAAAGCGTGGATAAATACATTTATTAATCAAATATTGGCGTTACTTATCTTATCATGTTTTTGGTAATTAAACGGTTCAAAAAAGTAAATAACAAAATAGTTTTAATGAAAAATATCGTCATGTTTTCTCAATATATACAATTAAAAAAAAACAATAAATCGACAACATGACTGACACTTATATTAAAGTTTGTATTTACGAAGTAGGTTTAAAACTTCTTTATATGCTGCCAAGCCTTAACCTTCGCCTATTTGTATTTAAAATAGCAAAATCATACTTTTCTGAGTTGTGATTGTACTATTTTTCGTCAAAACTTTAAAGTGTGTCAAACATTTAAATTTGTCGCGCATTATCATGTTGACATTTAGCGGGCACAAGGCTCGGTAACGACTAGTCGGCCCGAGTTGTTAAGCCAAAAGGGTTCGTATATTATGATTGTTATAGGCAAAAGGACCACTTTATTGTCCTAATGTTGTGCCTTTTACGTGATCATCATTTAACGCCCGATGGGTGCGGGCGACCCTGCGACCGTAACGATGTTATAGTTTGGAATACATGATTAAATCATACATTCTCCTGCCTTTGTATAAAGTTCATTCGAACAAAATAACTGGGAGATATAAAATGTATGAATTGAGTTGTTTGTTACTAAACTTTCCCTCGGGCTTCTAATAAAGCGAAAGTACTGAATAATTGCGACAAACAAAGTCGCCCATCAAAGCTTGTTAGAATGATCGACCTAAAAGGACAGTCACAAACAACCTCCAGCCTTTCCGACTCCCAATACTTTCATTAGCCTTTATAAAGCAAATAACAGTTGAATTGTACACGCTAGCCCATTTTGTTGACTCGTATCGATTGGAAAGTTGAAGCCCAATCACTCAGCGAGGCTCCACATACAACGTAATCAACACGGATATATTACTATAATGTTTACACACCGTCCCTAACAAACGCTATGTATTTACATTTTACTACCCTGTCTATAAAGGTATCCACAAATATACTCGAATATTCGATTCACGCAACGTGAATAACTAAATACCATTACGTAACCATCATTTTATTTGGTAGATGTGTATGTATCAAACTCAGAGCGTCAACCATCTTGAAGTCATAAATCATTATAACTGGAACGTTTACATTAAAGCCTTTCAAGATTTAAACGAATATCGAATTATTTACGTCACGCGATGTCCCGTCATTGAAATGAACAACGATTTTTACAGCAGGGCCGAACATAACATTATCAGATGACGCCTCCCGGGGGACAGTAAATATTCCTGGACGCCGCGATTAGCCCGCGCCCGCGGCCATACAAACATGCAACACATTTAACGTCATACCTATGTACTATATGTTCGTACAACGGTAGAGCCAGTCGACTGTATTCAACGCTGAGAACATTAATCGACAACAATTACGTTGATCCATTACGCATTAGAAACTCCTGCGAGCAGCTAACAAAGACTTCGTACCGAATCCAACCCTCATTAAAGTTTAACTCTCAAGGATATTTCTCCGCAGTAGGAACAATGATTTTTCCATGTCCTTTAGGGCAACAAGTTGATGAAATATTTGCTCAATCGGTTGTGTAACATAGTTTCATTTATTTCACTTCACCCCAGTCACTCAACTGAAATAACAACACAGTACGTCGGACGTGAATCAGCAATAAATTTCAATGGCGATACGTTCGCGTATACTCTCATAACTGACGCATACATATATCATTAATATGTGAGTCTACTAACGTATTCTTTTGCCTCACAATTTGACGTAGGTACTCGTAACATCGCTTCATCAGGTATTTCCTGAAAACAATTTCGTTACAGAGAAAGGTTCTTAGAAGAAGATTAATAATATATTGCATTGAATTCCATGTCTTTTTGTCTTTTGTCCTGGAATAGGTTTGCGACTATTTAATTAGTAAAGGTTAAAAGGGATTATGTCCGGCCATACAGAATATTTGATGTCTGTTCATCAATATGATGCACACAAAAAAACATAAACCACGCCTTGCATTCAATTTCTTAATAAATGCTGAAGATAACATATAACTGAGAACATAAATAAATATTATAGCTATCGTATCGCCAGAATAATATTGTTTTAAACCGTAGGTAAAACCTGTATATTCAGAACCCTGCTATAAAAGGACCGCTCTATTACTCTTGGGAGTCCTAAAAGCCGAGAAAAGGTGACTATGATAATACCAACTACATTTGAATGACCCTAATAATCCTACTGTTAAACGTGTTTATTTATTTTTCTGAATACCTACATTTGTATCTTTCGGTTCTGATACCTGTCGCTTTAATAAAAATAAGTCTCAGCGTATCTCTAGAGATACGTACACCTATCTATTTATACTGAGTGACACTTATTAGCAAACACCATTCAACAAGACCTTGGTTTCTACTAGCCAGATATCATTAATTAGTTCAGATTATTTAATACAGTTTTATTCCATATTTGTTTACATTAAGTGTATCATGGAGTCATGCGTCATTCAGGTAAGGTAATCTACGTTTTCATTTATTGGTTGGCTTGAGCAGCAACCGTGGAGACGCCGCAGGCCTTCAGCCTGGCTTCGCCTAATTGATCAATATGAGGGTAACGCGAGAGTTTAGACAATTTGCCCTTGAGCATGTAATCAAAACATAAACATCGCACAATGGAAACTAAACGTCACTCGCCGACTCATCAGCGAAATTAGCATCGAGCGAGTCGCTTTCATTCAACAACAGGAACGAACCATTAATCTTATCCAATGTGATTGCGGTCCGAATTCCTCTTCATTATTCAATCATGCGATGACACGTAATCTAGTAATCATGTTTACAAATTAAGGAGACGTTTCAATTGGTTAAGCATTCTCACAAAAGCTGGATACTATGTTCACTTTCAATGTGAATATTAAATCTTCCTTGTTTAAAATTATTTCAGCTCGTAAGAAGATACTATTTTAACATTTATGTGTACTAAATTCAACTTCAATCCTTTACCTACTTATTTATACATGAATGAGTGTAGTCTAAGTAACCGAGCATGAATTCAAATGATATACGGCCTTGTTCAGCGTTATACAAAATTTCTTAAAGAATTTGTTCAAAAGCTATATGCAAAACTCACCGCGAAGTATCAGCCGGCTGGTACATAATGCATAAACATCGCACCTCCGGTTCCCTGCAGAAGGCAAGGGGCAAGAGCTCTTGATATCTTGAGCATGCCTCCACTTAGCTTGCTGCATGCGGCCCGCCGCGTTACACTCACTCGCCACCACTAGCCGACCTAATGTATTAGAATCAAATGGCTGTGCACCACCGCCGTTTATTGGAACAGGTTACACGGACAACATTGTACATAAACAACGTGTTGTTTGTGATTGTTGCGTTCGGATAAATGGATTGCCCAATGAATAACAAACAATTTGAAATGAACAATTTATTTAACATTCGACATATGTAGCTATCGTACATTTATGTCATAAAACATTAATGCCAAGTTAAAAGTTTCGTATTTGATTCGCAGATTGAATAAATTCCTTGGAAGCAGCGCGTTGAGTTTGATATCAAATATCCAATACAAACATTATCGAAATGTGAGTGTTCTACAATACCTACAGTCTACACTGCCTACTCCTATGGGAAATACAATCTTGATGGGTTATAAATGTTTTATTTTCTTTGTACTTAACTACACATGTTTTTTTTTTGCAATTATGTCGGATTGACTTTCAAGACATTTTTAATAATCATAACATTTTTTAACAGCAAAACCTTATAACAGACTTCTAATAAAAAACTACTGAGCCAAACTTGATGGAATTTGTATGGAACCACACAAATCAACAAAATCGGTTCATCCAATCCGAAGTTCCGAGGAAAGGTTACAAACGCAAAAATAAACTTTAGACCAATTTAGATCCAGCTCCTTTTTAAGTCGCTTTGAAAATAGAAAAGTCCTGATCCTTAAGAGACCTAACCACATCTTTAAAATAAAACCTTTAGATACATCCAGTATATTTATAGAACGCCAAATTCACGTAAAAAAAAAAAAAAACGGAGCATCGGCAAACGTTCGATATTCAGATTCAGACAAGCGATGTCTGCGGCTAAATGTAAGTTTCTGAACCGAACTAGAGCATAAACAGTGCGTACTTGAAAAGTGCATGAGCGCGAAGCAGCTGAAGCGTGGAGTGCCCTCGAGTGTTGTAGGGTCGTTAGAACCCGCACTGCACCTCCTACCACGATTATTTAGTTAAGCATCTTTTCACTAAACCTTAATGAGACTTCTTCCCGGTTCTACAAACTTTTGAATTTTGTCCGTTGGAGATTTATTATGAATAACACGTGAAGAAAAATTTTCGTTTCTTTGTGATGGCTTTATAGGTCAACTTCGCGTTTATACTTTATGATGAGGGAAATTTTCTTTATAGGTCACGTTTTAAGTATTTAGTTAAACGCATACATATTTTTAGTAACTTACATGTAAATTAATGTGTTACTTCAGGCTAAGAGGTTATTAAAACTGTAAGGTACAAAATGGAACGAATGTAATTTGTTTTTTTTTTTTTTAATGACAATTGTTTTTCTTTTTCTTTAAAATTAATTCTAGAATTTGAAAAGAAAAAATAAGTATATGTCACAATTTAAAAAAAAAGCATTAAAAGACACCAAAGTCTAATTCTGCTCATTGAAGGAGTTACAAACTTCATTACACTCTATAAACCGCCATTAATTTTCCTGTCAAACATTTTATTTAAAAAGAAACATAAAAATTTAAAAGATAATATTTGTTTGAAGCAGGTATTTTTTACCGTTTAATGGCAGTTGATTTACGCTACTGGTGCGGAAATTTCCTGGACGAGAGTCAAAGAATTCTTTGAACGAGGTTTTCACTGCATCTCCGGTGTCTTTTTGTTGCCCTGCAAAAAGCTCTCCAAACTAAAATAAAATGGCTTGACATGTTGATATTGGTACCGATACTTGTTAGTGTGCTTTTCCCACGGTATTAACGAGATTTAGAAGTACTTTTTTAATGATTAAAAAATATTATAATAAGGTTTTTTTATTTATAACTCAGTTTTTTTAAATTAAATTGTTGCCCAAAAATATTAGGTACTCATGTGCACTACTTTAACTATTACAAAAAAAAAGTAATAGAAGATATACAAGATAACTAAAACAACTTTATTTCATCAGTGAAAACATCTCAATCCAAATCGTTACAAAGTATCCGACAGACGAACGGAGTGAATAAATTAATTGGAATTCGCGGCATTAACATAGGAACCCGGAAAATCCGAATCGTTGACCGTCTTCGACCCAATCCCTTTTCGTCACTGTTTAATTTACTCAAAACTACTCCTATTACACCTTTTTTCTCACTCTCTCTGTAAAAGGTTCCGCTTCGATCGATTGTAATAGGGAATGAGGACAGAAAGAATGTTTGTACTTGAAAGTATGTTTCACGGTGAAAGAAATTGAGTTTTAATTGATCCAATAACACGTAAAGAACAGTTAATTGCATAACTAGGTACAAGCTCTGGAGCTATACACATAATTAGCTACATATAATTTAGATGAGTAAAATATAAAACAAATATAACATTCAATTATTCACTTGCCAACCAGAAAACATTTTTTAATGACTTCTTACTCTGTAAATTATAAAAAAATATGAATGAATGCATCAATTAATGTAAGTCGTCTCACTGACAGCTTGTTGCATGAACGATGCTGTATCGCTTGCATAATGTAGGACAGGCCGAACGAACAGTATAAAGCTCTATAAAAAACTTATTTAAAAGATAAAATATTAATACACTTAAATATTTGGTTATAAATACAAAATTGAAACATTTAAAATGAATTCAGTATAATTTTGTAAACGGAAACAAGTATTATACGTAGGTAAAATACGCTGCAGCCATAAATATCAATTGTGCGCGCGTGCAATTAAATTACATAGCCCCCACTAATGTTCCACAATTATTTTAGCACCCATTAGTTACGAACCAAATAAAATGTTTAAGTAATTAGCCGAGTCTAGTACTTATTATTTTATCACGATGCGTATTTGTTTTGTTAATAAATCAAAAGTAAGTATAATTTGTTTCCGTGAGGAATGAAATCACAATGGTAGTTTTTACAACAACTATTTTTTTTTACTTTCTACGTTGTAAACATCTAAAATATAACACGTTCGTTCTGTTTGGTTAAGAATAAAATTTCATTTATATCTAAGTATTGTTAGCTGTGTGTAATTTGAACACTTCGTCATAATATTACTATACTGTATTATTATTTCTCAAATCTAAGTGAGTAGGATCTAAAATGTTAGTAGGAATATAGCTACAGGAACATGGATATGTGAAAAACCCCGACAAAACTTACTTGACAATTACAGAACGAATGATAAGACAAATGATCATTCCTGCGGTATGCGGTAGACGTTATTTATTTTGGCACAACAAAACCCAACTCTACGTGTCGCGTTTCAACAGAATCTCGCAGCTAAAGGAAATAAAAAACGTAGGGCAGACGTTTTGCGATCAGATCACGAACATTCAATTGGGTTATCGTCAAAACATTGGAGTGCAGATATCCGTGACAAAGGCGCAACTGGATACAGCCGCCGAGCCCTATCGCGCGGCGTCGTCGCCTCGCACCGCGCGCTGAAACCTTCATATAGAGATCGGGAGTTCGCTTGTACGTACCCGCTGTAGTATAACCCCACAGTATTCGCTGTATTGGGTGTATCGAGAACAATATTCGGTCGTGTATCGGCAGTAATTGGCTGGGAGTGGGCGGATCGATCGCTCGATGTGACACAAATACCTCGTTCCGCGACGCAATCACCCTCAGTAATCCACTATCGACCTAATTGTTTCTTCTAATGACAATTGAGATTCACTTGTTACGATTTATCCGTTGTTCTGTTCAACGGAAGAGAAGTAATAAATAATATTGTTTTTATGGGCCGTGAATATAAAACATGCATCGTAGTTGGGCTCTTCAAATGGTTTATGATATACACGCGCACGCCCGCAGCAATCTCCGAGGATTGCACTTGACCTGCAATGCAAAACGTGCAACAAAAGCCGGCTCCACAGACGCGGGCGAGCACAAAACAACACCCGGATCTTTCTGATCTCAGCTTAGCTCGGGCACACATATTTTCTTGGGATCATAACATATGTATGTATGTAAGTGTTCTAAGGAAACGCCAGTGGATGAAAATGCAACAGGGATCTGGGTCATTGCACAATTGTCTTTCGAGTCAATGTAAGAGCTTCATATCACATATTTTGTACGGAAAAAGCTCTTTACTAGAAGTTTTTCATATTTAAAAGATCTGACGGAAGTAAACTTTGAATGCTGAAATATCTTACACGTACTGAAGTATAAATCAGTTAATTAATATAATGCCTAAAAAATCATTATAACTTGTGTTTACAAATACAGTATCAAACAGTGTAAGCCCATACTAAATTCCACACAAATCGTGTTTTTTTATGGCCGAGATGATTTCCCGACCTTCTAAGAAATGTAAGAATAAGTGGGCTTTATTTCGACTTATCTTCAAGTACTTACATGCAGGAAGTTTGTGAAAAATACACGAGACGTTTGAAGGAAAATCCTTTATTTTACTATTGCAAAAATTTTCACTTAAAATGTGTTACCCAGGTATTGTTCTAAAATGAAAGTTTATTCGTAACGTCTACTATTGTGAGAATGTGATTTAGCTCCAAATTCTGCCATTTAAAAATTGAATATAAATAATAATATTTAACTATCATTCAATATCAGCAACTCGGAAATAAAAAAAAACAGATATGCACTTAAATTGATATATAGGTAGGCAAGGCAAGATAACAGGTTAAGCTACAGCCCAACTGCTAAAATTGCATTTATTTCTTTCAATTGGGATGTTCTACACACGTATGTGTATCCGCACAATTTGATCAATACCTTCGGATTGGATTGTTCTGCAGAGTGTGGAGGTACGAGCAGCGGCGGCGGCGGCACTCGGGCCGTAAACATCGCACGGCGCTCCATTGAAATGTTGTCTCAGAGGGCTATGTTTTATTGAAAAACTTTTCGCGTTGCTCTTCAATACTCAGAGCGCTCTACCCGACACGTTGTCGCCAGACTATTGAAGTACTTTAGAGTCTATTATTCTATATTGATATTATTCCACAATCTTTGCATTATTCATTATAATTGATGATCCCGGAAGTATCAAACTTTTTCCAAGCAGTACAAACAAGAATTAATTCCATCGTCGTTATCTGCCCAATTCGGCATGCTTCAATGTAAACAGCGGAGCGGGCGCAAGGTGGTCTGAGTAAATCGCTCCATTAGGCAGTTAAAAGCTCGTCGCTATCGTCGGGACATAACTCAGGCACCCGTCTCCGCGTGGCCCTATAAATTACGCCTTTGTGCGAACGGGGCGTGCCCGCTTAAAATATGTACGACATTGTCTTCCCGGCGCTACTCCCCTTCTCATATCTCCCACTGAAATCCGCTGAAGGTCACCTAACAGTAAATTATCTATTCGTACGTTTTGCCAGCCGGCTGAGCTGCGTTATACTTAATCCGAAACTTTTATGTAGGTCGTGCCCGTGTCAGAATATGTAAGTAAATGTAACAGGAAGAGGAGATCTGCCATCATCCGCATTTGCCGACAATTTATTTATTTCCATGGTAATGTAATGTGTCGACATAGATCAACGATGACAGTCAAATTATTATATGGTGAAATTTATTCGTGCAAACTGCTACCTTAGAGATTGAATAAATTATTAAGATTCAGATAAGCTATCATTGTTCGACTCAACTACGCTTAAAGTATAGATGAGATTGAGATTCCTTTTTCTCTCAAGCACTGAGACTACTTACTGTCTGGAAAAGCTGCGATTAAATGAACGACACAAAGAATACACTTGAAAAAAATCGGCAACAAAGACTAGTCAAAAAGTTTTCAGTTTTTTTAGTTTAGTTCTCTTTACAGATGATCTTAACTTTTATTGATATTTTTATTGAATATAAACCACTACAAGGCAAATTGCATTCAGTTTATATTTGATCAATAAAAAGTTACAGTGAAAATATATTTTCGCAAATGTGAGGTAACAATGAGTTTATGAAACAAAAAAATCATGAAATAGTCCATAATTTACGAGGAGTAACGCCTCCGTTCGTGCGCACACAGGACATTTATTAGATCTACGGCGAGGTAGATGATATCTGTGTTTGATTGCTGGCACGCTCTATACGAACTCTTTAGACTTCAACGAAGGCAAATATTGTACTATGGAACTAAGATAAGTTGTTTTACGGCCTTCACGATGAACACAATTATAAATCCATTAGTATATTTCATTAAACTATTTCAATGACAGCTCATAATAAAATAGACGTGGTATTAAAATAAAATATACTAATTTTAATGGATAAGTTAGATTAAAAAATCTAAGTAGGTATGTTCAGAACGATAATAAAGGTAGAAAAATAAACTATAATGAAAAGGAACGACTTGCAGGTAAGCTTTTGAAACTACATTCCTCTTAAATAAACCTCACTCGATTATCACCTGAATCATTTGAAGAGCTATCTTAATGTTGAAAGGTATAAATAAGTGGAGATTTCGGTTGTTCTCGTGTCATTAGGCCTTAACAAGGCTTTTGGAGTCGTCGAGGCAGTGATCGAAGCTCGGTCAAGCGCAAGAGATAATACTCCGGGCTGCCCTACGTAGTAATAACCATTCAGCGATTGGAACCCCGAATGGAGCATTGTTATGTTTACTTTTTTGTTCCGCGTCAAACTGTATTACGAGTTTACGAGATGATTGACGTTTCTAGTGAACTGTTTCAGGTTGCTAACTGATAAATTTGTTGATAGAGAATTTAATTAATAGAGTTACGTTATTGCTTCCTAATAACATTGCTATGTATTGTATATGAGCACTGTAACACATAGCTACGTAGCTCCACGTAGCTCTACGAAGATAATAGCTACGCAACTACGTAGGCATAGCTCGTAGCCAGTACAGCCTTTATATAAATGTAATGACAATAAATGAGTAACTGAGCTGTGTTTTGTGTCAACAATGTCTTAACGTCATAACTGAAACTGTTATAAATAACAATTTGACGTCATTTATATCATGTCTGTGTCTTTCTATGTCGTCATAGAAAATACAATTCTTTTAGTAAATAAACCTAAACAACCTAACATTATTAAGACCTTGACAATATTTCCACTCTATTGGGTTTCATACGCTTTCAATCTTTCAAATATTGAGTTATAAGCTCAACATCAAGTTGTGTGGAAACAATGTACTGGCATTGGCTGCGCAGTGTATTGTTTTCAACTGAATATCATTACAGATATATGTCTTCGGTCGCTGAAGATACATCTACGGTTGAAGCCAAGTCGAGTGTGACTGATTCTCTTTGAAAAATACATTGTACATTCAAGATATTCAATTTATTTTTAGTCTAATATGAGGTTTTATTTTCTTTATCCTATCAATGCGTTGAATAAATAAGAAATGGTGGAGATAAAGCTTTAGCTTATTTTAAACCGACTTCACTTTGGATCAACCTATCAGACGCAAAAATATATTTGTTTTATTTTCAGACATTCCTACAAACCTGTTTCTTTAAAGAAAAATCAAACTGTAAGTACTAAGCTTCTTAAATTAATAGCATTGAAAAATGTGCCAATATGTAATCAGAAGTCTACGATAATTTTATAATTCGTTTAGATTACGTATAATTAATTTATTTTTAATCATAAAACCAGTTTTATATACAATAAAAAAACTGGCGATACAAATGCGGAAACCCGCTACAGTTGACACTTACACCACGTACCTCTAGAATTAATTACTTGTCAAACTGCGAACTGTGTCGTAGTCGGTACCTAGTGGTGGCAAGTTGGATCGTACCAAAGTCGATAGTAGTAACTCTTCGCACGTGGTCTGAGTCACAAAACCCTGTTAACTAAGATGTCACGATTTGACAATGGCACGAGATAACTTCTGCGTCGTTAATATGAAATGTCTTGCCTACGTCCTGTGGGGTCACGTTTGTACTAAACAACGTCATACTGTCAGATAATTAGGCTAAGTACTTGTAATGATGCGCTGATTAAATGTGAAGTGGTTTTCTATTAATAGTTCATGTGTGACTGCATTTTTATTAGTTTCGTCTTTACTCCCGAACATTGGAAATATTTTTTTTTCGTTTCACTGGATGGTATTCAGATTATTTCAAAGGCAGCCGATTTTGAATATTCATTAAAATATTTTTTAGTTTGGTTTATTGATAGATATATGTTGTGTTTTCTTACTACATTTTCTTCAAAGTCACTTAATCGATTTAAATCGATGTGCCTTTCTATTGAGAAAAAATCTACTGACTTTGAGTAACAACTGTGTCTCAATAAAATCAGGATTGCCGCATAAGCAAAAAAGTTTTATTATGTTACAACATACGCATGACAAACAAATCACTTCAAACATAGATCTAAAAAAGGAACATAAAAAGATTTCGTAGTGCCTATTCCACAAGTTTTGTGGACATTGACGATTGGCACGACGTTTTGTGAATATTCGGAACGAAATCCACACGTGAAACCCCCACTGGTAACTTTATATGGAAAATGTTTACGCCAACATATCATAAAGCCTACGCGTTCTGGGAATTTTTGATCAAAACTAAATATTTGCATCAAAAACCAGTTTTTACAAACCCAAAGTCCTGGATCAGTTCAATGTTAAGTTTTTTAGTTATCAACAAAAACACAACGTATACCTATGTTTTAAACCTATGCGCATTCGATTACAAAAACAATCACACAATTTCTTAAAGCCAAAAACATTTTTTATGAAGCCTTAAATACGATTCCACGCAAATATCGTTGCCAACCAGGCTGTGAAAAATCTGTGTTGACATATAAAGGCACGGATATATATTTCCGTGAAACTTCAAAGGCAGAGCGAACACGTCAAGGCACCGTTGATGACATTATAATTTATAGCTGCAGGTGGTTTGGCTTTGAGGTCGACATCAAATTCAAAACGATTGGATGCGCACACGTATGTACAAAACTAAACACACTAATCCTGAGTTATCGAGTGTATTAATTGGTTTTCAGGGGGACCACTTCTTAAAGTTAGATGGTTACAATTGTGAAAGAGAAACTACAGTCACTGCAAATACAGTGCCGTAATGCTTCCACGCTTAGCAACAGTATTATTTTTCAAGGTGGTGAGGTGTTCTGAACCTTTTTCGTCAATTTCCAAGATTAATGTAAAATCTATAAAGCCCTTAGGCTTTATAGATTTAGTGCGATTAAGCAAATATAAAAATAAAAGATGCCATAATCTTTTCGACCCTATGTGGTCATAAATAAAGTTTCTATATAGTATGTAGGTAGTAACTTCCTTTTTGCTCCAATCACAACGGGCGGTGATTACAAAATGTTCAGCCATCATGGTGTTGAAGGGTATATTTTCTCACGGCCGTTCGTTTTCGCGCATCGATGCTAAACGGTTCATTAGGACGCACAAGTTCAACAATGAACGATCACGAATGATTGTGGCGGAAAAAATCTTACAGCACTAATGACGGGTTAGGGAGCGATCAATTTAATGGTTACTATACTTTTGCACATTTTTATAAAAGTCAGTAAATGTAAGCGAATGGATAAATCACACACCTTAGTGTGAAGTTAAAATACGTAGTCAATCCACGTTAGAGATGAAGTCTCAGATGACGTAAACAGAAAAATCTGGCAAAAAGACGAGCAGGACTAATTGACAGAATAAAAATTAGTGCCTTTAATTAAGAAATACCTAATTGCATATTGCATACACAAGGTCGAAGAAATTCTGTCCTGTACCTGTACTCTTATCAGGATATCTGATGTTACACTCAGGTTTATTAGTTATCAATTAAAATAGCATAGGTACTTTGTATAACCATGCAATACGTTTGAACAGTATGGGAACATGACGGGGCCTCTTTCATAAATATAAGTATAATACCTGCCTGACGTAAAATTTACGTTTATCGTGTATGTTTGATTGTGCTACAATTTATTCAACATTGTTATTACGATGGAGCACGAACAATAAAGATCCATTTACAGTAAAACGTTGGCACGTTCAATGCACGATGCAATACGTTTTCAAGTTATTTGTTAATAAGAGTAAATATTCGAAGGAATTGTCGCATTGCTTAATAAAGCGTTTGATAAAATATTTTAGTAGATAGGTATCTGTAGGAAAATAAAGCTAGGGAAATAAAAGCAAATGTCTATTTTTGTTCAGTATAGAATTGCTCCTAATTGTATCTGTTTGTACCCATTTTCCAATTAGAATCGGATGTATAAACCTACACATGTTCATTAATAACTCTTAATAGTGTATTGAACCCTCGGGACCGGCCGGCTCGCAATTAGCAGGTATTTTTACAATTAAATTGCCATCCATAAAGTACAGTTTAATTTGTAGTTATGTTGTTCGCTTTCACTCCATGTAATTGTTCGTACAGATTAAAAATGCAATGTTTTACGGCAGCACAGTGCACCGTACTATGTAAGCAAGTAGACACATAGCCAGCTAATACTTTAGCTTTATCAGGCGTCGGCACACGGATGTAAATAAAGTTGGTGACATGAACGGGAGAAAGTCACGCTATTCCTTACTTTAGACGTAGAATAGACTGTTACTATTTATACCATAGTTTCTGATTCCGAATGAGCAAAGATAATTTTGTTGAATTTACTAGATTCGTGCTTTAATTTGTGTTCCTTAGAATTGCGGAATAGACTATGGAAAGGTGTATTTCCTAATGCAGGCCTACTCAGGCGTCCCATTATTAATGGGACGTAACCGAAAAATAATTTTTTGTTTAACATATCATTCATAGCTTAGTTATTTTTGAGCCGAAACATTTTCAACAATGAGCTGAGTAGCAATAACTGCTAACGATTTTAAAATCAAAGAGCTTGAACCATTCAACCTAACACAAAAACCAAGTTTTCACGACGGGTTTTCTTTTTAAAATATTTCATTACTGTATGAGTACCAGCCACTTTCTAAATTTTTCAATTCGAAATCACATAAATAAACTTATTTGTAGGTAGATACTCTTCATTGTTGTAACGCAACTCTACCTATCCAATGGCAATAGGTAAACCGATCAGAAATGGAATTTAGCTCAGAGAATGTCGATGAAACCGCAATCTCAGTCGAAATCATAGATTTGCCGGCGTGAGTAGTTGATCTCTTACCTGCTAACTTCAATATTAATATTATTTCGCAATAACTGTCCGGTTGATACCACAAATAGAGGCAGTACGATACTTAAATATTCAGGTATCTATAAATAAGAGGTTGGATTAATTGTAGTGTCATTGAAATTTAGAAAATAATTATTGAATATAACTAGATAATAATAACTTTTTGCGATGCGATTGATGCGAATGATGTTATAGGTCCTTCACATTAACCCCATAAATTATCTTTCACAGCCTTATCAAATCCGACGCTATGTTTGTAATTAATAAACAAATAAATATTATTATTTTCGTAAAAATTATCGAATAATACTACGAAAGCATACAATACTATCGAAACTAGCAGCATTTTATTCCTATCAATCGCACGTATCCCGTGGGAGAAACAAATAAAAACTTTTCCACTTCCAAACCGAGAATAGATGGCGTTGCGCTCAAGTACTCGAAACTATCTCTAACTATATTATAGAAGCCAAGTGATGTAATAGAAGCTAAAAGTAAATGAAATCGACGCATGTAAACATAAGACTTATTAAATCGATACATATACTATTTACCTACACATTTACATTCATAGCAATATAGGTCCATCTACTTAAAATTCGGTAAATGTAATCCTAAATACGTAAGTGGAACATCTATCTTAAACTATTAATGCATATGTATCGTAGTTCCACGACCCAGTCCGTAGAGGTTGAAAGTTGTCGTAGCCGCTCGCTACAAACGTGCCTACGCTCGTAGCGACCTGATCCATATCAAAGCCATCCCATGAATATGAAATCAATGACGTTGAAGCTCGTATTTTATATCAAATTTACAGCAGCAGAAATTTAACCATTTAGTTAAAAGGCAAAATTAATAAGAGAGAAGTATAACTGAAAGAAAGTCTATGATTAACTTAGTTATACCTAATAACGATTTTCATCTTTCTCACGATAAAATATTGTTTGGAATAAGTAAAATCGCAATAGAATTAGCCTGTAACATCTTTCTCTACTTAATTAATTAGGTAATTAAGTAGAGAAAGAAGTAGTTTCGTGTAATCGGAGTTTATCTAGTCTAGAACTTAATACATTCACGGCTAAAATTGCTGTTTAATTATTAAAATCGTATGTTTTGTGTAGTTATAAGTATTATCTTCATGCATTCCTTTATTTACTTTTTAATTTTATACTTAATTAATAATTAAGTAATTAAGTAGAGAAAGATGTTACAGGCTAATTCTATTGCGATTTTACTTATTCCAAACAATATTTTATCGTTCTATGACATTAAAAAGTAAATAAAGGAATGCATGAAGATAATACTTATAACTACACAAAACATACGATTTTAATAATTGAACAGCAATTTTAGCCGTCAATGTATTAAGTTCTAGACTAGATAAACTCCGATTCTCTTTGCTGACCTACTAAAACATACCCCTACATAAATCTCCAATTTCAGAGCGACCTATCAGGTGAGAGGTGTGATCTCTTTGTTGCAACTGACAGACACCGAGCAACATGAAGCAAGACCAGGAAACGCCATCCAAGGCATAAGACGGTACTTAATACAGATAGTAAGACGAGATGTATCTGTAATGGATTTAGCCGTACTAATGGAAGTGAACCGCAGGCTTAGCGTTGCGGCTGACACGTGCGACGCGCACCTCCTACCGGAGCCACATCCTGCACAATAGTGACATCCGTTTATAGCATCCCGTTAAGTAATATGTATCCTACGTTCGTGATATAATATCAAATAAATATATTGCAAACCTATCTTGTGAAAACATTTTAGTCGATAATGCGATACGCCTTTTCTAGTCGTGATTGTTTTTTCGGTTGAACCAGTGAGCTGAAACGGAGATAGTTTCAAGTGATTTATATATTTTATAGGAGGAATAGGCAGCGGCTGCACCACCAAATGTTTAGAGCTATTCTCGAGTATTTTACACATTTAAGACCAACAATAGAACTGAAAGAAAACAATTCAATTCAACTCCTGGCTTACACATTCACACAAACATCCACTGTGTAACGGTTCATGGAATACAGCCTGGTGACGGACGGACAGACTAGAGGACCACGGAGCTTCAACAAGTCTCTCCCCAAAGGGTTTTTACCTACCTTTGGAAACCCTAAATGTCCAGGTTGTGATGTAACGTTAATAAATTAAATTGTGGCTGTTTGAATACTAGTATTGCTTTAAATTATTATACCTACATATACATCCATACTAGCTCTGAAAGCAAGTAACGACTTTATAATGTTTCTTTGAAGTCTCGGCTTATAGCGTCAAATAAAGTATCGCCTTCGTAGCTATCAGAAAACTTGTAACTTTCCAAAACGTTAATTAATTTTGTAGTACTTACAGTACGTACACCGGAACAAAGTGACAAAATATTCTACTTTTTTTTTTAATGTTGTGTAAGGTGGTACATTACATACGTTTAGAACAACGTTATTCTAGATCTAGCCATCAGCTTATAGTTAAGTTACAAAGCTATTATATACCCTATCAATCTATTTATCGACCAATACTAGATTAACTAGACTAAAATTCTACTAAACAATATATTTATCCCCATGAATAAACGGATTTTAAGTAAAATTTAAACGTTTCATTACTTTTCAGCGGCTACTTCGACGTTTATACGCCGCCTACTATGACACAACTCTGTGTAATTGAATATAAAATTGATTTAAGTATATGATAAAGTCTTTATTTGAATATTCATTTTATGACCAACTTCATTCATGGATTTACTAACTTCAATAACAAACTAGTAGAATTATAAAAGATAGAACAAAATCCAGCCTGCATAGCAACCAAGTAATTGTAGAAATTAACTGAACTTTTTTTAAGTACTGTAATCATAACATAGGTAAATATTTTGCATTGCAAAACCAGTTGAGTTCATAGACATCAAAAAAGCCTAGCTAAAACACTTGGGCTACTAAGACAGTTCAAGAGATTATAAAGCATAAAATGAATCTGCTAAATCAGATAATTAATCTCATAAAATAAAACATCTCATCTAGTTATGATCCATACACAACTATGTTAGAAAAATGTAAGAGAAATTCAGTTTAATTAAATCTTGGTTAATTTATAGTGCCAATTTAAGTGATACTTCCAGTACAATCTACATGTATAGCATTTGAGTAATAAACTGTGAAATTTACAAAAACTAGGCAACAAACCAAGTACTATCACTACTTTAATAATTGACATAATATCCTAACCTGCATATTTTACCTAATTATCAAGTAGAGTAACCAAAATAATCAAGAACAGTTACAACCACCAACTGCTAAAAGATACTTGTAACTAATAATCTACATTCTACAGGTTTGTAAAAGAAACTGCATCATTACGCTTAAACTTATTGTTTATTCTTGGCTAGCGTCAACATTTTCTGTCTGCAAGCCCTTGATGGAGGCAACTGGAACATAGGTCACGAGTGTGAACAGTTTGTGAGCAGAGTCCTCATCATCGTTACGTCTGCGAGACAGCCTGACACGGACACGGAAGGGCACATTTCTGAAATACAACATAAAACCAAGTCAGACACTGCTTGCTAACAAATTTCCAATTTTGTTAACATTAGATAGAAAATTATGATCATAGGATATTCACAGAGGAGTTTAGTAACAAGGTTTGGTTATGAAGGGTCCTAGCAACAACACTATACTCATAAATTAATGAAATAATAAACTAAATGCTGCTTATTTATCAAAGTAGGCCTACAACTGTATTAATATGTCGAGAAACTTAGCTATGTTTGAAACTAACATAATAAATGAACACTGTCACATTTGTTTACTACAGTAAATTCTAAACTCGGGGCTGCCTAATGAGAGAAATTAGAGCTGTTTACAATAACTTTGAAAACATAACCAAAAAATATGTTTACCTGACACCCTTGGACCAAAGGAATTTGTTTAGGCGAGTGTCTACTCGGACATCAGGGGTTCCCATTTGTTTTTCAGCGAATTTACGGATTTCCTTGATGGCACGAGGAGCGCGTTTCTTGAAACCGACTCCATGTAACCTTTTATGTAAGTTCACCGTGTATTCACGAGTTACTACTTCATTGATGGCAGATTTGCCTTTCCTCTCTCCTTTAGGTTTTGCCATTGCGATCTGAAATAATTTCACAAAATAAGACTTACAAGACTTAAACCGGTATGTAAGGACACTTCTTAAACGTAAATTAAGTTAGTCCGGCATTAACTTTACATGATTATTTTGGATTTCTATCACATTTACACACACCTTGGAGCTTCGTGCACCAAACCAATTCAAAAAAGAAACGTCAAAGTCAAGCAACACTTGTCAAGCGATTTTGACAACCGCTTCGTTACACGAATCCTAGATAGACGCACATTGAACAAAGCACAATTTTTTGTTCTCGTATTAATTTAAGTTGATAAAACGAAATTAGAACATCATGATCAAAATCATTCATATTTTTTTTTTCACATAACAATTTATTTTACTTTTTGAGCTCATAGAGAATATACATACAGAAATACACATCAGAAATTGCAACAGATATGCCAATTAAACTACATTTTATTACTACATAAACGGTGAAACAGAAAACACATCATATAATTATTTTCCTACATCTAACTTATAAATACCCTATATAACATTGTTGTCTTTGCATATATAATTTTCGTGTCACGGTGTAAGAGTTGAGTTACATACATTTTGGCACGACATTTTAAATGTTTTCATTTTTATCCGAAACGATATACCATCGAATATTGATTCTGACTCTGACCTTTTGTGTTTTATTTTTATTTTTTATATTTATTTTATTTTATTGGGACATTGTGTTATTCGGTATATCGAGAGACTTGAACAACATCTATTTCATACCCCCACCTCTTTTTTTTACCTGGAACTCATTTATCTAGCAAAACAACGTTTGCTGGGACAGCTAATTAATTACATATTTTCAGTAATTTACGTTTATAACGCCATCAATACCATAAACCAAATGTTTGAAAAAAATCATAGTATGTATATTTTTAAGATTCTTTCGCTATGTCAATACGTAATCCATAAACTGGAATATCAGAGCTGCAAAGGCTTCAGAAAAAGTTGCATGCTCAACTCAACTGTCAATGTAATGTCAATGATACAAAAACAATCACAACTTTGGAGGTTAAGTACTTTGTATTATTGTTGAGAACGCAAGGTACTGTAGTAAATTAGTAAAACTTAACTTATAAGTATATTTATTCTTGTATGAAGCATCTTTTATGTATAGCCTGCAAGATACTGAAATAGTAAGAAAATGGCCGATATATACAAGTAAGATTCAAGAAAGTTTTTACTTTAATGCTGAACTGTTTCCTGTAAAGTAAATATACTACGTTACTACTATTTCACAGACTTATACATCCAGTTAAGTACTTCAATGACTACATATCAAGAGAAGTTCGTCCAGATGGAAGAGAATTTCATGAACAACGAAATATAAAATTAAATGTAAATTCAATTAAATCTGCGGATGCCTCAGCTGTAGTTAAATGTGGAAACACCACTGTAGTCTGTGGTATCAAGTTGGTAATTATCTGGCAATGAACTGGTTGCGATATTTATTATTCAATCTCAAATGTCAACATCATATTGATTGTTTGCTCTTTTTCAGGAACTAGCTACACCAAAAGCCGAAGAGCCAGATTTCGGTTTTGTAGTGACAAACATAGAACTTCCACCTTTATGTTCGTCAAAGTACAGGCCTGGCCCTCCTTCAGATAATGCACAAGTCACCAGTAATTTGGTATCAGATATCATCATTAATTCAAAATGTATTGACCTTAAAGATCTGTGCATTGCATCAGATAAATTAGCATGGGTACTGTATTGTGATATGGTTTGCATGGACAATGATGGCAGTTTAGTGGATGCCTGTCTTATTGCGCTCATGGCCAGTTTGAAAACATGTAAGTTGCACTTGCGGCCTCACAAGTCATGTGGCCCATGTTTGAAATAAAATGTATTAAAATTAAACATTTGTATTAAATAAAAACTTTTTCCAGTGACTCTTCCAACAGTAACCTATGACTCTGAAACTGAAGAGATTGCTGTAGATACAAGCGTGAGATCAAAACTAAATGTACATGGACTGCCAGTTGCTACAAGTTTTGCAATGAATACACAAGAGCAAAGGTAAAATTAATCAATTGGAATGGCATAAATGTATATATGAATACACCCCAGAATTGACATACTCAAAATTCTTATTTCAGGAATATTATTCTGGCCGACCCATCATCTTATGAAGAGGATATGTGTGGAGGGCTTGGTGCCAATTTAATTATATGCTACAATAAAGGATTCATTTGTGGCTCTCAAAAATTTGGTGGCAGCAATTTATCAACAGAATGTGAACGAAAAGCGCATAAAATTGCTAAAGAAAGAGCACAAATAGTTGAAGAAGTAATTAATGTTTGCTTAAAAAACTATGAAAACGACACAAACAATCAATAAACATATCTTAATACATTTTTAGTTTTATTATTACAGTTCCTAGGAACACAAAACCTAAAATAGATTTAAAAAATCTAAATACCCACGTTTTGCAATGTCAAATTTTATCAGATTTTGTCAGTTTTTATAGTTGATTCGACCGGGGATCGAACATCGACATCAGAGCTAGCGACACCTTGAAACCGGTGCGTACGTCACTCGACCACGGAGGTCGTCATGTCGTCGTATACCTACTCATACACCCACAAAGAATGAATTCATTCAAAGCAAATACAAATATACACTGCTGCATATTTTAACAGGTTGATAAAATGAAATCATAAGTATTTTATCTTAATTAATATCGATGGAACAATCTTTTACAGAACTATAACTAAAACACCTTAACCAGACTTTCCCAAAATTTCGATTATTTTTAGCAAATAATTGTTGATTTTAATCATCATTTTCGTGCAGAAAGCAGTTTTCTCATATGAATTTCTTTAAATATGGCAAGTTTTTTAAATGAGACCGTAGCAGAAACGTACTGATTCTGGTAACATTCGTTTAAAATGTCACCACGTCTTAAAATATCAAATTATGTTATTGAGGTAAACTATTATTTTTTTGCGTACAGACGTGGATTTTTTTAGTAAAACTGAATAAAATAAGTGACATTAGATACTAACTTTAATTTCTGGATATTGTTTTTCTATGGATTTACATAAAATATTATTAAAATCAAATACGTCATCATGTCATCGTCTGATCACAATATTTGGATTGATAAGTCTATGAAATATGGTTCTTGTGTCCTGTTATTTATTCTGATATTTACTGTTTTAGAGGCTGTCTAATATAGACACAAATGAAAGTACAGGATGTCTGTACGGCCTCATGTACGATGGCACTTTGCTCGTGGTTGGACTGAGCTTAGAATTATTTGAAAATGAGAAGAACACCTACAGGCAGTTACTGCTAAACCTGCCGGCTGAGATAGAACTATGCGGCGTCGTAAGGTTTGGTGAATCTTTCACAACGGGAACAACTATGAAAGAAATATTGCAGGTAAAGTTATGAGTAACTTTAAATACCTATTATTTCTTTCAATGACCTGAAATAGATCGGTAATTTGAATATCAATAACCACGCTATAGTTCTTGAAGTTTTATGTCATTTTTATTACAGTCTAACAATATGGAAAGGTTAACTATGTACAATTTTTTTTCTTAATATTTATTTTACCTTTCTTTTTAGGATGTAGATGTTACAGACAATCCTTTAGTGATGATAGTCAATGAAAAGAAAGAGATGAAAGCTCATTTTTTGGTCCATGACAAGTTTGAAGAAACTAAGTATGAAGTTCTCAGCTCTGATGATATGTGGAAGCAGTTCCTTCATGTGCGCCTGAACACAATATTGCCTCTGAGTTGTGAAGCTACAATATCAGGTGTCAAAAATGTGTTGCAGAATAAGAGGAAAAAGGTAAACAAGGAATGCAAGTTTATTTTAATACTGCAATAATTTTATTTTTTTTATTATTTTATTTAAAGGAATTTAATTGAATCAAAACATATTTTATAGTAAAGCCATAAAAATATATTCACTGGAAAGAACAACTCTATAGAAATTGCATCAAGACCTAACAGCATAGACAGCGTAGACATACTATTAAGATTTCAATTTTTTTTTTTTATAGATTGCTTCAGGACAAGTTTCATTTCATGTTGATGGGACATCAGTGTATTTGTTTGGTGTAGCGTCAGATGTAGGCTTGACAGGTACTAGCACAGAGGCCACTATAGGAGAACTTGTGGATTCTATGAGCCCTGAACAGCCAAAGAAAAAGAAGCATAATACTAATGTTATTGTAAGTAATGTCTTGCATACAATAATACTTACTAATACTGCAATATTACCTAAATAAACAATTAAATTTTGTTTCTAGGAGATAGTACCCATAAATCTGGTATTGAAGACAACAAAGGATATTTTGTCTGATAAACTCGTCAAGACTGCCGTAAAAATGATGACGACCCAAAGAAAACGTGAGTAAATACAAAATATAAACCAATTATTAATTTTTGTCATCTTTATTTCCATTCATTTTCTTGTCTGTACAACTTTAAAAATTTTTTAGATTTCTTACCTAATCAATTTTTTTAGCTGCATTTTGCATTAGCATGCCATTGAGAATAGACACACTAGCCATGATACACCGGAACACGAAACTTTTGGAACTGTACACTGTGCTTGTGGAGGCTGCTTGCAGGTCACTCAGATTACTAGAAAGCGTGCTTTTAGAACAACTGGGTAAGCATACCTCCAAACTGATTTTAATGTAGTAATAGATGAATACCACAAAAGACAAATGTATAATAACAAAGTATGTATTTTAGGTCAAGAAGGTATTGGAGATGGTGCAGGCTTACGTTTGCCAGAATCTTTCCACTTCTTGCCACAAGAATTAGGGCATTTCGTAACGAGAGTTGTACCCAAAGGTATACCAGATGAAAGTATGGGTAAGTTTTAATCAACGTCTTCATACATTCATGAGCTGTAACGTTAATAACCGCACGACACGGGATATGACTTTAAGAAGCTTAATATTTTACGAGTGCATTTGGGTCTAATAAATTGACCGTTATATTAGAGAATAGACAAGACATTATTTTTAGTGTTTTATAACACCTATAATTGGTTTAACTTATGCAATTATAACATCTTAAAAATTTTCAGAAAAAGAACGACGCTTGATGCACGAACAGTTAGGTATTGTTCAGACACGGCCAGTATTTCGTCGAGGGAATGCTTACTCTGACAAGAGTGGCGGGCGCTTAGTGAACCCTCACGAGGCGATAACACCGCAGCCGCTGAAACCTGACGTTACTATCGCACTGGTGCGAGGTCGATACACCTACCATCACTACATGCAAGACAACTTCAATGATGATGGATGGGGCTGCGCCTATCGCTCCATGCAAACTATATTTTCATGGTTTAGGTAAGTGCAAAATATAGCCTCAAAATGAAGACTGTTTTTTTGTCATATCCCTTTATGAAAGTAAAATGATTTTCCTTATTTTACAGGTATCAAGGATACACAACAGTTGCCATACCATCTCACAGAGATATACAACAGTGCCTTGTTAACATTGGTGATAAGCAACCCTCGTTTTTAGGTTCAAAGCAATGGATAGGTTCTACTGAAGTTATGTTTTGTCTAGAGACACTTTTAGGAGTGCAGTCAAGAATTATATTCGCCAATACTGGAGCTGAATTACAAGGTTACGCCCACGACCTTGTGCATCATTTCCAGACACATGGAAGTCCGATTATGATTGGTAAGTCAACTTCCAACTGTTCAGGTTCCTCTTAGTTAAAAATGTGAAAAGAAACAAAACCGTAATTTATTTACTTGTTAACAGGAGGTGGAGTGTTGGCACACACAATTTTAGGGGTAGAGTACAACTCCGCCACAAACGACATCCGCTACCTGATCTTGGATCCCCATTACACAGGCCCAGAAGACTTGTCAACTGTCGTTAGTAAGGGCTGGTGCGGCTGGAAGAATTCGGACTTCTGGAATAAAACTGCTCACTACAATCTTTGTCTGCCACAGACAAAACCTGCTATTTAAGAAACTCAATTTAACAACATTTCAAATTAATGTTCGAACATAATTTTGCGTAAGTCTGTTTCACATATTTAGCTGCCAATAATTAGTACTGTCAAAGCTGTGATAAAGGCTTCAATAAGCCCTTAAATTCCATAAAAGTGCATTTGTTTACAAGCCACCCAGGTTTAACTTGGATAAAAAGAAAAATTATATTAATGTTGATTCGAAAAGTGTCTAGCGATATCCCTTAGAGTGTAGACATTAGCTCAAAACGCAGGCAGGCATTAGGGATACTGTGTTGGAAATCGTATGACTCAGATACGGAAATGAACGCCAACAAAGTAGTTCCTGCAGTCCTTTTCAATAGAAATTGGATACAATGTAAACGAGTGTAGAATATTTTTGTGTTAACACTCATAATAGTTTAATGATGAGTTCTTTTATTTTACCTCACTTTTTTGCCTTAACGTATGATCTGCGTTTATGTTTAATAAGTTTGCACTTGAATGCTGCGCTACACATGTTTCCAATACCTATAATTATTAACTTCAAACACGATCAACAAAACTGCTGTAGATAATATTATGAAATATATGCTACATTGGGTACAACCTACATAGCATACAAATTCTATTGAGGAGGACCCTGAAAGCTTTCGTGCTCATGAACTACTATTCATTTTGAAAAATTATTCTTATTCAGCATGTCTTAATTTATTTATTGTTAACATTATTTAACTTTATTCCTATTATTATTTTATTAATTGCTTATAAAATTTCAGCTGCACATGCAAATTAAAATGAATGACTAATATAAGCTCAACCTATTCTGAAAGAATGTGATTACTTGATCAAAAGTTTATATATAGGTTTAGGTTACAATTAGCATGTTTTTATACTCGTTAAAATTATTATTTTTGGATGGTTAGTTAGTTTGCCTCTTATGATTAGCTAGTATAATCTAACAACTCTAAAACACACCAATTGTTAATTATGTGCACTGCATTGAATTTGAATGATTGTTTTATACTCCCTACCATTGTGAGCCTTTAATTTGCTGTCAATTTATTATTGTGACAAAATATCAAGCATGTAAGTTAAATGGAATTGTTATATTTTATACTAAATAAAGTATGAATGAATTTTGTATTTTTATTAAATAATTATAAGTTTAATCATTTCTCACACCAAAGCATAAAAAACATACAGTCGAACACATGATTTGGCTTGCACTAAATGTTTTTTTTTAACTTTTCAGCATAAGACTTAACTAATTAAAAAGTGACAACATAAAATAAATATTATAACAATTTATTTACATAGTAACGCAGAACATAATTATGGGACTTAAGAATTACTTTTACGCCTATACAGTACTTAGATCAATACAGATTACATACATAAAATACAATCCTAGATCACAGAGAAATACAACAATTAATCAGGAAACTATTTTGAGACTAAGAAATCAAGGCACACTGTCACGATAGAGTGGAGAACAACTACGAGTTTACAAAGAGCTTATGGAATGTCTTCCAATCTAAGTCAACACTATAAATTGCGTATTTTTATTAATGTTTGGATTTATTTTTGCTCAACATTTTATATAAATCATCAAGCGGCTTATACTTCTACGCGTTAACACTATAGCGTTAGCACAAATAAATGGATAATGTAAGAACATACACGTTGATATCGTCGAGCTCCAAAGTTAATTCGACAAATTTCTTGTTTACGCTGTTGAAACTAAACAATTACTTATACCGACCGTAAGAAAACGGTACATCGAATGGGTCAACACATAAATCCATTGCTGCTTACTCTATTTTAATATTATGCTCTGCTAACTAATCTTGGACTACCTCTAAGTTAGTTACTCAAGATAAATTATAGCTTGGCGTTGTCATATATATTATATGTAGAGACTATACGACCGAACATTAACTGTGAAGGTAATATGGCGATAGCTTAGGAAAGTGTTTTGTATTTGCGTTTCAGATAAAACGTCTTAACAAACAGAAGCCGCTCACTTCGGAATATAAACAGTAAATCTACATTTAATTCTTGTTCATCGTACACATAACAATATGATATATTCAACAAAAAGTACCTAGTTGCCAAAAATACAAGCTCTACATTATATTACAATATCATTTGAAATAAGATTACTAAATATTTAAATGATTTATCCAAAACTTTTATTTTTTCTTTACAATCTGTGAACTCTTTTTGACTAGGTTCGCTACGCAGTTGTCTAATTTGCAATAACGTTTATATACAACTAGTTTTTTACAGTATTTCTAAATCACAGTGGCGAATCTGCGGGAACTTTTTCTGAAAAAAAAAAACAAAACGTTATTATATTTAGCCAAAATTTAAAAGTTCTCAAGAGATATTTTTAAAGATTACCCTTAATTTTAATTCTATCCTGTCGATCTCTCCTCCGAGCATATCCACAATATTTTCACCGTGTTTTAGCAAAAATGCTTCCACGTCGTCAATTGTTTCAACTTTTTTCATGTCCTGGAATCATTCATAAACAAAAACGATTTCAATTACCTACTCTACACTCTGTTAAGATTAGTAATTGATTACGTACTAGTAAGTCGATGCTCGCAACATACCACAGCTACTTCAGTAGAAAATCAGTAGTTCGATTTAATCTCCTCGACAGAACTGAATTTAATTTACATAATGATTATACTGACAAATAGCATCCGGGAGAAGTAATTTTTTATAAACATAATAAGTAAGTTTAAATATGTGCATAAATAAGAGTTTTCTATGAGAATGAAAGAGCATGTATGAACTAATAAGATAAGACCCTCACCTCTATAAGAGCATTTAAATCATGCTTCTCTAAATACGACCTTGTAAGAGCTCTGCCGTCGAAATCAACTTCAGCCTGCAACAAAAGGATATTGAATATTTTCCTTTTTGAACAGGGCATTTAAATAAAATCTATGCTTACCTTATATCTTATTAGGTTACTACCTATGTCAATGCCTTTTACGTCATGAATGGCTCTTATCATAAAATCACGCTCCAATACGCTATTGATTTCATCCAATTGTTCTTGTGGTATTGACCTGTTGAATGGAACTGTTTATAGTTGATAAGTTAAACATGATTTAAAATCAAATTAACGGATATTTTTATTACCTTCCAACAAGAGCTCCGACATTGGTGAGGATTATAAATGACGCGACCCCACCGAGAAGGGTTCCTACCAATATGCTTCCAAGAGCATCAAATATTGGGTTCCCTGTGTATTGCGATATGGCCATGCACCCTGAAGCCATGACCACACCCGCTACGGCTGCTGTGTCTTCTAACAGTACTACATTGACCGATGGATCGGAACTGCGCATTACTGAAATTATTTTATTTTAAATCATAACAATCATAAAATACATTTAAATGAACATTCACTAAAGCATCATGTCGCGGTTCGAACATCTTGGCGAATGGTCGCTACTAATTGGCTTGCGCCCATTTCCGTTGCCAACTATACATGCTAATGATGCTACATACCATTTGTCGTATTGCCTCAAAAATCTATAGAAAAAATATTTTTTGAGACCATAAAACTTAGTCTCTTCCTTTATAACAGGAAGTTAGATCGCGAAGGTTAGATATTATTGTAATGTAACAAACAATTATTTTTATCTCTAAAGTTGCACGTTGTGCATCAGATTAAACGAGATAACATGTATGAAGGTATAACGATAAGGATAAATCTTACTATATTCGTATAACGACGTGTGAGCCTCCTTCGCGCCTTTACGAAGCGAATTAAGCGCTACCATTAATGTAGCACCTTCAGAAACGACAGCGCCTCCGAGGACGAAATAGGCCTAAAAATAATTGGTATTTTTCAATTCTAGGAAACGTAATTCAAAAAGGCATTTTAAACTATAAGTATTTCGTGGTCAACGATTTGATAACGGTTTACTGTCGCCCCATTTACCGCTAAGTGTAGACAGTTGAATATAATAGGAGTCCCTATTCGTTAGCAGTCGCCGCAGCGGCGGTCGCGCGGTTGAAAAGTAAACAGTTAGTCATAATAATCAAAAAGAGTTTTCTTCATGGAAATTAAAATGCAAATTATTTTACACATACCCAATAAAAATCATGAAGCGGTTGAGGATCGAGTATTCCTGTAACCCCATGGTAGAAAGACAAACCACTTCCTACACAAAATATCCCAACACCAGATATTAGGGACGAAACGTATCGCATATTTGTGTAACCATATGGATGAGCTGGATCTGCCATCTATAAAAGAAATTGTACATTAAGTTTATCATAAAATACTTCAATTTTGTGTAAGATATGCAGTCATATTACTAATATGCTGTAATGACTTACTTGAACTGATTTATGTATACCATAGGCAAGAATCAGCTGGTTGACAGTATCCGCAAGTGAGTGAATACATTCAGAGAATAAACTGTGCGACCCAGTATAAAACCAAGCACAGAGTTTGAACAGAAAGTTGCAACCATTTCTACAAAGAATTACATATTAGAATATTTAAACAATATCTGAACTGTTTTACATATACAAATAAATGCTTAAAAATCTTACATTCCAACTGCTGTTAGTACAACTCTTCCAGATCTTGTTCTCAACCCTAGCTCTTCTACTCCATGTTTAAGACGCTTGTGGCTCATTTCCCTTCTGTAATTTCTTAGTCGCCTTTTCACCGTAAACACATCTATAGAAAACATAATTCATACATAATATTGTTGAGAAATGATCTCAAAAATGGCCATATAGTGCGGATTTTTTTCATCCAGGTTTTTTTAACCTAGAATAATACTTAATAAAGTATATAGTATATACAATAAAATACAAATATAAAGATAAATACCTTGTTCATATCTTCTTCTATCTAACTCTCTTCTCAAGAGTTCTTTATCGAGAGCTTCTTTTGATCCCCATACCTGTGAATATTTTACAACTATGATTATACCTGTGTTACTTATATATGATATTTATATAATAATAATACAGATGAAAATTCAGACATCATTCAAAATTGAGTGGCTATGTTGTTTTAACTGCTGTATTTGTGACTGTATGATAATGTTTTTAGCAAAAGATATGACAGTTATTTTTTTAATGCTTGGCTGAAAAGTAGCAATACAATAATCAAAAAATGTTCACCTCAAAAGCCTTCGCTTCAACATCCTTGCGATAATATACTGTTATTGGTGGTTCTGATTCATATGGTGATCTTCTTAAAACTTTGGGCAGTGTTTCCAGATCAGATTGCTTCAATAAGTATTCTGTCATAGCCCTCATTGGGGTAATAAAGTTACGCTCAGTGTATGAAGCAGAGAAATCAATCAGAAGGCGTTTTTTAACTGTGAAATATATTATTTTTAATAATTTAATTTAATAAAATATAATTTCTGCTGGCTTTACTAAATAGGTTAGCAAAAAGTAAATAGGTTAGCATGTAGACAATTTAAGAAATTACCAAAGACTCTATATATTTGAATAACCAAAAGCATTATGTAAGGTGCCATTTTCAAATCCTGATTTGACTTCATTATTTAGACATACAGAGAATTATTAATTCATATTTAATAAAGAAGATTAGGGTAGGAAAACTCAGTAAAATTATGTAAACAAAATATTCAAACAAATCACTCTAAGATGTGGTTTGTTAAATTATAAGACAAAAGACAATAGTTATATACCTGGAGGAGATGGAAGTTCTTTAATTGGTAATTTATTCTTCTCTATTGTCACCTTAGTTACCACTTTATTTGCATCAGATTCCGTTTTTACTATGATGTCGCCAGTCACACTTTGTTTTATGACTTTCTCCTCAGTATTTGCTTCTGGAGCAGCTTTCTCCAGAATCGGGGCACTTTTAGATTTTGGTGTTTCAAACAGATATGCTGTAGTGCTCACACATCTTCCCAGTTCTCTGCCTTCGATGAAAAAGTCATGTCGTAATATTTTGGGAGTACCAAAACATAGCGTATGCAAATATTTTATTTCAATCGAATGTCTACTTAGATTCCTATAGAAACACTTAGCGGCTACCGAAGGCAACATGATAGTTTGATGATACGAAAATTCCAACCTTGAATACAATGGAACTGTCACATCAATAATTTGAAAATACTAGTCACAAAAACAGTTATACTTTTAAATATACATTATTCTTAAAATGTATTTCAGTTTATAGCCTAAACACTAAAATTAACGTTATACATAGTATTTTATTTTGAATAATTCGTCGAGTCGAAAGTCGTGATAGACTGATGACATGAGATACGATGACAGCTTTGACATGAATGTGACATTGACACAGAGTGATACAGATGACGGAGACGAGTAGGAGGCATGCATAGAGGCTCTTGTCGCTGCAAATGAGAGTCGAGCGGCTGCATGAGGCCGCACCTTTACATTTAAGGTTGCAGTTCACATCTTAAAAAAGGACTAGAACATTTCCCATGAAGTTAGCCCGGTTAAAAAATAAAAAATAAAAGAAGAGTTGATTATGCCGCTAGGGTAACAATAAACACTGTTATCATCATCATGAGGAAACCGCTAGAACTGAGATTTTTCAATGTTTAGTTTCTTAAACCACGTCAGCAGCTTAACGGCAATAACTTTTTAAGTTTTTTATTTGTATACAGTAAGAAAAGAATGCTCAAAAAGTAAGATTGTGGGATTGTGGATCACGTTCTCATAGACAAGTATGTTTTGATTCCCAAAGACAAGTCGGTCAACAAACAAAATGAAATGACAAGCAAAATAAATACCAAATACCAACCAACCAAACTCAAGGCACTCAAGCGTCTCGTCTCGCCGTCGCCTAGCACAAGCGCTGACAATTCGAACAAAGCAATCCTACGAATAGAAGTTTATTTATATTACTCTAATTTTATCAAATTCAAATAATAAAGACTGCTCTAGTGCGATAATATTAACGTTAAGTAAAGTTCGTTGATCTAAGTTCAAGAACAACACAAAGCTTGAAAAATGCCGGCGAGCAACATTGACTCCTACCTGCAGGACGCCAGAAATAATTTCGAAGCCGAGCGACCCGCTACTATTTGTACCGATGCCAATCAATCAATAGGCCAATGTCAGAATGTTCACATATCCACAAACTGCTACTATGGCTATCACGACCTGAAAACTCGCGATAGCAACCACGTTGACACGGATTGCGAAATGGTCGAATTGGAAGTTGTTCTCGCTGACAAAACGACGCCCTTAGAGACTTCGAGGAAGCGGAGTGCTGATGATGAAGACTATCCTCAGAGGAAGCGTGTTCGAGAAGGTATGTTCATTATTTACTCGTTTTTACTGGAATCTAACTGAATTCTCTTTACTATATCTGTATCAAAATGTGTGCTAAGAATTCAGTAAGGTTTCATAACCTAACATAATATTGTTTAGAAAATATGCTTTTTTACAGAATTGCATTAAGTACTTTAAGTAGAGCAACAAGAATGTTCTGAAGATTTCTTTGCTTTGTAGGAAGTCTCCCATTGCCATTGTGTGTAGATGGTACCTACCGCTAAAGTTGATTTTATAATTTTTTATAGTTTTGTTGCAGTTTCACTTATGGCAATATGGCACTTAACACTTTAATTAGTTATTAACTCTTTTAATTTTTTCAATAATAAACACATGTTTAAAACATGAATAATTTCATTTATGGAAATTCTTTCTTGGAAATAAATATTAGCATTTTACAATTATTCAAGAATGTGACTGTGTAGTAATACACATTAACAGTAAAAGGGTTAATAAATTATATATGCAATTATTTTTGTTAATTATATGTTGAATTCATAATTTTAAAATCTGTATTTTTTTAAGCTAACAACTCATCTGTTTTTTCTTGTAAGTAGCTGTAAGTTTATAGTTATTTAGACAAGTGTTTTGATTGACTTACAAAAATAACTATTTGTATTAAGATTTCTGATAAGCCTTATTGTTATTATTATGTTTAGCTCAAAATATATACTTTGTTTCAAAGTGATTGTGAGGTAATTGAAACATGATATTTATTATGGCATCTATGTTGCTATTTAGTTAGTCAATTTTAGTAATGATCCCATTAATGTGTAGTCGATCATACCTTATATTGAAAACATAGACAATTAAGACTGTAGTAATAATCTGATGTTAAGATTGTTACAGTAATAAGATAAGATATACTCTAAACTTTAAAAGGTTTAACAGTTAATTTATTGTTAAGCTAAGTATGATTGTAATAGTAATAGCTGACATCCTGAAGACGCTAAAAGTTATTTAAAAAATTAAAAAACAGAACTTATTAATTAATTGATAGAGTCAACTCTAATCAAAATTTTAATTATGTGGACATCTCTTATCTAGCTAAATTTGTTGACATGATAATTATTTTTTGGTTCTTGTTTATAATTAATAGCCTATTGTTGTTGATATTGCAGTAAAAATAAATCTGCTCTCTCTATGAAGCAGTTTTGTTTTTGGAATTATGTAATACTTACTTATCTATAATTAATTTAATAAAGGATGAGAGATGCCTGCCTATTGAAAGAGATAATATATTTGTTAAATTAAAAGGTTCTTAATACACTAACCAACTTCTATATTGAATTAACTAAATAAAATAATTTCTCCACCTTCATTTTTCTAGTAGTCAATTAATTTAGACTCATGTATGGAATAGACTTAAACAATATTTTAATAAAGAATAATATCTTATCCAGACCTAATAAAAAGTATTACAATATATTGTATACAATTTCTCAAGCATAACTGTTTTGAATAAGGATAACTTTACTGTAATTGAAAGTTATAAGTATACAGTAGTTGAATAAAAATGTTTTTTCTATTATCCTCAGAGTACAGGGATTATGTTCTAATCTAAGCCAGCATCAATTTTCTATAATGAGATCTTCTTGAGGATAAGAGACAACACATTTTTATTACTTATTGTCAGATCAAGTTCTATTGTGTACCTTGTTAAAATTAGGCCTCCAGGTAATTTAGTGCAGGATGCCCTTTTTGATCAGAATTATAAGATGAAACAGCAACAAAACTTGGCTTGGGGGCTTCCTGATACGAAACTTGAGGCCCAGTGTGATGAAATTCGAATTTATTTCAGAGGGTATGGTGCCATCGACTTCCAACTACCATCCATGTTTCCTACGTCCAACACACAACAATCCAGACATATCTCGTTGTCTCATGGTCCATATGATCTAATCTCTACTGCAATGACAAAAATTAATTTAAGAAATGTCCATTTTATCTGCAGAAGTACAAAGAGAGAAAACCAATGAACCTGAGACAATCGAGTCTGTGAAATTGGAAACAAGTACAGAAGATGTCATGGAGTCTTTATATTGGAACATTCATGGAGGAAATATTTTTCATTTAATACAGTGCCTGTGACGATAATAGATTATATGTGAATATTGTGTAATATTTTTAAGATTTGAGTGATTGGGACATTAAGAATTATGCATTAGTACTGTGTACACAACAAATTGGCATAATGTGACTTGTTTAATAAAATTGTAATAGGTAAAGGGAGGGTTTTTTTTTTAATTATTAAAAGAATATTTGTTTAAAATTATTTATTAATATATTATATATTACACAAAGTATTTATGTAAAAGATAAGTAATTCAATAATAATGGGATACAATAATAACACATTGAACAATACTTAAGTCATTGGAGAATCGTCACTCAGTTCAATCTGGAAAAAAAGGAAATAACTAATTATTTCTATTTACTTTGCTTTTCTGTTACAGATGCAGTTAAAGAAGCTCTAATTGTTGTATTTCTTTTACAGGTCACGCTCAAACAAAATCGGACCTAAAAACAGGTCTAGTTTGGGTGTTTGCTTCGTTTTTATAATGTATTAACTTCACCTTTTTGTTTTTCAGATGTTTCTTCCATGTGCAGCCTTGTTGGCACACGGTCAAGTCCAAGCCACTCAGCTTCCGCCTTTAATGTAAACATACCAACATGTTACACATTTTTTGTAAGATTCAGATTGGTGTTTAGTGTATTATGAGTCAATGACTTAAAAAGTAGTTTGTACGGAAACTTATCTGTGATATTTCATTACTGTACCTGATATTGTAATAAATAATATTTATGAAATGTTGTTGTTTATTTATGTATAAGTGCAATGGTAATTATTTAAGTGAAAATGCAAGAATCAATATTGTTTCAGTTTATTTTAAGTCCCATATTACAAATTAGAAAAATAAATTTCAGTAAACATGTGTTATAAATATGGTAGCTTCACATAATAAGGCATGTTATACAGTTTCGAAAGAAGTACAGGCTATAAAGAGGTACTGAAAGTTAGGCTACAATTTTAGTGAAGATTTCGTGAGCAGTAAATTAACTTGATAAAAGCATCCATCACCTTTTGTGACAAAACAAAATGGAAAGCTTATGTCATTGGAATTAAATATTAAACTAAGAGATCTGAAGACAGTGCAGTTTTAAGTATGTATTTTATGCACCAAGTAATTAATAGGGCTGAATATTTATGTCCATATAATAGACAGTAAACAGACAAGTTGTTTCTGAAGATGGTATAGTATAGGCAGAATTTTGAAAAACTAAATTGTACAAAACATGTGAAAGTTTTAATTCATTAGCTTGTCTATTGCAATATTATGGTACCCATTGATCATTATTGAAAGATTTTAACTCTGGTTGTGACCAAATTCAGAAGGTGCGTAAGAGCTGATTCGTTCATTTTCTAATACCCATCAAAGACTCGGCTCATAACATACTGTAAATGTTAGAAAATTGTTATAAAATACTTAGTCATTACGATTAGCACAGTTGATTAATGGCAGGCATCTACAATACAGAACGTGTTGCATTACCTCTGTCGGAGTCACTTCTTCGGTGTCTACAACGTCAGGTAGAGCTTCAGCATTAGCACTCGCATCATCATGTCCCACGGCGCCAACTTCTTCAGCCTCCGTGTGACATGTTTGGTCAGCTTCTGCCAAATCTCCATTATGCATTTCTGAACAATTAATGAGATCCACTTTGCCCTCTTGGCTCGAACGAGGACTATTGTCATTCATATCAGAATTTTCAATATCCATGTGAACATGCCCCGGCCACAGGTCGTAGGGACAAGCATTGATTTGATGCAACAGGCTGTCACTAGAACTGAACAAATTTAAAGAACCTGCAACGTCTTGCAGTATAGATGATTCCGATAATTCACTCGTAAGCTGCGTAGGTTCAGTTTCGTTACTTGTTGGTATTATCAAGGGCAAGTTTTCAATTATGTCGCCTGAAATATCACAAACTCTCATACCTTCGTATTTAGAAAGTAGTTCTAAAAGCCTCCTTTTGGCTTGTTGCGTGTATCTTCCGTCGACAACATTGCTCAAAATCAGTGATACTAATGTTTCCAGAAATTCGGTCGTACATGTTTCATCGCTTTTCAACAACAAAAAGCGAACGATTTTATTATCAAGTTGCATCGCATTCCCGCATACGTTTTGCATCGGTAGCGAGTTACACTCATTGTATGCAGTCGGCTCACCGGATGTAGTAGAAACCGATTCTTGTCTATTCTCTTCGAGCGCACTATCATTCGCTTGGCTTTCAATTATAGAGCTGTATTGAGATAATACATTGCGAATCGACTGTAATACTTTTTGTCGTAAAGCATCTGAACTTATCAACTGTAATTCTCGAAATAGTTGGATCAAAAAATCTGGATGAGATTCATTAACATCAATCAAGGCAGTCACTTCCGAATATATATTTTCCCGCAGAAGATCAAATAGTTTTGATGTGGCCTTGTCTTGAACTTCACGACTTGTTGACGCCAAATTAGGATTAGGCATTTCAGAGGTACTGGCAATATTTATATTGCTCATTTGAGAATAATCCAAAGTGAAATTTCTCCGATTGGTCGAGTTCTTGGCTGGCAGTTTTGAAGACGATTTCTTCTTACTGTTAGCGGACGTATTTAAGTTATTGGCATGTGCCTGTATAATCTCAGGTATAGGATTAGTTATGTTTAAATTTCTAAAGGAATTGGATAGGGCTTCTTGACGATTAATATTTATGTTAGAAACGTTAGCAACATTGTTTTCGTCAATATTTCTTGAATGGCAAGCTGTTGTTGCATCAGTATCTGGGTTCTGATTAACATTTAACACGTCTGGGGCAGACGAGAAGGATAGAGATCGTTCGTACGCGATGTTACGACGCGTGTGTCTATTGGGTACGTCATCGTTGTTTGCCTGCGATGACTGAGGACCGTTGTGTGAGGAACTAACAGCGTTGGTATTTCTTTTGGGTGTGATACAGGGTGGGGTTGCTGAAGGAGTGCGATGAAGCGTGTTATGTGATCTTTCTACTAAAGGATGAGGATTATGAGAAGGCCCCACCCCTAAGTGTCCGTCAGCGTTTGCCTTGTTATTAGCGGAGAGAAGATTTTGACGGGAATAACTGGAAAAAAAAGGAATTACTTATTTTTTGGTTTCACATTTAGTTACATAGTTAAAACACGCGGATGATAAAAACACTTTATGAGTCATATCATATTACACTTGGCGAGTCGATTCATTAGGTACCGCTAGGTACACGCTTCAACGATCATAGCCTATGTTCTGTTCGATAATATGATTTGACTTTCATGTTAGTAGAAAATAAACAAAAACGTCATATAAGAATCACACAGGCATGTATGATTAGTCTTACACAAAGCATCATCATGTTCCAAAGTCAAAAGTAAATGAGGGCAAAACACAATTCTCACCCTTAATATTTTTTGTAGTTGAAGTAAAATATAAAACGTATAGATATGTTAGACGAATGTACTATAATTAAATATAAAATAATTATTGAAATATTATGTATGCTTTTTAATATCTGAAAAGGAAAAAGTTTGATAAATACAGATAGAAACATCAATTCCTAATATAATCAAGGAGTTCGTTATAAGCTTGCTTCTTACCTGCGAAAGTTATCCCAATAGTTATTAGCTCGATTTCCCGGTGGCACTTGGTTATTTAGTGTATGGGAAGCTGTCTCCGCACGCCAACGTTCTTCAAGCTTAAAAAATATAGGAAAACTTATTAAAATTGGAAAAATGTTAAATAGCATAACATAATTGCGATTACCAACGAGACCTATTTATTAAATTTGGACAAACCATTTTTTCAAGTAATTTTGATATCTAAGTGAACATCTAGCTTATAATCAAGAATGCCATAAACTGTAATAACACAACTTACATGGTTAAGTTGATCTCTAAGTTGGTGTATTTCTCGCTGTTGCATAACAAGTTGCTGCCAACACCACGCGCCCCAGAAACCGCAACCGCAGCTGCAGCCGCCAACCATGCCTATTTTGAAAATAAATATATATATTACTAGCTATCAAGGCAAACTTCGTACGCCTGTCGATGATAACAATTGCAACTTGCAACTTTTCCATATTTTATCTTCGTTTAAACCTTCCCTGGTCTTCCACGAATATTTCAGACTAAAATAAGCCAGTTCAGCCGTTCTCGAGTTTTAACGAGACTAACGAACAGCAAATCATTTCTGATATAAAGATAGCTAGATTACCAGACGTATTAGTTGATGAAAATCAGCTGAATTTACGGAACAAATTTCGAAACCTTTCGTAAATTTAACCATTTAACATTTGCATAATGCCAATATTTATAGAATTACAATTGAGAAATTACAAGACACGAGTAATAACTTACTGTAAGGCATCATCATATTGAACGGCATCGATGGAGGGAAAGACAACTGCGGCGTACCCATCAAACGCTCCATTGTTTGAGAGTGACTGTTCTGAGTAAACTGGTTACGCATGTCCTGAAATTATGTATTATAACTTTCGATTGGGATTCCAAATAAATAAAGTGTATGAATTGCAATGATACATTAAATATGTTTGTTACTTTATTTGACTAGAAATATTCACAGATTTCTATTAAGGCAAACCTATATTGATTCTTTGAATTCTTTGAAAGTGTAAGCGATCGACGTTTTTAAGTGCCAAATAATAATTGGATAGACTTACCTGGTTAGATTTATTAGTGTTCCATCCAGGAGGAGGCACATGCGGGTATGGCATGTTTCCAGGATTATCGCCAGCTATAAAATAAAAAGATACATTTAGTATACTCTACTTAGTTTTACTTTATCTAGTTAAAATAGTTAAGTGTGTAATACTCACTGTTTTGAGATATTGGAGGTACCATGTTTACATTAGATGCTTCAGCTCTCGGCTCGTGTCGTAAGTTTTGATTCGTATTATTCGACTGTGTTACCTGGAAGACAAGGTTTTTTTAATTTAAATAACGGTAACGATTATTGATCGCATGGTTCAAAATAGTTTAAATTATCTCTACAAGAACAAATTAATTTAAATGGTCCAGTCATCGACATCAGTGCATTTAAAGTAAAGGCCATAAAATGAACAACTTACACTATTTTCATCAGGCTGTCTCTCTTGGGGTTGTCTTCGGCGTATCCTGTTCCTTTGATTCGATTTATTTCTGGATGCACTGTAAAATAGTTAATACGATTAATTATTTCGGTAGTACACAAGTATGCAGTAAAAGTTTTTGGTTTATACAAACCTGTCTGTGTCACTTCCATAAGCGCTGCCCATGTGAGGTGGTAAAGCAGCGATGGATCTTCCGCCTAATGCACTGTCTCCGCCGCCCTACACATAAATAAATATGTTTATGACTGTCTCTTTACGTTATTTGACTAAAGCAAATTGACAAATAGTATTATTAAGAAGAAGTAGTATATATTTTATTAATATAACTCACCCTGAAGTTTTCAGTTTCCCTTGAGTCTTGCGAATCTAAGAGTATTTGTTCAGACCTAGATTCTGGTTCACTAATGTGATCCTGTTCGCTGTAAACATATTTAATATTTAGAATCTGAATATAAAGACTCAACGTAAACATTAATCCTTTTTAAGTTACTTCTTAACAATGGATGGATGCACATATAGTCAAATGTAAAGGATTTTCGTTTAAGACTATTCATAAACAGGTTTTAAACGTATTGGTCGAAAGTCCATTCATGTTTGATTAAGATTAAGAATCTGTTCGCGTTCTCGACTTTTTTCTAAACTCATTTGAATGTTTACCTATTATACGACTGATTGACGACAGATGCGGTACGTGATTCTTGTTTCATCTGTTGTGGTTCAGCAGTGGAACACAGCACTTTCTGTAGGACATAAAAACACGTAGTTAAAAATTTGAAAAAGGCGTTTTGCCGTACTTCAGTGTGGGCAGAATTATCTGAAGCTATGTAAAAGTATCTACAGTTATAATTACTAACCTCTTTATTAAGAAGGGCTTCCAGTTCGCGTTGCTTGTCGGCAAGTAGCGCCCGCAGCTGCATTTGTCTCCGCTCGGCGGGTCCGGGCTGGCCGCTCGGACCAGCGCGAACCTCTTCATTCACTTTCTTTTTACGGCTCACCTCTGTGGTAGAGAATTAGAGATCCTTTATTATTGCAGACATGAGAGTACGTGTTTTAGATGGTGAATGGCTATTGCTTGTTGTAGAGGAGTTCAGCGCTGCAGCTAATTTGGTAAAGCGTTAATTTTTACGAAGAACCGGAAAACAATTTTGTCGTCTTTTGTATAGTGAAGGAGTTTTGAATATAATACGTCAGATAACCATCGCTCAGAAAGCTTAAACAGATGTTAAATCATTTTTTTTTAAGATAAAATACGTATCTACTTTTCTGAAATATTCTTATCGTTTAAACTTACCCTTATTAGATATCATATCCTTGATACGTGCCCGTTCACCCATTATCTTCTCTGTTTCCATCCTTAGCTCCTGTGCGAGCTCCTGCAACGTAGCTATATTGGCCTCGTGACCTGCGTCCACACCAATATATATTGTTTTCGTAAGTAAACATGAATATGACAAAGAGTAAATGTATCTTTACTTTCAGACATTATTAACAGTCAAAGCGATTTTAGTTAGACATTTACCATTTCCAATACGTCATAATAAATTGTTGAAAAAAAAGCAAAAAGTTGAACTGAGATTCGAGCCCAATAATTTAAACTTTAAAGAATGAAAGTGGATAAAGACAACACGACACCGCGAAAGCGTGAACCCAGAGTAAGCATCCCCCAAACACACTATGTCGCCTTACAAACAAAAGTAAAGCACGACTGAATTTTTTTAGAAGTTAGTGATAATTACTTTGTTGCTGCGCATGAAGTTGCTGTGGATGCTGCTGATGTTGTGAGTGTTGCGGATGCTGCTGTTGATGTTGTTGCTGATGCTGCTGCTGTTGGTGTTGATGTTGCGGATGTTGCGAGTGTTGCTGTGAGTGCTGCTCGTTAGTGAATTTGTGTCGTTGCGGCAGCGAGTTGCGCACGCGACACATACTGCCGTCGTTGGACCAGCCGCCCATACTTCCACCGCCTTCCGATTTACTATTGACACCGAACAATTTATTAAGTATTAGAATTCAGAAATTGCATTTATAAAAAATTAATAGAAAATGATGTCATACTTGTCATGGATGTTAGAATGTGTTGCTATATCTCTGAAGGAGTCGTCGTGACCCGTAGAAAGATGCTCAGCTTCATAGGTTTCGACGGATCTCATTAAATCTACAATACGTATTATAGCACTGGTTAAAATATTCATAAATAAACAAAAAAACACATGAAAGGATTGAAAAGCTTAAAAATGTTATTAAGAAATTATAAAAAGATACCTTTTGTTTTTTGAAGAGCTGTCTTGATAGCCTTGATCTCCATTAACTTGTAAGGATCTTCATTTTTATTGTTGCTAGAAGGCTTATTACCTGGAATAAAAGAGTTAATAGATATAATAATGGTTGTGATCCTATGAGTTATTTTAGAATAACATTCAATATTAATTACAATAGTATTATAGAATAATATAGTTACATTTTCTAGGAATTTCTTCATCACCACTGTCTTCACCTGAACTGGAATAAGTGTTATGTGCTGCTTCAAGATGGGTAGCCATTTGCAGCTTTTGGAACTCTTGCACCTAAAATGATACGACGGTAATAAATTACACTTAAAGAATAGATACTGCGACGAAGTAACAATAGTATATAATTAAATGCGTACAAGACTTTCCATATGTTGTTTCTTCATCTGCAGTTCTCTAAGTTTCAGCTGTAGTATACGGCTGCGTTCGTTAAGTAGGACTTCGTCATCATCAACTTCACTGTCTCGACCGACGCCTGCCGCTTCCTATGATATGATGAGTTACTTTATATTAATCGTGTACATAAAACAAACTTATGAATTTGGTAGGCATTTTTAAAGGTTTAAAACTTCTACTGCACAATAATGGTTAATAAATATTTCAGGCTGTATAATTAGAACTGGTTGTTACTATTGCCATTTATTTTATTCATCTTATTGTGTTGACTAACCTCACTCCCAGTAACATTGGTATCTCTATGCGAGAACCTATCATCTTGGCTGTGTGTAGAATGCGCGGAATGTCCGCGGTCCGCCTCCACACTGGCCGCCATATTCTGTTGCACATGTAAAGCCTCTGACGAATGCGGCAATGTCGTCGCCACGCCTATTTGATTGGCAGCATACATTCGATTCGGATGATGGTAATTTCCACTCAATGTCTGATTCTGAAATAGTCATGTCAATTTACATTCCAAGAATATAATGTCTTCATTATCTATTCGTTAATTTATTAATGTAATGCCGTGATGACAGCTAATTATTAATGCTTTGGCAGTACATAATTAATTTTTCACTATGCCTGAAACTACGTTATTGACTCACTTGGGCACCACCAAAGTTGTCATGTGATGTTGATGGCTGTACCTCCTGTGCATGCCTCTCTCTTTCTCTATCACGATTCATTTCTTCTAATTGGTGCTTAGCTTCTTCCTGCAAAATTAAATAATAAGTTAGAGTAAATGTCTACTAGTATAAACTATAAAGTATACAAAGACAATAAATCGTAATAATATTCGCAACCATAATTATAGGTGGGAAAATTCATGTTAAGGAAAGGTTTCGCATGTTTTGGAATTTGTTCCAACAACATTTTGTTAACTCATTTTAAATGCAAGGTACCTATACTTTCCGCAATTGAAAACAATGTATGCAAACCTTGCACTTACCTGATACTTAAGAAGCCTTCTTTGTTGCTGTTTTAAAGCCGCCAAACGCATTTGCGACAGTTCCATTTTATTTTTTATTTCATTTTGCCACAGTTCATTATCGCTATATGTCGATCCGTTGCTTTGAGCAGATACTGGACGTGTTACTACGTCCTGCAAAAACAAGGTTCCAATTAAAGTAAGTAATGAAATAACTATTGCTAAAAATCACAAAATGATGATAAAAAGATGAAGATAACACAAAAACAAACGACTAGTGTGCAGAATCTGGTTAAAAGGTTTAATATTTTAATCGAAGTACTTGTGTATGTTACAGATTGCTTAAGATTTAATAGTAAATATTACAAATTAATAAAGTCTCTTTCTTTATATGTCTGTATCATACACAAACATCGCATGATTGTTATGAAATAATCACGTACTGTAAAAGAGGTAAAACAAAGATAAACCAAAGCTATAAATCTTTATATTATAGCTAGAAGCAGTTCTGACGCGAGAGTAAGTATCAAATGACATTGGCGGTTGTGGTATTAGGTATTAGAGATGGTTATTTTCTGCTTCGAAATTGCATCCACTTCATGCTATGGATTTATCGGCTCACAACAGAGGGACACACTCCATAGTTCACATTGACAAACAAAACCTGATCGCTGCATTTATTTGTATCGTTCTTTTTATGTTTCAGTTCTTCAATCCGCGTTATTTTGTCAACACATGAAAGTATGTTTTTCCGCAATAATTCGTTTAATTCCTTGTCGTCTTTTCTGATTTCAGGCTGTTCTTTGACTTGTATTGCCGTACTGTTTTCTGCAGTTTCGGAGTTATCGGGGGCTGACGTTTGCAAATCGACACCATCAGCTCTTTTATTACCTTCTTCTTGAGAGTGTCCTTCTTCTTCAAGCCTTATGCTGTGCATGGATTTATTCAACTGTTCGTTTTCTATATTGGTAACTTTTTTTAGGTTATTGTTGATAATGTCAGTCGTATTTTTAATTTTGTTTGTTATATCAGGAGAAAAACTTGTTTCCTCTGCTTGCTCATTCCTATCCCCAAAAGAAGAGTCACTTGCCTGTATCTCTACAATAACAACACCGTCTGATTCCTCAGCAGGTACCTCTACATTGTCAACTAACATACTTTCTAGTTTGGTTTCACTTTCTTTTAATTTCATCACCATCTCTACCAGTTCATCATATTCTTCTTTAGTGTGTTCAATAAAAGCCTAAATTAAAAATAATATCAACCAATGTTGAATGTACTTATGTCTATTTATAAACGTAATGAAATACTTCACATACCTCTTCTTCCGAGTTACGCATAGTATCGACAAGAGACGAAGTAACGCGTATGTATTCTCGTATTTGTCCAAGCCGACGCTCTACCGCTGCAGCGTCTGGGCAGGCAGCAGCGATGGCCTCTCCTAATGCTCGCGCCGACTCCCTATGAACCTAAACAGAGTACAATTTTTTTATAATCCTTATTTAACGCGATTTTAATGGATGCGTTAAGATGACTGACGAAATGCAAATACAGTTCATTGGTGATAGTTAACTGGTATTTGTAAGTAATTTCAATGAGACCTCAAATGATATAGTCATTACTTATGAAATCGTTTTCAGGACACAACTTACATGATTACTCTCATTGAGATTATTGAAACTTCCTTGCCCCTGCTCATACATATTGTTCATTAAATTAACTGTCTTTGTCCCAGTTCTAGAATTGGAAATTGGCGGCGTAGTGTTGTTGTTGCTAGCGTGGCTTCCGTCAAAATTGTTGCGAGAAGGATTTAGGTTTCTTGTTAAATTATTCCTGTTTTGATTTGGAGCCTAAAATGTTTAATAAGTCATAATTATAGTTCACAAAAAAAACACAAAATGAATTGTTTTAAAAAGTAAGAAACTTACATTAAATGGTTGTGATACATTCCCAGTTACAGCATTAGGTGTAGTGGGATTCACAATCATAACAGCAGCTGATGCATGGTTGGAATGTGGAATTAGGCCTAGGGAATATTCCAAACAAAAATTATTACTTAACAATAATGGATTACATGACATTTGCTCAATATAATGTACATAAATAAATGTATTTTAGTGCTTATTATAATGCAAAATAGTCTATTGAGTGGCAGTATTTTAATAACTCAAGTGAAAAATGAAAACAGTAATTTACCATTCTGCATCTGATGCGCATAGGGGTGCAAAGTATGGCCAGATATGGAGGAGCCAGTACCATCGTCGTGTTGTTCAGCCGATATATTTTCGCGATTTTGCACGTTCAGGGGTAATGCGCGTGGTTGCGGTCTTACAGGCACAAATCTTCCAAATCCACTCTCAAATGTCACAGAATTGTCTAAAAACACACTCAATTCAATGCAGGGCTCCAAACCCAAATTTGGTTATGAAAATAAAAAAATAAGCTTACCTAAATCTGTTAGTTCGTGATCTGATGATGTATTATTTGTTGGTTTTCTTGATTGGCTGTAGTTTGTCCGAGTGTTGTATTCAGAGACAGGCACCCAATCAAGAGATGTCTAGAAAATAATTGGTTTTTCATTGATCACATGTCCTAAAAGTTCTTAAAATATATGGCGAACAACCACCAACTAGAGAACACACACCTTTGGTGCACTAAATTTAGAAAAGCAACCTCCCATAAGGTATTATTTATGACGCCAATTATTATCGCTATGTCTATAGCTATATTTTATCATTACAATGTGAAACAATTCAGAATTAAAGGTATAAAACAGAATTTACACTAATATTATCTGTGTCACACACTATAGTTGTTGGCACCAATTCAAATTTCATGAATCTCTCAGGTTTCCAAAAATAAACTCATACGAACTTCACATGTGTTCAAACTTTACTCAGAAACAGACTCGTTGCTGTCAGAAGTTTTAACACATTGCTTTAAAAAAATAGGTATCTGCAATTTTGAGTGTAGTTTAGACTAAAATTATGAATTGTTATACAATTCATCTTTAGTTGTAGCATAATGCAAATATTTATTTTAAATTAATAATGTGTTTTTTAAATGTGCTCCAGGGAGTAAAAATGTTTTTTTTTTATATTTTATTCTTTTTACCAGTACCCATACTTTAATATAGTAGATACATTAGAATTTGAAAGTGACTTCATACAAAAAACAAAAACCAGTAAAATACAGGCTGGTTTGATTTAAGGATACGGATTTCAGTTGTTTAATGTGTTTTATATGCATTACTTCTGTGACATCTGGATATTGCAAAGTATGTTGAGAGGAAATGTTTTAATTTATGGCTTTAATTTAGTTAAATATTTTATTTTAGGGGACAGTACATTAACATAATATGGTGAAAAAAAAAATGTATCTGTTGTCTGCAAGTACCTAAGATAGATATGTCATAGAACTTACAAAATTAGAAAGTTCACAATTTGATTCATTAAAATTTGTCTGATGAGGTAAATGCCCTTTATAAAAGAAGTAAAGGTAGTAAGTACATGAAATTGTGTGTATAAGATCAAAGTTATTGAAATGAAATGTAGTGTTTATTTTTTCCATTTCTGACAGATTTTATTCAGACAGGTTTGACAAGGTATCTTTTGTCGTGGTTTTAATTTTTAGTACGCTTTTGAAGAAATAAAGGTTCCTCTTACCGTTACAAGATTGGACGTCATGTCTCTTCTGGTTGGGGTGACTGCTTCTTGAGGAACATTACAATTGTTTCTTACTTTTGTCTTGGGTATAGTTCCCGTGTGACCTGGATGCCGCTCGTTGTTACCAGGAGCCATAACATTTAGTTTCTATTTGCTGACATTTATAAGATTCATAGCAATAAAATAACTGTTTATAGTAATAAAAATGTCGATATTAAATAGCAATAAGTTACAAATATTTATTCTAGGCGAATGATAATGATATAAATTAAAATTGTCCACAAAGCTTTATATTCTACCGAACCTACATTCACTTAAGCCATATTTTATTTTACATTTTTTCTAGCATATTGAATTATTTTTCTATCGCTTGCTTGCTTGCAGAATCTTTTGCAAGGTTTTTTTTTTATTTTATTTCCTGTTCTCAATACCAGACAGGCAAACCATTGGCTGGCCAACTACTTTTTATCAGTTTGGACTACTGCACTTTTAGACATGAGGGAGCATTACTTATTTTTTTTTAAACTGTATAAATGTTGTACCTAAATATTAAACTAGATAAAAGTCTCAATTAATAAATATGTATGTAATATTATTTGATACATAACATTTAGTCATATTTTCTACACATAGTTATAATTATCGTTTTTAATATCGTCATGTTGCCTTGGCTATATGGTATGGTTGCCCAATTTATCATGTAACAAAAATAAAATGCAGGAAGCACGGTGATTTAAATGTTTCAAAGAGAGTATGCATGATTTGTTTTAGCTGTTTACCTTAAATATCACAATGGGAGAAAAAACAACGCGCGGGCAAATTCAAATTCGTTGGCGGGCCACACTGACACCCATAGAGACCTGGGGTTGGAAAATTACTCTTGCTTGATCCGAATGGAACTCATATCAACACAGTATAATAGAATGTACTCTGTGATATAAACTCTGCGAAAGGTCAGCACTTACTACGCGTACCGTGTGTACCGACTGACTTCTAAACTTGCATTTAACTTTACAGAAATTATAAAAAATACATGTATGTAGCTAACTTTTAAGGCCCTTATATTTCGCGTACTCTACTACTCTATCGATCTATTACTGAATATAAGTCTGAATGAAGGTGGACCATGGTATCTACAAAAAAAAATACCTACTTTGAAAATCAATTAGATAAAGAACCCTAATGTTCTATTTGAAGATAAATGAAAATTAGGACAATTTATTATTATGATTGTCCCTCCGGGAATCGAACCCCAGCTTTTACAAGGTCACCCAAGACTACCTACACTGTTTACCGGCGGCATATGGCTCATTATACCAACTTCTACCAGCAATGTAAAGCGACGGAGCGTATCGAGTAGAGAAACGCTACCATTGCGTGTTGACTTGTCTTATAGCATAAAGCAAATACATCGCCCCATTCTGAATAACAGTCTTGTTCTGCTCACATACAAATGAAACTATGGACGCACATATTTGGAGAGACGTTGGCCCACGGTGTACCCGCCAAGGAGGCAGCGTCGCATTATTTTCGATTTTCGTTCGACTCTCGTTGGAGGCGTTCGTTGTACATGGTAGTTGAGTATACCTATAGTTTAGTGCGCGTTTGACCCGCACGCTGGCCGCGCGCGCTTTTTCGCTGTGATCGTGCATCGTACGGTATGCGTGAGCATTGCTCTGTCGAAGTAAAGTACAACTGGATTCTCAAACACATTGATCGTTGAGTTTGTGTGCTAAACTTGTGTTGTGAAAGTTGCAAATAAATGAATTAAAAGTTTTGTGTAAATTTTACAATAAATAAAACATCTTCTGAGAGCGGTTGTTGTAAGGTAAATAAAAACATGAAAGTGTGGTTTATATTTATTTTTACTTGTGTTTGCGATTATTGAGTGATTCATGTTTAGATTTTTGTTTTATCATTTGAAGCCGGTTTTTAATGTCTGGTAACTGTAATACTAGTAACTAATTCCAAAAATTAAAAAAAAAACACCTTTCTATGTACTTTAGAGGTTTAATAACTTATTTAAGAATTTAAATGATGTTTTAAATGTAAGAGGCTATTAAAAAAAAATGACTGTAGATTAAATCTGAGACCTCTCTGATGGATGGACCTAACATGTAAATTTCTTTGTAAAATAACTAACTTACAGTGTAAACAACTTTCGCTATGAACACTCACACACATAATATGCTTATTTATTTTATTTACATTAAACATTTACTTATAAATATTTATACTGACCTAAGTAAGTACACTTCGCGCTTCGTACTTACCTACCTATATAATGCAGATTTTAATAAACCTAGTTATTTATCCGGCGCATTGCATGCATTTATGCGGCAAACTGGTAGTTAAAGTACCAAGCAATATGTATTTATCTACTAGAGTAAGTTAGCGAAAGCATGAGCTAAGAAGGCTTTTCGGGTGTAACTACTTAGATAGTCATCACTAACCGAAAAAAACTTCAAAGATCTAGGCATGAGTCACAACTCACATATGTTTTGGCTTTTTATAGCAGTTAGCAATTTACAGGCACTCAATACTGTCAACAATGTAAACATAATAATGTCCCTGTTATAAACCTCACCTTATTAAATTAAAGGCTTTTACGTTAGCAAATTTGACGAATAGGTGCGTTATTAAATAAGCTGAATACTTATTATCATCATTATCATTAACAGCCCATATTCGTCCACTGCTGGACATAGGCCTCTCCAATTGCATACTACTTATACTACTACTCCAAATACTTATATAATTTATTATTTAATTCTGTAACAGTTGCAATTATTCCCAAATACGCAAGTTATTTAGGGCGCTCTATCTGTCCTATGTCTTCATGTCGCTATTTAGATATGTTGTAAAGACACACTGTTATATCCAATGTTTGTTCTTTTTAAACTTATTTACAAATATATCAACGAATAATTTTTCCAAAAAAATTAAGGTTCCTAAGTTATATTTATTTGACATAACTGCTACATAACTTAAGGTACCAAATATCAAGCTAACTTGATCCCATCAGAGTTAAGCAAAGAATAATAAAACTCGAAACTGGTTTTGTAACATACGCTGATACGCTACATATTTATAACTGCAAATGTACCAGTTGGTTGTCAGTTGGTAGTTTTATATGAGAACGTAGGTAAACATAAAATTTTGTACTATAACGTTTGAACGAATAAACAGAAAACAGTGTTGACCTGTTTTAAATGAGCAGAATGTGTTTGACGATTATAACTTTACGATTTACTAACATGATCAAAGACAGAACAACAAACTTCTTACATCGAGATCTTTTTTCTCTCATATCTAAATCTGGTCAGGACCAAATACTTATATAAAATAAACAGCTCTGTAAGTAAGTTTAACGTAGTATCTTATAGACTACACCAAACTGCAAATGTAGAGTGTTGGTAGGGATAGAGTTCGCGACTCTACCAATGCTCTGTTTGCAAATGAAAGGTATTAAAATATAAATCCAGTATCACCAGTATTTAATGTTCTTTTATCTATTGTGGCAATTATGTGCAAATATACGTTGCTATTTATTTCATTTTTTTCCCTCCTATGACTCTTTTATGCTGAGAACGAATTCTTTTTTCGGCCTCTTTGTCCCAAAATGGCGCATGTTCTACACACGTGTGTTCTATAAACTTTGCAATTATACTAATAAGTAATAACACTAAATAATAAAACACATGCTTTTATAGTTACAAAGTTCGTTACATAAAATGTTTTGGTAGCACGGGCGGGTGGTGTCGTTTTATAGGGTTGGGCCTGACAACCGCCCTGGGTGTGCCGACCTATATACACCAGATTTTCTGTTGACTGTTGATGACAGTTTAATTAATATAAAGTAGTTAGAAGGCCAAGCCTTAATAACACTGCAATACTAGTGCAAAGTGTTTCGTGCGAAAAAATATTAACGAGATCCTTTTACAAGCTGAAAAATTGTATTATTCTATAGGTCATTGCCACTAAGAACACATTCGTGAATTTATTTTATACTACATATATGACATCTGGTGGTAAAGTTGACTGCTTCTAAGACACACATTCCTATCAATTATCTATGTATAGATACTACGTATAAAATATAAATATATATGCATACATACCGTACTCCCATTTTCCGTATAGTAATTGCAATTACTTAAGTAGTGTTGGTGCTCTTAGCATCCATATCTATAAATAAATAGAAATACGCTTTTTTTCTACCTTTAGAAACGTCTATCATAGTCTTTATGCAAGTGACTGTGGGTTATAAAAAAAACCTCATAATGTAATTTATAAAATTAAAAAAAACGTCTACACACAAAGTTTACCATGCCTGGATTTTTTTATGCTCTGTAACTGTTCTTACTTTTCGTGAATGATAAGTGAGGAATAGACAGGCAACTTTTTGTAGAGGTTACCCAAAAGACGTTTGTTGCATGCAATCACATATCTAGACCTCAATCGCGTGGGAGTTTATCATTAGTAAATATATCCTTCTAACTTTCATTATTTTATGTAGCTCGCATACGGGTGGTGATGTCAGTGGTGACGTCATGTTCGTACCACGAACCAACCGGTTCCACGGCTGCCGCCGCTGTCCTCCAATTATGCTAATACCGTTGCCGTTCCAGTCCACTCCTCAAACTCATATGTCATCAACAAAATCATAAAGATGCATTGGGTCTAACTAGCATAAGGATCTCATCTATCTTAATTAAAGAACTCATTTAATTTGTTAGAGGATGTAATCATAAAAATTAACAATAATCGAGGAAATAAATAAGTTGGGAATAATACACAAAAAAGAACCAAATTGAGTGTCAAAATAGCTAAGTAAAGAGTTCAAAAATTGGATAGTCATTGTTTTTTAATTTAAAAACCCACGTGCTACGTTTCACATGGCTGCTACTCTGTGTTCATTAAATTATTAAAAAAAGAACTATAGCACATTTCGTAGTAATGGCATCACGCACGACTTCCGTTCGATGAGCTAATAAAAACTTTGGCAGTTATAACCACCATGGTACCATTCACAATGTAGTTTATGTTATGTAACACGAAACTCACTGTATCCCGTGGTGGCCATGGTTGATTACTGTGACTTATTAATATAAACAATGGCTTCCAATCTTACAATTCTCATGGGAAGAAAGATCATGAAGTTTTGAGGACTAAGCATTTACTTATAGCATTTGTGCATGCTCAGACTTCTGGGCTGGGAACTGGATGCAAATTCTGCTAAACGCTGATTAATTAATAGGAATTGGATTAAATTTTTGCGCTGTACGTATCTTCCTAAATCAATTACAATATTGTGAAATGCATTGTATTGACAGTGAGTGTACCGCGTTCGTTAAATATGTTTTTTGACAATATACGAATAGTTTCATTTAAATCCAATCTCTATTAATTCACCGGCAATTGTAAATAGCGGAATCTAGGCAATAAATATTGGAAAGTCTGAGGGAGTGCCTTGACAATGGCAAAATGTGCAATTTACGAAAAACATGCACTTGGCCTGTCGTGGAAGTAGTCTACTAATTCCACTTTTCTCTTAAAAGCACTGCAAATTGAGCATAATACCAGATTTATAATTAATAACTGAATGAGTAATAGGTATGTCAAACTTTACAATGAACTTGTTTTTAACCTTGAGAGACGCTAGCCGTAACGTCAATGCTGTTAAAGATAATAAGTTATTCAAAAACTAAGAAAGTCAGTAATATATCCATAGGTGAATGTGAATAATAAGAATAACCTAATATGCAAATTTTGTGGCTAAGATAACGTTAACCTCGAGTATATAGCTATGAGCCAACTGATACATGGACACATTTTTCTGTATTATTGACAGTTGCAACTTAACCATCCGTCATCAACGATTGTCGAGCCAGATGGATAATAAATGAATGCGATAGACGTTGAAAAAAGAACTATTCATAATGTAGATCATTGACCGTTTTGTAGGTTAGGTACTGTTATGTATAAAGGTCGTAGGTACAAGTTAAACAATCGCAGGTTAGCAACGCACTGGTTTATTCACATACGGTTTGACAGATGACAGTTCGTATGACAGTTCAGAGGGCGGGAAAGGACGCGGTCACAGATACTTAACATCCCTCCCTCTATTACAAAAAGTACTTAAACTCTAAACTTAAATTAAGCAATACTAAAAATACTTCCTATAACTAATCACGGGGCGTTTTCGTAGCGATCTATTTGTCGTAATTACTTGGCTATCATGTTGTGTCTCCTGGGTGTCGGTTTCCGCTTCGTGGAACTCATCCTCGGAGTCTACAGGTCTTTCTCTTGTTTCAACAACTGCATCATTCGCTACAATTCGCTGCTCGTTCTCTGCAATCTGAGGGGAGCAATTCTCGGACTCGTCTTCCCTCACTAACAAAGAGGTACCTCCTTCGTACAATTCTGCTCTCCTCCCTCTGGCTGAGCTACCCGGAGAGAAGTTTGGTAAGTCGAGCTCGGGCTGCGGTACAGCTGTTCCTGAAGAAGCTGACGAAGGCGACGGCGGCGGCAGCGGTGTTGGAGGCGGCGACGGCGGCGGAGATGAAGATAGCCCAGACGACCCAGGTAAGTTCAACAACGCTTCTTGTTCATTATTGTTACGTGTTCCTTTATAAAGCCTCAGCTGATTTATGTGTCTTTTGTAACTTTCTGAGTTTTTAAGGTCTTTTACTAAATACAAAACTTTACCTATTCTTTTCAATATGATGCCCTTACACCATGTATAACTTGCTTTGTTAACGAATCTTTTATATAATACAATATCACTTATTTCAAAATTCTTTTCTTTATTTTTCCCTTGTTGTTTAGTTTGCATACACTGTTGATTTTTTACGTGATCGGATACAGACGGTGACGAGGGAGCCGATGACTTCGGATTGATTAAGTCTAAACGCGACCTTAACTTGTGACCAAAAACCAACTGAGCAGGGGATAACCCAGTAGTAGTGTGAACTGAATTACGGTAATCCATCAGATATTTTAGCAATCTTACCGATGAGTCTTTCGCGTTATGGCTCGACATAAGATATGATTTTATTCCTTTTTTTACTACTTTGACAAAACTTTCGGCTTGGCCGTTACTCGGTGGGTGATACACCGGTGAAGTCATGTGAGAAATTCCATTAGTCGCGCAAAATAGTTCAAATTCACGTGAACAGAAAGCTGTGCCATTATCACTCACTATTGTTTTCGGAACTCCAAATCGTGACATAAACTCGCATAGCTTTACTATGACTGCAGCCGTAGACGTAGCCGTATTCATATTGAATACCTCCACCCACTTGGTATGCGCGTCAACCGCTACTAAATACACACAACCTTTTATCGGACCAAGAAAGTCTATATGAATTCTGTGAAAAGGACATGGTGGAAATTCCCAATGGACCAGCGGGGCTCGCGGTGGCGAAGGTCGCAGCTGAATACATACTTCGCATGAAGATATCATTGTTTCTACAGCTTGATCGATTCCCGGAAACCAAAATCTAGATCTAGCTTCGGCCTTTGTTTTAACTATCCCTAAATGTGAAGCATGTAACTCTTTAAGAATTATTTGATATAAGCTAGTAGGTATAACCACCTTGTGACCTCTCATTACGCACCCATTCTCAAAAGATAACTGTGTTCTACACATGTGATACGGCTTTAACCTTAAGTCGTTTACTTTCGGCGGCCATCCATTCGAAATAAAGTCTATCACTTGCCTTAACACTACGTCACCCCTTGTTTCCTCGCGCAATTTCTCTAATGTCACGGGCATGCTTCCATCTACAACAAAACATACATAAGTCGCGCGGTCATATGCAACCTCGCAGTCGCAACACTTACATTCCTCGGTGCACGCACACGCATGCATCGCTCGCGGCAGGCTCGCGCGGGACAAATAGTCCGCACTATTATCAGCGCTGCGCACGTATTCTATTTTATAGTTATAACTACTTAAGAACAACGCGTAACGTTGCAATCTATTTGCTGACATCTCTGGAATTCCCCTATCAGCCCCAAAAATAGATAAAAGGGGCTTGTGATCCGTTCGTAAAATGAATGGTTCAGATCTGCCATACAAATATTGATGAAATCGTCGCACTCCGTAAATAATGGCGGTTGCTTCCTTTTGTATTTGCGCGTAACGCTTTTCCGCCGAATTTAAGGTACGCGACACAAATGAAATCGGTCTTTCGACACCGTCTAAGCCTACTTGTGAGAGGACTGCTCCCAACCCACTCGGAGAAGCGTCAACCGTTAATATTATCCGGGCGTTCGGGTCGAAATGTGCGAGGACTTGCTCTGATGTCATTACTTGTTTTATTGTTTTAAACGCCTTATCATGATTATCAGTCCATCCCCACTTAGAGCCCTTTTTTAATAAATCGTATAAAGGACTGAGAATAGTGGACGCATTTGGTACAAAGTTCCTGTAGTAGTTGATCAGTCCCAAGAAAGATTGTAACTGATTAATATTTGAGGGGACTGGTGCTTCTAACATGGCCTTAATTTTTTCAGGAGCTTTTTTTAACCCGTCCTTAGTAATAATATAACCTAAATAACTGACTTTGTCCTGGAAAAAACTACATTTTTCTTTTTGTAATGTCAATCCCGCGTCCTCTAAACGCTTTAAAACGGAGTTCAATTTTTGTACATGTTCCTGCTTGTCACGACCCGTTATCAAAATATCATCAAGTAGACACAACACTCCATCCAACCCAGATAGCAAGCTCTCGATCGCGCGTTGGAAAATGGACGGCGCGCTGGCTAACCCGAATACTAGACGCGTAAATCTATATAATCCACGGTTCGTATTTATACACGTCAAGTTTTTAGAATCGTTATGTAAAACGAATTGGTTATAAGCCATTGATAAATCGAGCTTACTAAACTGCTGGCCTCCATGGATTTTTGAAAATAACTCGCTAGTCGTGGGGAGTGGATATTGTTCTATTAATAATTGTTTATTTATACTTATAGAGTAATCTGCGCACAATCTGACTGTCCCATTCCGTTTTAAAACCGGAACTATCGGTGAAGCATATTCCGAATATTCTACAGGTTCAAGAATACCTAAATCGACCAATCTATTGATTTCTTTCTCGACCTTATCTCGTAAAGCAAATGCTACCGGGCGTGCCTTACAGAAAACCGGCTTAGCGTCTTTTTTTAACAATAATTTGATTTCGTATTTATTAAAAGTTCCTAATTTATCTGAAAATAACCTCGGATATTGCATTTGTAAATCCTTGATGGGCACATCTGAATCGGTGCAGTAATTAACCGGAATCAAATGTAAGCTGAACAAAGATATAAAATCTCTACCAAGTAGCGGGGGGCCTCCGTCACGAATTACGTAAATAACCAAATAGTGTGTTTGGTCCGCGTAGCTTATCGGTAACCGCATTGTACCTACACACACTATTTTGCCCCCGTTGTACGTCCTCAGCTGTTTACCAGTATTTGATAATGGCACATCTTTGAAATAACTTTTGTAAAAGCATTCCGACACTACAGTTACTGTAGATCCACTATCAACTTCGAATTTAAATGGAACATTTTTAATAAAAACAGTTTCTACCATGGGTTCTCCCCTGAATGAACGGATATAATAGACCTTACCGTCATCGTCATCCTCACCCTCGTCACCGCCATCCACCTGTACGTAATTCACTTTAGTGCACATTTTACGCAAGTGGCCTTTTACGTGACACTTTTTACACACATAATTTGCGAACCTACAGTCTGCCGATTTGTGATTCGTATAACCACACACGCCACATTTCACTTTCGCTACACTACCACTTTTTCCAACATTTGCAATCTTGAAAAGCTGGTCCGGCGTAGACGGCGCGACTGCGCTAGCCGCGGCGCCTGCGCTGGCCACGGCGGCAGCGCGCGCGCAGCTCAGGTTCTCTGCCATCTCCACGACCTTGGCCAAGGTGAGATCGGTGAGGTCCTTCGTGTACAGCTTCTCTTTTTCACGTCCTGGCTGCAACCCCATGATAAACTTGTCACGGAGCGCCTCTTCCACGTTGAGAAAGTTGCACTTTGCCGTAAGGCCTCGTAGTCTCGCTGCCCACTGCGAGTGAGTTTCGCCTGCTTGTTGAGTGGCCGCGTAAAAGTTGTGACGCTCGCCAAACCCCACGCTTTTCGGGGTAAAATGGTCGTCCAGTCGTGTTAACAAGTCTTCGTAGGGCACATCTACCACATCTTTTGGGAGTACCAAATCCGTTACCAATTTGTAGGTACCCTCTGTGAGTGCGCTGAGGAGGATGGCTTTCCTCTTATCGCCTGTCGGATCAGAATTCTTGTTGATATCATTGGCCAAAAAATATTGAGCAATGCGACCTTTGTACGTTTTCCACGTCTGCGTATTGTGGTCAAAACTATGTAAAATCCCGAATTGAACACTAGACATTTTGATTATTTGCAATTGTAGGTAATCTCGTCGCCACTGTTATGTATAAAGGTCGTAGGTACAAGTTAAACAATCGCAGGTTAGCAACGCACTGGTTTATTCACATACGGTTTGACAGATGACAGTTCGTATGACAGTTCAGAGGGCGGGAAAGGACGCGGTCACAGATACTTAACAGGTACTTTCTGATAAATTCTGATTTATAACACATAAATCATATGCAGATCAAACTCTTCGACGATTGATAAAAATATAGAGACTCAGAGCGCTAAATGAAATACGTGTTTACACTTCATTCTTCAATCATTGAAATTGGTTGGGTACTTAAATAACTTATTTTTCGTGCAAGAGGAACAAACTTTAAAAAATGAAAGATGGTTGAAAGAAAGAATCAAGAATCGTTTCACATTTTGGCAATATAATCATAGTTGAAAACTTAATTCCATTAATGTCTTAATGAGTTGAGTCTTAGAGAGTCTTATGATGAATTTCTATTACTTAGTACTTACACTACTTACATTAGTGTAGGTGAAACAATACAATGTATGGCCCAGATGTTCGCAGCGTGACGGCGAGTTCTTATCGGTGCAAAGACGCACCCACCTACACTCTCCCCTGGGTATTATAATATGTAACGTCGCGTCGCCTTGGCCGGACACGAGAGTTCAACGAACTGCCAATTCGCCATCTTTCCCATTCATTTATTTTAATTAGCATCTTCTTCCGCTGAAGTCAATTTATGTTTCAAGGTGTAACTTTTTTCTTTTGGAGATAAATATTTATATTGGTAGCAATATTAACCCGAGGTATATGAATAAATGTTTCAGTAAGTTCTGAACTCCAAAAAACGAGGTACTGAAAAGGTTATTAAAAACGAAAGAACCTCCTTGAAGAAAAAAGTTAAAGACCAAAATAGCAGTAGACCTACAGTTATTTTGGTCTTTAACTTACCTGTAAGTAGTTAACAAGTTAACAACAAGCAACAACTTATCGTCTCACTTTGAATTTCTTTTGTACTTCGCGTTTGAATGGAACAATAAAAGTTATTAATGGTATAGGATTATTTAAGACCAGCTTCCACTGTTTGTGTCGCGTTTGGTTAAAGGTTATCATCGCTATCATTGACGCATAGGTAGAGGCTGTCACGTAGTTATGAGTCCAAGAAAGAAAGTCTGTCATTGTAATGCTGTAATATATATTTTACTCCAATGCAGTATTGTTTATAAAAGCTCATCGTAATTTCTTTTAGTCTATCAGATTAGCAGGTGTCGATTAGCTTAGCAAAGGCAAAAAATACTAAAAATAAAATGTTGTGTTCCTATTAGGTAAGTTTGCCTTGCCTTTCACTAATCGGGGTCTGATTTCATTGCCAAAAGATGTGACAGTGATAACGTTCTTATGATTATAGATGAATGAGGTAAGGGCCTTCCAGAACCTGTCGATGCATCCACCCTGTCTCCTACTCTACATTTCCCAGTCTCTATAATTTAGATCATTTTAATTCGGCAATGTCAAACGTGACTGGAAAATAAATAGTCGTTCTGTTTCTGTTATGTATTGTAACGAACCTATTTAAATGCAGTCTTCGAAGAATTGCAACTCTATTAGCCAAACATGTAGCTACGTTGTTGGGTTGTTTAAATAACATTCGAATGCGTGTAGCAGGAAAAACGAAAGCAGAATGTAACCCAACCCTACGATACAAGATACGTGAAAAGTAAGAGTTGATATACTTATTTGTAGAGAAACAGTACAAATGAACTCAATGTTAACATTCAGAATAGCTGATCGGAGTTGACATATCTGAAGAAGCTATTTTTGACCGCCTTTGGGAGGTCTTTAATTTGTTCATTGCGGGTCCACAGTAAGTAGTTGTGCACTGACGCCAATGATAGTGAGATCGTTGTCATGGATAAAACGACCGTTTACATCATACTTGATTGAATTATAGTGTGATGATATCTTTGAAGCGACTCGCGCAGGCGTCGCGTTCGGTCACAAGTCGGTAACAGGCCTTCGCTGATTATAGCGGTGACGCCATCGCTCCCGGCACCACTACAATATAGCAACTCGGCCCTAAGCCTTGCCTTAACACTGCTCCTTAAACCAGTCTCCAATCCACCGGTCAAGGCACGTTCAAGGTGATGTACTTGATATTGTATTGTAAGTACCCAGTACTGCCTTAATGTCCCGATTGTTTAGTGAGATGGCATCAGTATATTTTGAATAAATACATTATTTAAAAGCTTGATTCACTCTGTTTCTACCAAAATAGGTTTGTTGTCATATTGTTTAGGTTTGCCATTTAGTCTGCTTATAAATAGAATAACTGTCACCCCCATCGCCAACATGCTGGTATTTTAGCTCTGTGTGAATCCATAATTACAAACAAATGTTGGGCTAGTCACCACATGAATATTTAATATATAAATGTTATAAATTAGAGACTAGCGAGCAGTCTAAAATGGAGAGTCAAAAGCAAAACAACACTCATATTTAAGTAATAGTTATGGAGCTCAGGAATCTGCTAAAGGTCAATGTTTTAAGCACAGTTTGTATATATACATACTTATCACATCACCAAAGATTTATTAGAAAAGTAGTAGAGTGCCCTTGCAATATGTAAATGCCGCATGATATAATAATTATTGCTATGCATGTTAATAGACTTTAGTTTTATTGCCTAGCTAGGTCAGCCGACGTATCATTGTTGCATTGGTAGTGTAAATACATATTTTAATACCATTTCAAAGACAACCTTGCATGGTAAAAATATAAAAAAAAAAATATCTTAACCTTTTGCAATTCAATAACATTTTTAAATGCCGGACCAATTTCAGAAAATCACCAATTCTGTGCAATGACACCAGAGTGAGACTTTCAATTTATATAGCAGGCAATATTCATTTACAGTTATTCTACTACACGTACATATGCAGTTTAATGTAAGTCTTCTCTAATCACGAGCATTGGTCGTGCTGGTTTAAAGACCAAGCTGGTTTTTAATTGGCTACCTTTCCTGTTCGAGCTATAGCGGATCTCACATTATATTTTTACTTCAGTTAAAAAGCGAAGAGCAAAAAGGCAAGTAGATAGGAATGATGATTTATGTCCTTCTTCGCCATTGCAAATACTGATACCTACATATAATTGAGTTTTGTAAGGCTTGCCTGTAGTAACATTGGGTAAACATCATTAATATGTTACACTTTAGTTTTGCTAGATGAATTATGATGGGACAATTAAATAAAAAAATCACTCGTTCAACGTTGGACGCACTTAAATCTGTTCTGAAAGTTATGGAAAGCACAATTTGTACGTTTTTGCTATAAAATTACATGTTCAGAAGCAACCAACTTCAGTTCTGCAACAGCTACCTGCATAAGTGAGTGTGACTGTCCAAAGAATTCTGATATTTCGTTCACCGTGCTATAAAGAGGTCAATTCTTAAATTGGGTTACACCGTACTGAAGTTCAAGCATGGTGTTCTAGTTTCTGTCGCTTACTTTATCGATTTTTCTTTCCACTTCGCATAGTAGTGTGGTCTACTAATACAGCTACGGGTATATAACTCACTGTTCGACCGGGGATATAAAACAAGTGGCTTGCCAGACTATAGTGAATTAAATTGGCCCGACAACTGTGACATCTCCACTCAATCAATTACAGCGACCTAAGTATCTTCTTATATCCACGCGTTGGGTGAATGAACAGCTAAGAACGTGGATACATTTACTAGAAGTCAATGTACACGTATTCATAGTTTCTAAATATGTTTATCGACTGTTTTCGTTTTTTTTTTATTAAGATGATTAACTTTGTATGCCATCCTGTAGCTGTCCCACTGCTGACAAAATGCCTCCTTCCACAGGGAAAAGGTTTGATTATTGATCACCACGCTCTCTGCGGGTTAGCGATTGCAGATCCCAATATTTGGAATTCAGGATTTCTTACAATTTTTTCCTTCAACGTTTATCAATCTCTTGTAGTATTTTCAGAAGATTCATTATTACATGAAACATTTTTCATGGAATGTCAAGTGATTGACTTAATGCAGGAAAGTGAATATAAACACAAAAAGGGTCACGGCAAAAATGCATACATCGGAAACGGGCATCGCTCATCATACATCAAGCTCTGCGCCTTATGACTCATGAGATTTTCAGTGGTAACCGAATAAAGTATTAAAACTTAAAGTTTATGAGAACAAAGAAATCACTTGAATAACTTTATTTCTAAATACAGTTCAAGCCATATGGTGGATGACTTCAACATTTTGCTTGGGTAGTGCCAAGTTCAGCAACATACATTGTTTTAAAATGCTAAATTGGAGTATGACTCGTCATCGGTTTTTTGCTTGACCTGTTTAGATAATACACTTTAGAACTTACTACAAGCCTTACTAGATGCTTGATATTATGAAGTCGGTTTTAGCTGTGGTTTTAGTATTGGTGCTGCTGATAAGAGACCATAGAACTGTGTGTTGTTGTGTTGCACAGATTTTATTTGTTTTAGAAATGACGATCGTATCTTTGTTTCCATAGTCAGATGTTACTATTTTGTTGGGTTCATAACAATAAATTGTTTAGTTTAATACTTAGCAGTAGTAATCAGTGAATAATGCTGGGGTGACGACTGGGCCCTGTTAATGAAATTTAGTCGCTAATGTGGCTTTTTTACGTAAATTGAATGTCTCGATTGTGGACTATGTAAAAGGCACATTATATAACAGATAGCTATGTAATACACAATACGCTTTACATTTTTGTTGTTCAACAAATAGTTGACAAAGATCCGGTGCTGATATATGTATTTTATACTGGAAATGTAAAACAATCTAGCCATTAAACATTAAAAGTAGAGTTAACTGAGTAACTGACTGCAATTTTATTTCTGGCAAAAATATAAGATCCAAATTAGTATTTTAGGGTAAAATACTATGCAGTTTTGCTACTTGGTTACGCTAACTGACTGCGATCGCAGGCAGCTGATACGTTTAAAAATTATGCGTCGCTGCTACTGTTACTCACCGACAGATTGCCAGACTAATAAGAAAAAACCAAACTATACTTCAAAATTATATAATAGTTCAGTAGGTACGTAATAGAATTTATTGCCCGTTTCGACGATTATTTTGGCCTTCTTATTTCGCAACTTTTCGGCATTCGCCAAATTTCGGTCATCAACCTTGCCGTGCCCTCTAGGTTTAGTTCAATTTGTGAAACGGGTCCCACGCACGCATGCGAACAATTTTGCTAGTACCTTAGCATTTATTTTATTGCCTTTAGCGAAATCTATTTTACAGAAACAGGGCAGAAAATCTATTTTATAGAAGAATAGAAGCGGTATACCCGCATACTAGATACATATATTTACCATCATACATTATGCCGTTTCCATTTAGTTTCCTAGTTGCAACTAACTTATTAGGTTTGATTGTGGTTAAGTGTTCTGGAAATTGATTTCAGGGACTTTTTGCTCACCATGTCATCGCATTTACTAAGATTTTTATTCTGTTAACAAGTACCTTTTTATTTAATGTTTATCTGCGATTTAGTTAAAAACAATTTCATGACTAATAATTTTACCTTAGTTCTGCGATCCACTGATTTACGTACATTGCGCAAAAACCAAGTCCTTATTTGTAGATATTATACTTATGTGTCTAGTAGCAAATACTCATTTAAATACTATTTCCAGTCTGTGTGACTTGCTGGGCGTGGACTGACAGCCTTAGCGTAGGCGCTGACTCGCTGAGTTTGTTTGTATGTGGTTCATTCCCGCACAAAACAAATACCCGTTTGATTTTCAGATGTTTATTCAATCTCTACACGATACTTGTTACAACATTGTTACGATAGTAGACAGTTTTCTGATATGAGTCATGCGGTATCATGCTTAAATTCAATAAACTCCCGACTCAACATGCAAATTTACAGTTTCATAAATGATTCAGATATTGCACACAACAAACTCTTTCCTTTTACACCTCTTAAAAAAATGATCAAAAAGTATATTAAATGAAATTTAATATGCATGAATAAAAATTCCAATTCGTATTGGCGGCTTGCCACAGGGCAAGCAGCTGTCGTGTGAAAGTATGGGACGGTCATGTTTATATTTCTCGATCGTAACCTAGTTACACAGATAACGATACCCTTTGGTTAGGAGATGGCGACGAAATATCATGAACCCGTGTTGACAATTACTGACCTCTTTCGAGTAACAAGATAGAGAGAAATAGCCGATTATATTTATTGAATGTGAAACTTTTTTTTTATGAAATAGGTAAGTAGATGTTCAGACGATACAGTTGATGCATCAAGTTAATCATTAGAAAATTGATGTTGTAAAATTAATGCAAAGTTTTATTCGAAAAGTAGAAAATATTTGCGGCAACAAGCAATTGAGAAACGAATGTGCATTTTCTTATAATACTAATCCGATAATCTGTTTTAATCCAGTTATAACATTTATTTGATTCTCTTGCAATTTTATTTAATCAAACTTTTCGAAAGAAATCACTGTTTATTCTCACTAAAGATAATATATGGCCATAATCATAAACTATAAGAATTAATTGGGTAGTCTATCATAGAAACTACGAAAGTGTGCTAGTGGAGACCGGTTCTCATCAGCTGGGATTGCAGCCATCAAAATCCATGACTTACTATTTTACTTATAGCTGCTACTCCTGCTCTGCATATTGAGATTCTTACTTATTACATAGTTTGGGACTTCCCAAAAGTGGTTATCGACATAACTGTGACCAAAATTTCATAAACGGTTTTATAGTATGTCGTGTATGATGTCACATTCTAGTAATACGGAAATTAAACTTTAATTTATCGCAAGAGCTAATGAGTGTAGGATTTTATGGAATTTCATAACTATTTTATATTATTCCTTGAGACAATTAGTGTTATTCTGAAATTTTCTATTAAAACTAAACGAAAACTGCAAATAATTATGATCCATATTGACGAATGTTTGAAATTATATTTCTTATTTCCTCTGGCTTTTCTTTTGGGTTTTCACTGGTTAAAAAAAAGTACTAACATTTTCAACAGAGTTGACACGTATGTAAATATATTGAGCTCGTGGTCGAGGTCGTTAAAAACCACGTGTACCTATGTTGTATTAGTCGTCTGACTCATGTTTATTTTGATAATGATGATTTGAGTATGATAACCTATGACATAATTTTGCGTGAGTTATGAGGACATTCAGTGTTTGCTAGACTCCGTTTTGGGTAACTAGGTATTAACAAGCCTAGTGTTCTCAAAGTATTAATTTGCAGCAACAAATGTAGTAGGGAATCGTAAATATGCATGTGACTAAGTCTGATTGCATCAGTCGGCTTATTAATCGTCGCCCTGTAGGTACCCATTCACCATGCGTCCGGCACAACGCGCGGTTTTTACGAGCCCGTTTGTCGACTGTTGTGCTCAGGATGAGATCACTGCAGCAGTCATCTCATGGCATCTATTTTAATTCTACATAACAGTTGGCATTGGTTGTGTCACAACGAGACGCCAGTGATGTAGGCGTTTAAATAAGTGACCGTGGCCCCGATTTACAAAACGCGTTGCATCGATTGTTTGAGTTTTTTTGTCACTCAATAAAATTCTCACAGACACGTGCTCCTCCAAAGACTGTTAAACAATTACTGGAGTTTTGTTTTTGAAGTGAAATGTATCAAGGGGTAAATGTATTATGTGACGCTTGCAATGACTGGAACATAGAAATTTAATTTCACTTGGTAAAACTGAGTTACTTATTCAGACTTATTCGTGGTGTCATACGAAGTACCTATAAAATAAAGAGCTAAAGTCAGATAAAGTAACCGAAATACTGTTGATTTCTATCTAAGTAGCAACTATTTCGATAAATATATTTTCCTTTCCAGATGCAAGATACCTGATTAACTCAACCGTTACAAATTACTACAAAAACAGCCAAGATGAAGCAACTCGTCAATAAGAACCTTATAACGCTAAAATGCGTTCTCTTCTGCTTTCTCTCAGGTAAAGTATGAAATTATTAACTACTGTACAAACAATAAATTCAACAAACTGTCATGTTGTCATCGTTTATTATGATAAGCTGTCTTGAAATTAGTATGACTTTGAGGAATTTATGTGCTGATATAAATTCCTCAAACATAGGTCTTTACTAATAAAAGAACCAAAGAGTTACACAAACCTGCTCAGTCTTCGATAAAAATCTTCACTTGTAAATCACTTCGCGGTACTAATAAATAAGCGATGCGTTGTTTACTCCTTTCTTGGGCAACGAATTAAAAACAAAATCGTTACTGTTCTGATCAGAAGCCAATAAAAACTAGTCCCAAGGCATCATATGCGGCATACGACACACATAGCCTATAATTGAAGTCGATGTTGCAAGTTACCTTCTAAGGAGTGTCGACTGCTACCTACCTATAGAATGATTTAGGGACCGTTCACCTCGGACTTGCCACTGTGCCGAGATCGCGGCCAATGTGACCCATATGCTCCGACTACTTACGACTCTCAGATGTATGCGCGCACGCAATTCGACACTTAAAAACTCTTTAGCTTTAAAACATACGACCAGGATCGTATGTCAACCGTTTTAATGTTATTTTTGTTTGTGTTTAGGTGTGGGCTGCATATTCCCGTTTCTGCCACTACACATGCTGTCAGTGGGTCTAGACAAAGGAGAAGCTCGGCTCATATCAGCCATCGCACCATGCATTGCATTACTCGGCCCGGCCGTATTGGGGCCTCTCATTGATAAGTAAGTATTGTAGTAGTCAATAATTGTGTCTTTATAAGGATGGCGAGCAAGGTTTGCTGGGTGACGAATCGATTCTGCTTTACTTTAGATACTTGTCTAATAATGGCTTGTTGTCAAGTGATATTTATTGCTTGAAAGAAACCGATTGTGATAGTTTTTTATAGAATGAGATCACGTTTATCATTATAGACACTACTGAATTACGGATTTATTGAATTTACGTTTCTCCCACTTTTATGCGAAATGTGAATTCTTAATTACAAAAGCTGTCCACACTCTCTACACGCAAGAACAATCACAATCGCAGCTAAGAATGCCTGGAACAGCAATTACCTTAGCATGTATCTCAAGACACCTATTTCGTGTACAGAATGTCTGTGGGCCGAGGCTCGACCGGCGGTGGCACAGGCCCCAGCGGGTCTGGACGTCTTTTGCGTTTCGTCACCGCCGCCTGCCTCATCCTCAGTGCTGTGTTCTATACGCTCCTTCTCTCTGTACCCTACACGGAGCGACATGAGGTAACAATACATAGACTGGAATTTAAAATAAAGATGCCAGTCTTGTATAATTAATTATACCTACAATATGTGTAGAGACTTTTTCGTGACCCACTTTCACAAAACAAATAACAATTTGTGAGTTTCCCACACTATTCTAAAAAAGGTAGTCAAATAATTACCCTAACATAATAGAATTTTTTATACTTTTTCTTTTGAACCGTTTAAAATTATATGGCCAAGAAACGAAGTCACTTTAGAGTCCTTTAAAGGATTTTTATTATCATTTAAATAAATATTTACTTGTAATTTATAGGCTCGGCGACCTCAAGTCCTATTCATGTGCGATGAAGATAGTGCTTATGTCATGCAAGAAGTGTGCAAAGAGGACATGCGATGCAACCGGTGGTCGGGCGAAAAGGTAAAATGAAGTCATATAAATAAGTTAACACTGCAACAGTTAGGTCCCATAAAGATTTTACCAAAATCACTGAACATGATCTATGTTCTTGCAGTCAGGAGTACTGGCGGTGACAGCATGCGAGTATGGATGCGCTGACGAAAACATGACATGGGTTAGACAACCATTTACTACCACGTCAACAACCACAACACTTAGCCCTATGTACCTGAATATCGCCAATGCTACGGTAATTAAAAAATCCAAAAATAAAACAACTTTTAGCCTTTTGTAAATTATGATTGGTGACCTAATAATTTTTCACAGACGGAATCGCCAGTGACTGAGGAAGAAGAGGTGATGCACTCAATGCCTTTTGAAGTGAACCCTCCTCACTTTTGCTACAACGGCCAATGTCTGGTGTACATGCAGCATCAGGCAAGGCTCCGCGTGCCTCTGTCTTTGGTAGCACCTGAACTACCCGATAACGAAACGGAATCCGTTGATTCTGATGCCTGGTGCACATATCGAACAGGTAAGGATACAGTACAAATCAAACTGATGAAACGCGTTCAGACAGTTCAGCTCATTAGTGTGCGCAACTCTGTGTGAAGTTTTTACTGTATGATAGTGACACACAAATGAGACTTTTAGTGCAAAACTTTGTGTATATTAAATTAACAAGGATTACTCACAGGGCTGAGAGCAAAGTCTGTGTGCTGTAACCACCTAATAAAATTTTACCTTTGTCATCTTTAAGCTGGCCCATCAAGCTGTCAGGTTCCACCCAACCGTTTAGCAGAAGTAACTACAGAAAACCAAGAGTGTAGGCCAGCAGTACGCTGCCAAGTGCTGGACCCTTACGACGAACCCGACGGTGTTCTTGCCGACGCCGAATGCCGACTTGTGATTGGAGACCCGAGCTACACGTTTTGGACTTATTTGTTTATTAGGTCAGTTATCAACCTTGCTTTGTTTCAAACATCCGTAATGTTTCAGATGATTGATGAAATTGCTGAGGTACTCGTATAAATAGTGTGGAGGAGTGTTCACTGGTGAAATGAAAACCATGAAGGAATGAAATGAAAAAAAAGATTGAGGGATATTGTTCTCACACCTAAGAATCACTGTTATGTGCAGTGGTTTTACTATCGGTGATTCCAATAGAATATATTCATTCTATTTCCAATATCCATACTATTATAGTAGTATTATTTATTCCAATCAGTTCCGACACATATACTCCGTTTTAAGCATTACAATATGCATTCTTTTTCCAGGATTCTAGCAGATATTTGGCCGACAGCAGGACTGGCACTTCTCGGAGCAGCCTGTGTTATAGCTACAAGAGAAACTTCGCTAGGAAGAGGTGATGTTGGCCGACAGCTTGCGTTTGGCACCCTGGGACTCGCCATCTTCCCTCCACTGGCCGGACTAGCTGCACAAGAAATGCCAGACAATCCTTACCTCATACCTTTCGTTTTACACGCAGTGTTCATGGTCATTGGGGCACTTATTCTCCTTTTTGATAGGTGTGTATGCACGTTTACTATGCCAAGGGTTTTAAACGTTTACGACAGTTAAAATTAGATTGTAAAGCGTCGTTTATATTCCAACTCAGTAAACGCTGAATGTGAGTCTACCTCACTACCGACTATTAGATAATAATGAATCACTGAGTAGGCCACTTCGATGCGTAGGAAGCGATGATCCTACTTTGAATCATAGAATCTTTTGTAATTTATATGACTCATAACATACCTACTTATCAGTGCATAAACACAAAGTATTCTCTAGCGTAATAAAATATTCAATGTTCTTAATGTAAACCGAATGAATATAAAAATCCTAACATAACATTATTTGTGCTTGGTCATGCTATGGTCTAGTATGGACCCGCCTATTTGCCCAATGACATCCAGGTAGATGGTGGGTCCTAAAGAAGCTATCTAAAAAACTATTCTATAGGTACCTATTATACTTGTAGCTCACGTAATCATGCCACTATTTCAGTCACATGCCGCTTTCCACTCCCGAATGGTGGTGGCACACAGCAACAGGAGTACTGGCCATGCCTATGAACACGGTGCGACGATATGGAGCCGAAACCGCTGCGGTTTTCGCCGTGGTCGCACTACTTGGCACCCTGTGGAGTGGCATCGATGCCTACCTACCTTGGTAAGGTTTCAATTAGGCATCTTGTAAAACTGAATGAATGAATCAATTGAATGAATATGAATGAACTCAAAGAAGTTATTATTAGAATGTGAACACTAACCCTTTCTAATAACCCTTTCTGTAACTTTAACAACAGTTTATTTTATTATACGCTAAGCAATTAACAGATACAACACAAAGCTACATTTGCCATGATAACTGAAAAGAACACTGACTTACGAGCTTAATCTTTATCTACAAACTAGCTGCTGCCCGCGACTTCGTCTGCGTGGTTAGAAGATATAAGTTATGACTTTTTCTTCGCTCCTATTGGTCGCAGCGTGATGATATATAGCCTAAAACCTCTCTCGATGAATGGTCTATTCAACACAAAAATATTTTTTCAATTTGAACCAGTAGTTCCTGAGATTAGCGCGTTCAAACAAACAAACAAACAAACTCTTCAGCTTTATATATTAGTATAAGTATATTAGTATATAGATGCCAACGATATCTTCGCTACGTTTCATCGATTTTTAATTTCTCGGGCGGAGATTTTAATATTACGATAACTCATTACCTATTCACTTTTTTGGTGTAGTGTAAAAGGCAATTTTGTTCTATATTACATGTATAATATATCTAACTTATTTATTTGGATAAGGATTAATACTGTATTGTTAAAAATAGGTTCGTAAATAACCCATACCAAACCCAACCCGCCATACATAGTTTTGTTGTAACTCAAAAGGTTTTGGCAGCGTTCTCGAGGAAAGCTCTCGAATGGCTTAATTTTTTCCGACATGTTTAACTAATATCGTTGTAATATTGTCAGTTTACACAAAACCTAAACTTATTATACACTAAAACCTTCCTCAAGAATTGCTCTATCTATTGTTGAAAACCGCATCAAAATCCGTTGCGTAGTTTTAAAGATTTAAGCGTTCATAGGGACATACAACATGACACATGACAGAAAAAGCGACTTTGTTTTATACTATGTAGTGATGATATCCGAGCTATCCTTGACGGAATATATATGAGTAGAACTAATTAAAATACAGTGCATGGAGTCCCATTACTTACACTCAAATACTTATTTCAGGACTGTTCTGGAACTGAACGGTACGATAACCGAGATGGGGCTAACGCTGACCGCGGGAGCGCTGCCGGCTGTGCCCGCCCTCTGGTGGGCCGAAGCCCTCGTTGACTACATTGGACATTCCAACGTCTTCATCATGGCATTCACTATTTACGGCGTCCGATATACTGGTAAGCATATTCCATAATCCTAGTCACCAACAAAATCAATGGAACAGTAAGTACCGTGTTCAATAAACATAGACACAAAACAAGAAGAGAAACATAAATCATCAATGCGTATCGTCAAATATGGAGTACCACAGGGTAGTGTCTTAGGTCCTCTGTTATTCATTTTGTATATAAATGACCTACCGAAATGTACTCACCAATATATGACATTATTTGCTGACGACAGCACTATTACGGTACCATGTCTAAACAAAAAACAATATAAGTCTGACATTAATGATTCCCTAAAATCAATAGTACAATGGCTAGAAAATAATAACTTAAAAATAAACCTTGATAAAACTAATATTATACACTTTACCCAAAGAGGAACTACGATGGCAAACCTAAATACTAATTACAATAACAAAATGATTATTGAAGCTGAAGAGGCAAGATTTCTTGGTGTAATTATTGATAAAAAACTAAATTGGAAACCTCACATAGAAAGTTTAATAAGAAGAATTAGTATGGCCTCATATGCAATACATAAGCTGGTTCCTATAATTAACATGGATGCTCTTCTTACAGCTTACCATGGTCTCGTTTCCTCTATTATTAGATACGGTATTATCTTTTGGGGTAACTCTACCAACAAAGAATTAGTTTTCAAAGCTCAAAAGCGATGCTTAAGGACTATGTTCAAGCTGACAGTCACTGATAGCTGTAACCGTATTTTAAAAAATTGAGAATATTAACCCTTCCGTCTCTGTACATTTTAGAAACGGCCGTATTTGTAAAAACAAACCCTCATTTATTTGCAAAGATGTCTGATGTAATTAATCGCAATAGACGCGATAATAGCAAATTGTGTATTCAAACATCAAAAACAACTATGATGCACAATAGCATTTTTTGTATGGCTCCAAAAATTTACAATAAAATACCGTCACTCTGGAAAGACCTAAAAATTGAAATTTTCAAAAAGCAATTAACTAAATTCTTAACTGATAAATCTTATTATTCTATTGAAGAGTTCCTGCAGGATAAAATATAACAGCTGATTTACTGCTCCATACTTTCTATTCTAATTGTATTTCTTTGTTTTACAATTATAACTTTATTAGTGGTAGAGCAACTATGTGCTAGAATTATATAATTATAGTGTTGTTGGTATTGTTAATATTTTTTGTTGTATTAACTTAAAACTAATAAATACTTAAGTATAATTGTTAATTTGGAGAGGTTTAAAATGTTTATTTCAAAATAATAAGATTATTTTTTCTTTCTTTATATTTGTATGCTGTAATGGCTAAACATGACTGTTACTTTTTTTTTTCTTTTTAACACCCTGCATGCACACTATGTATGTATACTCATGTTTTACAAATAAAAATATCTTTTATCTTTTTTATCTTTTATCGTGTTAGATTATCAACACAACAAAATGCATAATTCTTTGTTGGAGCTATGACGCAAAATAACTTGCGTCTACAGATAAATAATTGCTGAACACAATATTGTAGAGACACCAGTATCAGCGTTTTGTAAATCTGACTTCGATCATCAACTTTTTTTCTACTTCTATTTACCAAGGTAGGTATATGTACGCATTATATGTTTATGTTGTTATAATGTAATGAATTTTTTCCCAGGTTTGGCATATAGCGCTGACTATTCATGGGTTGTTGTATGTGAGGTCCTGGAAGTATTCACATTAAGCTTGGTCTGGGTGACAGCTGTATTATATTTCCGACACTTGGTACCGCGAAAGTACACAGCTACAGGACAGGCTCTACCAGTTATCGCACATTTCTGTATCGGTAAGTACCTACCTACTTAAAATGACATTTTCACTACTTACCTACTCGTATGTAACTCAACGTTTCCGTAATAGACGATATGATCGAGCTAGTAGCGAATGAGGAAAGGGTGGTTGGCAAGTTGAAGAGGAAAAACAGATGTGCGTCCATCGAAAGTAATTTGTGATGAAGATTATGGATAGAAGATAGTGTTTTACCCCGAGATATTTGCGAAAAATTTAGCTTATCGTTCAAAAACCCTTATGAACCGTTTATTTCGCCAGGTCGATGTATAGGGGCAATAGTAAGCGGCATAGTATCGCTGGAGCGGCCACTGGAGTCAGCTCGAGACGTGTACCGTGCCCTGGGCGTGGTCGCGTTGCTGTCCGCGGCAGTGTACCTCGCACTTTATCACCTGCTCTTAGCCCCGAGATGCGGTGCCCCTGCGGTCTCACCGCCGAATCACCTTCTGCAGGGTAAGCATCTGAATCAAAATCATCCACAATTTGAAAAAGACTTGATGATGCCTAAATGAAGCATTATAAAAATGCCTGACGGATATCTATGTATGTTTATTGACTTATTATCTACTTACATTGTACATGTATATCCTATTCTGGGATTTACTTAAGTGTATTTTCAGTGCGCTAATATGTTTCTTATTTATTAAAGCTTGCTCTATAGATGGACAGCTTAATGCTAAAGGTACGAGTATACCCAAATTAAAAAATTGCATGTTTACCACCCACCTACCTATGTAGGCATAGGCATTAGGCACCTGTATTGTAAATCTAGATAGGTACTACTTGTGAGATATGTTTATGCATCTAGGTACTTCTAGATTATTTCGTACAATGAATTAGTAATATCACTTAAAAGCATTTTTATTATAGGTTTAAATTCTAACGGAAACTCCAATGGCAACTACTCACCCATGCGAGTCTACCACGAAGAGCGTTCCCGGAAAGGCCAATTCCGTTACTAAATGTAACCTTCCAACAAGTCGACGAACACAAAACTCAAAAGCAACTTTGTGTGTTGAAATAAATTATTAATAAAAATTGAAAAACTTCCAAATTGCCTATGGATTAATACCCAAAAGGTGTTTAAAAATTTAACGTTGTCAAGTGTACCTTTCCTTGTAACTATCAATGCAAATAGATGTTTTTCATGTTTTTTAGTGTTATTAATAATTGTCATGTGCCTAGCATAATATGTTTTTAAATAAGTATGTGTCTTATCATAATAATAAATAACTAGATTTAAGTCAATGTACGTATCAAGTCTCACAAACAGCTTGAAAAGCCAACAGTGAGAAGAATCAATATCGGTGCTTATAGTTGATGGATGAACCAAATTAACACTCAAATAGCACTTCATTGATCACGAACTTGAATTGCGGATGACCATTAGCTCCACGTATATTATTTTAATTGACCTCTGTACCAATAGATAGATATATATTTTATTATCAAGCTAAGGTATGTCGCCTATGGTTTTTCCATAAGTAGGTAACAGGCCCCGATTCCGCTATTTATAATGGCCGGTGAATTAATGGAAATTAGATTAAAATGACAGTATTCGTATTCTCCTAAGCATTTTCGCACACAATAATTTGAGATCCAGTATGGGGCGGAACATTTACGGTCTATACAATTAATGCAATTCCCATTTATTAATCAGCCATTGTAAATAGCAGAATAAGGGCGATGATATCTAATATGAGGTCCTAGAATTGATTGATGTTGTTCTTGGAGACTAGTAGTTAATATTATTTTATCCTTGAAAACATATCCGATAGACCACATAAGTAAACAATTGTGATATTTAAGTGCTTTTTGTATGATTAGATGATGTTGTAATTTATTATTGAAATTAGTGTCCAACAGTCTCCGGTTTGCATTTGTACGTATTTTATATGTAATTTTTTTTATTAATAAAGTGATTTCACTGCCTCAGTATATTTATTTCTTTTTAATCAATTAGAATTTAAACAAATGACGACATCGTTTACGTTGTCAAAATGTTGTTGTATTTGTCACGTTCCCTATTATGACGGTTTTATTCGATTTTTGTACATCTACCTACTAAACTCTGTCTTACGAAAGAAGTCCCGCGGAAAATAGCAGGAAATTATGCATTGACATAGATACTAGCGATACACCCGCCGCGGGACTTAATTCATGAAACAGAGTCTACGCCACATGCGCGTGAGCCAGAGAATGAACGTAGAGTAGTAACAGCGCCGTCTATGCGTGAGGGTGGAAGTCGCATTTTTTGGCTGCGGAATAAAATTTAGCAACATTTTTTTTCCATTAGCTGTTCGGATCAGTTCGCAGTCTTAAGGCATTAAAAATTACATGGAGTAGCTTCTTTTCAACATCCACAACCCTTTAGTGTAGTAAGTCTGGTTATCTCACTTCTCAGGATTTTAACGTTCGACATGTGGGATCCATGGCATAATGTGCTGTTTGCCGAAAGAATAAAAGGGGAACCTTAGCATCTATTACAAATGGTCTCTGGAGGTCCTGCTTATTTATTTTGGTCAAAACGTACATTACATCTATCAGTACACTAAGCATTTGAGGATTTGAGGGTAATAAATATTAATCAAGGTAAGTAATAAAAATGCGTAATAATGAAATACAAGTTTTGTATTTCTAATTCTCGAAAAAATTAGCATTACGATAGATCAGAAATGGCGATCTATCAACTATCACAATAACATTAGCAAATAATATGAACATCTTTTTGAATATGTACCTAAAAGTACGAAAACTACCTATATCGGTACATCTTGTACACGAATAAACCAGAACCAATTTATATTTACAGCATTTTAATTTTTAAAAATAGGTACAAATCTTATCAAAAGATTTCACAAATAGGGTTATATACCAAAGATTTACATAAGCTACTAAAATAATACTAAATTATAAATTGTTATATTTCCGTCATTTATTGGAATTGAATAATATACTGAGTCTCCCAGTGTGTCAGATATCACAAAATTATCAAAATTTATATATTTTAGGAACCCAGTTAACAAAAGTATACACCTATATACTAGTAATAAACAAAAACATAATATATTAGTCACGACCGAACGAGATTCAACATTCGTTAATCATAAAATGTATTGTATTCAGTTATATATTATCGCTTTTAAGTTAATGTAGGGCAGGATTAATATAAAATATTAAAAGATACGGATCCGTTAACCCGCTGAAATTCAGAAACGCTTTTCAACTGCTATTCGTTATTATTTATTGTTTGATAATTTTCTAGATGTTATGTATTATAAACGAAAATAGGTCGTTAAAAATAATGAAACAGTCACATTATTTTACTTATACGGATATTCCTAATACGGGTGAATGCAATTTTCAACAGATAGCGCTACTGGAACACTATGCCGTGAAGTATATACTACACAATTTAGCATTTAAGCTCCTAGTTTAAAAAAAAATCCATCACGTTTTTAAAATAACACAATTTCTTTACCCTGTTAAATGACTTACCAAACAAATAGTTTACTGTGATTAGTATATTATTGTTTTTTACTGATAATAAAGGAATGTAAATGAAGGGTGATGTAGCATTGTGCACTGTAGACAAGTGAACTTAATTTTATAACCAATGTAACTTTGAACCTAAGGTAAGGAATAATAGATTGGTACATTTATGCACAGCATGGGTTTTTTCTACTGATATACTTGAAAACATCCTGAGGAACCATCACATCTAAGAATTTTCCATGGGTGTGTTAAGCTGGGTCAAAGGCCAACCGATTGCTTAAAGCTAAGCTTAGCGTACATGCTATAGTGTACATCAACCATATAAAAAGAAGACTGATAAAGGGAATCTATGGTTCATCTAGATACCATACCACCCAACCTTAGTTTCCACCAGGGTTAACCGAAATGTTGCAGTCTGACAGAACAATTGTTGAATCTTGTTTGGTATATTTTTGTTTGTGCTATCATGGAAAGATTTGTCAAATAAATAAAAAATAAATATCCGTTTTTTTTCAACCATCTTTTACGTAATGAAAAACATACTTGGAATTTCTAACAACAAAATATCTACTGATGTTTCATGGTTCAAAGTTGCTAAGAAAATTCTACATTATTTAACCTACCCCTTTGTGACACAGTACCAATTAGATTGACAAATTTATGTATATGGATGGACTGATATCATGAAAGAGCCCGTTGATATTTACAAGTTTTGCTAGTAATAGTTAAAAACAAATAATACAAAACTACAAAAACAAAATTAAATGATCAAAGATAATGTGTCAAAAAATAACTTCAGAATTGACTATTAACCATAGTATAGCAAACTAAAATCATTTTGAAAATTCATCAATTTTTGAAAGATCGTAAAAACGCGGGCTGAAGGCGTCCGTAACCTATAGATTGCCAGTTCTGAAATTTATGCTTTACTGAATTAATAACATACACAATTTGTTTTAAAGAATAATAACTAGAACCATTTTCGATGGACTCATACATGATACGATAGATTTAAGTGTAAACATTGGACTGGACTCGTTAATCCTCTCTTCTTTCTCCTGGTTAATCCTGTTGGGTAATTTTAAAAGGTATGTTATTATCACCAGAAAGTTACTTAACAATTACTCTTTTAAACAAAATGTCACTATTCCTGTCACTATTTCGGTTACTAGCAGGTGTATGAAAATCACAAAAAAGATAAAGTAATGCATATTGTAGAACCACAATCAAGAAGCAAAGATTTTAATGTTTATAAATTTGGTATTTTTTTTTATTTAATTGTATATAGATAAATTTGTTAAATTTCCAATTGGTTTATATTATAAAATTAGATAAAAGCAAAATAAATAAACATGCCAAAGAAAAATAAAATTTGCCAAAGTATAAAAATATCTAGATTTTTTTACTGAACTGCAAACACATTTCATTTAATACACCTATGTGCATCTTTTGTAACGCTCATTGCACTTGAGCCAGGCATTGACAAGAATGATATACATAAATTTTGTTTACTTGATGAGATACATAAGTCTGGAATACTAAGTTTAAATCTACAGTCATTATTTCAGTTTTAGTCATCTGCTTACCTACCTATATATGTATAATTGTATTTATTCCTATTACTTATTTAACTTAACTACAACAAATATAAAATATGTTACTATTAGGTTTCTTGTAGTACCTCTTGAACATCCATACTGTTTGCATTAGATTCAGGTCCATCCCCCATGTTATCATCCTTTAGCAAAGTTTCAATATTTTCCTCACTCATTTCAGAATCTTGTGTTTTATCATCACCATCTTGACTATCAGCCTTATCATTTAAATCCTTTGTAGTCACATAATCATTATCTTCAACTACAGCTTGCTTTTCAGTACTATTTTTACTCTTTAACACACCATTTACTTCATCAATTTTATTATTTTCTATTTTATCTACAGATGCGACTGTTTCAATTTCTTCAGCATTATCATTTTCTTTACTTTTGATGCTAATGGGAGATTCACTCTTAACTAAAATGTTATCTGTAATATTCTCATAAACATTGTTGTCATGATCAGTATCATCAGTAGAATTCTTATTTCCTTCGTTATCATTTTCCTTAAGTAACTCTTCTTTAATAAATGGCTTCTTTTCTGTAGTTTCCATCTGTTCATCCTGAGTTTTATTTTCACTATCACAATTTTCATTATCATTTCCATTTACAGCAGTATTGTTTTCACCAACTATTTCAGTGTCACTCTCTCTTATAGTAACAATGTTCAAAGTATTATTGGGGAAACTAGTATCAGTAGTTTCCTCTGACACAAAATGTTCATGGCTTTCAACATTTTCACATATTAGTGAATCACTATCACTTTTGCGTGTATTTTTTGTAGTGTCTCCACTATCGTTGCATTCGCTGCTACCAGCTCCTGTTAAATCCACCTCTTGGTTTTCACTGCCATTCATATTTGAATCCATAGAATTTTCATCTATAAATATAGGATCATCAGTATCATCCATGTCTGGTAGTATCTCGACATCATCATCATCTTCGCTTATACTTCCTCCTGTTTTCCTCAGAAGATACTGTTTTAGCCCTTTATTGAGATTATCACGAATTTCTCCGAATCGACTAGATGACGTGTTTAATAACCGTTCTAAAGTTCTATGAAGATTACGCATTTCACTCGCGTTCCTAGTGCGCAAGTAAACCGTAGTTGCCTCTTTTTTTAATTTATGAAGTCTTGAGAGAGCATATTCCAATGCATCTACTGCATCAATTAAGTTATATCTATACCATTCAACAGGCACGTTTAAATCACATTCACGTGTTGTCTCAGAAACCGTAGATTCTATTGATTTAGTTGTCTTAACAGACTTGGGCGTACTACGTTTCAAAATGCGTGGTCTAACTCGAGTCGGCTTAGGAGCAGGAGTTGATATAGAATTAGCAACTGCGCTGAGTTTAGCTGCATATGTTGCACCTTTTGGTGCGACTTTCCCCGCAGGTTCTGTTACCGCTACAATAGTAGCTGAATATCCACCTGGCATATTTGGATTAGCATTAATGGCAAATATACGTCCATCAGGTAGTCGATACATTTTGTTTGATGACAATGTTTGCGGATCAACTCGGAATTTCAAACCTCCAGTAGCTGCATTTACAGTAACATCATTTTCTGTCATTTGAATAATATTATCTGACGTTATATCGGCTGCTAAGCTGGAGGATCGAGGTACTAACGGAGGAGGGCTAATAAACTTAGGAGCAACAACTGGACCAGGCGTAATGCACTGCACATCGTCGTCATTCTCTTCAGTGACCTGTAAATATACCGAACATTACAATGACAATAGTAAAAAAATAAATTTCTTTTAAAAACTGAAATGTTATTACCTCACATAATGGTTCCAGAGGAAAATCTGGAGTGCAGACAACATCATCATCCTGAGAGTTTAGAGATAAAGCAGCTGCTGAACTTACGGCAGACATATCTAATCCCTAAAACAACAAAATAGCATAAATAGATGTTTACATGTTGCTTTTCACAGCTGACTATTTATAACTAAATGCTATTTTTCTGTTTCAAAACAACCAATTATAATTGAACACCAGAAACACAAACTTCACATTTAGGACAAATAATATGTAGAATTGAAATCTGCATAAAATCTTTTTTTGATATATTATGTTCAGGAGGTAAAAATTAAAATTTTACAAGATGTTAAAGACAAGCTACTTTTCGCAGCATGCCCGGGTGTAAGTTATACCTGCAAAAACATTACCCTCCTTTAAGTCGTAAAAGTCTATGTGTTAATCCAAGGCATCATCAAGATCTATGCCAAATTTAATTAAAATTATTGTACTTATTTGGACGTCAGGAGGTAACCTGGCATACTTTCGCATTTATAACAATAGTATGATTTAACATGCTTAATAAACTAAATGTTACCTGTGTTAAACTTTCCAGAGACAAATTGATATTATCGTTAGCAACAGGGTTATAAATACTGGCGTTATAACCATTATAGGTACTATTTCCTATTATAGGTATAGGCAATTGGGGTAACTTTGGCCTTATTCTGGTGTATGTGGCCACTGTCTTCCGCTCATTTGTACTTAGCAGTCTAACTGGAGTTCCTGCTACTGGTGGATTTGATAACTGTAAATAAAGTAAGATATAGAAAATATTGAAATCCAAAACCTTAAACCATGTATAATAAAGAAAAAAAACCAGCTACAGCAATGTGTTTGTATTCTCAGTTACACAGAATACCACTATCTCAGAAATATCTTCAGGCTTAAACAATCCAATAGAAATAATCAGTGACAACATAGACATTAGACACATTAACTCTGGTTCTCAAATTCAACTACTGGAAAATCAAATTTGATGATACATACCCTGAGTTTTTTCGGAACTGGTGGTGCGCTGATAGCAGTAACTACCTTATTAACAGGAGCTATAGTTATTGGATTCTTTACTAAAATTGGCTTAGGTTTCGGACTCAATGGTCTTTTTTGGATCTTTTTCTCAGACTTGACCACTGGTTCTTCTATGTTTACAGAAGCAAATTTTTTAACCTAAAAATTTAAAATAATAAAACATTGCATCTTGTTTAACCATGTTAAAAAAAAACCACTTATTTTGAACCATATTTTATCCATTTCTGATACTAGACGAGTGTGTAAAGTACAATTGTTTTACAACACTCAATAGCCATGCAGGGTGATATTTTCTTACAAGAATCAATAGCACAAACAGACATGGACACATTGTCCACCATGGATTACTAAATTACTTGACTATTTTTTATCAAATAAGTGCACCATGCCAGTAATTACCTGTATTGTGGATGAAACTTTTGATATTATACTTGTAGTAGATTTAGAATCAGGTTTACATTCTGGTTCCTTTTTTATTTCCTTTTTCTTTATGTTATAATCAATTTTTTGAGTCCTCTTGTTTGATCTTAGCTTGCAACATTCTGAATAGTCTATAGAGCAGTCTTTTTTATATAATTCTTTTAATTCCGGATCCTGTGTCTGTTGTACAACTCTGATAAGAAATGAAACACAGGTCTTTAATACTTTACCATTATACAGGGAGTTAATTACATTAATTACAAAAAAGGCTATTATTGTTAAGCCGTCAATACTTGTGTCACAGGAGATTTCACAACATTTAAGTCACTAGCAAAACGACATTTGAGGATTGAACCCATATCATAATGCAGTGGGTTTTCTTGGCTGTCCATTCAGCTATTAGAACATTATTATAATAGCTTATTAGAAATATAAAAAACAACTTCATACTTCATAAATTGCATGATAATAGATGAAAAGAAGTCATTAATAATACATAAAATTAAAATTTTAGGCTTTATATATACTAACTCTATTTGTTACTTTAATTGCAGAAGTTGAATGATATCAAGAAATAAAATTATGAGACAAATAATTATATTACTTACTTATTTTTTAAATCACAGTATCGTAAAACAGCCCAACACAAAGCACGTAGATTCCAAAGACATTTTGTGTTGCATTTAAAACATTTCCAATCATCCAGATTTTCAATTTCCTTGATTTTTGGAGCACCTAAATTACGTTTGATGCATTTCTGTCAAATGTTAAAAGTTTCATCATAAGTAAAAGTTGCATATATGTAAACATTGGAAAATTATACAAAAAACATGCATTTAAATGTTATTTATTGCACATAAACAATTTTGGTAATTGTTTATATTCAAACATAAGCATGTATAGTTCCAATGTATAAACATTGTTTACCGCACAAAAGACGTGAGGGCATTCAGAACAACAATATACTTGGCCACCTTGGCCACACCATCTACAGTAGAGCTCTGATCCATCATCCCCTTTTTCAAATTCGCCACTATTGTAAAATATGTGACAATGCTGACACACAAGTGTGCGGAGCATAGGATGAGCTCGCATACGCAGTTCATTTTTAGTTGAGCATCCCAAATGACGGTCACAAGCTGAGCAGTGCAATCTCATTCCTTTGACATTATTTAGGTCTGTAAAAACACAAATTTTAAACTTATTACTACTGAACTATTCCATACAGCCTTGTAAATAAACATAAACAGTATTTGCTCACCTTTAAAAATTGTTTTATAGTAATTTCTTTCATTTTCATCAATATCATCATCGAAATCCTCATCTTTAGGATCTAGAACATAAGAATGGTTGATAATTTTATCTCAAATTAAACCGTATTCTTTTTGGATGAAGACCCTGAAGTACAAACCAGGGAAGGGCGGGAATTGCACTCCGTCATTTTGAGCCGGCTTCTCAGATTCAGAAGCTCCTTCACTGTTGGCAGTGTCGCTCATTGTGAAAGTTGCTGAATTTTAGTACAATGACTGATCACCATAAGTTCAACAAATAAAAAACAAATAACAACAATACGAATAGTACTTGCAAACGTTAACTTTTTGTACAACATACAAGTTTTAAGAAATTTTAATATAAACGAAACCAAATGACGGCCATCTTGCTTGGTGCTTTTTTGTCTTTCGCACTAGCAGTTTTGTTCGCACTCAGTTTAGAGTCTGGTCACACTGAACTTAGTGAGGGACACAATCATATCAATATGTTACATTAAAAAAATGATTCGAACGCAACTTAAATTATAATGAACTATTTTAACTTTATTTGAAAACAGAAGAAGCAAACTTATTGCCTAAACCACTCAGTTCGGAAAAACCACAAAAACAAAAATATTTCTAGCGTTATAAGGGTGGAGACATACTGTTTCAGGGTGAATTAACGTAAAAGTTATAGTAACTGTTAACTACTTAATATGTAAATTATAGGATGATAATAATTACATCATAATGCACGTTAAACTCTCTATCTCATTAAATACCTTATATCAATTTAAAGTCTATGCCAGACAGACAAAACCATAAAACATATTGTGTGAAGTTATGAATCAGTTTTGAAGTGTCAAATAAGCAAAGCGAAGTTCGTCCATTCATTCATGTTGATTGTGACGGCAGTGTTTGTTTGAAGTTCGGGAGTGTGTGTAACAAAACTATTTCTTTGTTTTCGTAAAATAATCATGTGAGATTTATAATGCGACTAGCGGTGATATAAAACACACACGCAGTTTAAATTCCCATCAAACTTTTAATTTATTTAAATGTATCAGAAGCAAAATAAATATTTATTTATAAACTGATTAAGAATTATGAAGAAATCTAAGTGCTAAGTGAAAACTAAATATTGAAATATTATGATTCTTGTAAATCAAACAAATATTTTTGAGCATCGATATAAGATACCTACAAACTTATATTATATCTTCTTTCTGTGATATACAATACAAATAAAGACAAAATAAACTAAACATGACTGTCACTTATACCGGCGAGGTAGCCACTTGTCGTGGATTTGGAACTTTTCTAAAAGTACTATACAGGTGAGTGAACTTACTGATAATTATAAGATTATTTATTAAATCCTAATCAAGCTTTTTACGTATAATAAGCTCATTTACTTGCTACAAGGCTCGTAACAAACAGCAGTTGTTTATTTATTTAAAAATAAATGTGATTTAGACAACGACTCATCATCAGAGTTGGGCAGATTAAACGACAAAAGTTCATTAATAACTAGCTGTGTCCCGCGATTTCACCCTTGTGAATACGTTGGTCCCGTTCCCGGTGCCTTTATATTATTGGGGGCGAAGATGGATCCAACAAATCACTTGTAACAAAAGGATTACTTAATATGGTGGTTAAGTATTCTTAAATAATGAATTCCAAACAGGGTCCATAACATTGTTCCTAGCTTTAAGCCTCTTTAACATCTTTTTAACCTTATGGAATGCAAATTTATATATGAATATATATAATAAATTTTCTAATTTTGCGCGCAATTAGGAATTATTTTTTCTTCTTATAAAAAATACTCCCAGTTGTGCATTGTGCAGGGCACCTATCTGCATCTGCAAAAATCTGCAATTAACGTATTCCATGTCGATTCTTAATACACTCATAATAAAGAGTCTGTTTTATTACGAAAATTTCCAAAGACCTTCGATAACTCCACTACGTATAGTGGGTTTAACAAATAAAAATGCATTGCATTTATTAAGCAAAAAGCTTTTCTGAAAGTTCAATTTTTGTCATAATAAATACTTTCGATATTTATAAATGCCTAGACACGTATGTTCCACATGTGATAGCACCACGACCTGTTTATTTGTAAGATTGTAGGCATCTGATTATCTGAATCTAAAACGATTTTGACAAGACTTGCGAGGTCGCAGTCATCGTAGATCAGACAAGGGCAAGTTGACCTCTAAATTAGTAAAAAAACTATAATTAACACGCATTCGTACGTGCACGCTATCAATCCTTCCGAAATAGGTAACCATCTAAAAAGGTTTCACTGTTTATCAGAAGTCTTCTATTCATGATGTTGGTACACTGCCTGCCATATGAGATTTTGTTTACTCTCAGCAGTGACATAAATGAATCACTGAAACATACGTAAGCTCTAAAATGGGATGTTAATTACTCATCCTTAGTTAATTAGGTATAGGTGCTTTACAATTTTAACTCGATGTCCGCGGTTATACATTGTTTGTGGCAATGACAAAATAACTGGTATTTTAACTATTAGGTACCCATACATCTAAACCTAGTACCAACCAGACGAATTCATCGTCTAATTATGCTTCTAAAAATGATCAATTAATACTCTGATATAAAGCGTGAGGTCGCGGAGAAAAATCTTGTGTGTGCTTTTGTTTATTTCACGATTTGAATGAGGAACTATAGATTTTTTTTCGTTTGTTTGTAAACCTATTTGTTTTTGTTCATGTTAGTTGAAAGAAAAATAAAAAATAAATGGGTATATTCAAGAGAGGCTTCTAGTTACAAATACTGCAAAAGTAATTTACACGCTTAGAACAGCTCTTGATTTCTATCAAACGTTAAGTTTGAAATTATTAAAATTCCTGATTCATAAATATGAACTTTCATGGTAAAGCAAGTCGTTTACCCTACAAAGGTCGCGTGTTTGTTTCGTCAATGGAAAACGCCGCTTTGTTTGCTTACTGAAACTGTTTACATCTTGTTGTAACCTTGTGAGTGAGATTTTTATCAAATGACATAAACGAACAAATCTTAGAAATGTGATACATATAACGATAACTGGATTATCTTTAAACATTGCAACGGAATTATATCTAAGGATTACGTAAAGATAAACATTGCGGAAACTACTGCTTGTTACATTATCGTCACACCTTACATTCCTTGAAAACTTCAAGGAACAAAAATGGTGGAACCAGTCTAAGTTTCCAACATTTTTCAAAAACTGAGGTTCTTCCTCCTCCTTCCATCTTCTTCGCTATAGCTTCGACGTGAACATTTTAGAAACTTAATTCCAGTGCAGTATACCAGAAGTATAATAAAAATATGTTAAAGATATTTTTAAGCTCCTTTTGCTATGAAAATACTAGTCTACAATTCAGTATCTGATCCACAAAAATAAATTCACTTCTACTCAACCAAAAAGAGCTCGTAGGTACTTCTAGATTCCATTCAAATATCTTCATTCTTAAATTGCCAACTTCTTTAATTGTATAAAGTTGTCAATGTCGCACTACCCAACACAAATAACGTACCTAATACATAAATCATTCTTGATTACCGATGCGCATTGAATATAAAAAAGTTAAAACTTGGCATGTCCGGTCTCATAAACAGTAACGCAGCTGATATTAAACATTTTTTATCAGCCGTTTCTGATTCACCCTAGGGCAAAGGCCTTTCCACACTCCAGCCTGCTAAGGCGTTTAATCTTTATTAAAATGGGCAAATTTGTCCCCCTTTGACATCATTTATTTTGTGAATAGGAGAGACTTTTGTTGGACGTTTGTAAGCTAGCTTGGGTCGACATTTCCTAACTGGCTACAATGAGAAGAAACGTCGAAATAAACTCTGGGGTCATTTGCTCTTTCTCTGTTTAATAAACTCAAAACAGCTAAACATCATTATTCAGAGAAGTCAATCAAAGCTCTAGTGTTTAACACACCGTGGCCGTGTATTTTGATACACGTGCTTATCTTCAAGTGGTAATTACTTCGATCGATGGGTAATTACGTTAAGTGCACTGACATAGGTTCGGCTTAACCAAATTGTTCAGTTAATTATTCGTTAGTTTGATTTTGCCAAAGTCATTTTATTTCTCACTAAATTGTTCATTCATAAAGTCAGTCGAACATTCATATCAGTAAAAACCCTAAACTAAAATAAAGTTTAGCGAGATCTATTTTAACAAGCTACGTAAGTTTTGAAACAAGTATTTATTAGTTAGACAATGTAAGGAAGCACTTAAGATAAATGGTGTGGAACTTCTAGTCTTACTCTAGTGTAGAGCGTGACGTAACTCGACGCGAGCTCCTTAATTACATTGGTGCACTGTTTTATGTACACGATACTATTGCGTTATCAACGTTTCACGATCACCGAACACAGGACAATTAGAAGACTACAGTAATCCTTTATCAGCCACGTCCAGAGAGTACCAGTACACTTCACGACGATTGATATTCCTGTTACTCGTGTTTAGCTTTGATGTGTCCTGAAGGGGTATGTTTAAATGTCCCTCTTTATAGTTGGTTGTGAATTTATCAGTGTAAAAATCTGAGCTAAGAACCTTTTATAATGCGTACGTTTTTGAGAAGTCGAGTTAAAGGTGTTTTCATAAGGTCATCGCTCTTGCGGATCGATATTCTGCGGCAACTGCTGACTTTAGAACTATACGCATAATATGACTTCGTCTCATTCTTTCGCAGCTCTGCAGAAATTAGATTATCAATTCCAATGTAACTAGAAAATTACGACAGTGTGCTTCTGTGCTTCTTTTAGTCGTTGCTCGTTTGTTTCGCACTGTTGAAAATGACTAATGTTTACTATAGTATCATACAGTTTATCATGTGTCACGCGAGAAAAGAACATTTTCACGACTGGCCTTACGAAGATGTGTGTTTGTCTGGTAAATATAGCAACGCAAGCAGGTGGGGCAGCTCCGTCATGATAGGCAGCTTGATTGCATCATATCTGATACACATTTTCAGTAGATAATGAATAAAGAACAATTGTAATGTTCGCACCTATTTTCATTGAATGCTAAAACCTGTTGAATATCGTTATATAATATTGGCGTTACTAAACACATTTATATGATGGTGATAAAAATGAGCAAATCCTATTAAATAATAGATTCAGCATGTGCTAATCTATCTTAATTTTGGAAACTAGTAAGGTGGAAATGAGTACCTATTGTAAGAGGAAGACCGGAAAGAAATCCATTGTTTACGTGTACAAGTTAACACCGACTTAATTCCGGTATTTAGTTAATCTATGATACCATTTATGTACTACATCGTAACTGTATGATAGGAAAGCTATACTAAAATTCCTTATCTATCACGTCATTTGTGTCCGTAAATGAGTAATGCAATCTACATATAATATACCTATACTAATACCTAAAAAAAATATGAATTCGGGCTTCGGTTGTAGTGCAAAGTTTTTATAAAAGGAAGAAGTTTTTTTTTTACTTAAATTTAACTATGGTAGGTACTTCAGGACTATACTAAAGTAATTGTATTCGGAGAGAGGAAGCAGTGAAATACAATTAGCCATAAAACCAAAATCATCTAAGAAAAATTAAAATGTGACCCGGAGCTTTAAAAAAAACTATGTAAACTTAAAACAACTTAAAATTGTGAAAAGGGGAGCAGTAATTCCCTTATCAGATGTCAAAACTAAATACGTTCACTACTATAAATTCATTTATTTTCGGCTGATTACCAGTCAAACAATTTATTTTTCCATAGGTACTAGTGTCTGGGACTGCTGGTAGAGATTTCTTATGAAATAAGTAGGATTTTGCTTTTTGGTTCTCCTTTTCTACTTTATTGTGTCTAGATAAACTATTAAATAAAATAATGGAAAAAAATTCGTTACCTTTTTTAAACATTTGGTTTATCATGAGACATCGTCCTACCTTTTTTAAACTCTCTCTCATTGATTTTCCTGAGCACACTCGAATTGTGTGCAACTGCCTAATTATAACTATGTATTCTTCTTTTAAATCCACTTTCTCATATTAGATTTTAACGTATACCTAAACTTAATAACACCCAAATCTTACATCGTCAATCAATCAATTCTTTTCTTAAAAACATTTTTTTTACGGAACTTCGTCTTTTTACTTTTCCTGCTTTCATATTGAATAATTAATTCATTACTTGTCAAATGAACCTAAGTGTGAAAACATTATCAAATTGTTTCGCCGGGTCTATAATTGACATCTTCAATTATTATTATGATAGCTCTACTGACAAAATTGACCTACTTCCAAACTACTTTTCATGTCCTTGTCTATGTGAAACTTGGAGTCACTTGCCTTCTTGTTAAGCTTTTCTCCAAAATAAACATATTTAAACTTTATAGACCAAATCTTTCAAGTATTCAATCTTGGACAAAAATACACTTGACATATATTTGTTGGTTCCCCTATTCTTTGCCTAGTTTAGAACCAATACGCGACGAGTATTGAACCGTAGAAAGTGGTGTTCATTTCTAGTTAGTATCGAAGTCTCAACCGTTCCCGACGTATACGAACTTTCCGAAGAAATCAATCGCCATACGGAATGGTGTACGTAATTGCCAGGCAAGGGACATCTATTATTCAGTGCACCCTACTGCACTTTCCAGCCCTACTTTGTAGAGTACATTGCACTGAACACTTTAAGTACAAGAGCTTTACTTCGAATATATCTGTGTTGATTATTGTTATTGATGTACAATTTGTGCTTATAAAAGTTTTCTTAACTTTCGCCAGTACCTTTTATTTGCTTGCAACCAAATCTTGGAATATAGCTTACGGCCACTGCCTGGTTTCCGATTGAGTTTATATTTTGCCTGCCTATGTTTATGGCGTGAAACTGGTGCGTGATGCATTAATCTGGTCTAAAGCTGAAGCTGGAAGGCAGATAGGAGATATTAGATATTATGTCCACAATAAACTGACAGTACCCCATCGAGTTTGGTTGTGTTTTATTCGTCTTCACGAGTATGTTGATTCCAAAGAAAAGAACAACTGAACAAAGCTTTTTTTTCTTACTTTTTTACTTGTACCTTGGGTGATAATGAGTGTAAAATCAGCTCATGGCACATTTATTCAAGTTCTGTTATTAATTTCCTTGTCTCGCCAACTCTAACTCGTTTTTTATTAGTTTTGTGTCATTGTATTTTATATTGTAATTATGTCTTCTGCTCACAAGGCAAACCTTAATCCTCACTGACCTTACAAAACCTGATTAAAATAATGATGTCGTAACTTTACTCCAATGGTACTATTTTAGTCCTCGGTTGATCATAGGCTTTTTTGTACTTCTTCATGAAATACGATCAGCATCTCCACAGCGCATAAATACCTGTAACTCTCTCGCAATTTAATACTTAAGAAGTCTTAACAAGTTTTGAGAATTTTTCGTAAACATTCATAAACAAAAAAAGAGGAGTAAAGTAATTATGAAAACAAATCATCCCACGAGCATTTTTCATTAATACTCTTTAGGAGGCTGCAGAGGCAACATGAATGATTTGCATAATATTGCTTTGGATTTCTGTGAACATATGAACGAACACCTTTTTTTCGTAAATAATTAAAAAGTATTAAAAAACGGGAAAATCTTTAATTAAAACAGTTCTGCGATCATTCCGTTAATTTTTTCCACAACTTTAGAGTAAGCCTTTGATCTATCGATCAAGTTTGGAGTTTTTAGTCTTAAGTGTCCTAATCGTATATTGATGGCTAAATGATTGAGCATAATGAGAAATTCCAGATGTAAACTAAAAGAAACACATACAAATGCTACATACAGAATTAGAAAGACCATGATTTCGAAGGCAAATCGTGTGCCATAAACACACCTGTTTTCTTGAGGAAAACAAACTTTCTGTTTGGTACTAAGTTAGGTTGGTTCTGCTGCTGTGTGATATGTGCTATTTGTTCAAGGCTTAGTAAAACAATGGGTCTGTCTATGACCCGGGCAAGGTTGATTACCAAAGGTGCGGAGGAAATTTTGTTGGTGACATCATTTGCGAAAGCTTCGTTCTATGCTAAACAAACTACAGATAAGGGGATGTTGTTATTGTGGTTTGGTAATAGGATATGCAAAATTCGCAAGGTGCGATAGAAAAAGCTTAGATACCTAAATCTGCAGAGTCTTGAAACAATACTTTCAAATTATGGTTTGGGTTAATTTTGTTAAAGGAAGAAATAAACACTAAAACAATAGACATTATATCTTTTAACTGTGAGCTGTTTACATTACATAAAACGTCGTAGGTTTAAAAGAATCACGATACGCACTACAAGTCTATCTAATGGAATTAGTGCGAGTTCTCGAAGTAGAAAATAGTGTTAAATATAATACGTGCTTCACTATTATTAATTATCTCTGACATCACAGTAGTAGCTTATTTTCTCTTCGCAAACACATCGCGATATGGTTCTAATCAAGATTACATTGAAGAACTTTAATCAACGATAATGACCTGAGGTAATTTATAACCTTTTGAGTTAGCTCGTGCTTATCACCATAATGCTGACGATCCTAATACACTGAAAGAGGAAACCCGTGGCTAACACTATCCAGGTAGAATTTAATTTGCCCATTAAAAAATAAGCTTATAAACACATTATGTAAGAATTTTGATATAAATTTGAGAACTGAGACTAGTTTCAATATATCTTTAAAAAAACTGTTTGTAATAAGCTGGGATCTTATTATAAACACACGATCACACAAGGCGTAAGAAAGTAAACAATACATAGTTTTTCGCTTCGTAAACATAATAAATAGGCAGCTAGTTGTAATGGTAAAGCGCCATTTATCACGTGAACACAAGCTGGTAATGACCGGCTGGATATTAAATAACGAGGAAAAGTATTTAGTGGGAAATAGTAATAAAGAACAACTCTTTTTGAAAGTGCAAAAAGGTGTGTTATCACTATAACACAGACTTAATGATGTTCGAAAGGCAACGATGGCAGAAACGATTATGTCTTCACTTAAAACATTTTATCTGAAGGTTCGTCGATTGTCTGAGTGACTCATGGGAATAACCCGAAATGAATACTGTTCAAATAAATTGTTTGCTTCGTAACTGAGTAAATAGAAACTTGACTATCAGCTAATTTATTGGATTCTAGCTTAATCAAATATGTGACAAGCAAGTTTCAAGTTGGAATTTTATGACCTACTTTATAATGTCCTTTAAAAATGAATTTTCATCCAATAGAACAGAATCAGAAAGTCAATAATCAATTCAAATAAAGCCCAAAATTCACTGGCGATCCATGCACTGAGTTGATCCTCGAAAATACTTTCTTGCACGGGAATATTGTCCAAAACATATACGTAAAAGAGTTGTAGTTTCAAGTAAATTAAACAATTCAAATGAGTTAGAGAGAATACACATATAATGTAGGCAATTAAGGCAAAGTTTTAAGTAAGCTAAGTGTCTAGAGCTAACGCAAGCAATTCCCTGCACAGAAAGTAAGTACGGTGTCGCCGTCCTAAATTAGTAACAGCCAGGCCCTTAACCCTTTCTACTCTCACGCGTCATAATCAGATGCTTTGTTTGCAGTCTAATCTGTTTGTCGTCACGAGTACGCCCTTGGGCTTATTTCGTTGTCTTAATTAGAGTGTTGTTTATGAATTTAGGACGTTTTCATAGTTCTCATTGTACCAAAGTGCCGTGGATATGTAATTTATTTAGACATATTATGCAAATGTTTCGTCCTTTGTGAATTTCAAGGAATACGAAAGCTTTTAAAGAGTCACAAGCAAAAGACATTATCCTAATTCATAGAACTTTCTGAGACTTTGTTCCAAACAAAGCCACAGTGTTAATAGTATCAAGGGCGCTCTATAATGTAGTACAAGCACTTTAAAATTCGTCATGTTTCAGCGTTCCCAATATTGCATTATTATGGAACACCGCCAAATCGGCAGGACAAAGGCCTGAGCAGGGGTCACGAACCTTAGGTAACTCCGGATGCACCTACTTTAAATTACAACTAAATATTAGGTCCCTATAACAAGAAAAGTTTGATCCATGTCCCAATTCCTTTTGCCATTGAATTTACCTGTGAACCAATGCAATTTATAATTTATTTTTAATCACTACGAATTCATACATACTTAATCGAAAAATTCTAACCTTCAGTTTTTTTTTAATAATTGTATTGTGAGTAGCGAAAATGCTGTAAAAATATTTGCACGCTGGAAACATAATAATATTGAGACAGATTTTTGTAGACCTGATTTTATGTAACAACTTAGTTCTAGTTTATTCTGTTTTGCTGGTACATTATCCGCGTTCATGTATAGAGCACTCGAATTATAATTAGTTAAACATATCTAGTTCTTTTTAATGTTAACGTTCACCTTCGAAATATTAACATCCCTCGCTCATTAAATTCCTCTTACTCTACATTTTTGGTGAAATGTAGAGCTATAAATATGCATTATGTATGTAAGTCGTTTTCTTTTTTGACTTTGTGAAAATGGTGATATAATAATTATGCTACATGCAGTATCAAAGACTGGACCACATATTGTCTTGTACAAATTGTGTTATTATTATGTGACTACATGAACTAAACAATAATGTAGCACATAGGTTTTGCGTGCGACATGTTGCTTTTATCTGTACTCTAATTGTTCCGATCACATTAGCGTGTATTTGACTCTCGTGTTTGTAGTCAGACTATCTGACTCATTCATGGCTAGTCAAATGTACGCGATTGTGATACCAATACTAACTAACACCTCTAGCACCTCGACATCAAGGTCTCTACTCTACATATTCACTACAGTTAAGTTAGAAATTCAGTCCATATCCATTGGCTACTTCGATCGTGATGAAATCATTTTGCATACATCTTTGTCTGATGACATTACAGATCCACCCACACTGCGGCACAAACCAAAACGAACCGCAGAATGACGTAATATCCTGCCTCTAAGTCTCGTAATGACCTTAAAGTATTTAGCGATTGTTATTATTTAGATAATGTTTAAACAGACCGCGTCGTTAATTAGACTTGGTGATTTGCATTGGAAAGATAGTGTCTATGCATAAAGTATGTTTCTCTTGTTGGCTGGTTGAAAAAGACGACAAAAAGGAAACAATTTAAACGAATCAGTATTATTGTATGTGGCTACGCTTTAAACCGAGTTAATATAGTGAGTTAAGTCGGACTCCGAGTCCGAACAACCACGTTGTGTTCAGGTGCGCGCGCGTCGCACTTTTTGTGGACAGTGTCTGAATTGTATAAATGATATAATGTCAGTTAGTAGTCAGTTCTGATTCAAAATGCCATTTCGTGAAACAGAGGAGACATTTTATGATGCCTTGTCATACAAAGTGAAACATTCGAAACGAGTATTTTTCTTAGTGTAAGTTATCAACTGTTATTTGTAAAATATAATTATGTAAGTACTTCAATATTTCATTGAGTTTATTACGTACGAAGATTAAGGAAAGCAAAGAACTTAATCGATACAACATTAATTTTCAAGGTAGTTACCGCTAACAATAAAACCATCGGCATTATTTTTTTATATAAAATACTCTCGTCTCAGCGAATTCTGGAGTGATATATATGACCGTGAGTAATGACTAATCAGGATGCATCTTATCAGACTATTTAGGCTCGAACAATCACGAAGCTGTTGAACATGATACAGTTCTGTCAGTTCTCTGTATCATAATAACGGGTGTGTTTAGCTTTGATCGCGTGCTGCGCGGCAAACACAACAACTGTATCTTTGCAGCCAAGGTCAAAACTTAACACCAACGCGATTAAATTGATACAATTGGAACTTATTGTGTAAAGACTTGCGATAAATTAATCCATTGTCTAATGAACGGCGAATCTCTACCAAAGCTTACTCAAAATTTCTGTGAAACTAATTTTAGTCCCAAAAGAAATATATTTTAGAAGCAGCATATTCCGATCAATAAACATTCTTGCGAAATTGATAAAAAATTTGCTGTGCGATGAAACGGTTCGCAGCATGTTTACATTAAAGAGAATGAATGGAACAGCAAAGAAAAATGTTGATTGGTATAATTATTCTAATGTTTATGTTTTTTTTCTTTGATGTTAACAGAGCGTTTACATGATGTTTGTGGTTTTTGTATAAATAATTTAACCATGCGATCACTTGGCAACGAATACGGCCCCTCAATTTATTACCTCTAGTTCTGGTACTCACTAAAATCGGTATGCTATAAGGTATAAAAACCAAGTTATGCCTATGGTAATGCGATGGAATGTTTTTGATGATACGTTAAGCTAGTAGGCTATGCCATTTCGCCTCTTATATTTGACAAGATTCAATCACGAATGACGTAATCGTCACTGTAGTGTGAGGCTATAAAACAGCTATACGCATACTAATAAACGATAGCCATGATACCGATACAATAGTTTCCTTACATATTAACTATGGACTTATTCTTATGAAGAATAATGTAATTGCTTTCAAGGACCCGTGCATTTTCAGTCTAATTATTGCACTTCCCTATCTTGCAAGTAATTAATTTCAGATCTAACGTCCGATATATTTTAATTAAAACATATTTTAATGGAGCTAAACAAACAAAACTATATCGTTCTTTGGTAAGACTGTAAATTCATGTTCAGCAGTATTTTAAATGCATGGTATTGTTTTCAGATGGCGAGGGAGCATTTACAAGTTAGTTTGGCTCGACCTATTAGTGTTCCTGCTTTTATATTACGTGCTCAATTTAACTTACCGCTTATTATTAGATGAACATTCCAAAAGGTAAGAAAATTATGACTTGTTATAAAAATGTTTTACCTTAGACCCCTTTCCGTGCTTATCAAAGCATAACATACAAAGCTAGTTTAATTACTTTCACAGAAACCTTACGATACATTTCAGTGCGGGTGTGTATGTACCGGGAAATGAGAAAATTACGACTTACGGATTAGGAATAACATCGTTACACATGTGTATGATGTCACCGGTAGCAGTTAATCGTGCAGCTTGATTAGCATTTCAAATCTTCTACTGAAAAAGGTCGAAAGTAGACAAAAAATTACAAACAGTTTTGAGCCATATCGTAGCGAATGAAACAAAAAAACGCTAAGATATTCGTGTTGTAAGGTCGTTTATAATTTATAGTAAATTATAACGTAGCTACAAAATGACCATTCTCAGTGATTATGAACCATGCGCACGCTGATGTTCTAAAATTGTTCTGTTAATTTGTATCAATGTTGCTCTACAAAGCAAATACATTTTGTCTAGCCAAGTCACTACACAATACAATGTGTACTATTTACCTACACTTTTTCCTTTCAGGGTATTTGAGGGCGTTGTAAACTACTGCAGTTTTCATGGGAATGTGATCCCTCTGTCGTTCGTATTAGGGTTCTATGTTACTGTGGTAATGAACCGCTGGTGGAATCAATACACAACTATACCTTGGCCTGACTCGATCGCGGTCTTCGTCTCAGCAACTATACATGGCCAGGTATGTACTAAACTTTGAACTTGCAGTAAACTATTATTATGGTATTTTTTATAATTATTTGTCATTTAAAAATTCTTTTGCTACTACAGATGACTGACATAGCTTGTCGTTATTTCATACACGCTTGCTTGTATTGAACTACTGTGTTACTAAGGATTAATCGTTTTGCTTTTATAACTATATCCAATATGCTCAAAGTAGAAATTCGAAAGGTATTTCCGCTAATAGTTTTTATTAGATGAGTAAGACTACTTAGAAAAGATGAGTCGCCAAAATTACAACACTACTTTATGATCTGATGATGACAAAACTAATAGTAATCGTAGTTCTATAAAATATTATGATGTATTGTTTTCGTAGAACAATCTATTTAGCAAAATGATTGTCCTCATACGTTTACAGGCGTTTTTGACAATCAAGCTAATTGTTAAAAACGGTTCCAATGGAGAGAAAAAATAACGCCCAAGGGTATATTATAAATTATTACATGTAGTGTTAAAAGTGAGTATTTAGTGGATTCAGGTGTAATTTTATAATGCATGCACGTTTCAGTATCGTTTTGTTTAACCGTAATTATTCCCTGCAGACCGTATTGAGTAGTTACCATGCTTCCCTCGTACCAAGCGACTCTACATATTCTTATAATGTTTCTAATATATAAGTATGAGTGGATAAATTAACAATTTTTGTGATCTTATGCTCAGTCAGTCGTAAACCTAAGTTATTATTTGGCATAATTTATTAAAGTAACACTCATCATTTTAGAAAATCCAAGATAAAACGTTGATTGATGTTCGCTTCGCGTGATTCGCGTCGCGCCAAAAGTACATCTGTAAAAATCACATGTATAAACTTTTATAATTATATGTGATGATGTAATTTATAGAAATAGATTATTTTTAGCAGCAAGTAGTCATAATATAGAGTAGTCTCTATGTACTCGTATTTCCATATTGTGTCGACAAAAGACTTCCCCATATGTGTAATTTATTATTCATTATTTTCCTATTCAGACCTACAAGACGTCGACGTTAACATGCAATCTTGAGTTATCTTATCTTTTCAAATATGACGTGTGCAACTTGTGTTCTATAATAAAATGTGTGATAGTAAAAATTTGTGAATTTTGTGATAATATATTTTGCGGAAATATATTTATCACTATAATCTATTAGTAGTTATACTATTGTAGTTTATCTAATCAATGTATTTATAATCAATTTTCCCGCATTTTGTGCTTTTTTAGTTAGTCGGTATGAAATTTTAAAAGGTAGGTAGAGTTACGTTTTAATTAATAAAGACAGACAGAAAGAGGTAGATCGACTTGTAAATAAGTAAACGTGATACTAAAACGATCAACAGTAAATTACGTATTTATCAAAACTTCGGAAAACATAACTGATATATTTCAGATACCTATGTATCTGAAAGTTTTCTGTTACCTTTAACGTTGAACTAATCTATGTATATTCTGTGCCTATAATAATCCAGCTCCTCTAATAAAACCACGTTCAAAATAATGAATTCTTTAATATTTGTGTATTAAATATCCGTAAATTTGCATATGTAAAAATATATATCGACCAATGACATCATAACACGGATAGGACTCTATAATTAACGCCTTCAATAAAATTAAAATGATTTGGAGCTACAAGTACTCTAGCACCCATAAAATTCTTATTAATGAACTATTAGCGTACCATAATATAAACAAAAACATGATTGTAGGAATATGTTGTAGTGGAATAGAAAATAATGTTTTTTACTGAACTTGTCTCTACAATTTATAATCTGTAAAATTATCATACTATAAAAAATTTGGAACATTTGCTTGGTGCCTTGACACCTTGACAAACCGTCAGAACTACCAAATCGTTTTAAACTAAAATATCAAATAGGTTGTAGTAGCTAAAAGAATCCAAGTTGTTCGTAATATGTAATGAACTGTAATGTAGATTCAGTATGTTGATGTAAAGTACCAAAGGATATGCCTAGTTACTGATGCAATTTGAGGACAGGATGAGCGCGGGCGTCTGATGCGGCGGACCATCGTGCGGTACGTGTGCCTCTGCCTCACGATGGTGCTCACGATGATCTCACCCAGGGTCAAGAAACGATTCCCCACACTAAACAACTTCGTTGATGCTGGTCTCTTGTTGGAAAATGAGAAAATGATCCTTGATAATCTGAATGATAAGTTTCCTAAACCTTCGAAACATTGGTAAGTTTGTTTACAGCCTTACTACTTGTGTTTTGTATTTTTGGTTGTTGGATTTAACTTGTAACAAACTTGTTACATATTTAGGATTATAACTGATTGTGGTTCGAATTTTTATCTGTTGATATCTTGAACAATAAAATTTAATTTTTTTTTTCCTTTCATTCACGCTTGCTAAATATAATTTTGCGTCTTTTCAAATTATTATTATATTAAGTAACTAATAGATACTAAATAATGAGTCACACTTTTGTTACACACAATTTGTTTTTCTCCATACAATTGCTGACAACTGTATGTATTATGTTAAACTGTATTTAAACGAGGAAAGAAACGAGTTAAAACATTACCTTAATGGTCTAAAAATTAGCATCGATTAACAAAATTAGCGGCAAGTTGACTTAATTCGTATTAATTTACTAAAAATAAGATCTTAAGATAACACGTAAAATAATGGTAGTAGTTTTAAAGTTATCAGAATTATCAGAGTGTGTTACACATAATACGCACGCAGTTAATTCACTGATAACCTACCAGGAATTAAATTAATCATATTATAATAATAACTAATAATATTTACTGCCTATTGTTTACGGAATACGTTGAAATTCCAGGCTACCAATAGTATGGGCGACCAGTATAGTGACAAGAGCTCGCAAGGAGGGCCGAATAAGAGACGATTTTGCCGTTAAAACTATTATAGATGAATTGAACAAATTTAGAGGACAGGCTGGACTTCTTCTTAGTTACGACACTATTAGTGTACCTTTAGTGTATACTCAGGTTTGTGCCCATTATCTTATAGCATACATACAGTGCCAGCGTCATGGTGGGACGACCCCCCCCCCCCAGGGCGCCAAGTTGGGGAGGTGTTGGGGTCTAGAGTCTAAAACTCTAAACCATCTTGTGATCCATATCCTACATTTTGAGTGGTTGAGCCAAAAAAATACACTCAATATTTTGCGTTAATTGCCGTTTCACTGATACCGCTTACACACAGCATCACATCTGAGGGCATTTTACTGGAACTCGTAAAGTAAGACTGTCGTGTTTGTGGGAGTGAGACGCCGCTCTACACCATGTAGCGCGCTGTCTTGCTTTCACAACTGTTTGGTGTGATTGACCTCTGCAATTTAAAATTATTTTCTTATATTACAGGTAGTGACAATAGCAGTATACTCATATTTTATTACATCTGCATTGGGCAGTCAATGGGTTGACAATAAGTTACAACGCAACGATTCAGTCAATATAAGCAATATTGACCTATATTTTCCAATATTTACAACGCTAGAGTTCTTTTTCTATATGGGATGGTTGAAAGTGGCCGAGTCGCTTATCAATCCGTTCGGCGAAGATGACGATGATTTTGAAGTGAATTGGTTGATCGACAGAGATTTACAGGTAAAGTGAATTATTTAGTACCTACAGATGTGTTATCCACAATTTCATAGCAATAGAAATTCTCTACAACTTTTCGCAGTCCAATTCAATGAGTTTCTTTTGAGCTTTAAGACCACCAAAGCTTCACATCTACTTAGTGTTGGTAGAGACACATCAACTTCACAAAGAAAATTAATTAGTTATCCGATTGCGTTAAGCGAGTCCTGTAGTTGACTCTACCTTAGAAAGAAATTTTTAAGTGTATTCTAAGTATAAAACATATGCGTGACAGGTATCATACATGATAGTGGACGAGATGCACCACGAGCACCCGGAGCTCATCAAGGACCAGTACTGGGACGAGGTGTTCCCGTCCGAGCTGCCCTACACCATCGCCACGGAGAACAACCGGGAGGAGCACCCCGAGCCGTCCACGGCGCGCGTGGCCGTGCCCGTGCGACAGCGCAGCATGGTCCTCTCCGCGCCCTCCAACGTCAAGATCGACGAGCTCAACCCCTCCAACACCGTGAGTTACAAGTTCGACCCCCCAGAGGTTCGTTTAGACCCCTATTATGAGCATGCTGCACGCCCGGACTGTATGGAGCTTCGCAGTGTTCAGGTGTTCAGGTTTATGGTCCATTTTTCCTAACTATCTACTTACTTGCATTTTCCTCGATTTAGTACTGTTTTAAATATTTCATTTAATTAAGACTCTAATTTTGGAATGGTTTTCCGGTTGTTTACTCGTTACCGTCATTTGGTAACGTCTCTATTTTATTTGCGGTGAATGACACAATAACAAATAATAGTTACTTATAGGTTTGAATCATATGGTAATAAATATAGTATATTCTAACAATGTATATTTAACGACAATCATAAAATAGTAACTAACTGACTATATTATTTATGCTCTTACTTTATACTGCCTATCACTAACCTCGTAATAAATGTGCTGTAAATGTATGTAATTGTTTTGTTAAATTGTCATAACACACTGAATAGAATTAAAATGTTAACTGTTTTGTAGTTTAAATAATAATAGAAAATTATATAATGGAAAACAGCAATGTGTGTCGTTCTATAAATGAATTTTCAACTGATATAAATTTATCATACCTGCAATAAACTTAGGTGTAAAGTGTTAATTAATATTTTTTTCTAGTCCGACTGAAAATAATTGAAAAGGATTTTTTTCCTATGTACGCTTTGAATTTCTATAAATGATTTGAAATTAATTGTTACCAAGTTCCCTACTACTTATTTTTAATTGAATTCAAATTAATTCTATCGATGTAAGTTGCCGTGTGACGATGTACGCTGCTTATACTTTCCAAGGTATTTGTGGGTACTTGATGTCTTGGTGTTTACTTCACACTGTCAATGCTAATTGTCCGTTTTGTTGGAACTGCTCATATTCTACTGCATTATGTCGCTGTATATAATAAGGCATAGTTTATTTTGTTTTCCTACTAACTCTATCTCGTAAATATCTTATCTTTAATTGTAATCTAAGTAAGACTCTTGACAAAAAGATTGATATCTGTTCTTTATCAAATGCATTACCTTTAGATAAACTATTCCGTTTACTGTTATAACTATTCTCTTTCCAAGTGACAATACATCGTTTTCTTTATGTAACTATGTTTTTGTTATGCTAACAGCAATTGCAAATGAACGACGATGCTGTTTCTGGCATCCATTTCATCGTGAACCGCGGCAGCAAGCGCGGCAAGAAGGATGATAGGAACTCTATGGGCTCTACAAACTCTATGGCGTCGCTACAACAGACCCCCATGACGCGGACCAATTCAGTTACTTCTATGCTAAAGAGGCTATTCTCAAAAGACGACCAAAGACCCATGACGGGGTCGCAGACAGATGGTGGTGGTATGTGTCGTTATATTTTGTCACAACTTTAAAGCAACACTGAAGTTTGATATAGATATTAATTCTATTTCGCGGTAGTTTGCGAAAGCGTTCCCGCTTGGCCCCCTACTAAAGGAACCGGGGAAGTATTTCAGTGGTTTTAGCCGGTAGAAGTCCGGCACACCCCTTCGCCTTCCCCCGGGCCAGGGGCCCGAGGGCAAAGTACGTCCATGAAGATTTCCACTGGAAAAGAAAATATATTATTTCCCTTGCAAACTCACAGTAATTACTTATTTGAAAACATCTTAAGAACTCGCCTAAAGTTATGAAAGTTGGATCGAAGTTCTTATACACCCGTTAAAACTGTAAAGGCGATACAGAGTATAATTTACCTTGAAAAGTCATTGTTGTTTAGCAGGCGATAACTTGTTACTTAGCAATTCAATATGTAGATATATCTCGAACGAATCTCATGGAATTTACATACCTGAGCAATTTACTGCTAATTATCTTACATGCATATCATCAGTTAGATTTATAGACTGAACGATTGGTAGCATATTTTATTGCTATAGGAGATCTTTTGTTTTTTGCCTATTAAGTATAATGGTTTCTTTAATATCCTATCCATCTTGTCGTCTTTGTAAATATTACAATTATGAGAACTAGATGCAATCTCTTGTATCATGAATTTCCTTTTCTATTTAGCTTATATCTAAGTATCTTATATTATCCAATTAGTACGATAATTATAATCACATACATTCCAGGTTCTCGGTTCATGATATCTGCCAGCAATCCAACGTTGAACAAGCCCGCCACGGCCGCCGGAGGCAGTATGAAGATAGCTAATGATATTATTGAGGAGGTCGACGAACAAGCAACCATCACAAGTATGGGGAAACGACCTGAGGCTAGGTGGGTTCCATTTAAACAACGATGTAAATTATATTAACACGACGTGAAGACGTAACAATTGGTAGCTAGCACGTCGTGACTAGAAATAGGAAAATTAAATGAGGATGTTATTAAATATGATGTATAGACTGTCGACTATGCAAGTCAAGGTTCATAAGAAACAGATCAAAAGAAAATATGAGTTAAAGAGTAAATGTTTCTTTCTTTACTTTTTACACCGATGCACAACTGCACCTAGGTACTAGTTCGTATACCGAACAGCAGTATTATAAAAACTAAGATGAATAGAGCTACAAACAATACCAAATCGGGAAATCGTTGTTATGATTGAACTAAAAACAGAAGTGTTTTTACGTGAAATCAATAAGTATTGCATTCGTTGTCTGCGTGGCCCGATACCATTACAATACAATAAACTTGTAATTGTTTTTACAGGCCAACAGCTATGAGTTTGTTTACACAAGTACCTCCCACACCGAGCGAACCAGTAGATGTGCCTTCACGGAATTCAAATAACAACAGCTCCAGTAAGTAGCAATTATTTTGTTTAGATTTTCCTGTTTTTTGTTTTAATACGAAAACTTTACCGCATAAAACATGATGTACTATTTGCCAATTTCATAGAAAATGACTACTTAATCATTGTATAATTAATTGTTACAAGGTAACATATGTGTAGTTTGTAGTTTACGTGCTAAATATTGTTAATGAAGATTTCAGCTTGGGATGATGAATTGATGACGGTTGCTATTACCATAATGTATTTTACTCGCACGCTGACCTAGTCCTTAACTAGTTCATTAAACATTTACAAATAAGGCCCAATCATGACGCCCCAAAACCAATAAAATGTCTTTTTTTCTCACCTCAACAAAATGGATAAGAAACTTACATCACGTACAGTTTGTATTTGTTCTAATAGAACATTTTTAGTTCCCCATTTTGGTTTTATACTTGGTAGCGGGGATAAAGTCTACAGTCCGTACTTATTGTGTTTGTACAGACGGACGGTTGTCATCATCGGCGCCGACGCCATGGAACGCAGTAGGCAGCGCGGCGGGCGACCTCAGCCCCACTGCTCAGTCCATGACTACGCAGGACTCCTTCAGCATACCGGCAGAGCGACCGCGCCTCGACAGCGATGTCGGCCCTTCACTCAGCGCCGCTGGTAGTCAAACCTTGCGTAAGTATCATGCATTGGTGACCAGATCGAAAATACTATATACTACATCTCGTCTTACTGAATTAGAGATAGGGTTGAAAATTACCAAACTTACATGATTGGGAAATGACTTTGCGAAGTACACTTATAAAAGAGCTAGCTTTTCGCCCGCGTCGAGGTCGGTTATATCGCGTTACCAAGAGAACTCTTCAAAAATCTGGGATAAAAACTATCCTATGTTCTTTCTCAAGGTCAACTCTATCTCTGTACCAAATTTCATTAAAATCGGTTGAGTGGTTTAGACGTGAAAGCGTAACAGACAGACAGAGTTACTTTCGCATTTATTATATTAGTAGGGAAGTAGGGATAATACCTACAACTCGTTAACATTTAAGAAATTTGTAAAAACAACTGGTAAAAAAGTCAAGTGCTAATGAGCGTTGAGTGTATATTATTATAGTAAATACCTAATTCAAATGTGGGTGTTTTCAGTGGACGAAGCTGATGGTGGAGAAGATCCAGACATGGACTTCAACCGGTTGCGCAGCATACGCGAGCAACATCGCCGTGATAAATACCTTCAGAAACTTATGGCGCGCTCTGTGAGCGCACAACAGGTAAACAATACACATTCAAATAATTTTAATATAGCATAACAAAAGTAAATTGAATCTTTACGTCAAGATTAGCCTATTTGTAGTTCGATACACGAGATAATAAGGTTTTTTTTTAAGATTTCCTATTATCATTCTATCTCTTATTTTACAGCGAACGGGTAGCATGGAATTAATAGACAATGATCTTTTACTAGAAGACCTCCTATCGCAATCAGCAGCAGCACAGAAGAAAGACGATAAATCAAAGAATGATCCCAAAGAAAACACTACTTGACATAGCAAAAGCTTCATATTTCCGTGGGAAGGCGCGGAATTCTGAACACCTCAGCACAGTTCAGTATTAGCAAAATGTGATACTAATAATGGTGCATTGGATGTATTGATATTAAAAATGTAAATATATAAATCATTTTCACCATTATCTTTGTTTTATTATTATTAAAGTTTTGATAGTATTGATATACCTGGCTGGTGTAATAAAATGTAGCCTGTAAGCCTGAACACGAGCATGACATGCAATTTAATTTCGTGATTTTGGCCACATCGGGCATTGTAACCATACTTTAATATTCGTCTAGGCGACTCGCTAGTACTTCGATCATTTTTATTAACAACTGAGCTGATGAATTGCGACGGCTGCGCTTTTCACATACACAAATCAAGGAGCTGGCTATAAACCTAACATAATATGAAGATACACTAAAGTTAATAACAAAAGCAAAATAACATATCCATACTTCACTCAACAAGCTCCTGTCACACACATTCAATGACATTACACACCCTTCACTATAACATTACACTCGCACACTAACATTCTCAAATACGGATTCCCTCCCACACCTCTTATTGTTTTGTAAATTTTAGAAGAAAATTAATGTTAACTTCATCTTGATTTACAGTAAATTGTATTGGAAAAAAAATCTAATCAAGCAAAACACTTATGTAAAAGGTCTCGTAATTATATATGGTTAACATTTTAAGTAGCTGACTCTGATTAAACTGGAAGCTCAACATAGTTGGAAAAAGGCTAGGCTGATGACAGAGAAAGGCTAGATTCTCCAACCTGTGATCTCAACCCATTACATTTAACCGCAGGTGTGCATATTTTTAGGGTATCTATAAAATAAACAACAGTATTTAGATGTTTAAGGGAATTTATTAAGCTTAATTGTATTAACAAGCATCAGGCTTACAGCTTGAGCTTAGTCCTCCTCCAGTGACGCCTCTTAGCGTTGTATCTGAAACAATAATATAGGTTGGCATTACCAAAACATTAAAATTGTAAGTGTGAACCAAGCTCATACATTAAGGAGGATATTTTAAAGTGCCAAAGAAGTGATCATTACTACCAAACCTTTAAAAAGCACCTATAATTTATATGTTGCAGAGGTACTTATTTAAAAATACAGTTTCACTAGGTGACAAAAATATGGGCTGACTGCCAGTAATAGGGACTATTTAACTTTTGAGTATGGACATGGAAAGGAGAGAATATTTGGTATTCGTGATTTGGGTAGGTACCAGAGCACTATCACAATGTACACTCAGTGGACCAAATTCTTGAACTTATGACTCTGTAGTCTTCATCCTACTGAGAAAATAAATATCTGAAACCTACTTACTGGAATACAAATCATACCAAATACTGTATCATTTAGTACTGTGTTTATAATCTGTGACCTGGTCATCACTATTGTCTACACACATTTTGCAATACTTATAAATGGGTTACACAGGTAAAAAAGTTAAGGTTAGGTTGAATATTGTAAACCAAATTAAGTAATATTTTCAATATATCTATGCTCTATTTTTCAATATCTAGTTAAAGAGATGCTGATTACCAGACACGAGTTAAATGGTACGTTTATATAAAAACAGCGGCAGAGTTGTTCAGTATACTGTACATATTTCCTACTACTCCTTACCACAAATCATCATCGTCAATTCATTAATTCTGAAACGGTGTAATTTCGATGGAAGCAGTAACTAACTTGAAATATTAACAAAATAACAAATAACGAAATATTTAGGGTGATAAATTACAGAATGTTAGAACAAGACTAAAGCTTTAGGATAAGTACCTGCCTCATCCAAAAAAAACCCAGGCCTACCTCTGGGATTAGCATTTGACTTGTAGTTAGATGTTTGTTATAGGTTTTTAAGTTAAATTACTAAACTTTATCGTACCTGATAGTATTCCCAGTGCGCATACGGACCCATTGTGGAATGGGTCTGTTTTGTTTCAGCTTTTTGGCAAGCTTCCGCTTGATAATAAATGTCTTGTGTGCCGACTGAAATATAAATATACACATACATCAATTATTAATTCGTCAATTCTTAAGGATTCACATAATATTTTAAGATTTTACAGAAAAATATCACGCACCATTTTGCCGACTACAGCTGTCAAAACAAAGTGGCAGAATTGAACGACCGTAGAGGGCTTTTTGCCTTTTTCGTAGCAGTCCTTATCACAGTGCTTTAAACATTAGGCTTTCGATCCACAGACTGCAAAGGTCGAAGACTGTGTCTATGGTTACTCATTATTGTGCGTAAGTGCGTATTCGTTTAATTTAGCTGCCTGATATATCGGATAGGGTCAGTATGACAATCTTCAGAGTCGGGGGCTGGCCCTGAAGCCGGTCATCCACTCATATGGGCGATTGATGATCGCACCATAACATTAATACAGGCACATTATCTTATATAATTAACTAAGACAAAAATATAAACTAGATGTTTGTTAACTAAATAACAAAACTACATCGAAATTCTCTGAGCCAAAAATCATGCTAAAAACAATTGCATATGAAATGACAGACCGGAAAGAAAAATATAAACCTGCTTAATGTCTATGACAAGTGACACGAGAATGTCACTGTCACTTTCGACATTCACTATCTCACCAATAATGTCAAATCTATTAAACATGAAGTAAAAGTATCACATTTAAATACTTATAATAAACTAAAAAAAAAAACATAAAAAAAATGAATTTCTTTAACCTGAGTAAATTAGCTACAACTTTGAATTTCGGAAGTTACGGGAGATTTTTGGAATGCCGAACTGCTACAACGAAAACAATAATAACAGCTGATGGGAAGGATGTTCCTAAAAGGAAAAACTATGAAAACAGAATAACTTTGATAAGTCCAGATAGTTCTGTTAGCATTACCGATTTAAAGAATGCACAAAGTATATCTCTAAGGCGTGAATTAAAACTTGTTAAGGTTCAAGATGTTGATTCTAAAACTAGACGACCAGTGTACAAGTGAGTATAAAGCTTCTCTTAAACTAAGAAATTTCATAACCTATAATCATACGCTAAAGGTAATGAATGAAAATAGTTCAGAATACCAATGCAACATGTAAAATTCGTTACAGATTGATGACAAATGCTGAATATCATGCAGAGGAGTTAGCAAAAAGAAAAGAAAAACAGGCCGCTCGTCAGAACAGTTTTATTAAAGGTGAAAAACTTTTGACCTTATCCTCAAGGATAGGGCAGCATGACCTGATGACTGGTGTCAAGAAAATGTTGAAACTGTTGGAAAAGCATTATGAAGTTAGAGTAGTAATTGCAGGAGATGATTCTGAAGCCTCAGTCAAATCTGTAAGTTTTTCAGTTTTCTTGTTTAAATAGAATCTGGTAAGAAAGAGATGATGATGAGATTGATGATTGCAGTTTTAAGTGGTATTTCATTTTTGGTTTGGTTTTCTAGAGACAAAAAGACACTAAGTATGATTGTTCACATTTTGACATACCTAAACTTACCTACCTTCTTGTCTATGAAATATTACTAAATATGTAACTTTCTTATGTTTATTTATTCAAGTTTCAATAATTTAGAATACTAACGTAACTCCATTACTTTTTTCAGGAGAAAATTTACTCTGTGATAGAGAATGAAGTTAAATCAGTCAGTAAGGTGGTCCAGAAGAGATTAAAGGGTAACAGTCTAAGATTTCAATTATTACCAATAAAAGAAACCAGTCCTCAAGGCTACAATAGTGATAGATCTCAAGGGTCTAATGCTGATAGTACTCAACCCCCGCTTAACGATAGTCCTAAAAACCAGAATAATGATAAAAAGCCACTGTGACTAGTGGCTTTTGTAGTAGTCCTAATGACAGTAAAATATACACTTTGGAATAAATATTACTTCAATAAAAAAGATGGTGACCCTGTAAAGTATTCAAAACCAGTAAGTAATGAATTTAATGGCTTTTGAGAGTTGTTGTGCTGTTACTACAGATACTGTCTGTCTGCATAATATAAAAAAATATATATAGACATGATACTTTAGTTTCAATAATTCGGGCTAGTACCTCATACAGTATGTGTACCTTCTAGCCCTGATTTAGAGCTTCATCAGTGGAATGCTAACACAATTAAAAATGTTCCTAATGTTGAAATAGATTTTTGAATTGTGTTACAAGATTATATATCCGAATTTGGTTGTGTCAGAACTCTCAAGAGCACATTTCTTTTATATTTACTACTTTCAAAACTAGTTATTACATGTCAGTTATCATTATCTGTATGTGTTTGAGTAGGTTTAAAAGAAAATGCTTCATAGATGCGTGTCTGCCCGTGTTATGGTCAATGGACATTTCCTATGTGACCTGGGTAAGACTTGCAATAAATAACTGGTATTTATGTTGAAATTATATTTTTAATGTGCTGATATAAAATCAGTGACCCCTGGTGTTGAAAAAAAAATGTAATAATGATTTTGATAATAACAATGTATTATCATTTAAGTTGTATTTGTGAATATCGAGTGATAATGTATCTGTTTATCAAAACATTAGATTTTCTTTTAGTTCATCAAGTTCAGTATCTGCTGATGTGCTGTTTAATGTAATGTAAGGCCGAGGTCGCACATACGGCGATAGCGACGTAGCGGCGACGCGAAGGACAAATAAATTTTGATTGTCGTCTCTGCACTGCGGTCGCCGACATATGTTTATGTGAGTTTGTTTCATCTAAATCGCCGTCGTATGTTACTCGCCGTACCAGTGTGGCCCCGTCACAACGCATTTTATCAAAGGTTTTTAACCCACTGATTGTTAATTCTTTTAAATTTTAGAAAATACTATTAAAAATTTGTTATTGCGTGTAAATAGTTTTAGCTAATAATATACACATTTTTTTTATCCATGGAATTGTACCTACTGTAAATACTACTTTAACTTGATAAAATGAAAGCCTTTTTAGATATAAATGTCATTTTTAATACAGCATCCATCTAGTCAGTCAGTTCAGTCACGGTAGAACCATGCGTAAAGTACACAAGTCTTGCTTGATCGGCTTCTCTCAATATGTTGTGTAGACCACTCACAAACAGACTTGTCTATCGTTACACAAGTCTCCACTCTGAACTTAGAACTACCTTAAGTCTAAATACATACGTTTTCTAACATAAGGAGATACATTCAACTATACAGTATGCTGACATAACTAAAATTCATAAATTAATGATTTATTTTTATCAGTTGGAGTTATCACAGATGTCTTAGAGATCGTTAATTCTTAAATGGTAGGAGATTTATTGGTAGCGTATAGGTACACATCTTAGACAATAATAAATTATTAATTGGGTGTCTATTATGGCGAATGTTAATTTTATTGCAAATCTAACTATACATTATTTAACAACTATTAAATATTTTCCTCTTTATTTGTCCACTTCAATATCGTATCTCGGTTTCGCGTAATTCTATTAAATAAAAAGAGTTTCCAAGTCCTAATAAAAAAATCTACTTAAATACTTGTTTAGTAAATGGACAAGAAAAAAGGAAAAAAATGGTAAATCAATAATAGAATACAGAAATTTAATTTAAAATTGCAAATGAAAATTATGCCTTCATTATTCTATTGTATACGGCGATATAATACACAATGCTAGTAATAAACATTAGCAGAGAAGTAGCATCCTAAAATAAAGGTATACTTGTGATCTACTTAGAGATTAAGAAAGCGTTCGAAAAGAAGAACACTTGAATAATAGTCGTTCTTAATCTAATAGACACTGCAATAGGAAAAATACTTAACAAATCGCTACATATATTAATGAACACTAAAACATTGTACCTACCACGTCTTGTACATTCGTACACTGAGTCGCTTCGTGTGTTATTCACATTGCTGGTAATGGCGTCGTCAACCGTTGTGTACAACCATAGGTTTTATTAGGTGTAAACGACATATGCGTACTGGTCCCGGCCGGCTGTCAAGGCGTCAGTGTTGAGGGTCCGGCCCCACGTGATTAGAGGCGATACGGTTCCCACCACGGGAGCAGCGCGTGCTGCACTTTTTACGAGGTCCTGCACCAAAAGAAATGTCTCATAAGATAAAAAACAATTGGTATCGTACAGTACTGATCGATCTTATCTTTAAAGAGAAAAAGGTTTTTTGTGCCTGCTTCGTAAAGGCGCCTAAGTATTTTTACATCAGCAACTACATTTTTCATCTGATTATTTATGTGTATTAAAGTACTAAAAGCATTATAATAGTACTAAAGTACACCAAAAGTCAAATCCAGCGGCTACACAAGAAATAATATAAAATGAAAAAAACTCTGTACAGGATAATTTGGTCTTTGGTTTTAAAAAAGCATACTTTTAACGTGCTATCTGTGTTTTTCCTATAGTTGATTTTCTTATGTATATATGTTATTAACGTACAACAACCTAGTTCCTGTCTAAACAGGCCAATATTTTAGATCTAAGATTCCAAAGTTCAAACCCAAATAACAATAATGATTTTCCTTCTTTTCCCGATCACCAAGGATCAAACATTGGCACCCACTAAATGTTCGTATGATCGTGCATGAGAGATGGCCAGATTCACATGAAAAAAAGACACCAACTGTCTCTATGATGGAATATGACATGCGTCATCATAATGATTGTAAATTAGCACCGCCAATTACCTACATGGTATTACGTCGGAACCTTCGTTTCTAAACATAGATTATGATGATGTACATAATAATTTATTTAATTGAAAACAGTTAGTATAAAGCAATTAAATTTAACATAACATTTATAGGTAGGTATTAGTTATGCAACGAGTTGTGCAATCAAAGCAAACGTCTCAGACATGAGACTAGGTAAGTACTTGAGACTAGGTAGGCATCAATCACATGCCAGATAATTCCACTTGAACCTTTTATGATGAAATACGTATGTAGATTAATCTTATATTGATTAATCGACTAGTTAGTCATTAGTGTGTGAAAAATTAATAAACATGCAGGAAGCATTAGTATGAGGGTTAGTTAATCGTCGCCACAATATTCTCATTGTTTGTTTTTACTAAAATAAAAAATAATTTTGTATCAATAAAATTTCGTAATAAATTTAATAGTTATTAACTGAATTCAGATTTGGTTCCTTTTCGGACGAAAATGCGTCTATTCTGTTTTGCACTCGAAATATGCATGGCAATGCATGCTTAATTCTAGAAAACTTGTAGATTTTCTGTCTTATAATTTGGTTTGAAAAAGAGAATAAAGTGGCGGCGAAGGACAGACACACCATGTTACCCATGAGGGAGGATCGCCGCCGGCCCGAGCGGCGCTTGCGCCTGCACCAGCAACGGCGGCCTCTCGCCCTCGCGCGCCCGTACCCGCGGCTCCGCGCCCCCGCCCCCCCTTCGCTGCCTACCGCCGCTGGCGCCGCTGCCGCCGCCGCTGCACCCTTCGACTCTGTAGCGCCCTGCTCCGCTGATCTGTCCGCTATTATGTGCGCCCCCATCTCCTCCAGTGGTGATTCTGTACTGTTGATGACAACAATTAATTAATATTTTTTTACGATAAAACTGCGTTAAGTGTATGCTGCATGGTGGTATAACTTTTCGTTGGTTTAAGTTTTATGAGAGATTTCGGGTGGAAATTTTGATTTCAAAGTTGACCACATATGTCATCATTTGAAAGGATCACAATTGTTTAATAACTATTACATATATACTTATGAAGGATAGGCTTAACTTACTAGGCACTTATGGAGCAGTATTCGCTAAGCTGCTCCCACGTACATCCGTGAGTGCAACATTCGTCAGCTATACCTCTGCGTACCTGTCGTCTTCTTCTCACCAAAGAGCCTGGTTGTTCCACTACTGAAACCAAATGAGTTAAAGCATAAAGCACCATATTTTATTTAGTATTTAATCTTTAAATTGATCGTGTGTTTTATGTGATCGTAAGCGTTTTTCCCACGAGTTCGGGTCAACGAGTTACATGAGTATTTGACTCGTGTAACCTGTTAACCCTGTACCCAAACTGATAAAAAACACAAACAAGATAAATAAATACAGATATAGGTATAAATTTGGCATATTGTTTTTATGATAGGCAAGCGTGATAGCCACAAGTCCGCTTGAATCAAAACACTTTGTAATCAAATAAAAATATCTATGCTTAATGTTACTTTTTATGAATTAAATTTTAATTATTGGTAATTGAGATGATATGTTATCGTAGCTAAAGAATATCTGTGCCTTACATGTCGCTTCTGATTTTATATGTTATTATAGATACCCAGCTATTGAAATATAGAAAATACAATATAGAAGTCTACCTGTCGGGGTAGACAACTGCTTTATCACTAGTAATGTGAGAAAAACTATTTTAAAAGTTGCTTATAATTAATTAAACATTTCTAAGAACATTCTTAGACGATAGGACTATCGTAAGGTCAAGATTATTATTATTTATTATTATATATTTATCTTTAAACAAAAAGGTAGGTAACTTATTAACTAAGCCCCACAAAACCGTTGCAATGGTTTGACTGTGGGGTCGATGAGTCTCTAGACATAGTTACTATCTTACTTAAATGTACTTATAACTAAATATATATAATAAAAACATAAATGAGTTACACACATGTGCACTACATACACACAGACACACATACATACATACATATATATGCGTGCATATACATATATACATACATACACACATTAACATACAGTACACATATGTACGACTCATAATATTTCTATATAATATTATTTTTGGTTAATTCGTAGGTACCTACTCGTATAATATGGTGCCATTTATTTTTATGTCTCAGATTGAATTCTATATGACCTCTCATAAATTGTTATTGAATGTTGTAAGCGATAACGTAAGAGATTAAATCTGTTACTTTGCGGATATTACGCGTCCTAGGCTCTGTCTATAAGGTCACTCTTTTGTAAGGGCGTAAAAAGTAACTTAAAAACTAGACTTCTAGAACTCTTGTTACCTATTTGGTTACTTGCTTTTAGGCACACTAGAATAATTTACACAGGTGAAATTAAGTAGGTACCTAAGACGTTATTAACGTTAAACGGAAAAGTTGAGGGTAGGTAGGTTGGGGATATTATTCAATTACCTGTGGGTGTATCCCATGGGCTGTTGTAAGCGTGGCAGACTCTGCTCATGATCTCGCTGAGTTGTCTTCCGCAGAACTTGAGTGTGGGAGAACTAGCCGCCTCTACTCTGCTGTCTAGGAGCACTGCTGCCGCCAACACGGCTAATTGCACTGCCTTGTTTACTAGCATATTTACTAATCTGGAAAAGTCAAACAATGATCCCTTTTATTTTAAGTCTTCCAAATCATTTGCTTAGACTGATATTGAATAGTGAATGTGCGTAACTTGAGGAGGTTTTCTGCTTTTATAGTTGAGGGCTAACGTGTAATTCGACACCGGCGCCGCCCAGTTGATACCAGATACGCATCTCTCCAAGGAGTTTTCATTTCCTAAATGCATTACTAAATAGTCTTTGCGGTGAAATGCACATTTATCAATTGATATTATGAAATGGCAGATTGTAGAGCCGATACAGTAAATGCAATGTTATATGAATAAGTGCTCTTGGGTAGTCTTGTTAAGTTCAAATGTTAAGTTACTGATATACATCATTAATTAAATTCACGATGTTTACTAATGATGCAGTTCGATGTGTAAATATTTAATTTTGTATTTTTTGCCGCTTAAATAATCTCATTGGACCGCATTTGGGTGCACAGGTACGAGTATATTAACCGCCTACCTAAATAAAGCTGCAAGTTTTGAATAATATGTCGAGCTATTGCTATGTGATTATCCGACAATTTGTTCAGAATCGTACAATGATGTTAATACATAATATATGTAGGGGAAGGTCGGGTAAGACGGGGACCTTAAGGTATTTCATAAATAAAACCCATCTTTTTTAATTGCACAACGTAGGAACTTTTATTAATTAAATAATCAGTCTTTCTTCTTTTAATAACAATCAGTCAAAACAAAAAAAAATAAGTTCTTCTCATAAAAATATAAACTTTTAAAAAATAACTGAATCACCCCATCTTACCCCACCTATAGGGTAAGATGGGGTATACCCCTGGGGTAAGATGGGGTATAGACTATTTAAGCGCCGTCATCTTCACAAACCGGGCAGATATGTTCAGCTTCGTCATCGCTGTCTTCCACTCCTGCACAGACACAATGCGCTCACTTGCCTCAAGTACGATAAGTGATACAAGTATGATAATCGGAATACAAGCCGCGACAGTATAGACATTCTGTATCTTCTTCTTCTGTGCCTTTTCGCTTTTTCGGTTTTTCAAGTTCTCTTTATTGTTATTTTTGTCATTTACTTTTTGTTTGTTACATGTGGTTTTAGTTTCTACCTATTTTAGTTTTCCTCTCATTCTTTTTTATATAGAAAAGCAGTAATAATAGCTGCTTTTCCCCTTCTTCGAACTTGTCTTGGTCTTTTTTCGGCGAATCGCGAATAAGGCATTAACTTTTTCGGGCTAACCAGATGGAATGCATCATTATCTATATAATCATTTACTGTTGCCTGCTTGAGACATGAGGTTGAAGCAGTTGGTGGAGGTGGAGAGTTTGCTAAATGATTTACGGCGGTGTAGCCATTTAAGCATCAGGAAATGACAACATTACTGTTTTTGGAACTGTACTATAAAAAAATAGTTAATGTTGAATGCAATCTCAATACAAACTGAATAACAACTCAGCGGATAAGATCGGGTACCTACCCCGTCTTGCCCCACATAAGTGTCCCATCTTTCCCAAACTGGACTTAAAAGTTGTATTGAATTTTTAGAGGTTATAAATCAAAAGAAACCGGCATGAATTAATGAGTTTACAATAGTAAAATAAATACAAATTAACAAAAGAAATATGTCACACATTATGTTTATCATACATTATAACAGTCATGCACTTTATATGCTTCAATAATTAGATAAAACCACTTCAAATTTTAAAAATGTACTTACCATGAAGAATCGTGCGCTCCTTCGAACAAACTTTTTGCGACTCTAACAAGTACTGATAAATACGACTAGATGGCGTCAAAATAACTTTTCAATTAATACTGTATTATATATTTTTGGAGGGTCCCCATCTTACCTCGCTACCCCGTCTTACCCCACCTTCCCATACTTAGGAAAAATGATGTTGCTAACAGAAGCCGTACGACCCCTTATTATGGTTTAACGTAAACATGTGCGTGTGATTCACGGAACACTGTTTGGTATAAGATATTTAAAAGTTTATACCGCAATAGGTATATCAAATATTATTTATATAGCATTGAAATGAACTGAGTAATGATGATGATTTCACTTCACCTTCCCCGTTCATAAAAATGCAAATCAGCCACTTCCTCTTATAAATTGTCGTTCTGAGAGTGTACTAGGGTGGGTGCTACATCACCTACATCGTTTTGTCCATCGTAGTGTAATGAGTGTTTGTACAAATAACGCATCGAGGACAATTCTATTTATAGAATGTACTTACGAAGCAACGTGAGAGTGAAGTACTGAGTGCCTCCTACCCAGTGTAGGAATGACAGTGCAACCACTTAACCAAATCTACATAGTAATATTGATGTGCACATGTACGTAGAGCCATAAGCGTGTACGAGTACCGAGTACGCTCGCCTGTAGTCTGATCACTCTCGATATCTGTGGCAATGTAGAGTGCAAGACCATTTTAGAGTCGTCTTATTGGTAATCTGACTATGTAGCTGTGAGTTATTTAATCTCAAGTTTGCTACGGAGAAGTTGTTGTAGCAGTCCTTCATATCAGCATGCCTTTTGTTTGGTATTTCCAAAGCATTTTTATTTAGGATTGTGTGGTGTTGATGTCATTTAGTTGTTAAGACTTTGAGACCGCAATACTCGTAGCTACAGAGTGTGATGATCGCGTCCAGTCGCGCTCGCCACTCGCGCTGTCGGCCGCGGGCCGCGGGCACTGCGGCGCGCGTCGGCGTCGCTCCAACGGCACGATGAGCCTCGTGCTCGTGCACTCGATTGAATAATTACTTGAATCTCTGATTGTATCTGTAGCCTTGCTCCTGCTTTAATGTTGTTCTATAACAGACTATTTTACTACGACGTTTGCTATGCTAATTCCCGCTTTTCTATTGTCAATTCATATTCTTCTTATGTATACTTTTGAGTTAATATACTTTCTAGTAGGTATCATATGGCATGGATTAGAATTGATTAGATTATCGTTAGACTCAAAGGTCACGTAATAGTGCCACTTACTAGGTAAGGTCATTTATAAAATAGATAGTATGGGTATGGACGTTCTTCAGTAAATTTAATGCTAGTAAATAAGACACGTTCTGAATAATTTTATTAATAACTGAACTTAAATGTTTGACATGACGTGTATTTGTCTAGCCGGTATAGAGCTGTTTTACATGTTTCAGGAAGTCGACCATTTAGATTTGTGGATTCTGTTAATAAATGATATTTGAAAACTGACATAAGTGATTACGTGTTACGCGTTTTATGTTTTTACTTACATAAAGCGAGATATAAACACGAGGATGCAGGTCGTTTGGTTCGCTAGATTTAAGATTATTGCGAATAGGTCGTGTTGTATATTATTATGTAATTAGCGGTGTCTAGTTGGATTCTAACCGGTATTCGTACCTGGCCAGTAATGCTAAACGGTATTTGTACCGCCGGCATAAGCGGTTATCACATGCAAACTTATTTAAATTTAATTTAGAGGAAAATTATAGTAGTTTTTTATGACCCACCTTAAAATTAATATTAATTTAAAATCATGTTGTTTTACATTTATCGAGTGTAGACCCTCACTCTCTTTAAGTTTAAATCTCCTTGTTATATTGTGATAAGCTGATTATCGTTTTGTTAAAATAATTAGTACTAAAAAAAGGAAAGGACTCTTGAAATATAATTTTCTTATTTCAAAAGATTTCGATAATAGTCATTAAAGTTAATTATCTTAAAACAAAAGAATAAGTAGTAACTCTACATTACATAAAAGGCGAGTTAACAAAACATTTCATACTTAGTTTAGGAAGGACTGAAGTATCATTTCTTGTTTATCATTTAGCAATCGCGAGTGTCTAGTGATTAGGTAAGCGTGTCCGTCTCTTAGCAACGAGACACGGTAGACGTCGGCACATGGCAGCAGACGATAGGTAACAAAAGATAATTGAAGAGTTTGCGGGGTCAAGTGTATTGTCGGCTTGCCCAATTGGTGAGACGAGTCGGTCACTGGCTTTGCACCGATATCGTCCCGAACACTATAATTATTATATAACTAGAATACAGGTCAGTTATAGACGGGCGACTCTACTTGTCATATTGGTTAAATTTTGCAAAATTTACCCCCTAATTATTGTTTTAGTTACATAATAAGTAGTTGATTTTTAGTCATTCGGCATCGAAAAGAGGAATGGCGTTGATGCGTGAATTATAGAGTCTGTTTTGTAGTTATACTCTAAACAAAGTACAATACGCTCCTCAACTGCTATTTGGAGATGTATGGTTTCATTCAACATCTCCTTTACTTGTCCTTTCGCAGAACACAGACAAAACAGGTCGTATTTAAGTGTGTTTATGAGTCAGGTGGGAGCTAAGGTGCGTCTACTGCCCGACATTCGTAGTCACGTTTCATCTCGAGTCAATACAATCGTCCGTAGTCCGTACTATAGTTACATCAACAAATAGAATGATAGTAGTGTCATGAAAAAATCATTAGAGGGGTGGCGTAGTATGTACGCATGTGACAGGTCCGTAGTGACCGCTTTCGACCTCAATTTAAACGTTGACCTGGTAAAGTTCAAACACCTAGGTGGCCGTACGACAAGATATACTTAACAACAATACGTTTATCGTCAGCCATCTTTGTTTGTATGAATTTGATCTTGATATTGAACTGCATAATCGATCAATCGGTGATGGAATACGTTCCTGTTTAAACGTTTCACAAATTTCTATACCTCCTTAAGGGATAAGTCATAAAAACTGAGTTATGTGTCTGAGCGGCAGGTTGAGCGACGAGCTGCAATAAAAAGCCTGGCAGTAAACGTGAAACTCGCTGGATTCGTCCACTTCTTAGAATTCCTATCGCGAATGGTTTCTAATTGTAACTACCTTACGACGTGCGAGGCAAGGCATATGAGCATGCCATTAAAACTGTAAGATTCTGACTTATCATTACAAGAGATAAAGTTGGATCCGCATCGCGTGTTTTAAAATATCAGCTTGTATTAATTAACTGGCGGTAAATTGACCATTAAATCTTTGTTGGCGCTTATTATTATGAGATAAGATTTTTTTGGTTTGTTATGATAATGTAAAATAACTTTAAAATTACATAATATAATCAATACATTGGTATATTTTACATTTAAACGGGTGACTGAAAATTTTACTAATCTGACTATTATGTAGTAGATTTTTGTGGGCACTATGTACTGATTTTTGCGTCTACATTTGTAATAAATACTTTAATGTTTTGCAGAGGTAATGAGTCAGGTGATAGTTATGGTCCATAGTTCCATCGATGATTTCTACGCACTGTTAAAAGTACACCAATCTCTAAGCGGCTCACTATGCGTGTCTTGTTGATAATACACCCGTATTTCATCGGATCGTATCTAGATAATGATAACTAAGTTGATATAGGTGTCGTGATAATCGTAGGTCAGGACCAATGCTTGAAGGCAGAGAGAAATAAACACTAGATAGTACTAATAAACACTAGCACAGTTAATGCAAAATGAAAAATAAATAGGAAACATGGAAAAAGATGATTAAAACATAAACAATCGATGCTCACTTCATCACTTTTTTACTGAGTGGTTTTTTTACAATATTAAATTAAAGATTGTGTAATTCAAGTTATAAATGATAATGGATGGAATTTAAGGGGTAGAGCTAACCATTATGAATTTACTCAGACTATGTACTAGGTGTACATTGAAAGATGTGATTATGAAAATTTTGAACAACGATGGTAATGTGCGTAAAATGACAAATAGCTTTTAGGTATATCTTCTTGTATGATATGCAATTAAATGAACTATAGTGTTACCAGGTGTTACATTATCTAGAACTAAGCTATTATTTATGAGGGCTAATGACGAATGCTCATGGTTAAATATGCGCCAGCTTACATAAAATTATAGTAAACTTATGTGCTATTTGTAAAATGTTTATGCATCACTTGTGAGAGTTGTTACAATGTTGCTAAAACTTGCTTAGTTAGATAGTATTTCTAGAATCGTTTGATGCCAGGAATGGAAAAGGCATATGTCGGCAGATGTAATGGTAGTACTCAGGAATGACTTACTTTGTGTTGGTGACTATGATCCGCTTGTTGACTGTTGTTGTTTGTGTAGTAGTATTGTGTCACTTGACGGCGTGGTCGGTAGCGCCGGGCTGCCGCGGTGACCGTGTGAGGTGCGAGGTGCGAGGTCGCGGAGTGCACACTACGCGCGTCGTGCACCGGCGCTGCTGTGGTCGCGCTGGCGAGTCGCCGCGTGCGCCGCGCGCGCTTATTATACGCAGACGGAGATGGGCGGCGCGCGCGCACCCGCCACGCCCCGCGCCGCGCGCCGCCCGCCCGTCGCCCGTCGCCCGCGCCACCACTCACCCCTGATTCCGCAATAAAAACATTTATGACCTCTCTTTAAAGTGATGACTCCAAGTCATTGACCATGTGTACGATCTTTGATGTTTATGTGCCAAAGAAGGCGTGCCTCTACATTTGTTTGTTTTAAAATTAGAAAGGTACATTGCGAATAACTGACGTCTGGGATGTGTCCCGACGTAGCAGAACGTTTATAATTCTTAAGTTAAAAGTTCCTTACTTACTAGTGGCTTTTATAAAGGTAATTAATTTAATATAGCCAGTTAGTTTTTTGGTTATGAAACACATTTAAATATCTACCGTGACACCATAGGTCACTGTCATTAGATCTGTACGTTTGATTAACACATCTAGTTTCTTCTTTACAAATTGATCATTCGCGTCTCAACGTCTATGAAACTAAATAAACCATTGATGACAATCCTGCGTAAATTTCCTCTTTACATGTTTTTACTAAACATTGGAATTGTTGCTGATGCTGATGACTAAGGTAAAATGCCAACTTTATATTTTCCGTTCCAACATTTACCATCAAAACCAACTTTCCTTAGAATATAATGTTGCAAAACAACAAAACTTAACTGCGAGTTGCCTTGGATAGCCAACACTCTCAACCGCATTATGTACTAGCAGTTATATCTAATATATAAAATTCCCGTGTCACGATGTTAGTTACCGTACTCCTCCGAAACGGTTCGACTGATTTTTATGAAATTTTGTATACATATTAGGTAGGACTGAGAATAGAACAACATCTATTTTTCATACCTCAAAGTGACAAGGGTTGCCCACACTAAAATTTATTTTTTTATTTTTTGGACTATATTGTCTGTTTTCATTTTTTTATACTGTAGCATTAAAAAATAAATACAACTAGAAAAAAACATCGGCAAAACAACGTTTGCTGGGTCAGCTAGTAATATCTAGTATTACCATCTCTTTTTCATTCACGGGAAAACTTGGTCCTTTTTTGAAGACATATGCGGGGACATAGGTCCAATAAGCAGAGGCCTTGCCATATAGTATGTACGAGGGGCCTGCTCTATAAACAGGCATTGACGGCCCAAGGTAACTACCTATTACTAGAAATAAATTAAATACTATAAATTATTGCAAATTGGGAAAACAAAACTTCTAATGTGTTCTATTTGCATAGTTATGTTTAATGAATGCCTTTCCATCATAAACTATGGAATACGTCCCCTCTGTAGCCAGCCAGGTATGGTAAGAATGATATCGGAGTCCCCTTAATGAGTAAACCCCTGGGGCATTCCGTTGTGTCGCTACTCACTTACCGCTCGCCACAAACTGCCCTGCCAATATGGATATTCTTTCCTACCAAAAATAATTAACAAAATAACTTATTAATAGATCAATGTTGTAATTTGAAAGGTCAGTTTTATTTAGTACCGGTAATGCTTGAGCACCTACTTAATAGTTGTAAGAAGGGTAACGGTGCCATTACTGTGTTTTTCTACTTTTTCAGGCAAAGGCAAGACAAAACACTTCATCAATGTTGACCAATGCTGGAAAAACCTGAAAATCAACTCATAGGTAGTTTAAAACTATGTTTATAGATAGATTTGCTTGAATTAAGTTTATTTCTTTCTGAATTTCTGGATCAGCATTCTATAAATGCCAGTTTTATTCTAGCAAGAAATAAGAAATAATCGGATTAACGGCGACTTTTTTCATAAAACCGGACTCTACGGCCACGTGCGGCCGCCCCGGCCGCGGCTCGTTTGACTTGTTCACGCATTTAATTTAAATCTTATCTCATCTAGTGATGTAAAGCGGTAGTAGCCTTACCGGTACCTTATAATTCCCTAGCACTGATATAAATAATGCACTTAAATGTTTCAGCAACAGCATTAGACAAGATAGAGCCAAGAGGTTCTTACATCTGATAAGAACCTCTTGGCTCCATTTTGTGACCCTAAGATATTTATCGTTTTAATTTAGAGTACCTCTGTATTTTGTATATAAGTAGGGTTTTATCAAACTTTGCCAATGCACCTACTTATTGTTTTCTCTACATCCCCTTAAGGTTGACTGGTAAAGAATGCCTCACGCACTAAGTCCGACTTCGTATATATAGAAGAATTTTATATGTATAAGAAGTATAAATAAATAAATAAAATTTAATAATGAAAGCGAAAATTGTTATACTTACTGCATTATTTATTTAGAGTATGATTGCTACGTATATTGAAATCAATTTGAACATTTGAGTGTCAACTCTACATTTTTTTACTCTATAGTCTGTTTCTAAAGGATTTGTTTTGAACTAGTACTAAGAAAAACAGCCCTTACGAACACTATCGGCAAAGCATTCGTATTGTAGTCGTGTCATAATTTGTATGAAGAACGTATGGCGCGAACAGCGATTATAGTGCCTTCGATTTATAATTTGCAAGAAATAATTCTAGGTAACCATCTTACTTCTACTAGTACAGGTAAAGAAAACGGATAAATTTACGGTTACTGATGATAGCAATCACAAAATCGAGTATTTTTTTAAAATCGAACCTTTTGATACCTCTTCAGGTTCATTTATTAAATTACTACATTGTGAAAATATGTCGTGTTGGAGGTACTTCGATCGTAAAGAGTGCTCGAAATTCGCATTTTCCGAAAAAACTTGTTTTTAATTTGAACGACCATAAAAGCGTGTTGTCATACATAAAGCTACTCTAATTATAAAATATAGCTGTTCACTATCTGCCAGTGATTGGTTAAATTGGTATAGTAAGTCTGAAGTCCCAATGTGTCATGATTTATCAGTTAGGCGTTATCTGCACGGTCAGGTGTAATTGCGGTTATCTGTAAATAACTTTATTGTAAGCACTAGGGAGGCGTGGAAGTATGTTTTTAAGCCAGTAATTACTAAAATACGATAAATTATATATGTTATCAGAAAGAAATTACTCTTCTGAAAGTGTCCACATATTCATTTTGGGAAATGTTTACATACTGAGGTAGTACTTTTTCGTTAAAGGCAACTCCTACTATTCCACCTAGCTACGTCATTCACACGCATGATCAGAATGTAGGTTTTGTTATTTTTATATGGATTTAGCGAAGTGTGCATGTTTTGCTACGTGACTGTATTAACTACACGTACGTGTCAGTGACTTCATCGACACTATAAATATATCGGATTCTTTGCAATAATTTGTAGTGCTCAATATAACCGAGCTATTTACAAACAAGGTGACAATTTATTGACAGGACACTGTATGCTAATGAGAATTAATTGCAGTGAAATTGTGTTGCTCCTCGTGTCATGTACGATTAGTTTGATGAACTGCCTTTTGTAGGTTGTTAAACATTACTTTATTACTGTAGCACTTTGTTCACACGGAAACAGAATAGTCGATCTATGCAGTCGTGCTACATACATTCCAATATGCTTGTAATCCTTGAAAATTCAACAGATTTTGCACTTGTTATTGTTTTAACACAGTTCTGAATTATCATGTAAATATTTTGTTTCTTGAAAATGTTAAAAAATACTGCGGCTAGAGAAAGAGAAAAGTTATAATAATATTTCACCTTCCGGAGATCTACTTAACTGACAAAAGGAAGATAATATAAAATTGTTACAAAAATCGTTTTTCCGGGGTTTTGCCAATATTTCGCTTTTCATTAATTAACTATAACAAAAAGTCATTTATATAAATATCGATTACATACACGTTTTTTCCTTGTTAATATTATTTTCAGAAATTATAGGAATTTTAAGGTTTCAGTTTAAATTTATGCAAGTGCCTTTTAAGGATGTGAGTTTAATAATGGTTAGTTACCTACAACCTTTACATACAATTAATTTTAAGTGTAAACAATTTTCCTCATCCTGAAAACAAAACGTGTGATATTTATATCGACACAATAGCCGCTCGTGTAAAATGTTCGTAAGTGGGTGGAAGATCTGATAACTATGCTAATGTTATTTGCGTAAATATAATCTGTTCGTTATCATTCCTGTCTATTCCACAATTTAATTAGAGAAGACACGCTTGAAAGCTGTCATGCAGGCGCCTTCAGACGCGCCTACATGTTTGGGGGGATCCTATTTGTTTTCACTACGAATGTAGGCGCCACTAACAGATCGATGATGTTATTTATAGTATGACGATAGCCTTAAATAGTGTTCGACTGTTCATAAATAGAATTATCAATTCGATTCTAAATTCTGTATAACAGTAGATGGCATGATTTTTGAAAGTCCTTAGCGCGTCTGGCTGTGGGGTACGAAATTGGTGTACGTGATGCCCAGCGGCTAAAAATAGCCGTGTGTTCCTGTGGGGTCTTATGTCAATCACGTGACACGACAACGTTAACTTGAACCTTCATGACGATATGATATTATTATCAAATGCCCTAATTCCGTTGTACAAAATTTGGGCCAACTATAAATTATTTATAGAATGCCAGTAAAGTGTTCAGTATCTAACTAAAATGCATTTGATTGATCGCCACAATCTAGGACATGACAAGGCCAGATCGTGTTCGGTTCCAGCTAATAAACATCGTCTCATTAAGGGCAACCAAGTGATATTTATAGCTCGGAGCCGACTCGAAGCGCACCTTTCATATGCAGTTTTTTATTACGGATTTAATAAGCTTTTAAACACGCATCTCATCGATCAATATGATTGAAGTAATGTTCAGCTAACTTAGCATATTTACGTACGTCTTGTATAACATTTTAAACTTTCTAACATTCTAAGTTTAAATGGTAAATGTCGTAGATCCCAATGCAAGGTATCAACAAGCACGTGTTGGTCACGTGCTGAGGCTTCCTACAGTTCTTGAGATACACCGGAAGTATCCACAATCATTCAATTATTAACCATCAGCTAAACTAAATAATTAATGTACAGTAAATAATGAAATACGTACCGATAAGGAACCGCTCCAGATAGACACCAACCATTATGGAAAAATACATCTAAATTATTTTTATGTCAGACCATGTCGTATTGCGCAGATAAAATTTAATGATCTCGTGGTTAAGCAACTTTGCCGTGTCTGCGTCCTCGATGGCACTATTTATATAAAACAATTATGATCTTCAATCAGTCTTTATTGAATCTTCTGAATTCTGTAATAATTAAAGTTAATTTATAAACCACCCTAATAAGATAGCAGGTTAAAATAAAAATGTTGATTCTAATTCTTACTGATCGCAGATTTTTTTATACGATTATTATTTTTGATGATAAGAATGGTTCCAACCTTCTTATTAAATTGATTAGATCTTACAATAACAAACTAAGTTACTTTAAAATTCATATGTGTGAGGTTGTGTAGGAAAAGCTAGGAGAGAGTAATTCAGAAGAAAATGTTAATGATGGCCATTTCTTTTATGTGTTATCCAACCTGTTTGGTGCGACCTTGTTAGCGTGGCACAATCACCCGTATCGTATAGTGTGCTGTACCGTATAACTAGGCTTAATATAGTATGCACGCATATCAATATCTCGCTGCATTTCAGGTTTTACTCGACCAGCTGTCCGAACAGGACTTGGCTATTAGGTCACGTGAAAGGCGTACAAATTGATAAAAATCTATGCAAAGATCAATTTAGCTGATTTTGAAGGACTTATGAATTACATAATACTTGACGTTATCACGATTGTTCTGGAGTCGGAATTTTCCGAGAGCTCCTACATACTCAGGATCAAGTATCAGATTTTTCTACCTACCTTTTATAACGAGATTCGTGAGTCAATTGTTTTCATTGAGAAGAGCTGAACATGCACCGGTTGTTTTTGTACGACGAGTGACTCATACAATTTACACTGGCACGTTCATACTTTTGTTTTTGAGTTTGTATGTACGTACAAGTTCCAAAAAAGAGATTTCATTGGACTATAATTCTTTAATGTTTAATAGTAGGATATTAAATTGTATTTTCGTCGTACGAGATTACAATGACCGCAGTGTAAACTGTGGCTCACTTGATAAACCACACGTGTTAACCTAAAATGGATCGTCTGATATTTCATACTTTTTAATCGCCTTAAAATAATTTTGTGTGAAATTAATAGTTATCCTAATTAGGAGCCTTTTTTCTTTTGTAAACAATGAAATTGCAGGAATAAGTTTAATTAAAGCATGTTACGTGTACAATGTTTTGTTAACGTAAATAGCTGTAGAATCGTTAATGATAAAGTATAACATTAAAGATGATAACAAATGCTCATAATTCATTGTAAGGGATAGTGATGAACTTGGTCGCAACATTTAAACCAATTTAAAAGAGATCTCGGATCGGGCGGTATTTAACCTTATGTGTGCAAAGTGGACGAACTGTCAAGTGCAAATATATTTGTTCGTGTTTTTTATGTTTTATAAAGAACGTCATCAGCGAAATGTGGGTTAATAACAGGATATTTCAACTGCAGGACTGCCTGTTCCGGAAAGGCGATAAGGAGATATGAGATCTCAAGGATCACCGCATGTTTTAGGAGGCGACTGTAAGGTTTGGTTATTATTATACTTGCCTGATAACTAAACAGAAATAATCAAGCTGATACTTAAACGTATCATCACCATTTCCTTCACCGTCTCATTAAGATGCTATTCAAACTTGGGTGGTAGACCGATAACACTTCATTCGCAGATAACTATAAAACTGTCAAATACAATGAAACCTTACACAGTTCATCATTGATATATGTGTAACAGTAAAAAAATCGTAAACATTGATGTCTTCCTTCAGGTACTCCAACAAAGTTACAATGCGTACGTTACGAAACTTCAGTTGTTATGACTGGCTCACGATACAAATGTTATATTGTTTAGGCGCAAACGGGCTAATAAAACTTTACTTTTGAAGTATTCGCCGTACTCTGTTACATTTAAGTTTATGTTAGTGAGACGCCGAGACGGTAGTTTAAACAAGGTACGTGTTTACTACGACACCGTCTGAAGTGTCCCAGTGCACTTGTGGCACTTGTGGGCAGCACGGGCAATAAAATATTCATCAGTCACATGTCAGAGTGACCCACGTTCCTAAGAATTGTAACATCTATTTGTGTTGTTCAATTTTGTATCAGTCTATGCACTATGTTCATCACAGGTCTGCTTCTACGTCGGTCGTTAGTTAAGGAAAAGACAGGTTAAAATAAAAGAAGAAAAAAGTCTTGGTCTTCTGAACGATTCCCGTTTGACAGCTGCTCCACTATTTTTTTAATTGTTTATCCATAAAATTAACTTTTTGATTTTAAAAATATGCAATCAAATCCAATAAAAGTCTTCCCTAGTGTATTTGATATTGAAATAATGATTTTGACCTTTTATAGAGTTATTCATTCCATTAAATACTTTTTAAGTCAATTTATTAAGGTTTATTAAGGAGTTCGTGGTAGCGTGTATCGTGAATAATATTCGTAGGTCAGTACTAAGAATCCAGCTCAGACATTGCCTAACGCAGATTTAAATTAGCCCCGATACGTCTTTTGTATAATTTCAGACTAGTTTAGACTGGATTACCTGAGCTTGAAGACCTTCGTTCTGTTACTACGTGAAACATTTCCTAGCTATTTATTGGGGAAATTAAAGATTAGTATAATGTCATGGTGACCTTGCTAATCTATTTACGAATGTGTCCGCTCGAGGTTGTAGGTTCGATCCCAGTAAGGTACAAAGGCAAGTAAGAAAGCGTATTTTTTAAAGTTATTTATACTTTTATAATCATTCAAATTCAGTAAAGGAGGGTAGCACATTAATAGCGGAACCTAGAATCGCCAATCTGTAGTGAGCGAACGTGGTAATAAATTCAAGATTTATTTAATGCCGCTTTATTTTATTTAGGGCCGAAATTAAATAGCTGGTGTTAAAAAAATATGTTACTTTAGCTTCTTCTATTTAAAGTCTGGTCTAATAAACCACAAATACTTAAACGTATTTTATTACGTCACAACACGATAAGGTGCTCTGATTTACATCCATTTTATCTCTTCCTACTTCTTTGTAGAAGAAAACGACGATAAGACTGGTCGGATTATATGACGAATGATTAAACTTTTTCTTTGTTTTATTTGTATATTTGCGCCATACACGGTGTAGAGCGGCATCTCTTTTCTAATATTACTTTGAGTGGTGGCCCTGAAAATATTTGTATTTGTACCTATCAAGAAATAAAGATCGAAAATATAATTATTCATTAGCATATTGGACACTAAGTCGGTTATGTGCAGGTCGAAACTTGGGGTTCCGTACATGATGGTTGAAGAAAAATAAATAGTTTGGATGACATTCTAATTTGTGGAGTTATCGAAAACCGCAAATTTAATTGCCATTGTCTGATAAATTTTTCACCGCAACTATAATACTATAATAAGAATAGCGTCAACAGAAATATATAATCTCTGAACATTTTAAAAGCCTAGCTATCACGGTTCGAGGAGCTATAAGGATAAGTCTTATAATTTTCACACCTGACCCTGCTTTTTCCCTTACAGCCTAAGCTTTATACCTTACAGCGACTTAAAATGTACTAAAGTTGCCGCAGTTGACTATCAAAGAATTAGATAATTAATAATTATTTGCTGAACGCTTGTTCTGAGACTGTATGTCATGTGCATGTAATCTGAATATTTATGAAATCCCCTTCAAAACAAGGGTTAACTTAGTGCGGGTGTAGTAAAAAAAATCCATGTCAATTTTAACATCGGCGCCATAAATATTTATGGTCACTTTTCTTTGTTGTTTCGCGTCAGTTTATTGAGTACTTACTACAGTTACTAAGAACATAAGTCTAACGTGTTATAAATAGATCGGCTCGAGACGTGGGTCATGGGACTAGTCAGTTACTAGACAGTTAGCCATTGTAGAACGTAGTTCAGTATGTCAGTTAAGTCATTTCTTTTATAAACGGACATCATAAAATTAGTCTGTCGCATTGGAAGTAATAGGAATGGTCATTTTAAGTACTTTAGAATTAGATTCAATTGTTAAATTGCAATTTACGTAGAAGGATCAATATCGGGTTTTTTATTATCCTTTATATTGCTTTTTATTAATGATTGTTTTGACTTACTTGATTAGGTGTTCACTTTGATTGATGTTCGCAAAAAACACTTTTGACGGTTCAGACAAGTTAAGGTTTTTTCTCTTGTTTTAAACTTTTATTAATTAGTTTTGTTTGGTAACATTAAATAATTACTCACTATCAATTATTGGCATAGTTACTATATGCGTCATTGTTATAAGAAGACTTAGCTTGTTGCCATAGGTAGAATTATTAATAAAGTAATTTAATAGATTACATTATTATCATAATTAGTAGTTTCTATTATCAAGTAAACAAGTCAACCATCCCGTTTAGTGGGCCAGGTGAAAGGAGATTCTATTGCGAAAACTGGATAGTTCTATTTGTTGGTAAATGTTTTATCCAATCAAAACACCGCTTAAAAAAAAACTTATTATTTATTAATCTACCATTACAGGTTACTTAACCTAAGTAGCTAGGACTAAGAAAAAGGTCTAAGTATTTATGTGAACTGGGTTTCAAAGATTGAATTATTATGTGTATAGTTGCAGGTCTAAATTCCAGCAACTGTTTTAATATGTAATTTTCTGATAATTCTGATATGCATAGGCGATAATTTAGCCTGATACACATGCATAGCATAAATTATACCATCTGACATTATTAGGCAGATATAATTACTATAAAGCTTGTCATATTTTATTTCTCAATATAAATAAGCCGCCAAATTGCAAGTCCACTTTTTCAAATGCGGATATAATATGTGATGCTTGCTATTACTATTTTTAACATAATATTGATAAGTTATCCGTTAGTAACAATATTCACAGCATATATCAATGTTTCTACATCAAAAGGTCACGTAAACTCGAGGTAAACTCTTAATGATGTGTCAATCATAGACCGCAAACACTACGGCAGTATTAATTATAATGATACCAACAATATGAGATGTTGGTATGTAGCCTTTTTACCCACGTCAAGGCATGGTGACTGTTTACATGATAGGTGTGGCTGAATGTAATGATACCTTTGCCTAATAAAAACAAACTGACGTTTTGCGATTGTAGATTAGATGCAACCGTTTTTTGTGGAAGGAATATGTAAAACGTGATGCTCTACAAAATCTGTTTCTATAGTGTACTTCTTTAAAATTCTATTAAGAATGTCACATACGTCCTAATTTATAGTATGTTCACCGCCTGCTACAAATGTTAGGGACATGTTTAAAACAGACAGAGTAGGATCTTACACGTCTAATACATATATGTACTAATTCAAAAGGATCAAATAAAAGGGTGCGCAACCCATTGAAATATGGCTCTACGTTATACCCACCCCTAGTTAAAAATCCATTACTTACCTACTGGTCTCGCCTAGGAAACGACGATTCACCGTCATCCAATGTTTTAAATAAAAAAACGTAAGCTCAAGTATTAAAACTTCCACTTTAGTGTTTCACCTATGTACCTTCATTGCGCCACTACATTCTAAACTTTTATAGCTTTGCGCAATACATTGTCTTACTTTGTTTATAAAGGTTTCTCTAAACCGTATGCCTAAACCATAACAGTATTAAAGAAGGATCATTTACAACTTACCTAATCTCTGATACATTGCAGAAGGTCTATATTTTTGTCCCACGTTTACTTCATTAAACTTAATTTTCTCGGCGCTCAAAGTGGTAACGGTGTGTCTTTGAAGTGATTTAAATATTTGTGTCTTCTTGGTTTACTGTTTGCACGTGCTTTGTGGTACCGCGACCCGGTTTCGCTAACCACTACAAGTGGGGCCCTGTCGATATCCTGCGCCGCGCTGGGCCCTCACGTCTTCTCCATTAGACAATGCAACATGCTGGCCGATGGTACTTACATAATGCTTACGTCACCGTTATGGCTATCATACCTGTCGAGAAACATTAGGGTTTACCTTTGTAAATAATGTCCTGAAAATGCAAATAGAGCAAAAACCTTTTCGGTCTAGCCTATTTTTTTTGTCATTGCTTTTGTTATTAAGTTACAAGCTTATTGGCGCATGCAAGTAAGTGAATAAAATAAAACAAAGCTACTTCAAAGCAATGTAGTTAATTTATTTGAAAAATTTATTTCTTAAACCGGATTTTAGTCTGGAAATACATAGACGTAAGACAATAAATAATTGTTTGCACAATAATAGAAAATAATTATATGTTCTATTGTCACGTTTTTCTCATTGTGAATAGATGATAATGAGGTTAAGAAAATATGAGATCAAAAGTACTTAATTGGTCCTAATACCTACGCCAAGCCATACTGCCTCTGGGTCATTGGTTAGGCCATATGATATGTGACGTATGTACCTTCTGTCAGCCATATTGGATTTGGAACGTGGCAGCTTCCTCTATTACCATAGATATATTTAATCTATAACGTTACTTGTTACTAACAGGTTGTATTTTTGCTTGATAGATTTCAATTTCAATTCCAAAAGCAGGTTACACAAACGTTACAAATAACATTATGAATTATAGACGAAAAGATTTTCTCAAGGATTTTTTGTTAGCAAATGTTTTGTTAGCAAATTTAAAATTCGGGGTGGAAATCTTTGGGATGTTACATAGCGCATAAGTTTGATGAGGTAAAGATATTTCTGGAAAGATAAACAAAACGGTTAAGTAAGCGGATAATAAATCACGCCCGGAAAATATTTGCCGTTTAAAAACTGACACGACAACAGCCGAAGTAAAAAAATCTTTTAATGTCACGTAGCATTATCCAAAATATCCGTGCCACATAGCCAAGAGCTAGCACGGCTTGTGGTTGCGACTGCACAAGGTGATTGATTGACAAACTACGTTTCATGACCATCAATGTTATTACGAGTTCCTTCGTGATTTGGAAGGAACATTACCTGTGGTATGAAGGCCGAGAGTCTGAGGCCCAGTCGTACCAAGGGGTATCCTGTTGTCCAGGTTTGGTTGGACAGGCCTTAAAAAATACTGGTACTTATTAATTAATTATTTATAATTAGGAAAAGGCTGGGCTGATATGTCTGTGAAAGCACATTAGTATTAAAAGGAGATCCCATACGCACTTGGTCTGTCTTTGAAGTACTCACACAAGTGAAATAACGCCTTACTTTGCATGAGAATAAATAATTAAAAGTAGAGTAAGATAAGCATAAAAAACTACACGGTGATAATTTCCATGTAAAATATCTAATAACCTTTGGATCCGTGGGTCGAGTGTCACTTGTCTTATGCGATTTGCATATAAATAGCTATCCGATGTAATTGTTATTATAATTGTCTGGTCTTTATAATTTGATCAATAGTTATATGTAATCTCAAAGGCCATAGATCATATTAATCATCTGATAATATCGTGAACATGATTTATAGATACTGCAGAGACAATAGATTTATTCAAGTGAAGGTCATATTTTGTTTGTGTCTAGACCCTGATCATTGTTCTATTCTAAATTCAAGTCATTTTTAAACGCTGTCGTTCTTCGTTTTTTTTACCGTTCCAAGTTTAAAAATATAAATATTCTGCTTAAAATTGCCAATCATTTGCTATAATTATAATTTATAATAGATAAGCTCCTACTTGTTTCAAGTCGTCGTTCGGTTTTCCGCTTTCCAAATCCTACTTTACAGATAAACAATTTTGATAGGTAGGCTAAGTAGGCAATAGAAGTTCGTAATACACCTGTCGTTACCGGATTTTACGTCACAGGTGTTTATTAAAGTATCTTTTATAAACTAATAGGGGGCAGAGATTAATCTCATTACAGCGGATGGGTTCTCGTGTCGGTTAAACAGCTTTGCGTAAGCTGCGCGTTAAGAGATGTACAGACATAAACTTTTGACAAGGAAAAATATGCATTAAAAATGTAGAGTATTAGCTAATTTAACGGTCTGCCTCTACGTGTACGATTTCTGGATAGGCTAACTTACTCGTATCTACTCAGTAGAATTGTAAGTTAACTCTAAGGACAGATATATTCTCTATTTTTTTCTCGTGCTACCATGTGGGAACCCCAACAAAATAACTAAGTTTTGTTAAAAATAAAACTTTAAGACCTATCTATCCTAATTTTATGGCAAAGAAGAATCATCGAGCTGAAATATTTTTTTGGTGTTTGCTTTTTTACCAATATATACCAACGTTCATAGTTTTAATCCTCATTGGTGTGAACACAGCTTACACTCAGCAGTCAGAGCGACGTAACAGCGTGAATGTCGCGCGACGCCGTCACCGATCTCCGATCAGTTTTAATCTTGTCTCGAGGGGACCAGAGGTCAGAGCTTCAGCTTTCACGAGAAAATGTAAACAAAAGAATCACCGTTAGATAGGTTTTATGATAAAATTAATAGTAACACGCGGCGTATCGCTTTGACCTTAATACAATCAGTAATTTTCCAACAGGGACTCATGTATTCTCATGCAGTTTATACCAAATTGTAGAAAACGTGTCTTTGTTATCTATCTGAACAATCTGACTGCTTTGATAGATATTTAACCTTCAGTTACCAATGTAGGAAAAGCGTATACTTACGTGTAAAAAACATCTCATCCTTTGTGTGTTCAAGTAGATCATACATATTTAAGGTAAAATACGGCGCAATGAATATTTATTTTAGAAAATTTCATCTATCTAAAATAATAAACTTATCGCAAGTATCCTTTATTACTGCTTTAGTTTTTGAAGAGAATAATAATTTCAACTGTTCTCTATATTGTAAAGAACAAGATAAAATTGTGAATTTTAGTTCAGCGGAAATTAGTGCAAGCACTTAGGAAGCGGTGCAGTGTGGGCGAAACTGGGTGCTGTCCAATTTAATTAGACTTTCAAAAAGTGCTACTTAGTAGCCTAATTTGAATAAATGACTTTTGATTTTGATTTGAGTCCTGAAAATGATTATGTAACTAAATGGTGTTTTCCAATAAGTTGTTGGGTTTTACCCGATTAAAGTACAATATATAGTCGCCATGATAAATCATTATTTTAATCAATTAAGATGATTAATTATCTTATTTGTTATTATTGTATGTTTTTCTTTTATTCTTGTTGCTAGGAAAATATACTTTATTGCATATTAATATCGGCTGCGGCTACGACCGAGCTAATCCGTCTTAATTGGATGATATAAAACATTGTTACTTTTTCTAATTAGAGAGATTTTTGACTTTCAACATAAGTAGATTATTTTAAAACAATATCATTTTCGGTATTGCCCGTCTAAACTGTCTGTATTGTGAAAAGCAATATTTGATGTGACTTGCTGTTGCCATCTGATCATGGTGGCAACCTTATTCTAATAACCATTTTTTTTTTGTTTAGGCGGGGGAATCCTCATGGACACCCACTCCCTCGGGGGAGGAAATGGGTAGTGTCAGACTTTTACTGACTAAACCTGAACCGCCGTGCTACGTCATCCGCGTTTTTGTGTCGGTGTATGGCAATGCGTTGCAATCCTTCATACATTATTCTAATAACCCTGCTTCTGTCAGCTAGTTGTACAATACTATAGAAGAGTTATCTCGATCTCTAAAGCTGTTGGTTGATGATGGATATTTTAATTAACATCATTGACTGTCATGATTCAGAGTCCGACTGATTTTTCTTATAACTCTAGAAATGCTTTGTGAATGTTCAGTCAAGTGATGTTGATCTGTATGGTCCATATTTTATTTCAACATCATTCAACACTCTTCTGAAATATTTATTATTCTGTACCTAAAGCTGTTAGATGAAACATTCCTTGTAATTTAATAACACAATTTATTTATCAATTAATTTGACCTATATTCATAACCCCAAATAGCTGGTCATTTGTTTTAAAACAAACAAAGGATATCTAGGGGTCATAACTCCCACTGAAGAGCAAATTATTTCCGGGGGCGAATGTTTTCTAGAAATTAAAAAGATCAGCATTCTGCAATTTGTTTAACTTGAAGCTGAGTGGTACCAAAGTGTTCCCTTATTCTTTGATTTATCTCGGCGAAAATCAAATAGAAATGCTCTGAAGAATGATTGCTCGGTATTGGGTTCGTCGTGAGATGTAATTTGGGTGAAGACAAATCTCGAAACGCTTACCTAACCACGCACTCAGCGCGGCGATGTGGAAAACCAAATAAATCTGCAAAAAAATGTAGAGAAATAGTAAAAATAAAGATTGTAAGTATTCAATGATTTGGTATTTGTACTTGAATGCTGACAAAGGTCGGAACATACTTTATAGTTTAAGTATATTTATGTTCAAAAATAGCTACTACGATGGCCAACCAATAATTATCATTCAGAAAGGAAATAACTCTAAACCTTAATAACGGATGGAGCATACACTTTTGACATCGTAAACCTTAGTATGTGGTGTCTCACAAAATAAAACATATTATTGTGTAAGTACCAACGGTATTTCCATTCTCCATTCCATTTTTGTAAACAGGCTGCCCGGATAACAGATTGGTTCATAGCTTATCACAAAAAGCCCACTGAGCGTAGTCACGTGTCGAAGGTTTTATATCCGTTTAGGATAAGCTTTTGTGTGAACCACGAGTGCTCACTATGAGCCTGGGTATCTTTATGTATGTGGATTGAATGTTTGTGAAACCCTCGCGGCAGAAGGATTGAATTCCTTAGTGAGATAGTAGCTTAAAAAAAAACAAAAATGCCAAAGCACGCAATCAATAATTTGTAGTCTTAATTATAAGTTCTGTGATGTTATGAAACGAATGTTGCTTATTAATATTTTAATACAGTGAATAAAAAAGGGAATGCGATATTTCTCGTTTGAATGGTTTTAAAACAGGATTTCTATTTAATGACTGCGCCAGATGCAGGCTCTACATACATGTATCCGCATTCCCTATACTACACACACTTGCCTTAATTATGAAGTTTTGAAAGAGTTTAGTAGATCGTCGATATGAACAGTAGTTCCCATATGTAGCTAAAGGCATTTACTTTTAAGGCAAACCAATTGATTTTCCTTATTCCGTTTTTGTCACTTTAAGGCACAAAATTGCAAGAAGAAATTGAGCAAAGTCGCAAAATTTGTGAGTGAAGGGTAAAAGACGGTAAAAGTATATTTATCAGTTGATTTAGGCACAAACTATACAGATAAATTCTACGTTTCATAAATACTAACTTACTTGAATAATTTTAAACTAATCTAAACGGGTGACATTTTCTAATAATTCCCTTAACATCATAAATGAAATGAAATGGTTCATAGAAAACCCAAATCGATTCCTATAAGTTTATCTTTCTGGGTATCATCAAAGTGGATTATTAATGGTAGGTATTCATTTTTTATAATTCCTTTATCGTTTCCATCCATTAAAAGCCAGGGTATTTGAAAGCTAACATCAAAAAGAAATGAAATAGCTTGCATTATTCCATCGTTTTGTCAAAGGGTCAATTTATTTTACGATTTGAATTCATCGTCTGTCTCGATCCTAATAATTCTTCTGAATTTTCTTTAGGGAATATTCCGTTGTTATGTTAAAGATCCAGTCAGGCGTGTAAAACTCGCGTTTGTGAAATATTTGAATTCATTGTTTGCTGTTTATATTTATACCTGGCTCCTTTTGTTTAGTTTAATACTTTGTGTACTCGTTTCTAATGAAAAGTAGCAAGATATTACTGTGATGAAAATGATAATGATAATATGAAAATGTTTAAAATTGAATCTGTCTCATATTGACTTTCACAAGAAGCGAGAAATGAGCATTTAACATTGGAGACTAATTTAACCAGTACATAAAAGGGTCAGCTATCATTAAAGGCAAAATAGTTTTTTTTAGATAAAACTATTTTATCTGTTTCATATTGTTCATAATAAAATTCGTGCTGTTTGACTTTTTTATGCATTTATTTTAAATACAGTGAAGTTTCAATAAAAATTAAAACAACATCTTACATTAATGATTAAACATATTTTTACATCTACTTAAATATATAGATACTATTTATCTTTTCTGGTCGAATTTTTTTAAACTTATTTTTTAAACATCAACTTATTTGACGGGTACTAAAATGAATATGCAGTAATTATTTATAGATAACCCCCTAATAGATATCGCATGAAACATTCTGCTTAAGTGTATGTTTTTCAAGTTTACAGGAATTCCCGGATAGCGCGGAGTTTGACAAGTGTAATTATCCGGTTTTGTTAAGGCTGCTTTTTCGTAAAAAGCTTGAAAAAAGCGTGCAGATGAAACAGCTTTTCGTCGGCACTTACAGAGAATTTATATCTGCAAAAAATATGATACGTAATTTTGTTTAGCCATAATTTTTCTATTGGCATCACATAACAAGTAAAAAAATCCCCAAATCACCTCCAATTCGTAGAGGTAAAACCATTTTACTGCTTTATTTTTAATAAAAGAACATTAGAAAAAAGTCTACTGCTTTGCAATACATAGAAAAATGATTTGGTTTGCTTACTTTTTTAAAATATGTCTGATTTCTACAATAACTATTTAAAAATGCGTCCCGTATAAATACTGCATCTATATCAAACCCGCACTCGTCCAAATGCACAAGGGAAATGCTCGATTTAGTGGTGCATGTTTAAAGTGTATGGTTAAACCTGTGCCTATGTTACTGTGTGCCTGCCCATGGCTACTCGTGGAAAATTAAGACAGAAAATATCTGTTTCTCAAAAACAACAAAATTGAAAATTTACAAACACTTATGATATAATTTGAACCTTATCATATACTAGCTGTTGCCCGCGACTTCGTCCCCGTGGGTAGAAGATATAAGTTATGATTTAGGTATACCTGCCCTATTTTTTTCACATTTTCCATTGTATCTTAGCTTCTATTAGTCGCAGCGTGATGGTTTATAGCCTAAAGCTTTCTTTTCAATTTGGACCAGTAGTTCCTGAGATTAGCGCGTTCAAACAAACAAACAAACTCTTCAGCTTTATATATTAGTATAGATGACAAATATGTCATGAATTTTGGTCACACTATAACCGAAATTCAGAATATCATAAAGAGTATAAACTTTCGAAGAAATTCAATTTTTAGTTCGTTATTCAAAAGCAAAACAGATTTTTGTTGTCTTATTTTTTACGAGTAGTCTTGGCTAGGCTTACCGTTTTGGTACCGACTTATTATCGGAACATTGTATGTATGTTTGGTGCACGTGTCTTCTGACGGCATCCATTAGGAGGTTATCTAAGGAATTATTTCACCGACGACAAACATACATCGTAACAAAAAGTTGACTTTAGCTTTTTGGCTTGTATATGGGTCGTACTAAGTAATAAATTAAATCATTTCACAGCCTTTCACGAAACACTATGTATTAGTTCAGGATATATTTAATTAATTAAAGTTTACTTTGGTCTGTTGTTACGTAGTCTGGATGAAACTAAAAGATGTGCTCTTGTATAAGTGACACAGTCTAACATTATACACGTTTAGACAGACGTTTAACATATCAATAAGCACTATAATCAAATTGTACACGTAATAATACTAGAGTATTTATAGATACGGTGGGCTGCACTTCAGTAATGACAAAAATGTATCTTACTGCCATTGAATAGTGCTGTTTTTGGAAAATATTAACACTGAAATGAAACTGTTCTTTTTGTTCTATAACACCGTTTAAATGTTTAGGACCATACAACATGTAACTGCTTTAATTATGTCTTCGGTTGTGGTCTGAAAATTTCTATAATTATAATTAATTTTTCACTAGTATTGTGTTGGTAAGTGTAGTTGCCAGAGGTGCCAATAGTAGTAAATTGGTTGTAGTTAGCTATCGCTGTTTCATGGACTCATGACTTTGGGTCTACGTCTGGTAGTGTTTCGATTTTTTAAGTATGTCTTATAGAGTTCCTTTGGGGAAAAGATGGACGGTACAGAAGTACGGTCTGTTTCTACTTCTTGTTATTTCACGAGCGAACACGTCGCATCCTCCAAAAGCAAGCGAGTAAATCCGTAGCTTGTTTTACACATATAAACCTGTCTTGTGATGGTTGTAATACGACATTGTTGATTATTTTTAGTATGTACTGGCATTGTTCCCTCTCATGGCGACGCTCATTCTTCTGACGGGGGCGGGGAAGGGTCGTGTCGGTAGGGGATGGCGCGGTCTCGCGGGCCGCGGTGGCAGGCGGGAGTCTGTGCTAGCGCGGGCTCTGAACTCGTCTCCGCACTCCGACCTGCCTGATGAGGAGGTGGAGTCGCTGCGCCCCACGCACACCTCGTCAGCTTCGTCTAGCTCCATCTCTGTCCAGCGACGACCTGGAAGTAACGGTTATATAGTTTTATTAATACTTATTACTTTTTAATTCTGCTTTTATACGACGCACACATGTGTACTGGTCTAAAATGCTATAAACTGCTATACTGGTCTAAAGTTCTTGTCCCACTATCTGAAGAAAATAAATACTTGTTATAAACAAATAGAATTCCAAAAGAATAAAAATATAAAATATTTAGGTAACTATTTTATAAATGGGGTAAAATTTCGTTGCGTTGGTTACAACCCTTCAGAAACATAGGTATCCTCTAAATATTATTATAAAGCATAATATCATTTTTGGTCACCATTTAGTACTGTCACAAACATGAGTTTGTGAGTAATTAACGTTAATCATTCCTCTTTTGTACTAACGCGGCCGACGGTCGTTATTTTAATTCCCAAGTTAAGCCGAGTCTTTCGGATTTTCCTCGTTAGGAAATTTTCTGTAGCAGCTCGGGCTATGAAATTGTGCCAGTTAAATAGCAATTTGTATGGGAATAGTATTATATTATGACGGGTAAAAGGTAGAAGCGTGTAGTAAAATATTAAGTAATTTCTACCCTTTGCATATGAGCGTAAAGTACTATTTTAGGAGCATGGTAAAAAGGTTATTCAACTGCTACAAGTAATCGCCTTAAACGAAAAACTAACTCAGTTATAAAACCAAACATGTTTCAGTGAGATAATATTATCGTTCCCCTCTTATCATAAATAATAAACTTCAAAGTGAGTTAACTTCAATACAATTATTTCTCCAAGTGGAAAGGAGTATAAAAATCCGCTATTGCGATTATCCTTATGAAATAAAAACTAGAATTTTGTTCGTATTAAAACCCTATATTTAGATGCATTAGTTCAGATGATATTACTTGTCTATATATAAAAATCAATGCCACTTTTCGTTGTTACTCTATAACTCTATAATGCCTTTACCGATTTGGCTAATTGTGGTCTTGAATTATTCGTTGAATTCCAGTGAAGGTTTGTACGTAGAGAAAATAAATATAAAAAATCTTGAAAAAGTGTAAAATCAACATCTTTCTATACTCCCATATACGGAACGTGCACGACACCAGCGCCACCATGTAAACGCAACAAAAGGGGAGTATGTCAAACAGTGAATGACAAGTGCATAATGTTTATTGTTCTAAAATAAATAAAGTAAATATATAGAAAGACAATAAATAGTGTTTTTATAGATATATGTTAAAAACAATTAAGGAGAACATGGATGTGATTATAAAAACTGGTTTTGAGAGTGTAAAACATGAAATAAGTTTCCAGCCCCAAACTATGCTGAAGGGAAAAAAAATGGTTTTAGCTGAACACGTAAGGAATGTCGAAGAACTAAGAACTAATGGCAATAGTTATTTAATACGAGCAAACATCATTCGTCAAACATCGGTGACCGTAACACCCTATAACACAAGTTTAAACGTAAGTACTTTTCTAACCTAAAAACATTCACACATTTTAGTATTCTACGGTAGTTAAAGTAGTTAAAGTAGTTACACTGACTATTTCCACTGGTATTTTTGCAGTTTATAACACAACAAGAATAATGACCCATTTTCAAAACAGCGTTTGACAAGTTTCACTAACCCCTTTTGTTACACAATTCTGCCACACCGTGCGCTGCCATCGTTTACTATATCCCTTCCATACACTACGCTCGTACTCAATACAAACAATTTGTACTAATACACAAAAGCCAATTTGACGTTAGTTCTGTCAAACAATTTTAATGTCATCATTACCTATGTCATTTCATTTTATCAGCGATAATAATGATTGCTTTGTTGTGTTTATATTTTCCAAAATATTGTTGAGTATCTATATCTATACTAATATAAATATATATAGCTGAAGAGTTTGTTTGTTTGTTTGTTTGAACGCGCTAATCTCAGGAACTACTGGTCCAAATAGAAAATTATTTTTGTGTTGAATAGACCATTCATCGAGGAAGGCTTTAGGCTATAAACCATCACGCTACGACTAATAGTAGCGAAGATACAATGGAAAATGTGAAAAAAGCAGAGCAGGTATAAATCATAACTTATACCTATCTACTACCCACGGGGACGAAGTCGCGGGCAGCAGCTAGTTGCTTTATATGTTTATATTTTCCAGAATCGTTATTCTTTAGTCTTGGTAAAACTCGAGAAAGGCTTAATTTTAGTCTGGAAATATTGGAAGCAATCCAGGGAAGGTTTAAACGGTGAGAATTCAAATAATTGCCGGGAAAACCTTAAAAACAGCCCTTTTCTTTCTCCCATACAAACGTTTTCTAACAAAAGAAGTAAATTTCAAAATGAGGATGGTACCAGGAGAGCAGGTAGTGTACACGAGGGTGATTTTGGGATGTCAATCTTGCGGAGATGCGATTCCCCTTTAATACGACGATGTAAGAAGTTTAGAGTTTATATTAGCTGACAATATATACAAAAAACATCTGTAGCCGAAGAATATGATGGTAAGATAAGTACCAGGAAAGCATATAGTAGTAGTTCATCAGAGTGATAGCAGGACAGCAAATAATAATAATAGTACATGAGGGGTGATGAGCAGGAGAGCATGTATCATGAGAAAGTAGCACATTAGGATACCATTAAATCGGGCAGAAGAAGTCACCGTAACAACTAGATGTAAGTGAAGGTGGTTTCCATCTTGCAAAAATGACGCGATTATAATTTATTCTGGTATTTGTCTGCAATGCTATTATCGACTCTCAAGCGATACGAAGTTCGCCGGGAAAGCTAGTATAATATAAATATGTTCAGAATCACTTCTCAGCTAGCAAAGCTATATATTACTCTATTTTATAATAAGTTTTGAGAATGAGTAATTTAACAAATGGTGGGCTTAATTCCCCTGAGTTCAGTTTCGAAAGTGAACTTCAGTCTGCGTTAGATTACATTATAACTTATTTTACGTGTTTGTATAATTTATCCATCTCGTTCTAGTATACATATACATATGAAATTAATTTCAAGCATAGCATTTACCAAGGTAAGCCCTTAATTTTAGGATTCCTCAATATTATCCTAAGCATACTGGCATTTATTATAAGGTCTATTCCCAAGGGTCGAATATCCTACATAACCTACGTACGCCGCATACATAACAGCTTCATCCTCCGTTTTATTATGCCCAGCATAATAAGCCTCCACTTCGTAGTCCCTAAACTTAAGGGATTATAATTCTTTGAGGGTGAGAAGAAAACTTCATCCAGTTTTTCCTGGTTCTTACTTTTGTCGTCAATCAATGTTTCCCGATATTGTGTTAGCTATTGTTGCGTTTGCTCGAAACTCTGAGGTTTTTATAGCCGTACAAATACTTTGAGGACTTTGTCATTATGACATCGTAAAACCACTGAGTACCTACTGTCAAAACAGATAAGCTCGAGATTGGGATTTTCTGAAATCCTGTTATGGATTTTTCACAGGTTGCTAGTATATCAGATGGCTGTTTCTATTTTTGTTAGATTCCATATTTTTATTATTCGATTAAAATCTGCCTCTCAAGAGGAGAGGCCTTATATCTAGTAGATATTATTATTTACTACATATTTCATGTGCGCTTAATTACGTAGAAAGAGTGTGTCCCAATACACATTTTTTTGTAATGAAAGAGGTTAGATGATGACCAGATACCTACAAAAAGGCGGTGCAGCATTAGTATCGGGCGTGGTGTCGGAGGCAGCGCGCGCCAGCGGCCGGCCCAGCGCCGCGGGGTGGCGGTCACCATCACGCCGAGACCACTTACTGCTGACGCGCCAGAACCGTCGCGCATCACGGAATACACCCCATACCTGTATGAAACAAGATATATTTAAAGGTTTTAACTGCAATTTTATCATACTGAAGGATAATAAGACTTGGGGACCCGTCGTAAAGTAACCTTTTCGTCTCCACAACTGCAGTAGTCTTTCTTCAAGACTTGGAAGTGTAACAGCTTACGAACAGACCCGGAGTTAGAGAGTTTAGCTGATGATGATTCCTAGAGAACTCAAGAATTCTACAACTCAGTTTTTGTATCGTAACCAGCATTCAGTACTGGACATCAATTTAAGTGAGTTATGATGTATACCTACTCAAAATTTTTGATGTATTTTTTGTGAAATCATATTGATTGGTGATCAATAATTTAAGACAGTAACATATGACGATGAAGTTTACCTTATAGATAAAACAATACAGTCTTCATATTGGGTCCATTACGCGGAGATGAGGCAATTTGGTGATGGATTGCTTTTACCCTAAATGATTAATCTAACGATATCCTAGCCCTTTTTCTATAAAAAAATATGTTGAGTATTTCTTTAATGTTTTTAAATCTATCGATTTATAATAGTGTTCCAAAAATATGAATATTCATTTACTTCTAAAGTTACCTACTGTTTATTAATTTCAGAGGTCTAAGCCTCTGAAAAACTTTAAACGCCTCTTAAATTCATAAAACTCTTCAATTTAGCCGACGAAAACTTTTTGTGTGTGAAAACATCATTACGAGTGGTTTTATGGTATAAATGTATTAAGATCATATCATCAGTTAAACGATTACGTATCATACTCTTATAAATAGAATATTGTTAGTTGAGACTGCTATGAAAGATATAAAAGTCGCTTCTTCACATTACCGTTTAACTTACACCTACGTACAATATAAATAAAACACGTGAGTGCCGAGATTGTATTCAAGAAACTATTTATAATTTTCGCATTTTGTATAGCACTTAAATCATATACTCATTTACCAATCACATTATTTACCAAAGTAAATTTCTTATAAAATATTTACGAATCGGTAATTTAAAACTCTTAAAACTGCTATTCTACATCTTGCCTACACCATAAAACACATGATAACATTAGCCTGACACTTGCTCGTCAAATATTAATAAAAAGCTTTTACTTACAAAGCGAAACTTGAAACCAAACAATGCGAGGAAAACACACAAATATGCGAGTCTCTTGGAAAACATAACACAACATATACGAGACAAAAATGTACGAGGGAAAATCAGACTATGAGGGTGTAAAGAATTTTGTAAGCTGGAAAGTGGGGGCTAGAGACCTACCGTATTCACTAAGACAGATTATTCTATTTGTGGAAGCGAGACAGACAATATATAGAGTAGAGTGACGTCACGCTTGTACATCTGCACCCATGTTACTTTCTGTAGGTTGTGTAATTCCTTTTTTGTCGGTTTTTTCACTCTCAGCTAGAACACGTAGAGGTTTTTAATCTTGTTTAATCAAGTGATGGCTTAGGGTTTCAATTCGCATCGTAGATTCAATTTTTTCCGGTAGAAATCAGTCATGCGTTGAGTTTTGGAGACTTGAATACTAGATTTTAGGGAAATTGCGTAAGAGTCACACTGTGTTCTGACAAAAATCGTACTGCTGTTGACTTTATATTTAAAATTATGTCTTCTGTTAGACGGAAGGCTCGGTTTGTAAACAGCATGGAGCAAGAACTGGTAGCTGATAAATATTTAACTTAATTAAGAAACGGAAACTTAGTAAGGTGCTTTTAAACAAAAAGTCTCCGTAAACGGGCTGGTGTATTTTATAGGAGAACAGAATTTAGAAGGAAACACTCTTTATTATTTAGTACTAGCTGTTACCCGCGACTTCGTCCGCGTGGATAGAAGATATAACTTAGGATTTTTTGAAATCGGATTAGTTTTTAGAGTCCACGCAACTTCTGTCCATATATCATCACTGCTCGGCTCTTATTAATAATGGTGTGATCAAAGATTTTATATCCTCCTTGAAAAAAATATGGAGGTAGACAGTTCACCATACAGAATCCGCCAATAGTAAAATGTAGCCTATGTGTAATCCAGGGTGTCAGCTCACTCCATACCAAATTTCATTGAAATCGGTTCAGCCGTATCGACGTGAAGAAGTAACAAACATACACACACACTCACAAACTTTCGCCTTTATAATATTAGTGGGATTAGTGGGATTCATCATTGTACCTAAAATTACCACCTGTAACTTCATTATGGAAGCAATAAAAAATTGAGTATTGAGTATTGAGAAAAAATGTAGGTCAACGTCATAATGCATTAAAAGACATATTATTACATATTCTAATATTAGTTATGTTTGTAATTTTTATATATTATCATAGGAGAAAAGCAAAGAAAAGCTAATAGAAAATATTAAAAGACAGAGGCGTATTCAATAAGGGCTTTCCAAAATACAATTACTGTTCATGAGATGAACCTTTATTGTAGAGCTCACTACACACTGTATACGTTTACTTGACAATCAATCGAATACGTCAGGCACAGAGGACCATATAAATTGGGACAGCAAAGTTAAATTACTCTGCACAGCTTTGATAAGCACCGAACTACTTAAGTAAGTATGTAAATAAGTTAGAAAGCTGTTCGTCAACCGTACGACTTCAGATACCGGGGTTAACTATTATCTTGTAATTGTGTATTATCTTAGGTTGTATTGAAGTGAGGTGCCATACTTTATTTCAGTAATGCTTTCGCTGGACCTAGACTATTACTTATTTATGCTAAACTACTAATATTATAAACGTGAAGGTTGGTATGTATGGATGTATAGATGTTGATTTAGATGAACACATATTGTTTAGTAGGATTAACACACATGATAGTTTTTATCCCTATTTTATGCTCCCGTAGGATCATTTTCGTCAGCAGCTTGTTCTTTTATATGCAAACGGAAACCATAAAATGTTTATTTTTACCTCTGGCAGGACTCGATCCATCTTTGCGGTTCTATTTGAAGTTAAACTTTTTCCTATTTAATTGCTTCTACTTAATTATAAATTTGTTATTTATTGTTTTTAATTATTAATTTGTTTAATTTAATTTGTTTTTTATTGTCTGTTACAAAACAAAGTCCGAAGCACTCTTAAGATGCGGTCAGGATAATTGTTAGGATCTGTTCAAAAGCAATCTGTCACAGGAAGGGCTCCCTAGAATTTAAATCATAACTCCCCTTTGAAAATCGTACACAATGTTAATCCTTTCAAGTTGAAAGCATAATAAAGTACTTACTCCGACAAAATTAATTGCGGCTGACTCTCACAGATGCAATCAAAGAGTCAAAGGGATTCGATGAAAGGAAATCTATAAGCCATGCTAACGCAAATTACAGACAGTAGTTGCGAATCACAAGCAGAACATGATGTTATGGTATAGGCAAAAACAGATACCAATTTATATAGTACCAGTGTTTTGGAACTGGAATAGGTGTAAAGCCTTCTCGTTACCTACTAACACAGCGACATCTTTTCGAATTGAATGATGTAGGTACATTTGTTTAAAAAACATACAACTGACTTGAAAACTACTGAGATGGACTTGACAAAAAAAATAACCTATTACTGCTAAGCAGCAGAGAATCAATAAAATCTGTTCATCTAGACCGAAGTTCTGAGGTAAAAACTAATAAGAGACGAATTGAGAACCTCTTCCTTTCATGTCGGTTGAAAGTCTTTTTAATCAAATTCTATTGCTGTCCTTCCTCTCAAATTACTAGCACTGATTGCAAAATTCAATTTTAAATTTGAATACCGCCAAATCGATATCTTAATTTCAGAAAGAAATGAAGGAACATCTGTGACGTGAAACCTGATTACAATAATACGAATCTGTTATTTGCAGTTGCCTGTGGGCCGGCTTCTGTGTGTCTTCAATTAAATGAAAAAGGAAAATCCGGCCAAGCGTGATCGGGATTTATGCAAAAAGAATTGCGAAGCATTATTTACTTAAACGGCATAAAAATTACGTCATTGTATGGTTGCCACGTAAAAACCTATTTCGTTTTATTTCTGGAATTTATTTTTTTAGCCGCATCGAAAATACACCAGCTGTTAAAAAAGTCTATCACGGTTGTAAGATACAGCCTGTTGTCAAATAGACAAACGGACAGATAGCCGATTCTTCAATATAGGGTCCCGTTTTACCCTTTGAATATGGAACCCTAAAACGGAATAGAGTAAATCTACCTTCCAGCGAGATCGTTTGCAGTCGCAGTCTGATAATAACGATCAAGTGAACACAAATACATTTAGAATTGAAAAGGTAGGTAAATTGTGGACTTAGGTTTTATGTCAAACCAAATATTGTGTTTCAGATTGGAAAGATCAGTAATACTTGAAAGAGTGATCTTGTTTTTGTAAATGATTTTTAGACGTAAAACGTTGATTATCCTGAAACTCTAAACATAATCGATAGCAAAGCGTTTGATAATAAATAAAAGTCCTTTATAATCAGAAATCGAGAGCTATGTCTAGACTCGATATTTCGATACTTTTATGTAATCATTTTAAATTATTATCATCTGCCAGGCTTTTCATCCCGCTTTTTGTCATTTTTCAACAAACGTGTATGTTAGTCTTCACTTAAGATAATTTCCTTTTAGATATAAATCAGAGGAAAAAAGTTAAAATACTATAATAAATTTGGATTTTGTGCGTATGTGTGGGTGGTGAAAGACGGATGAGTTTGTGTCGTGACGAATGTCTGTAAACTTCTTTGTTATTGCATGTAACTTCAGAACTACTTTTCGGTGGAGACGGATCCTCACAATCGTGAAACATAGTTACCTACTTGTTAGTAGGTCATGAGTAGGCAGTTTATTTGTGGGAGGAACCAAATTTGAAACTTATTTTTATTCTGGAAATTTCTTTTACGGCTTTTTGGTACATAAGAAATCTTTATATAACTATTAGCTGTTGCCCTCGGACCCACGAACCATAAATCGAAGATGATCCCACGGGAACATAAAATCGGGATAAAAAGTAGCCTATGTGTTAATCCCGGTTATAAATTATCTATGTACGTGGTTTTAGAGTTAAAGACGAACAAACATCCATACATCCATAAATAAACACTTTCGCGTTTATAATATTAGTAGAATTGTATAAAACTTACAAAATAAATTGACAGTCCAATAGTCTAATCTAAAGTATCTGCATATACTCGTAAGGTGTAAGGTAGGTATCATAATAATCTCTCTTAGACTACAATACATGGAACCCACACAAAAACGGTCTGTAAAAAATTGATCCCAAGAGAGATCAAACCAATGGCCCTTAGCGAAAAAGCAAGTGGTAATCGGGTCGTCCCTTTATCCTACCTCACTCCATTTCAAGAAACACAATAGGTAGAGTTCGCTAGATATTTCCCTCCATTCAGTATAAATATCAAGTTATGATCCCTTTATAATAAAGTTTCGCAACGATATGAGCTAGTATAAAACATGCGAGAGTACAATGTATTTACATATATTATTTCTAATAAACTATGTTAGTTCGTACATTCAGTAATATCGCGTCGTACACAATCGGGTGGATCCTACAACTGTAATTACTTTTAGGGTTGTTGTCCTAAAATATGGTGGAGTTATTTGTTTTTAACCTTCTATTGTTTTGCTTTCAGAATTAATAACGAGAATAGCGTTTAAAGCGAATGAGATTTAGCTGTTTTGTGTACTGTTTCTGTTTTTGCTTGATTTGTTGAAGTAGAATATTTTGATTTAATTTTGGGATATTTAAAATATCATTTAATATTTGATTACTAGAAAGTACAAAGAAATATTCACTCAAACGCCATTCTTTTTATTAATGCTTTTTTTAATTGATATTTTAGATCAATAGGATCAAACATGAAATGTAAATGCTTCGTGAAGCATTTTCTTATTGAAACAAATACTTTCTCCATCATACAATATTAAGTACCTGTACTACTTACTACATAATTCCCAACAAACAATATTTATTTCGCCCTGAAAGCTCTAATAGAGAAACAATTTGAAATATGTCGCTCCATTGATGTCGCGGGGATTGGCAGTTTGACGGAAGCGAAATGAATTTTTTAATTTTTTACATGATCGGAAACCCCGGTACTTTAATATGCGTGTATTGGTTATCAGAAAATCTCATTGCTTGCTGCTTGGTAATTCTGTACCCTGTTTCAGATTATTATATGGTCCCTTTTAGTTTAATTATGCGGTTCGAAAAGTTTGTAAGTATTTATGTTAGACGAAACCTAAACTTTAGAATGGTTCAATTATGTGAGTAACTAAATTTATGCATAATATGAATAATTGACTACACGGGTGACCGAGTGTTATAGGTCAACGCTCAAGAACCACAGTGCTAGACGTACAGCGGGTTCGATCCTAGTTAGACAAGCATTTGTGTGATCCACGTACACTCGTAATAATGTGAGACTTCTCTGTATGTAAATAGAATGTTTGTGAGAACCCCCGCGGTATTTTTTAAATATAAGATAAAAAAAATATAAGTATAATGCCAAGAATCGCCGGAAAGAAACTTATCTGATAAAACATTTTCGAGCGTTTTTAAATCATTGCATGATTTCATCTCCTTGAAAGAGCATAAGGTTAGCTGCTTCATATATAAACTGTTAGTCATGTTGGTATAAGTAAAAGTGCTCGCGGCTCCGAGTTCACAAAGCACCTCGTTTATGTGCATCTTCGCTTTAGCAACATTCCACGTCGGCACCAAATTCCATTTCACTCTGTTTAGACGGCGTGATCGAATAAAGCGTATCGTAATATCCAAATAAACTTTCGTAATATAGGGGAATTGTTCTTGTTTCTTATACGTCTTGGATACAGATCCGTCGGTAATCTGAAGCTGAATTTTTCACAGAGGGCTTTTGGAATCTTTACTTACTGGGAATCCCTTTTAGAGCTATGAGCTTTCAGCTTTGAAATATCTACTCGTACATAAGTATATGTATAATAAAAGCATTCGGATAATACAAAAGGAATGCTGGAAATCCTTAAATTAGCTTACAGAAGTCGAAGTAAGTTTGTATTGAAAGTCGTTGATATAACAATACGAGCAAAATAAAATCAAAAGCTTTTCCTACAATTTTACCAAATTATTACGGCAATGTTTTTTTTTGGGGGAAAATCATCAGCCGGTTATCGATTACTTGTTTTTATCATAGTTTCTACGAATAAAAGCGACACTACATGCGAAGATATGATAAAACGTATAGATGTTAGCACAAGCATAACTTCATATGAAGGCAATATATTAAAAAATAACGCAATCGGAAGTACGTAATTACGTCATGATTTACCTACATACGACATCGTTAACCTAAAGTCTTATTGGTCTCTCTAGTCTTACCTGATCAATACTTTCTCTGACTGATATCTCGTGGAAGCAGACGCAGCCGATCTCCTTGCTTCGTCTCTGACCCTCCTCCGTGCTCACCATGCGGTCGCCGACCTGGTCGATCTTGTTGCCAACCATCACAACTGGGGTCTCTATTGCACTGTCCTAAAAACAAAAGAATACAATTCGTATTCACTAACTTCATTTTGCGAGGTTCTCTATGATACCTACCTGGTATTTGTGTTTACATAAACTATTCAAAAATATATGAGTATCTTGCTGCCCCTGTCCTTTAAAGTCAAAGGTTGAGATACATAGACTTATTAATATAATTATATCGACATAATCGACGTAAAAGTCTTTTTTAATAAAAACTCCTTTATAACGATGATATTATTAGGCTGAGAGTTGGCTGAGTACAGAAATGATTCCAAAATAAAACTTATCTCTTTTCTTTTTACAAGCTCTACATACTTACGTGATGAAATAAGGCCTATCAAAGGAACTTGCCTTTACCTTACGAATAATAAATTAAGATAAACTACATATCTCGTCGTACACAGTCAATTTGTATTTTCCTTACTGAACGAAAAACATTCGTAATTAAATCTAGGCATCAAAATTACGTGTTGCTAAATTAAGATGTAAGACATGGTGTAAAACTATTAAACGACTATTAATTATGCCTATTAGTGTGCGAATACGTGACCTAAAATATACATAGAAACGAATTCGGAGAAAATGTCTGACCAAAGATCCTTAATTGATAGGACCTATTGATTTCTCGTCAAAGATAGTGGACTGGTTTTGTAACAACATTACGAAGTACCTAAGTAAATACAGTCCACTTTTTCCCCTACCCTCGATGTCAGGTTTTTTATTTGTGAATATTATATGTTTAAGCACAGGAATAACGAGAATTGATTGACAGGATAATAGACCTTACATTTCGGTTAACATATTTTGTAAGGAAACATGATAATATACAGAATATATCCGTAATTAATTAGTGTCCTGTTTTCACGAGTTGTTGACTGTCCTTTGTTTTCGAGTGTCATGACACCGATGCCGTTCTTTATAAAAGATTTAATATTAAATAAAGAGGCCTTACTGACTAATGAAGCCATTAATAATCCCTTTTTCAGCTTGTGCGAGGCATCAGTTAAATAGGCTCGTATTTTTATTCCATCATCGCTTCTAAAAGAAAATTATTGGTAGCGTGACCAGTCGGCGCTCCCTACACTTGTTCACAGTATACTTATTTGACACTGTCTTAGTCTGATGTCCATAATAAACCAGTTACGATGATTAATTTATTTTATTAAGATGGTTGGACATAAAATGAGGCTATATTCCAATAAAGTATAGTGTAAAAAAACTGTAAAGGATGCAATATCTCGGAAATAAATAAACGATTAAAAAACCTCTTAAAGTATTACTTAGTGGCCGATTCTTTAGAACCCTTTGTTTATCCCTCGAATGTTTTGGTCATTTAACACATTTTTGAACAATTTTTTCAAGTAATTTGTATTTCAGGATCATCTTAAATATCTCTTTGAAAGTTTCTTAGGCTTTTGTTTTAAACTTTATAATTATCGTTCCGAAGATTCAGGATTATATTGTACAATTTTAATTTGTCTGCTGAAAGACCCATAAACCCCTTAAATCAATGGTACGGTGCTTAAAATTTAAAATGTAATCTCTTGTTATTTACAAACCACGTTATTTTTCGTGTTTTTTATTCGAGCGCTTGGCGTCGGCAACAAGATCACTCGACCTGATTCAAAATAAGGTGAAGCTTTATTAAAGACGGTTCGTGTATAATTTTAAATTAAAATCAGATTATCTTTCATGTTGGAAACGTGCTTTTTAATATTACATCCCTAGACTGTTGTCACGAGTGATTAAATCTTCTTTGATTTTACTTAAAGATTTTCTTTTTAAATCTTGAGTTGAATAAATTATTTCCGTAGAAAAAACGAACTTACTTAACGGTCGAATTGCTATTCGGGTATTGCATTCCATGTCATTAAAATGGAAAAAAAGTGTAACCGTGAAGCATTACCAAAACCAGTCCACGAAAGACACTGCGTTTGTTTAATCTGCCACTAAGTGTGGCGAGAGTTTGTAACAGGCTTACCAGTTAGGATTTATTAACTTGAACTAGCTTAAAAAACGGATTTGTCTAGTAAAAGTAAAAAAATATTCTAATTGCTGAATAAATTACTTCATTTCAGTGACAGATATCCACAGCTACTCTCATGTTTCTTATGTCTAATATATAACTACATATGTATGGTGAAGAAATTCTGAATCATCAGAAGAAAATGTGTTGACTGACCCTCATAGAGGAAGCGAGTCGGCGTCTCCTCTTGTTGTAGTTTATAAGGAATTTCAGGCGATGGCACTCGTCGAAGGAACACTTGTCCGTGACTGAATACATCAGTATGAACGCCTCGGCCCATCGTATGTTGCTCTCGAGATTCGCGTATTCACTTTCCTGAGTGCAATAAAAATACATTTATGAGTCATAATGTTTGTATGTTTAATAATAAAACGATATCTGTTTCTATAAATAGATGCTGTACTGTTTATTATACACGGATTATCAGTACCTCAGAACAGTTCTCGTTTAAATTCATATGAAATTGTTTAGTGTCTTGGAATATTTAAGAAAGCACATACAACCCACTGTGCGTTATGTGTCGCGGGTTTGTACAAGGGACAAGCATTTGTCTGATCCTCTCTAATCATGTGACTTGTTTTTTTGTAAAACCCGATTCGATCCGAAGGGATTTTTTTTTTAATAAAAGGAAACTTTGACACCTCTCTAACACGTTAGTACTATGCTAAATTTGGGATTGAAGCTGCTCATCGTGCATACACATACATACATAGTAACCGCAAGGTCACCTTCACGCATAATGGCATTTAGTTTTGTGATATTTTCGCTAGTAATACAAACTTACATGTGAGTCTCCAGCGGAATCTAATATTTCAAAATAAACCATCTCGTTATCAATAACGGTTTGGAATGCGTAGATCTTCTCTAAATTGGGGTCGTATTCGCCGATGAATCTCCGTGTAATGAATCTCACCACGAGCGCTGGAAATAAAGTAGATTATCAAATGTTTTGCATATTTTGACTAACTCAATTTTGGTAGCGGTAACTATTTTCTATTAAAATTACTTTGCCGAGTTTAGATAAAGCCACGAAGTTACATACCAGATATCAAGTATGTAGTAGCATATTTCATCTCTCGTATGTTTTAAAATTACATCATGCTTAGAAAAAATATTTCATTCGTTGCCGGCAACTTATGAACTTTTATATTTTTTCCAGTATTTTATGGGGTTGGCAAAAACATCTCCAATTTTTTTATGTCTTTCATCTGTCATCTTAGGTGTTACTTCACTCTTAATTATTATGCTTTACGAAATATGAAATAGGTGAAAATGGAGCTATGAAATTCTGAAAATGCGTCGCGTAGTATCGATAGCATATACGGGATGTAATAAAACAATCAACCTTTCGCACTAAACTCATATAGCGTGTAAGCATCAACTCTAAGAGCAGTCAAAAATATTAAAATCACTTTTTTTGTAGAGTTACCTGATTTCCCAACCCCTGATTGGCCAAGAACCATAACCTTGAAAGGCTTCGGTTTTGGATACAGTACGAGTTTAGCCAGCGATGTCTTCGGAGACGTGGTGGTGCTCATCGCCACGACAGCGGTCATCTACGATGTGCACTTGTTTCTACAGTCAAGCATCGATGTGGCTGACCTAGATCAATGAATAGAAAATAATATTAGGGCTATTGTTTATTTGTTTTAAGTTTTTTTTTTTAATAATTAGAACTGATAATAATTATCTTCAGTACCTATAATGAGATACACTTTTATTACAAAAAGTTAATTATGATGTATCATGGTGAAAAGGTCGTAACAAGAATGAATACATGTCGTCTCTGGAGAGCAGAGAGAATATTTTCTCTGTATTTTAGGGTTTCGGAATTAGACAAGGAAACCTAAAGAATTTTGTGCGAAAAGCGCTTACAAGATAAATGAAATTATACAGAGGTATTTAGATTTAATTAAAAATTGAAGACAATATTTGCGTTATACATTTTATTTTCAAGATCACAAATTGCTTTCAGTGAAAAGTATAACAAAAATATCGGTAAATATTTTTCCATGTCGTTCAAAATTTTATGACATCCAGAATACGACTGTTAGTAAGTTAAAAGCCATATAAATACTTCAAAAGAGAACTTAGAATCGCAGTTAAAAGCCCAAGAGTAGTCTGTTACAGAATGCTTAATGGCATTAAGCCAGCCTTGCGGAAAACTTTCATATTTTAAAAGAAACATTTATATATTTTTAGAAAGACATAACTTTTTAGTGATTGACGTAAAGTCGTGACAGTTCGGCATTCTATTAAAAAGAACGGATATTCGCGAATATTTTTTAGGGCAAGGAGTGATCATGTTATTTGGGTTAAACACATCCTATACTGATACGTTTCGGATACTGCCAAGATATCGGCAGAAACAACAAAAATCTTGACTTTTATACTGTTTAGCGCCAACCGACCGCAAATTGCGATTGCGTAAAAGTTAACGGCCTCGTTTGCCACGGTGCCCATGGTTTGTGTCGGAGTTCCCGCCTCGTCAAATTTTTATGTCCGTCGTATCCGCAATCCATTTAACTACTAATATATCGCCTCTGTGCGTTATAGTATATTTATATACGCTTATGGATTTACTTATATTGATACCTTATAAAAAGGTAGCTATGGCTGTCGGTATATTCTCTTTGTGGTAAAGCCATAATTACGAGGGACATAATTTGATACTTAAGTACAATCTTACTTCAAATATATGAGTTCGTTAAGACAGTCTAGCGCAAATAATAGAAATTCTAAAGATATTTTTTGATTTGGTTAGACAATTCACAGTAAATATTTTTTAGCAATTCATCCGCATGCAAATGTTTGGTTTCCATCAAACCCATCGCAAACTACTTATTTTCAATATTGTTCCAAACTTTTCCTAAATTAAACCCAATTACAATTTGTCTGATCAAACAATGTTTGAGTTATAGCGTTCGGCAGATGTGTCTTGTAAGATTAATAAATGCGGTAGACAACTTTAATTGCTACAATTACGTATGACAAAATTTAACGTAGAAATTCTAAATGACGAGGATGACGTCTCCAAAGGACCCGCCGCCGCCGTTCAGATTGTGAGCAAAGCGTGTCTACAATTCACCCCATTCGCAAACGGAAATGAAAATTTTCGCCTTTACATGTCTGGCTTAGAAATAATTTTGCCTTTTACTTACATTTCCTCTAATTTTATCTCTTCGTTCCTTTTTAGATGGTATTTTGTCTTATATTTTCTTAAGTTCAAGGTTATCCGATAAGGTAATAACAGAAACCAGTAACCGTATTTCGTGAGTTTAGATTAGGACAAACCTCCTCGCTTTTCCTGCTACACAGGAAAATGTAGATAAATCCCCAGTCAGTATTTATGTAGCGTTGTCAGGCGGAAATAATTCACTCGTTTGCTTAAACTTATTACGATTTCCTAACCCAGTTGGCAGGCCACTTCAGATTTTGTAATGCTGCATGCACAGATGCCGTACAGTTTTAGTTTTCTTAATATTGAGGAAGACCCGTGCAATAAGTTTTTTTTAATGTAATATATCCTAAATGTTTATAGAGGTAGTCAAAAGCATGCGTTCTTGGAAGGACATAGTGGTAGTAAAACTCAGATTGTCTCAACATGAGTTTTTCCACAAGCACATAATAATACTGCTGTGTGTAGTTTCTTAATAGAACTAAGATCTTGGTTTTAATATAGTTTAATATTTCTGACACAAAATAAGTTTTAAGGGGCATACAGAGAATATTTTTCTAGCCGATGTACCTTTATTACTATTCTTATAAATTAATCATATTATTATGGATAGGTCGAAATGCTTCAATGAATTGAACTTCAGACATCAAATGATGTTAATAGCTCTTGTTTGAACTTTGAATCGATGTTTCATTTCATAAGGTGATTCACGATAACTCTATGTCTTTGTAGTGAGTATAATTCTTAACAATCTATTTGAGTGCCGTGGCTTTGGCATTGGATCTGTTGTCAGGTGAACTAAATCTTTCCTTATGAATCAATGTTTGATATTGGTTAAAGAAGTAAAGCCAAATGAGGATTGATACATACTATGTAGGTATATGTCTCAGGAAGTAGAGTTTGGATTTGCCTAAAATATTAAGGCAACGTAAATCAACTAATTAATGACCAGCTCCAGAAAAATGTTGATCAGATGTTCCTATTTGAAGCTGTGTCGGGTCTAAATCCAGTCAAGGCCGACGCGGTATCAATCGGATTACATAATTTCTGAACTCAACTGTTTACAGCAGTATACGCAAATATATACAAACTTCAATCCAATAAATATATTTCGTTATGGACATGAGTTCACGTGAAAAAAGTCCATTAATGGAATGAAAAGATTCATGAACGAACATCGAGTAGGAAAGAAAATAAAATATTACAGTTGTTATATATGTATGTGCGATGAAGTGGCAATCTGCAAAGACTGCAAACGTTGTGATTGAAACTTTACCGCGATATGAAAAGTATTAAACAAAACCTTCCTGTTTGCTAAGTTGATTCCACTGTTACAATAAACTCGGATAGCGGCCAATTCTGATAACTGGTCAATATTGCTATTTGCTTCCAAAAATAAAACAATGTATGCGAGCAATGTAAATATAAGATGTATTGATCGTCACTTTAGAATGTAGCGGCCAGTGTTAAGGTGAAAATAATACATTTATTTTTATGAGCTATGTATTCCTGATCAGCTAGTTAACGCGTATAAATCGACTACGTGAATAAGAGAAAATAAACCGTAAAATAAAAGTTTTAAAGAAAGTATGAACAGAAATGTCAAAACATTAAAGTGTATTTTCAAGATATATTAATAAAGGGCGGGTGAGAAGCTGACATAATCAATTGAATATTCATAGGAACATAACATCGTAAACGACTATGGGTAAACTCGATGGAAACCATATTACACAGGTACATACATAAGCAAGCAACTAAACCCCTTTGTTATGATCGAAGCACTTAATTAGCTTAATGCGTTGTCACTCAGCGTAAGGTCTTTACCTTTTGATTGATGGTGTAATTGTTTGATGCAAAGTGTGTGATAGATAATACCTACTAAGCAGGTGTAGCATTATATGGGTAGAACTCTTTACCTATTTGTATAAAGCTTCAGGCACAACGATTAGGAAAACCGTTCGATTATATAGCAGTGTCAGTTCTTTTCCAAAAATAATCACCAGTTTTTAATTGCGTTGCAAGAAAACTGACAATGCGTCTCTGTGGTCCGTATTAAGTACGATCAAAACATTGAAATTAGATGATCTCTAAGAAAGAAATTCAATACTAATGAACGGAGTTACTTTCGCCTCAATATTGTGTGGCGTCGAAGTGATTCAAAAGTTGGTACAACTGAGAAAAACATTAGGTACTGTGGTACTGACGCGAACTCCGTTCATAATTTATGAATAACTGATTTTAATCATCTAATTTTGTACGTACCTACGATGAAAATAAAAGCGCAATCTCAAGTCGTACTGTATTAAATGCCTTCGTTCTTAAGGATTATGTAGTATTGCATGCGAATGAGGAAAGTATACCCCATTACCCACACACAATGCTTCTCTAAACCCTACAGAATGTTAATAAATCCTACACGTAAGTCGTGTAGGATTTTAAACAAAATATCGCGCATTTAACGACAACTTTTCCCATTAAAAAGCACCCATTAACAATTCCTGTAAGTACCTCGTTGTATCCATTTCGCATGCCTAGGCAATTCATATTCATAATTATACGTTGTTTAAATTCGTAAGAAAAGTTTACAAGAATGAACACTGATTGAGGACTCGTTTAATCATTTAATAAGTAAAAATCTACGTTATTGATGTTAGGAATTTCTATTGTTTTTTTTTTATAATGTTATTGGGTACTTGTTGAAGAGTAATTAATACTTAACATTTATTCTTTTTCCATTAATATCATACTATTAAAAAAATAAAGACAAATATTTCTAGTAATGACAATTACATGACCCACCAGAAAGATCGCCGAATTAAACTCAAAACAACAATCTTTGCGTAAAATCTGTGGACAAGTTAAGTAACTGTAAAGTGTCTGATCGCAATTGGGTGCTTTAAAACGATTCGAATCGAGATCCGGATAATGTCGGAACTTTTCGATCCGGTCCTAATTATTTGTAATCCGGGAACGGCGAAACTCTTCGAGACTAATGAGCTTCTATTGAGAAGGCTCTATTGAAGTACAGATCCTCTCAATAAAAACTTAGGTTTATGTGATTAAAGAATACTTATTTACTTTATTAAAGCCAATTCGGAAAATTTAATATTTTTATTTCAAAGACAGCAGGTTCTAAAACAAATTTAAATCACGTCAACAAGCTTATTCAAAATATTTTTAATAATTCAGCAGGACAAAGGCTTTCCCCAAAACTTTCAGGAATTAATGACAGACGTTGTTTTACTCTTCACGCTATGTTAGGTACTTAAAACATTAAACGGATAATAATTGTCGTTTCACGAGTGGACAGAAACGGTGGCCGTATAAAAAAGTATTTATCGTCTTTATAAAAACCTTTATAGTATACCATATATTTTTGTATCTATATAGGTGAGTTTTTTTTGGTAGATACATAGTAATGTAATTTATTTATTGTCTGCATTATTAATATGGAAAGAGGATCGAAAGTGACAGCGCACTGTCGTTCAAGCATTGTTTACATAATTTGATGAGTAGATAATGGTGACGGAAAATATCAATAAAGTTGAGATGGTGCTTGAACTTTCCGCTATGCCAGCAAAATATCTACGTTTAAAACCAGTTAGCACATACTGTATAGGTTTACATAGCCTGATGGAAAAAATATCAAGAAACTGTCGCAAGGTTGTGTTGTAAAATAAATAAGGTAATATTATTACTTCGTAATCGACTTAAAGGCGTGATAGATATGAAGAAAGTTTGTAAAAGCACGTCCTACGTACATTGTCACGTCTTTAAAACTATGGATTCACAAATTGTTTTAAAATAAGACAGTGATTAAGAACCTGCTTACCTAAGAAATAAAGTTAAAGAATTCCTAAATAACGTATGAGAAAAACACATGTTTTTTTTGGAAATAGGATTGCGATATAAAGCTCTGTGTGTGAAAAATGATCGGCTTAAGATTGTACTCACGGTACAGTCAAAAGTAAATAGAATTTCTCGGGACAGTCATTGAATGAAAAGATTAATGTTTCTTGGAGATTGTCCGCTGTCAGGCGGCGACTGTTAACACTATAATTTGATGAATGTTTCACATGAAAAATACGTTTTCCCTTGAAATTGAGACGTTATGAATTCATACCAAGACAATAGAGGTAACTGGACTGTTTAACGACATTGACGACCAACACAAACATCAAGACTAAATTACGTTTCCAAGGAATTTTCTTACGAATTATTTTTAATAGGCTAAAGATAAAAAATACTTCGTAATTATGACTGTATATACCTTTACAACATACAATTTCGTAATACATATTTCCATGAATGGGTCGGTATAAGGCATTTATTCGCACATTCGCACGTTAATTAAACTAGTATTCTCAGGAACAAAAGCGGTTAACCACATTTCTCCTTTATTAAGAAATAAAGCTTGTATAAGTAATTGGAATACCGAGCCGAAGGCTTTGAACGTTATTTGTTTTTCAACTAGAGCCGGAGATTAACGATATTTAAATAAGAGCTTGATTAACTTACAACTTTGTTTAAATCAGTAATGGTACTTACGATTGTTATTTAAACTTTTGTAGGTACATTAAACACTGCTGAAAACACTTGAACAAAAGTTAAAAATACACTTTTATGTGAATATAAAAATTATGAATAGAATTTCTGTTGGAAACTGAATGGAGTTTATTAAATAACTGTTGAGTTGCCTGAAGTGATATACGTTTCCGAATGTTTTATAGTATGTCGGAGAAATGTGAAGGCGGGCGCGATCGCGCGCGGACTCAACTCGAATGACTATTGTTGTCGCTGCCTCCCTCGCCTTGACGGGAGGGCTGCTGCGAGCTACGTGAACCCGCGATACGTACGACGATAGCTACGTATTTATTTTGATATGAAACATTATGTGCGCAACATTGTGTAGGCAACGGCTTTCAGGTTTAAGAGACAAAAGGAGAGCTCTTCTCGGAAAAGATACAATTTGAAGCCACGAATTTAAATTCTTGATGTTGTGTATTTTTTTACTTAATAACCAATGTTTCGTAACAAGGTAGATAGAATATGAATGTCATTAATCTGTTAGTATATGATATTTATATTATACTAGCAACATCATAATTATTTTATTGCGGTCACCTGTCCTCTTGCCAAGTGTAATAATGAACCGAGGGAGCTAACAGATCTAAATACCTTGTGATATAAAGATATGCCTTATATTACTAGGTGACCCTCACCTTAAATTCAATGTTAGTAACATTATTTTGGAATTTATAGCACTAGGCTCTAGAACCAAGGAAGTATGTTACGATGAGTGACGACATTTTTTAACCTTTAAATTAAATTTTATATTTATTGGCACCTTTGCAACGGTTCGCTTACTAAGTAATTGATACAAATACTCGTTCTTGGGAATAATATGAGATATCAAATACTTTTTTTCTGAAAAATATTTAGGAAATTTCGATGTCCATGGGGCATTCACATTACTGACGCTAAACTAACTAGTTTATAGGCCATAACGTCTCATGTAAGTAGTTACAATTCAATAGCCTAGTAGTCTGAATACAATAAATAAATTCCCCGTATCCTTTCAACAAATCATATATTTCAAATAATCCATTGACTTTGACTGCTCTGCAAAAAGATTTATGGCATGCGTAAAGGTCGAAACTCACATAACACCGACACAAACTACGATAAAATATCATAATATTTTGACAACTGTTGAAATACAAATATTGGGCTAAGAAAATAAATTTGTTCTAAAGAAGATTTTATAATCTCGTTCCTTGTAATATTTATTTACATATTGCTTAAATTGTTTCGCTTCAGCGCATTTTTCGACGTAGAGTTTTTGTAAATGGATGTGGTATATGAATCTCTAGTAATTCTCTACACTACTCTAAATGCTTTAAATTTAAACACCTGATTTTATACCAAATATATGATAAGTAATAAGAAGAGATACACGACGAATAATTCACGAGAGTGAGATGTATAAAAGCGTAATCGACTTCTAAGAGTGGCCTGCTCCAACAAATTTATTGGCCTAACTTGAACATTTCCGAGGGTAATGAATCTCGGAAATGTTCAAGTTCTTCTTAGGTGGGTGTATCTGCATTTTACTATGCTTATTGCAAATTCTTAATACTAAATAAAAAAATCTGGTATGAATTGATGGAATTTATAACAATTTTCAATTTAATCCAGGCAATATTTATTCAAATATCGTAAGTACATGTAAATGCTATACAGCTGAAAAAAAATGTGGAATTAAGGTTTTAAGGATACATGCACGGGGCGCAGTTTCGATCTCCATGCAGGCAAGTAACGATGTAACTTTTTCAAAGTTATATGTACCTACATCATAGTTATTCTAAGATTTCTGACGAATGTTAAAGGAAAATATCATAAAAAAACAAGGATTTCCTTATAATGGAATCTGCAAACGCCAAGCTGCAATGAACTACCGTTGCCCAAACTTTCTTTTTATGGAAGCAGGCTTGTGCCCATTATTGTATGTAACTTTATAAATGCCATAATACTTAATATATAGGTAGTGTTAAGCTCTGCTAATGTTTATCCAATTACTAACCTACATGTCCTGAAATAGGAAAAATAATTTGATTGAATTGGGCTTAAATTAAACTTGAATTTGTTTGCTCACACCACATACTTAGTGATGCGTCGTACTTTCAATACACTCACAGTATTTGTTCATTCACCTTTGTATATTGATAACAAAGAGCGGTCCACTCGAAATAATGTCCAAGGTAATGCTGCCCGAGCATTTTGTTTCAATTACAGCCTTCGGTAACAGGTGTGAGGTCCCACGGTACTTACCTAACAGTGTCAACAAACACGTAATAACGTAGACTTTTATTAATTTTAGGTTGATAAGCTGGCACAGCAGTAGCCAATAGCAACAAGTATCGATCTTCACCCTCATCAATTATTATCTGATCACAGTGTTATCATTCGCTTTGTGTAATGCCCGTACCTAATATATCACGTATCTCTACATCATTAAACAAAGCGAGTGAGGTTCATCGTTTACACACAATTGCACACTGTGGGTCTTTACTTGTTCCACATGTAGGAGATAAGTTTATTCAGTAAGGATATTAAAAACCTGAAAGCATTTAGAGTTGAATAGCTCCAAAGATATATTTTAATCTACTTACAAGAATAATTTACATTAAAAATAATTTTCTTTGCTGTGTTATCTACTCGAAAATTAAAACTGAACTCAGCTAAGTTTCTAATTTTAAACCATTGAAACGAAAAACTAAATTCTAATCCACCTTCAATTAAATCAACCACTTGCAGGTCTTCAGTTTCTTTTTACGACTCGATCTAATTTCAAGATCTAAAACTACAAATCAAAGACTTTTATTTCAGTGCTATTAATTACAAGAATTGTAACTGAGTGAAGATTCCTGTAGTTCAATTAACATTGTTCAGTTACCGAGGATGGATCAAGTTACGTGCTACTACGAACATCTAACGGTAGTTCGATATCACTGGAACCTCTAGATATAATGATGTAATGCCTGGATATCAGTTACCTCAGAAAGACCTTCGGTTAACTGTGGAGTTGAGTGACTACTGGTTGAGCCTCGGGTTAAGTTTCTATTAGTAATTATATGACATTATTGTAAGTGCGTAACTTAAACAACATTCCAATTTAATTAGAAATCAATTTTGAGAATGTTTGTAGACAATAGTTATAAAGAGGATAAAATGTTAGTGATTATTCGGGTTGCTATCTAAACTTATTATCCGAATCCAAACATTTTTTATTGAACGCAAGTCTGAATTTCTCTGGGTATTAAAGGTTAATTTCACTTTCGGTTAAGTTTAAAGTTAGATAGAAAGGGTATGAAATCATTTCAGATTTTTTCTCAGGATACCATTTTAGAAGTAATCAGAGCAATTAAAGGGTCTTCATACAAAATTACTAGAAACTATATTGGTTCGGATTTTCGGATACGTATAATTTATCCATATCGTCAAGTTTCGTTAAACTGTCGTATATACGGAGCTCTATAAAATATCTGCTAGATTCCTTCACTCACGCAGACGAGGTCTTTCTAATGTCTAAGCGCAACGCAAGCACCTAAGACTACTTCAAAAATTAATAGCTAAACAAGTCGGTTATCTGTACAGATCATAGAATTTCACAAAAGCTGAATGATCCTTTGATCTTTTCCTTAGGAATCAGTAGGCGTTGAAGCATGCCATTGCGTGCCAACACACTTCTTGGTGTTAATGTGATCAGACAAAATGTCTCAATTATGTTCACGGATCAATGGGCTATCACATTTGATATACACCAACGTTCAACAGGCTTTAAATAAATGAATACATAATAAAGTATTAGGGAAGTTTTAACTCTGTTTAGTTTAATAAAGTGCGTGTTGTGTACTCTGAGGGTTCCGTACAACAGAAATACAAAATAATTGTAGGTATATTAATCTATCACGGTTCATTATATACTGCCTGATGACGATATGATAATAGGGTTCTATTTTTACCCTTCATAATTGGCAAGTACCTATTTAGTTCCATTATAATGATTGTAAGAGATGCGTAGTATGGCGTAGAGCGGCGTAGTACGGCGTAGAACTGCAGCGTAGTATCACGTTCTTCAGAAAAGTAAAGTATAGTGCGAAGCAGTACGTCGGTCTACAGTGTTTACCAGTTACTTAGTTATGTATTTAATGAGAACTATTCAATTAATGCAGTCATTAAATAAAGGATGCTAAGTGTCTTTCTATGGGAATTGCAGTGCCTAAGACCTGACTGCACGGATAGCCGAGTGGTAGAGGTCATTACGCCAAAAAGCACTGAACGTGTCTTGTCGCGTGCCTTATCCCTGCGTAGGCGTAGAACAATCGATCCATAAATGCTTGTCTTGAGTCTGGGTGTCCTTTTGCATGTGCCTTGAATGTTTTTGAAACGACCCGAAACAAGGATTCAAGTTATGAATGCGAGAGTTGTTTTTTAAAAGAAGAAAGGACACCTACATTTGCCTTAGTGCTGAGGGCATGGGAAATTTGCAGGTATGACTGTATAAAAAGAAAGACCACGAAGTAAATTAAAAAGGAATTAAGAACCAAATGGCTATAAACAACTTGTTAGCAAAAGCTATAAAAAGGGTAAAATATTCATGAAGCGTAGATACCTCAAGGTTAGATAGCTACTATTGTAAACTTTGCGTTGACTTGCTCTAATGAGCCGACGAGAGGGGTGTGTTTTACAGTTTTATATTCTAAATTATATGTGTTTGTCCAAGATGCGTGAAATGATTTATTGACCCGAAACAATTTGATGATATTCAGAATTAAGTGAAAACGCTGCAAGCAAATAAAAAAGAGGGTGTAGTCAGGAACAAAATGTTATGAACACAAATACACAATCAACTCTACAAATCATCAAAACACCAAAATGAAAATGATCATTGCAATAAGAAAACAGATAATCCTTACTTCCTTACAAATATTATAAATGTGAAAGTTTGAATATTTGGATGTTTGTTACTCAATCACGCAAAAACTGCTAAACGGATTTGGATAAAATTTGGCATGAATATGGCCATTGACATGGCAAAGAACGTAGGCTACCTATTAACCCGATTTTTTAAATAGTTCCCGAGGAAAAATTGAAAAGGTGTGTAAAAGCTATAAGGCCAACGCTGTAAACTGAAGTCCACGCAGACGGAGTCGCGGGCAACAACTAGTTAAAAATAAAAAGAAGCAAAATTAATAGATGCACTAAAGAATATAAATTATTTACCTAATTCTGAACAAGTTCAACAACTTGTTGCATGCATAACTCAACCAAATATAAAATGAACTACGTGGTACACAATGACTCTTAGTAAACACTAAAGATTTTTCGCAAACTAAAGTAATAAATAGTTTATAATATTAATTTTTGATTTACTTACGTTACATTTGAGGATAAAAATATAAATCTTTACATTTTTTTTTCATTTGGGTAATACCAACTTGGAGACGTGACATTTCCTATCAATGTCATTTACGATACAGCTGTGATAAAAAATAGTGGGGTTGTGTGGACGATACGTTCACTTTCAAAATAATTTTAAATTGAAATAAAATCAATATGACACCAGAGGAAACTATAGAGAGATTTAAGCTTTTAGGCTTAAACGAACAAAAGGCAAAGGAGACATTAAAAAACGCAAATGTCACGAAGTTTCTACTTGCCGCACTAAATGAGGTTAGAAATAAGAAATTCTCCTAAATTCCTGTATCAACGTAATTATAAATGAATATAACTTAAAGTGCTTATGAATAAACACGTTTTTATTGCCTCTTCAGGTGGAGATTGAAAAACTGCCGGCCGGTGCCGGTATGTTGATATACCATCTGGCAACAAAAATCAAGCCCCAAATTGCTACGAAATTGCCTTTCGTGTGTGATTACGTAGCAAAAGGAAAGCTGGATTCAACACTGCGAGTGGATGCTGCCTTAGAGTACTTGATAACACATGTGAATGAGACAAATGTGGATACAGAAGCCTTCGAGAAAGCCTGTGGGGTTGGAGTAGTTGTAACTCCTGAGCAGGTGGAACAAGTTGTAGAGAAGCATATGGCCAAGTACAAGGCAGAGTTGTTAGAAAAGAGGTACCGTTTCAACTCTGGCATGGTTATGCAGGCTGTAAGAGCAGACCTACCATGGGCTGATGGCAAAGCTATCAAAAATGAAGTTGACATTCAGGTAAGAATCCATTTCTAATTAATGGAAAAAAAGTTATAGTGTTCACATTTCCACTATTTAAAATTAAGAAAATAATTTAAAAAAATATATTATAATAGAATCCAAGTATTCATGCATATATAATTACATGGGTCAAACAGAATTATTTCATCTTGAGTGATAAATACTTTTTTTTTAATTCAGATTTTAGATCTATTGGGCCCAAAAACAGAAGCAGACTTGGCACCTCCACCCAAAGTAGAAAAGAAGCCAAAAGGTGATGCTGGCAAGAAGGGAAAGAAACCTGAAGAAAAAGGTCAGATGAAATGAATATTGGATAATGTTAAAAAATACTTAATGTACCTAAAATATTTCTGTAATATGCAAACATAGTCAAACTTAGGGTAACCTAAGTTTGACTAGCATATTACAGAAGACAGAGAGACTAGCATATTATATTTTGTAACATACAGTCTATCTATATAGTTTGCAGTGCAATAAGTGTTAAATAAATAAACAGGTTCTGCATGTGTATGTTTGCATTTCTGCTAAAATAATGTACAAAATAACAAGTCCCATTTTTTATTCCACATATCTACAGACTTTAACATTTTGCCTACACTTGTAATAATAAGAAGTAATAATAGATATTGTGCTAATGATTTTTATTATTAACTTTCAGCCTCAAAAGCAGCTGAGAAAGCAGAATCCTCAGATGATATTGGTGGAGCAACCTCCATATCAGAACTTATGAAGAAATTACCATTTCATGCTCCCGGTGAAAACTTCAAAGCTGATGGCTATGTCGTTACCATGGATACCAAACGCTTATTAGAAGAGCATCTAAAAATAACTGGTGGTAAGCTCAGGACGAGGTTTCCTCCAGAGCCTAACGGTATCTTACATATTGGGCACGCTAAAGCCATTAACATCAACTTTGGTTATGCTGCTGCCCATGAAGGTATCTGCTTTTTGAGGTATGATGACACCAACCCTGAGAAGGAAGAAGAGAAGTTCTTTGTGGGAATCAAGGATATGGTGGAGTGGTTAGGTTAGTATTTCTAATTTTGAATATTTTATTAAACAATTTTACTTTTATTTGGTATTTATGACAAAACTTTATATAATGCCTTATTCCATATACAACAGTCTGAACTTGTCTGAACAGTAAATTTTATGATAATTTTTCTTCCTTTCAGGTTACACCCCATACAAAATAACTCATTCATCAGATTACTTTGACCAACTGTATGAATGGGCCATACAGTTAATTAAGAAGGATCTAGCATATGTATGTCACCAGAAGTCTGAAGAAATTAAGGGATTTAACCCTCCTCCCTCTCCTTGGAGAAACAGGCCAGTCGAAGAAAGCTTACAGTTATTTGAGGTATTTAAATCAATATAAATACAACCTTTTTACGATACTTTGATTGCTAGAATCTTTGATATGCTTATGTTCTACAATACCTACTATATGTATATTGGCTCTGCAAGGTAATAAACGAAAGAAAAAGCAAATTTTGATCTATTACTATGACAATTTTAATTTATGCTACAGGATATGAAGAACGGTAAAATCGACGAAGGTGACGCGACGTTACGAATGAAGATTACTCTTGAAGAAGGCAAACAGGACCCCGTTGCTTACAGAATTCGGTTCAAACCCCACCACCGGACAGGCAGCAAGTGGTGCATCTACCCCACTTACGACTATACCCACTGCCTGTGTGACAGTATAGAACATATCACGCATTCACTATGTACTAAGGAGTTCCAGTCTAGGAGGTCAGTATTCACATTTCACCTAGAAAGTTCGGGGCTTTGCCTTTCATTCCTTAATTACAGCCTCTCAAAAGCCATCACCTAGGTATTGAAAAGATGAGCTGGATTGCCCTCAATAAGCTAGTTACAAAACAGAAATAAAAATATATATTTGCACTGCGGTTCAAGATTGGTTTTAGAATTTAAATAGCTAAACAAGCATGTCTCAACTGATTGTTTAATTCAAATAGGCTCAAGGACACTTCGGCATTGTAACATCGATCTTTATTTTTAATATTTGTTGTTATAAAGGGAAGAGTTATACATAATCTGTGACAGCTTTAACTGTGTAGCTATTGCAGTAGATAATGAGACCTCAGTTAACAATAGGTTTACGTATTCATGCTTCGGTTACGAAACCCAAAAAATTCAGAACAAAACAAGAGTTTTATTTCAGTTTATTGCAGTAATTATTTATTTAATTGCAGGTCTTCATACTACTGGCTTTGTAATGCTCTCGGTATCTATTGTCCTGTACAATGGGAGTATGGGCGTCTGAATGTTAACTATACTGTTGTATCAAAGAGGAAAATAGCAAAACTTATTGATGAAGGAATTGTTAATGGTAAGCTTTTGGTATTATTCAGCAAGTCTTGTCGTAAAAAGCTTTTAAAACACTTTCTCGGAATTTAAATGAGATTCCATATTATCTAATAACCATTCCATGATATATATTTATTTATACCAATAGGTGTCATATTTGAAAAAATAATTTTGAATTTGTTCGGAATCTATCTAAAATTAATATCATCAATAGAAATGTTATTTTTTGCGATTCATGGTATATATTGTATGTGTACATTATGATCTTAAACGATATCTGATTTGACGTTAGCATCTTGATATTAATAGTAGGTTTAATATATTGATCGAACATAACATTGTGCGTTGTAGACTGGGACGACCCCCGGCTGTACACGCTGACGGCGCTGCGGCGGCGCGGGGTGCCGGCGGGCGCCGTGAACGCGTTCTGCGCGGCGCTGGGCGTCACGGGCGCCGTGGGGGCCGTGGACCCCGCCATGCTGGACGCCGCCGTCAGGGACCTGCTCAACACTACCGCGCCACGGTATGTACGCCGAATAGTTGAATTGCTATGCGTTGCCTTACAGCGACCAATTGATGTGATTAGTTGTTCCACCAAACAACGATATTCTTGTTTCTATGTTAGGTTAAATTGAGCAACTATCTAGAACCCGGAAAACGAGATACGTAGGTAAAAAATTGATAAGATTAAATTATAAGGTTAAGTTCTTCACCGACATCAAGTTATTGATATGTTCAGTTTAAAAAAGTAACATATTATTATAAAGTACTTTGTTTTGATGTGATGATAGCAAACTTCGCTTTCAAGCCTACAAGCATGTTTTTATTAGTGCAAAGTATTGTACGGTTAAAGTTGCATATAAGAAAAAGCAACTATGATTTTAAAAGCCTAACGAATTGCATGCAAATAAACTTTTATGTAAATGTATGACACAGACCCAATGAAGGTTGTGTTGCATTATCCTGTCAGCGGATAACGTTATCTTTACATGTGTATGTAACGTGTCACGCAATTTAATGTCACGGTCGCGCTCATAATTGCACAACAATGTACAAATTGGTGCTACGGTAACTGTAAAAAGTGTCCATGAAGTTTGTTAACCCACTTAGAAAAAGAAATGCCTATCTAAGTGTGACCGTGTACATAGAGTCATTACTGTAACATTTTACAAGTGCTTGGAAAATGGACTACTTGAACTAAAAACTATTGATTTTGATTTTCCACATTGTAGCTTTTAAACAAATACATCCATTTTTGAGGGCCAATGACTGTGTGTTGTTCTCATTTTATATTATTCTAAAACATGAATTTCTAAAAGAAAGTTTTTTTTTTCCCTCAGAGTTATGGTGACATTAGAACCTTTGAAGATCAAAATAACGAACTTCCCTAGCGACAAGCCTGTACAAGTGACTGTCCCAGATTTCCCCAATGAGCCTGAAAAGGGATCCCATACAGTAATACTTAGCAATGTCCTTTACATAGAAGCAACGGACTTTAAGGAAGAACCGGAGAAGGGATACCGACGCTTAACACCTAAGCAAACAGTTGGGTTGCGACATGCAGGCTATGTTATCAAGGTAACTATATTTATGTTAGTACAGTGAGCAATAAATATCCATATTTATGAGGCACCGGAAGGAATGTATCAAAATCATCCTTGATTAGCCCATTCCTGGGTTATGACCTAGGACCATTTTTTTCGAATTCAGCGCCTTGCTTGTTTGCCTTTTATATCGTCTCTTCAACGCATCGGTCTAAAAAGTTTGTATTTGAAGTTGAGATAAGTAGTATCAAAATTCTAATTAAACAGCAGTATGCACATCGACTCTCGTTGCTCTCCATACATATCACTTGCGTGTTTTGTAGTCAGCATAAAGGAATAACATTCGTTGATGGCAGGCCTCACGCTTCTTATTAATTTGTATAAATAATTCATTATGACATTTATTTATTATTTATCAGGTATCCAAAGTAATCAAAGATGCCGCTGGCAAGGTAACCGAAGTGGAATGCACGGCAGAGCCGGCTGAATCTGCTGGGAAACCGAAGGCCTTCATACATTGGGTCTCCGAACCCGTCACTGTTGAAGTTAGATTATATGAACCTTTGTAAGTTGACCGTATATTTATGATATTTATTTACTGTATTAACTTAACAGATATTAACGCATATACATGATGAGTTTAGAACAATTTATGCAGTTCCTCCTGTCTTAACTATAATTTTCCAGTACACGAAAAGTTTCAATGCCTCGAATAGATTAGCCTCTTTTAGTTAAACAAACAGCAGAACAAATTTACTCTCAACATGAATCTAGTGTATTACTTTTAATCTTATAAATATATAAATGAATTGCCGTTCGTAAGTCTCGCTAAAACTAAAACTAGTCTTGAAATATTTGTGAGAGTCCAGGGAAAGGTCTCAAAATATCGAAAAATTGTCTGATCTGAAATCTAATTCAATATCATCTGTTTAGGTTCAAACATAAAAACCCAGAGGATGCCAACGAGGTGCCCGCCGGGTTCCTGTCGGACTGCCGCGAGGACACGTTGAAGGTGGTGGAGGCTTACGCCGACGCCTCCATCAAAACTGCGAAAGTGTATGACAAGTTCCAGTTTGAGAGAATCGGTTTCTTCTCCGTGGACCCAGATACAACCAAGACACACGTAAGATTCGACGTTTTTTTATGAATTAGTAAATTATTTAAAAAAAATTAAAAAGGCAGAAAATGATGGTCGAATAATCGTCAATTGATCATAGACTACTAGAAATAAGTATAAACACATAAATATTCTGATACTAGCCAATAAATTAGCAGATAATCTGGACCTGAACGCATTTATATTTATAAAACGTATTTAATTTTCCGGATCGTTCTTTGGTTAAAATTTTGTTTGGTGAGATTTTCGTAATAAGAAACTAATCTTTTGGGTTCGGCGCCATGAGCCATTTCTTTATTAACTATGCAAAACTCCTTAAAATAATAAACATTTTACTCATGCGGCTAACCATGAAATTACTTCGGTATATTAAATTCTAAATTAATATTGCCATGTACCATCGAATACACAGACATCCTTATTGTTTAAAACAACTGGCAACCCTAAATGACGGAAACGAGTTGCAAATCAAAAACGACTTTTTAAGTGACAATTTTGTGAGTTAGTTTTGATATTACCTTGTAGTTAGAATTATAAATTAATAATTTGAATTTATTATGATGTAACTAGTAATAAATTATTCAATATTTAAATGTTTATTTTTGCAGATGGTCTTCAACAGAACTGTATCGCTGAAAGAAGACACAGGAAAATAAACGCTTTTGTTATGACATTTTTAATTGTATACATTTTTTAATAAAAACATATTTATTCATAAAACGTATTTTTCTTCCCCTGATGTTTTCCCTGTACTTTTTGCTCTATCTTTCGCAAGAAGTGTGTATAACATTAAGGAGAATATAATGAAAAGAATTAATTGGTATCACATCGTGCTTATTATAATTTCACTTTCACAAGTTTTTACAAAAAATATAAAAGTAATAAGATTGGTAGCCCTGCAGTCGTGCTTCAAACTTTTGACCGTTAGGATTGTGAGGTAGTACGAAAATAAAAACTGTCAAACTAGCTTAAAATGTTCCCGTTCTAGATGTTTTCTGTTTAAGAAACTCAACTATGCCAAAAGTTTAAATATTTATTCTTATCTTCGTTTAAAGTTCCAACAACTTTGGAGAAGTTGCAACTAACCGACAGACAGACGGGAATTGTGCTAGTAAAAATACCGTTTCCCCCTAGCCATCCGAGCAAGTAGATAATTTAATATAAAAGTTTGGTGTCCTTCACAATCCGATGAAGGGCATTCGTTTCAAAGCATTTTGAAAATGTAAGTCTGCCAGTAATCTGTTTTTGTCTCCATATCAAATTGAAAAGGGAAGACATTGTAATGGCGATCTACATTATTTTTCTGAAGAAACAGCGCAATGGGTTGTTAAGTAATTCTCAAAGTTTAATAACGTCCCTCGGTGTAGACATTGGCGCGTGGAGTGGTACGGGCAGGGGGTCGGGGTGGGCTCGCGCAGGGCGGTGCGCGGCGGGCGACGGCGCGGCGCGTATCGAACGTGGGCGGCCGCGCATGCCACTCACTCCGCCGCCATCCGCGATATGCACTACTACGCGGTTACATCTCGTACTAAAACCCAACAACCACGATATCACGTTATTGCGCGCGACGTGCTTACGATGTAGAAACTAGACAACCTCGTGTAAACTTAAGGTAAGCCCGTAGCTGCTTGTAACGCCCTTGCTTTTATTTTAGACCCCGATTAGTTTTACCTGGTTTCCTTTCCGATGATCATTACCACGGGCCAGTGGAAAGTGGTTCAAGTGCGTCATGTTGACGTGTGTGTGACGTAACCCACTGAAATAACAGAAAATAAGGCTGTATTTTACGGTCCTAATATGTTTACGGTATAAGTTAAAAATAGAATTAATTTTCCCGTGAGTAGCAACTAGCCCCAAAATGTAGAGCCTTGTTTGATTTCGATGCTCGTTCTAAATCGCATTTCATTACGCCTAGGTATTATGTGCCTTTCCTATGTGATAGTAAACTACACATTTTTTGGCAAAAAGTTTTTTCAGTAATCCTATTATTGCCTTGTCTTTAATTTTCTTCTTGAATCATTACTTAGATCCTATTAGACGATGTCATCGGATAAATTATAATATTTACCGAATCTCGAACACATCTTAGTATCAATAATCTCGTATGTAAAGGCTAAAGTACTCTTGTCGTTTTTTAGCCTGAGGGCTTAATAATTATTTATACGCATAGGTAACTATAATTGATGGCGAAGTGTCGGGATTACGATACAAAAAGGCGTTGACTACGCACGCTCGAGCGTATTTTTCTCTCGTAGCTCGTAGCATGCACAATAGAACCATTAATAAATGCCACTTTATACCTTACATAGAGAACAGTACGTGTATTTTTATATTTAGTTTAGGTATAAATACATTCGCATTGTTATTATTGGATACTTCCGTCGCGAGCCATGAGAGCTTATCTTCTGTTATCTACTGTAACAGCATTGACTTGAAAACTATAATGCTGGTACGATTACTTAAATGGAGCACGATTTGCATATGTTTATGTTCGCACCTCCGTTTTATGTAGTTAGTGTTCTAGATATGTGACCCGATTAGACGGGATTAGACAGCATGGGTTCCTGCACTCAAAACTCATTAATAGATTCATTCCGTACAGGATATGACATCGCAGTTTTACTTTACTAGGTACATACAGCTGTATTTATGAGGAAAGTGCAGACGTAACAGTCTTATCTATTTCCCGTTATGACAAAAACGCTACTGAGGGATTAGGTCGGGACGAAGGTCAGCTTTGGCAGTATAATCCCCTGTCATCTATTTGCCCTAAAATGGGTCGCAATATACATACGCAGTTTACATGTCAATTTAACTGCGTGATATCGCTTAGGGACAAAACTTGTTTGTAGATATAAGTATTACAATTTTATTGGTTTAAACAGGAACGTAGTTTTCGAACATTGTAGCTAATAAATAAACTTAACTCTATATAATTGAAATAAAACTACTTTTACAGATTTTATCGCGGATTAATTTTTGGTTTAATAATATATTATAATCTTTATAATTTCTTCTGATCTATTCATCAGATTTATAAGACTATAATCTTGTTCCCAATTATCATGGGTTTCTAGAAGATATTTAAATAGATTTATCAAAGAGCTTTTCTAGGTCTGTGCTGTCCTAATTCTGAAAAACACTTTGTTGATTAGCTTTGATCAATAAATAGGTACCTATTAAGGGTGGTTTGTTCACGTTCGAGCATAATTACCCCCATCAATCAATAATAACATTTATTACCTAGCGATTAAAGTTAATTTTGCATACATGGCTGACCCACATCTTTCAACGAAATATAACGTAAATTACCTATCTAAGCATTTTTTTATTCCCATGAACAAAATTTGTAAAGTTGTTTTGTAACCAGATAGGTGTCCAAGAAGACAACAAATAAAATACAGGAAAGATGATGAAATAAATATTTATTCTCGGTAAATGGTTCCGGCCTTAAGAGGAAATAGGTTGTTATACTATTTCCCTTTAGAGACCTTATCGATCCCCGGCTCGCTGAAACCCAATTTCAATTACTGGCAATGATTAGATTGGCTGAATACCAAGGCTTCCTTCGATTAATCAAGCAAGTTGCCGTCGATTTAAAAAGTTAGAGTTGTCTTCTTCAACTGTGTGAAATAAAATGTCTATTACTTAACTTCTCATACTGGATCTTGGAGACAGTCTAATATGTAGATATATTTTAAACAAATCCAAAATTAGATTCATAACTTATTTATTTAGGTAGTTAGTTAAAGAAATTACATATGATATTCAGCAACTTATGATATTAGTGAATATGCAAAACTTTTTCTGAGGATTCAATTTACATGTAAATCTTAATATTTTCATAGTTAAAAGGTCCATATAAATATGTAGCCAAATGTTTTATGGACGCCCAGGCTGTTTTAAAGATCAGGGTCATTTCCCCAATACGTTATTACCTACGCTTTCTTGGGCACTTGGGCGGTAGTGTGAAATTAATATAGAAAAAGTCGTTGAGCCAAAAAAGGGACCTAAGAGTGTAACGATGATTAATTCTAATACGTAATAAAGGATACTGTGAGAGGCGTCATAAATTGGGACATAATTTAAGGGATAGTAATCCTAGCTAACGAGCACTTTTTCATTAGACCTTTGTCAATTTACGACGCGTCGGGCGTTATTTGAGATGGCAATTACGGACTCGAGTGGTCTTCTGAAATATCACCTCTGCATGAGGGACGAGTTGCCTTAGACAAGCTAGCCTAACAAGCTAACAAATAGGGATTGTTAGCTAAATTTGTAACAACATAAGTTTTCTGTGAATATTTTGTTAGTTAGAAAATCTTTAATTTAGGATTGTAACTACCACGTAACTACTCCTATTATTTATTGTAATCAATCCATAAATATTTTGTGATCTATAAGTGAATAGACGTAAAATCCCTTTCCTGGGGCATCTAGATAAAAGATACAACAGCCACGTTAAACCAACTTTGTATCAAGTTATGACCTTTTATGAAAACATCCTTTTTAATCCATTAAGAGGGATTTCGTCGAAATAGGAATGAGTTTTGCCTCAAGGGACCTGTCGCAAACATCGTACCCAGCTGTAGGCTACAGATATCAAATAGCAGCCTTCTTCAAAATGAACCTTATATAACGGATCTGAAAATTTGTGAGCCAGAATAAATCCCTCTAACGAGGTTGAAGGTTAGGTATGGGCTTAACGTTCACCGGCGAAATCTATTAGTCACAATTAAACAGCGATTATACAAACGCATAAACAATAATCAAATGAAGCTTTCGCATTCGTCAGCCAATATGTACCTACTTAATGAATGAATAAGCAACTAAAATTTATATTCATTGTTTAACGTTTGAATTTGCAATTTGATTAGGCAATAAGTTGGTTAGACATTAAATACAATTGAAGTATTTTTACGCTTTCTTGTAGATACGCAAGAAATTCGCTGTCATTCTTAACTCGCTGGGGATTCCTAACTAGTTAGAGTCATGCAATTTAAATTAATAAATTGTAAAGTGAAGATATTTCTAAAGAAGAAGATTACCTTCGCAAGACCTCTGCGCTACACGTAGGTAGTACTTACCAACTGTGGTTACGAATTAATTTATTTTTAACATCATGAAAATTGTGAATCGAAATGTAAATCGAACTTGTTTAGGCAAGTATACAATCTCGTTACTTATAACAATTACTTTTTTTTGGGTGTAGTAGGTAACATACCCGCATGACATTAGTCGATTTTCTATTGAAGTACCTAACTCATTTAAGAAGTTGATTTGTTACACGAATATTCTCATTCTCAAATAATCATTTACTTATGTAGAAAGACGAGAAAAATTTACGTGTTCTAAACTTTATTAGCTTTTCAACCCACTTTTTTCGCCCCCATATGTAATTTATTTTGGATAAGCGTAGCCCCAGGAGGGTAATTCAATTACCTACAACTTAAATTATTTAAAGAATCTCTAAGATACCTAAAGGTGTATTATATTTCACTGCCTTCATATAACAGATTTCTGAGAACAATTTCGTAATAATAACAGCCTCTTTTGTAGCGACGTGCCTTTGTTTAAGGCCTTGTCAATGCCTCAAACAATTTTGAACAAATATTTAACTTACGTTTAATAGACCAACATTAATATAATTTGGATTACAATTGAGTGTAGGTTAAGTATTTACGAGTAGCTTTCAACAGTGATTTCATAATCCAGTTTCGATACAGATAAAAGTATTGCGTCATACTTTTGGTCCGTTGAGGTCATACCATTGATTGACCAAATGGAAAATCTGTTTGTGCAGGAAACATAACGATACCTACATACATATATAGGTAGATAGGTATGTGTTACGAGGTTGAGAAAGTCTGACACAATGTATTGATTTTCCTCAGAATTCCTCTGTGTGTTTCGAGCTTGTGATGTAAAATAATTAATCTAGATTCTGAAATATTCCATTCCTTGATTACATTGAGTTGCTGAAAGCTATTAGTACCACCTATACATATAAATGGATGGCAAGCTTTGTAATTTATTACCTAATACATGTTAGTGCAAGAGAGATTTTCAAATAGATTTATCGATCGTTAATTAAGGATATGTATGATCATTTTTAAGCTACTTTGGGCAGTTTAAAAAATAAGCAAATAGGTACTTACTTAAATAACTGCGAATAAATGCTTTAATACCATTATTATTGTCTTCTACCATCTATCAACGTAGCTGCATTTATTTTCCATTTAACAAATAGTGTCATAAAACAGACATAATATGACTATTTAATCGTCCCACATGAGTTATAACTTCAACTGGACAGTAAATACACTTGGCGTATGAGTAAAATGTCCTTATTTATGGACAATTTACTGACACCAATAAAATTTATTGAGCGTGTGTCATTCCTAGGGTAGTTTATTTATGATACAACTGTCTGTCGGCTTTCCACTACCTACGTAATGTGTTTAGCTGCCATTTTAGTATTTTCTGAACAATGCAGAAAATTTTCATTGAACATTTATCTTCTTTAAGTTAATTTTGTAAACTAACAAATGTTTGAACGAGCTTATATCTTTTATATCAATTTTGGAGAGTTGAGTGCCCTTTAAAGGGCTCGTTAGGATAGTTTGTTCGTATGAACTAAGTTAACTAACTGATCCCCAAAGTTTGTTTAGCTCGGATGATTATAGAGTTTGCTTACACAAAGTATTCAAGAAAATCTAATTTGTGTTGAAGACTCTTTTGTAGTATTTAAGTGTTTAAGGCTGATGAGAATATCTAACGAGCCGATTGTGGCCGGCGTATTTTATTTTAACATTTTTATCTTTTGTTCTGAAATAGAATTAGATATTTTATTCAGACCCAGAGAGTTGATATTCAACTTAACTTCAGTTTGTTCATAATAATTGTAGGTTGTCATTTCTCTGTTTACCCAAAGCTGTCTCTGACAATAGCGTAGAGTTGTCCGCAAACAGACACGGCAATTATTCCTCTTGTTAAATGGATGCGTTGGACAGATGTCTGCAGTTGTATCCTAGTTTATATACGTATATCGATTCTATTGTCTACAGGCTATAAATAGCATAAGTAGACTACCTTGATCGGGATGCTTAATCCTTTAAGATGGTCCATGGCTCATATTAGGGACCATCTTTAAGATGTCTCTAATTTAGGGACCACGCCCACTCTTTATTCGGGGCCCGAATTCGGAGTAGTGTCATAACCCTTTTAGTCCGAAGTCTTCTTATCTGATACTTTACCCCTCGCTGGTTTTGTGCGAAACTAATATTTGTTAACGAAATTTTAATTTAAAGTACATACAGGTTTAAGTAAAGGCTACAGCGCGTTCACCTCAACACTACGCTTACGATTGATTAACTACGGGCTTACAATGTTTAGCTAAACTTTACCAACACCCACACACTTCGGATAGGTCAAACCTAAATGCCGCAGGATATTTTTATCAAAATTTTGTGTCGTGACCTGAATAACGGTCCTAATAAAAATGTTTTTTGGCTTTGATAAACAAGAGTACATAATTATTTTAAGAGTTTTGCGTAATCTTTAGAGGTTAATTCTCCTACGCAGGTTCGTTAAGGCTTCAGAAGGGTAGGTACCAAACTGTTCCACTTAATTCTACAAACTTATGTCACCAATCATACTTTGGAAACAGTTATTTATGGAGGCGAGTTTCCAAGTTTCTTAACCTAGTTTTTTTATGGTGTAATTAGTTTCTAAAGTTACTGTAACATTTTTCTTAGAATAAACATAAACCTTTACTAGGTTTACCTGAGCAATTAAATCCATGGTTATTATTCCTAAAGTGGTTGTGAAAAGACGACAATAAAGGTTACGTAACAGTGACATTCTGCAACTAAAAGCATTTTGTGTCGTTAAATACGTCTGTATAGTAAACAGGTTTAACGTGGGTAGTTCTGAAGTACTATTTTAGGAAGAACCTCTTTTCACGCTGCTATTAGATTTTCTGCAGTAATTTTCAAGGTTGTATCAACCCACGCAAAAGCTACTCACGTGTTTGTCCTTGATAAAGTTAACACATTTATAACAGATCCAACCGTGACACCGGGTTCTATCTTCACCTGGATTTTAGATTGAGTCATAAGACTTTACGACATCATTAAAGTTTTTCCGCTTATACGATTATCACATACTCATATATGCACTTTTAAGCTATAAACATTATAGTGGCCATAAAAGTTTTGTTATCATTGGGTGTTGTGTCATTGAGCATGAAGCTTTTTATTATATTGTCGAATCATGTGAGCTGCTCCACGAATCCATTTATTTTCCGACACAATAAAATGTTGGTTGTCAACAGCTCGTGCCTACGTAATCGATAACGCTACATTTGAGTTCGTATGTTACGACAATCCAATGTCCTTTTCATGTTTGAAATGGAATTTTTAGGAAATAGCCGAGGTAGATACTCGTGGTAATTACTGAAGGCCGTTGTTACTTTTCATTGTATTCACGCAGTAAAATTGTGTTATAATTGGACTGTTTGGAAGGTTTAGTTTTACCAGCGTTTTACCAGGTAGAGCAAATAATGTCAACGTAAAAACACAGCATTTTGACGAATGGGGAAATTAGTTCCAATGGTGATCATATTACACTTCTGTCTTCTCATTGCAGATAAGTGAGAGAAAATAACAAAAAGTTTTCCTTTTTTGTAGGCTTTAGTGTTTAAAAATGACGTAAAAATAAATATAGCACACTTAAACGTGGTTTATTAGCTTTTCCGCTTTATTAAGCCGTCTAATAAATATCTTTATGAAGGCTCTTTACTGAGGTTGCTTTATTGGCAATAAGGATTGTAAAAGTTCGGCTGGCGGTGGGGAAACGAAACTCGCGCAATCCGGGAGCGCGCTCAGAAACGTGTCAAGGCAATAAATTGGGTCAAGGGGGCTAGCGTTACAACCATTATCATACCGTCTACCGTAAATCAATAAGTGACGGCGCTCGGTTAATTAATGTCATTGATACTTCTTTTTCCATATACAGTATAAAGTTTATTAATAATTGTGTGATTCCCACCGGGGACGTTTTTTTTTATGAGCACGATCATTTGTAATTTATCTAAAATTATCAGTTGTGTGATAATTTTAGATAAATTACTTAGTTTGACTTAGCTTTGCTCAGTTTGAGGCTAGATGGCGATTTGTAAAGGTTTTGATAGGCACATTATCTAATATACTATCTATCTATGGAAGAATATGTAGGATTGACTACTTTAATAAGAAGCCATCTAATCTCTGTATTCATGTACACAATTATAAATAGCATTTTATTTATTTAGCAATTGATCGATACATATGATCCCAATTATATTTAATATCAATTTTCACATACAAATGTTTAAGGATTGTAGTGAAACTTTGATGTGATCTTAAGTATTCATTTGGTGATCTTAACTTTTCAGAAGTCAGTCAGTTTCAGTCACAAGACAAACCTCGAAAGAAAACCGTAACCATACCAATTATATTTAAAACAAGTGTTTATTATTTAATATAATGTAAGCATGCTTAGGTAGGTACTGTGAATAGAGCCTTATTATCCTTTGCGAGGTTTTTCATGCATCTCCAAAATATGAGTGACGTTTTATTCTCCATGTAAATTGATTTTATACATTACAATATATTATCTCTCAAACAAAATACTTTATAAGATATTATATTATCTCGTCGTTTCTAGGAGCTTTGGCTGGTTTATAGTATTTTATTTGATTGTAATGTAATGTATCTTTTTCAGAAATATTAATAAGAAGTGATAATTATGACAAGCAATATAATAATAAATTATAATGGGTCCGCGAGTGCTCTCATATAAGAAGACGAAGAATTTAAGTTGGAATATTGAAGAAGTATGGACATTCAGAAGCAACATTTATGCCCTCGACTGGTAGACTATTTAACTATCGTCGGAGCAAAACCTTACACTTCTGGGAAGGGACTTGCACCCGTCCAGGTAAATCAAGTCGTATAATTTAAATTCGTCTATTTAATATTTTATGCGAAGGAACCTTCTTAAAGATTTTGCTCCCAAAATTAATTATATTTCAGAAAATGGATCGTGGTCCCTAGCGTTTTGATACAATATGAAGACGTGGCCTTAAGATATTAATTAATAGCAAATAAGGGTCGAGCCTTGATTTTCCTGATAATCAGCTTCCGAAGTTTTCATAGAACATCAATATTTTATGACAAATTGAAAATATAAGGTGGAACTCGGATTCCGATAGTATTTTCCTTGTAAGGCTCCTAAGCGCCTTCTACCACGTTCAAATGTAATATTTTTGCAGATGTTTAAGAGAGTTTCGGCGTCCACGGTTGGTGGTAGTCTTAAATTCGAATCCTGATTGTGTATTGTTTGTTAGGCCCCTGAACTTCTCCGGCGCTACCCGCTGACAAACCACGATGACTTTCCGCTGCCGCTGGACATGGTGTACTTCTGCCAGCCCGAGGGCTGCGTGTCCGTGGGCCCGCGCCGGGCTCCTGGACACCTCGCCTCAAGGGACACCACCTCCTTCGTATTCACACTCACGGATAAAGACTCCGGTAAGTTTTGTTGCTGCTATTGCATCAAATTATACAATAAAATAGGTAGATGCTAGCCATACAAATATAGCGTAGCGTAGCCGTTTCTAAAATCATCAATTTTATTCAAGCCAACCAATCAGTTTCTTAAAAGACTAAATTAGACTTCCAATTCAAAATATTTTATCTGACCAAAAGTTGTTCGAGACTATCTACAATTTTGTTTTTAGTTTCTGTAACAAAGTTGTATTCATAGCAATTCATTTTGTTTATCTTTTATAACACCAGAATGTTATTTTAGGTAAAACACGATATGGCATCTGCGTCAATTTCTACCGGGCAGTGGAGCGCGCCACGGTACCGGGCCCGCGGGAGCGCAGCATGCTACGCCGAGAGTCCTGGCGAAAGTCTATGGAGAAAAGCTCCGATTCTGCATTCTCCAGGTGAACATAAACTACTGCTACTAACTTTTGCAGGCTATGCCTAGCACATTGATTGACAAAAAATAATCATAGCAGATCAACGATTTGCAATTCACAAAAGCAAGTAATGCAAAGAATAAGAGCATAGAACTAACACAAGTCGAAATGACTTCCAGCCGTATAATAGTGCAATTAAAATGTTGTTATCAAACAAAATGCTTGATAACAATTAACAATGCTATTTTGGCGCCATTATCCTTTTCAAGGTACTTCTCCTCCGTTGTTCCCCCGCCACGAAAGATTCTGGCTCCAGATATAAAACCTGTAAAAAGTGTAATTAAAATTGAAAGTGTAGAAAATTTATAAAGGATTAAGACTAAGACGTAGCGAATGTTCCAGTGACTATAGGAGCAGCAACGTGGCGCCGAGTGACTCGGAGCGCGACTGCAGTGCGACGCTAGCGCCACGCCTCGCGCCCGCGCCCGCTCCTGACTCAGAGAGCGGTGGCTCACACTCGCACTCGCCCAGCCCTAGGGCGACCAGAAAACGACAGGTATGTCATAGGTGTACGTGTGGATAGGATTATGATTAAGATGAATATTATGTCCGCGCATTCAAGAGTATATTTCTACCACAGTTATATCCGAACACAAAACTGATTGTATTAAACCAATCACTTTAGCACTACGGCCCAAAATACGTAGAGTAGTTTTTAATATATATTTTTTTATTTTTGCAGAGAATTCGAAACCATTCCTTAACATCACTATGCCTACTATCACATCACCCTTTCTTCTCCACATTCCGAGAGTGCCTATTTATCCTAAAGAAGTTGATTGATGCATGCAACGAGTCTTCCAGTCCAAGGCGTGTTGGCGCGTCTAGACAAATACTTAGGTAAGTTGATGTTACTGTATACTTTGCTAAGTCCTTGTGCTAACCACGCGTCTAAACTTCTGCTACAAATATTGTTAGATTATAATATTAAAACCTCTTTCGATCAGGGATACGGTATGGTCAGTGCTAACTGGACAAGCGTATGACAACACCCCGACGATCGTACTTCACGATGTCAAAGAAATCGAGACGTGGATTCTACGTCTTTTGTCGGCGCCTGTACCAGTTCCGGGCAAGACGCGTCTGGAGCTAGAAGTTCTGTCGCCGACGGCTCACTCGCCACTCTTGTTTGCGCTACCTGATCACACGAGATTCACTCTCGTCGACTTTCCGTTGCATTTACCACTGGAGCTGCTTGGTAAGTATTTTTTATTACAATTTTTTTTCTGCTGTTGCCTGCTAAACCTTTTTTGTGCTTGAGAAATCCCCATAGATTTTCTTCGTCCTGGGGAATGCGGAGAGGTTTCTTACCGGCAAAAATACCAACGTGCTTCCCCCTTATACGTAACAGAAGTATCTGTTTTCCTATTCGCAGTCGTCTACGCTACCTCGCAGAGAAATATCAAAATTAATAAAAAAAAGTATTTTCTAATTAGTAGAGCACTTCGCCATTAGGCTATTATAACTTGTAATACTCAACTGATTCAATTGTACTGACAGGTGGTTTAATATTTTCTATTAATGTTCTTTCTTCCCAACAGGTGTTGATACTTGCCTGAAGGTCCTGACCCTGATTCTCTTGGAGAACAAAGTGGTGGTTCAGTCGCGCGACTACAACGCGCTGTCGATGTCAGTGATGGCGCTGGTCGCGATGCTGTACCCGCTGGAGTACATGTTCCCAGCCATACCTTTGCTCCCAAGCTGTATGAATTGTGCAGAACAGCTGTTGCTCGCGCCAACACCCTTCCTCATCGGAATACCGGCTACCTTCCTTACTTACAAGAAGAATTTCAGGTTGGTTTAATTGTTTGCTAACTTTAATATCATCCTAAATAGACAAACTTCGAAACAAGGCATTTGAAAAAGAAAAGCTGTGTAGGCTTTGGCCTCCTAGTAGGCAACAGTAATGCTACAAATGTTATGATACTGAAACTGGAACTTAAGAAAATTACATCAATATTCGGCAAATGCACTTGAGAAAAAGAAGTCTCTTGAACTTTAAACTTTCTTTGTAGAATGCCTGATGACATCTGGTTAGTGGACCTAGATGCCACTAAATTAATTTGCCCATCGGGAACGGACCAAGACTTGCCACCGCTCCCCGAACCCGAAGGCTCGGTACTCAAAAATCATCTCAAACAGGTAACAAATAAAGTTCTTTATTCTTTTACTCCATTTCTTGTTATCTGAATGTTAGTTTCATGATTATATGAAACCTTCTCTCTTATCACATTACATTTCTCTAATTCTTTGCACTTGTGAGCGCATTTATATTTATTGGTGTCGCTAAGCTGTTGTGACGACTAAATCTTTCCTTGTTTTTATTTTATGCATTGTATGTTAATTTGTTGTACACTCTAAGTACACGTAATCACAAACAAATATATAAAAAGTCTCTTTTGGGATGTAGAGTTAAAAAAAAAGATTTATAATAGATAAATGATAGTAATAGCATGTTTTGGATATCTAAATGTTTAGATGACTCTTAAAAAATGACTAAATAGGGTTGACATGTTTCTTTTCGACAGGTTTTTGTTATTTACACGTTTCCATTGTCACTAACACACCCTCACTTCTTTCCTGATGCTAGGCCGTGCATCTAATGGGCAGTGCCGGGAGTGGTGTAAATATCTATATTATTTTTACATTGCACACTTTGACTATTATTATTCACAACATATTTAATTGATATTATAATATTTATGTATGAGCCGATTTTCTATAATAATTTACAGCTAACTTGCACACGACGCAAGCGTTAGTATGTATTTATTGTATTAAATGCTAAGATATACGGATGCATCAGCTTTTCTTATCTTGCATTCAAAAGGCCAAGCCAAATGTGGTGCCTAACAATGCTTCAAAATATAAAAATACCAGGCTTAATTATATAATATTTTCCGTAAATTTGCATGAGTTATTTTTATTTGAAAAAGGTCTGGATATGTAAAAACTCTTAAATTAACTCTACGTTTAAAAAGGTGCCCTCTAAACTTTATGCATGAGCCGTAATTTACTGGAGAAAATGTTAAATCTTAAGGACTTTATAGCATTTCTGAATGTTACATAAGCACATAGTTTAGTTACATAGGGTAAGAAAAGCTGTTATAGGCACATATTATAAATATTGATCGTCTGAAACACGTGTTACCGTCTTACATTACACAGACTACAAATTTTAACATACTCTTGCTGCCACTACTGTCTACTCTACCTTCTTATCCTATCATTATTTTCTAGACTGTAACACTGTTTCACTGTTTTGTTTGTGTGTGTGTGTGTGTGTGTGTGTGTGTGTGTGCGGCATGTTTTGTGACTGCGCTAAAGCTAATACCTAATAAGCTTACCAATATTATAATTAGGTCTATTTAACTTTATATGTAGACAGAATAATAAAATTATTTTGATTTAATAAATCTTTGATTTATTTAGTTTATAAAGTGCTTTGATTTTAATTTAATAAAATAAACTTTTTATTCCAATATCGCTAAAAAAAGACAGCGTACTGATTTTCCAGGCATCTGTTAAACAGTACTTAGTTTTATTGATTCCCTATCGATTTTTATTTATTGAATAATATCACATTTCTTATTAGGTATATTGAATTTAACTTTACGTATTATGCTGACAGGCACTCAACAGTTTGACCAGCACTACAGCCGAGCAGGCGGCTGCACCTCTGATGCCTTCAAGGCGAGACAGCGTTGGAGGGGCCACTCTTAAGTAAGTCTATCATTAACAACAAATGACCTTAAAATCAATAAAAATCTGAGCATTGTATGTCAAAACAAATAAAAAAAATTACGAAACTAGACAAATATAGCTAGTTTATAAATACGCGTGAGAAAACGGTTGCATCATTTTATAATGAATTATTTTCACTATAGTTTTCTCACTATGTTTCTCCTGCCAGAGTCCAGCAAGCATCATACCGTGGTGGTGACGGGGCCCAGTCAGCCCCTCACAGTACGCCCGAGAGTCGCCGCGTGTCCATCTCAGGCAGCGGCGCGGCGAGCGCGGGACACACCCCACAGCGACATTCGCTGGCTTCACCACACCACTCGCATTCACAGCCACAACCCTTCAACCCGCTTATATATGGAAACGATGTTGACTCGGTAGATGTCGCTACTAGAGTAGCTATGGTACGTAATAGACATTGTTTTGTTTTTGTGTTAATTCGAAAACTAAAGCCAGAAAACTGTTTTTTTTTCTATTTATGGTTTTCGGTAGCAAACAAAAAGAGATAATTAAAAAAAAACAATACCAATCAAAGTAGGAAGTTACGTTCATATTATTGAGAAGTTGTCCCAGACAGTTGTTTACTTTGTTACCAGGTGCGATTTTTCAATTCACAAAACATCTTGGCAAACTTCATGGAACACACTAGGACGCTGAGACTGTACCCGCGGCCGGTCGTCGCCTTCCAAATTAACAGTTTCTTGCGATCGCGACCAAGGACTACGAGTTTCCTGAACAAATTTGCTAGAACACAGGTAAGCCAAGTCAATTTCATCATTTTTGGTGTATTTAATGACTGTATAGGTCGATTTGTGGATTCAGTCGCATTATTCGTCTTTTTTTTCAAAGTCAAAGTCAAGCCAGAGCTATAAATAAATAAAGCTACTTAGACTTTAATTTTTATTAATAAAATAAATTAACTAATTAAAATTTTGAATAAGATATCTGATTTCGGTCTTCTCCCCGCGTAAATAAGTCTTTCGTATTCTAAACTGCCTTTTTTGTACAGGCAGTGGAATTCCTCGCGGAGTGGTCGTTAACACCATGTAACGTGGCGTTCCTACGAGTTCAGACGGGTGTGTTTGACCCGCGCCAAGTGGGCGACAAGTCCAAGTGGTTTGCGGAACAGTTGCAGCCAATCCGCTTCGCCGTGTGGGATGATGGCAGCTCCCTCAACGGAGCTTTACGGCAGTTGCAACGTCAAGAAAACCAACCTACAGGTTTGGTTCTACAACTTATATTCTAGGTTGTCTGACACCGAACAGACATTTAAAGTTAACCAGCACCATTTTCAATATTGATCACAAAGATCTTGTGTGCTGGTTCATCTACATGTAATTTTTTAACAGATGAGAGCGGATCGGACTCTGAAGCGGCTGAGAGCACCAGTTCCTCATACTCATCCCTAAGTGATTTTGTATCAGAAATGGCGTCTTCAGATTTGTCACCAGGTAAGACAAATGATTTTTTTTATTGGTGTAAAAATGTTTTCTCTTATAATATGATATAACAGGAAAATTTTACTGACTTCTAATTCTATTTGTTTTTATAGGCAATCAGCAACATGTTATCGGAGAGACTTACAGTGCTGTAGTTCAAGTGCCCATGACTCTTTCATCATCGTTGGATCCTAAAACGGTAATCATACTTTTAATATTCTCGTGTTTATACGATCTACTCAATCTACCCAGCTAGGATTCTGGACAGTAAGCGGTAGCGGGTTGAAGAAGAACAGAAAAATACATTAATTAAAAATTAAAAAAATGAGTACTTAAGCTTAGAGCTAATTATATTAATAATAATGTGGTCTGTTTTGATCAATATTAACTTAACTTTCCAGATCACAAACCGTTAATTATGAAACCATGCAATATTGTATTAACATTATATCTTTCTCCTCAGGTATACAGCCCACCATCGTCTCTTCTATTCGGCAATGAGGAGGAAGTGGTAGCTAAGGACCAAGGGCGCGAGTCCACCTCCCCGTCGCCTTCCGCATCCAGTTCCGATCACAGTGACCTATCTGATGATGAAGCGCCTGAAGCCGGCGCAGTAGAGTCAAGCGATGCACCTCACGCCCCACCCGTTAAGAAAAGCGTAAGTTTATTCACCCATACTGGCATAGTGTGGTAGGCTTACAATATAGATAGAGATCACCGTGTGACAAAAATCACCGCATAAAGTGTAGGCTCTAGACTAGAAAGCAAATTCTTTTCAGAAGTAGCAACAGCGCAGTTTCAAAGTTTTCGAGAAGTTCTGCAATATCATTCAGGAAATAAGCAAATCAAAGACCAGAACAATATTTTTCTTTCTCTTCCTAGAGTAATGAAGTGCAATTCCTTGAGCTTTTGCACGTTATGCATACTTTTCATTAAATCTGAAAATCTTTCCGTCTAAATATTTTTCTGATCTTTGAGTCAAACTTAAATTCTAATGATCAGCATTAGGTAGCATTGCATAATATAAGCTTAACATAGCAAGTAGTTGACCATAGCTAATTAGGCACGTATATAGGACACGGACAGCGGCAGCTTCGGGCGCGAGTCGGACTCGAACTCGACGACGACTCCGAAGACGGTGGTGAGCCGGCAGCGCGCGGCCGACAGCGCCAGCACCAGCGACTCCGACCGCGCGCTCACGCCCTCGCACCACTCGCTGCCCCCGCACCACTCACACGCTAAAGTACGCTACTTAACCCCACCACACTCCAACGACCAATATCAACAGATATGTGACCATTATTACCAAATACCTTTCTCTGTTCTCGAGGTTAAAATCGTCACTTCAATCCACAAGATACAATGCTGATAAGTTCATGTTTCACCTGGGCTAATTTACCAAATGTAAAACATTGCCCATCATGATCCAATTACCACTATTAAATTTGCAGGCTCGGGATCAGTATTTAGACACACCCTACCATAGTAGTGGACTAGAAGATAGTGGATAAAATCGTGCTAGTTTTCTCTGTAGTACACTAATTATATAGCTGAAGTAGCTGGCATAGTTCCATACATAAAATATACCAACGAGACTTGCTCGTGTGTTATTTTCATAAAAATCAATATATGCCATTTCTTCATAATACACCGAGTGGTAATTACTATTTTCATCTAAACTTAGCGCTTTATACGATATCACACTCGTAATTTAACTAAGTATGTTATTTTGATATTCTGCCAAAAAAACTTATATTATAAAAGATTTTAAGATGAATCTCCGTAAAAAATTAAATAACATATATTAAACCACGACTATTTAATTATTATAACGTTTCTTGAATTAACATAGATAAAATCCGACATATTCCGAAGTTATAATATAACACTTTGATTTAGAGCACTAGTAGCGGCGTGTCCCGACAAGCATCTCAGTCATCACTTCTTGAACAATTTGCTGCACAAGCCAAGGAACTGGTGAGGGAAACCACCCGACAAAGCAGCCAGGAGGGCCTACTCGCACATATGGACAAGGTAAATAGATCCCATGCTATATGTAATAACTGAATGTTGTCTGTGTATGTGTATTTATTTATAACACTATATGTGTCACTTACTCAAACCTATAAAGAAGAAAGGAAAAGTGCCAGATGGAGAGGACAAGAAAATGTTTGCACCATTCGGCCAGGTACAGATCACTGCGTGGAGTCACAAACAATTGTAGACGCTAAATAGAACACAGTACTGACGTGTTGTTCATTATGTAGTTTAGTGATGTCGACAACTTATGAGAAGCTAAAGATTCATAATGTCACTGCATACTTCGTTTTCCCACTTTCCTATATCAAGTTGTTTATTTAAACTTTCTTACGAGACTGCTTAAATCAGCTTATCCAGTATCTCATTTACGCATTTTATAAACCACCTGACGTACCGTGCCCTAACATGCTAGACATTAATGTAGCTAACTTATGTGTACATCATTTAAACGTAGCCAACTTTCTAAGAATTTTTTGTTTTTAATAGTTTACACTTCACGCGAAAAAAGCAGCAGAAGAGGCTTCCAAGAGTATGCACGAGGCATCAAAATCTGCCTTAGAGGCTAGTAAAACGGCCACGGCGGTCAGTAAAAACACTTTCGAAGACTTGACTTACGTGGGCAAGTCCACTTTGGGTGATCTCACCAAAAGTGCAAAGGAGGTAGCGGCGAAAAAAGGATTGTTGATGAAGGTAATACATATTTTATGGAGTACGTGAAAAATATTTCATTTTTGCTCAAAACTGTTTTATAGTATAGTTGAGTTTGTCTCGAAAATGAAAGGAAAATATTTGGGTCTAAAGAATTAAGAGCTTTAAAAATACGAAAAGAGTTTTTAATGTGCTTAATCTAATGCGGAAATGTTTCGCACATTTATCTGCAACAGGGTGAAAGTCAAGATTCGAACGGAAGTGCCTCTGCTCGTCGCGACTCAACAGCGCTGCAGACAACCAACTTGCTGACGGCCACACATCGCGACTTCTTCTCAAACATCAGCTCTGATCTCAATGGTCTGGCTGCATCCACATCCAGCATGTTTAGCGACTTCTTTGGTAGTAAAGGTACCGTATTCTTTTGTTTCTCAATAATGATAACGTTCATACAATACAATTTTGGGTTTAAACATGTACGCTTGTATTTGTTTATTCGATTACATAAAATATTCTATTCCCCAAAGATACAAAACATCTCAAACCGGCTAAAAATAAACAATGCCATTTTTTCAAATTACATAATGACTGGTTTAGGGAAGCAACCAAAGGGTGGCGAGAGTCCGCGCAGTATGGGAGGCAGTGGGCCTGGAGGCAGCGGAGCATCAAGTACGGGCAGCAGCACGCCGCTGTCAGCATCGTTCGGGCCATTCTCAGGCGGCGCGCGAGGTCTGGTGGCAAGGTCCCCGCTAGTAAGGCACGCACCGCCGCAACCGCCACCTGTGCCATCACACACTCGCCCCTCCGCCAACACCGAAAACCAAGCCTTCCTTAATGACGTAAGCTTACTCTACCCTTAACCTTCCTTTTTAATTAGGATAAAGTAAAAAAAGAAAATATAAGTTTTACACTTCGATAATCACATTGAAATTGGAATGGGTAATTTATATAGTAAAAACTAAGCATTTTTTTACTAAACAGCTGGTACAACACGTATTGGAGGGCGAAGGTGTGGGTTGGTTGAAGTTGAACCGTCTAAAGAAGCTCATGGAGGATGAGTCCTATAGGAACATGGTGCTGAGCAAACTCAACAGAAACTTTACCAGAAAGACTACACCAAATGACAAAGTTGATGATGTGGTGGGTAACGTACCTTGTATTCGCATCATGACTAGATATAATCCAATAGTCATTTTAATATGCTGATCTTTAAAATAATTTTCCCTTACTAAATTTAACATCATCATCTATTTTTCTTAAGTTCGTGAGCAAGCCAGTCTGGAAGGGAATGCTGAAGGTCCTGCAAGCTGTCGTCCACGGTCTCGAGCACACATACTCCAACTTTGGACTAGGCGGGATGGCTTCTGTGTTTCAACTGGCAGAGATGGCTCACACCCACTACTGGAGCAAGGAGATCGCAGGGTTAGAACATGGCGGCATGGCTGGGTCAGCCCTCATGGACCATTATGGAAGGCAGGACCTGGAAACACCTTCGTCCTCGCCTTCTTCAAGGAAAAGCTCGCAAACTGGTAGGAAAACATTTTAAGACAACAATAACTTACGAAAGAATAAACCATGTTAATAATTGTACATAAAATTTGGCTAAACACAATTTTTACCATTCCATTTTTCCTTGTTTAGATGTACCAGTAGTAAACTATCCTGAAATGGATTCATCCGAAGCGCAGAGCACTACAGAAATGTTTAAAGATATGCTGAATCAGAAGAGGAATTTACTCTTCAGCAAGCTGACGTCTTTCGAGTCTGATGTAAGTGTTGAGTCGATGTTGGGTGTAAGATAATCAGTGTCGCAATATTGTTGCATGGATATGTCGCTCTGAAATATGTGAAAACTGTATTTATATGTCTATATATGAAGGGCTCTTGAGCATGTCAGCAGTGACCTATATCGAACTGCTTATAACTTCATGACTACAATCCCCTTTCCGAATATTATTTATCTTCGCTTTGTATATTAAGTCTTATAATGTACCCACTCGTTATGTATATTTTTAAATGTCTATAATCGTAGGTGTATTGCTATTCTTCTATAACCAGCTATTTTAAGGTCTCTACAAATACTTAACATAATTATCTGGCAAACCCCTTTTTTATCTACATCTTCACATTTTCGTAGAAGCAAACAGGCTTTCCTTGAATGTATAAAATGGAGACGGTATGTATTACTTCCAGCATGACAGTGTTATACTGAAATCATATATTTGTGTTGTAGAATAATGTCTAACTATTAATTAGTAAATACTATGCTAGATTGAGTTGGAAGTACAATTGTAACATGTTTCATGTGACAGCATTGAGATGTTAGTGGTGGAATGGGCAAGAGGTGCATAGTCGATACTTGCCTCATCAAGTTAAATGTTAAGAATCTTCTTGTAAAACAGTAAAATCAGCCCGTCTAACGTTTTTTGTTAAATGCGATCCTTGCTTATCCGCCTCTAGTGAGTTATCCAGTGTGTAAGTGACATGAGACAGGGTACAGGCGGGTTGTTTGTGTGCGTGGCAGGCCCCTCCCTCGTCGGACTGCTCGGCCGACGAGAGCGGCTCGATCACCACCAACCGAGCTAATATCTACGACCACCGCGCCTCCTTTAAGTCCAACCTCTCTGACACTGACGTCATGTTCCTCAATGTAAGTCCTAGTGCAATTGTGACCCGTCTTAGTTGCTTACAGTGCTTAAAGATGCGAAACAAATGGCCGAACAATTGGAAAGTTTTGTTCAAAATTTTTGAGGCTATTTATCGCTGCAGTATTTAGACTTGCATGCTGAGTGTCTATGATAACCAAACAAATACAAAAGTTTTATATTTACCGAAGTATGGGCCTCATGAGTTTTACCTTATTTCTAATGACTTTTAACTCTAAGTGAATTACGATTTTATATAATTATCAGTCTGATTCTTTAAGTGTAGGTTGATAAAAAACTAGCTTTTCCTTTAATTAATACTACCCAATAAAATAATTAACTATTTTGAAACTTCGCGTCGTATATACCTAAAAAGAAAAGTTGTGTTTTTTTCGAATGTCAAAGGATTTTCTGTCATGTCACATTTTTAACGTGTACATTTAAAAGCTATGTGAGTGGTATGATGCAGGTGGGTCGTGGCGGCGCGGGTGCGGCGGGAAAGCCTCGCGCGGCGAGCGTGTTCTCATCCAAGTCGTCGCTGAGCGGGTACCGGCCGCCCGTTGGCGTGCCCGTCACCTCGCCCATCACCTCGCCAGATACCACGCGTACCTACCTCTACCAGGGACTCATTGGTAAATACTTCGTTATATACTCTCTCCATAATAATGTAATTACAAGTCTTCACTGAAGAAAAATATTCCGTAGCTTTAGGTTCTTCCTTTACCCTTAAAAAGTTTAGCGTGGGAATTTCAGGTATACCTACGTTCCTGTAATTATTTTGTATTACCTTTTATCGACTCTAAAAGAAATGGCAATAATAAAGAGTTTGATATTCAGCTATCTTAGACAAGCTTGCCAAAATCAAGTTCAGCTTCAATTTATTTAAATTATAACTTTTTTCAGGCAAGGAAAGAACAAATCTATGGGACCAAATGCAATTCTGGGAGGATGCGTTTTTAGACGCGGTGAGTCAAGAGCGTGATATGATTGGCATGGATCAGGGTGCTAACGAGATGATGGAGCGATACAAGTGCCTGAGCGAGACGGAACGAAAGCGGCTGGAACACGAAGAGGACAGACTTCTGTCCACCGCTCTCTATAACCTGACGGCTGCCATGGTACTGTTCGGTGTGGAGGCCGATATCGTCCGAAACAAAGTGAGGCGCCTCCTCGCCAAGAGTCATATCGGTCTTGTTTATAGTCAAGAAGTCAACCATCTGCTGGATGTCGTACATACTTTGGTAAGTACCGAAAGTACCTTATTTTTCCATCAAAAACAATCATGTAAAAGAGGGTATATTTTGTTTGCCACTAGCATTAAATTGTCCATATATGTATACGTAGAAAATCATCGGATCCGGGTCAGAGGGAATTTCTCTTGTATTTTCTTCGATTTAAAATATGCTGCAGGTTTTTGGTATTTTTTCAAAATATCTAGCAGTTATAGTTTATAAATAAGATGCCAGCATCATCGCTGTAGCGCAACTGGTGTGCGGAGAGTCCGGAATAATCTTTAAGTCCAAGTGCGACATTGTAGTCTCTCTTTGTGCTGAACCAATATACTAACTAGAGTATTGTGTGGGGTAGCACGGTAACGACATCGAGCTGAAACCGCTGGGCTCGCGGCTGCTACGTCGCGCGTCCTTCACCGTGCACGAGGGTGACGCAGCCGGCGAGCTACGCTTTATGGAGGTCCGAGATGACGGACTCATACTGCGCTCTACACAAGGTATTTACTTCATTACTCTCAGTAGTAGTCTAGTAGTGGCCGTATTCTAGTGCCTGGTTGAAAAAATAAATTCATATCTAAATGTTAACAGTCCAAATTAGCGATATCTTTTTAAACATTTGATTAGTTTGTCATTAATTAATTATAGGTATCTCGTAATCATGCACACTCATGATGTTTTCAGGAACCATCGTGGAAAGATGGTGGTACGAAAGGCTAGTGAACATGACGTACAGCCCTAAGATTCGAGTTTTGTGCCTTTGGAGGAAGAACGGCGGTCAGACGCAGCTGCATAAATACTACACTAAGAAGGTTAGTTGGAGTTGTCAACTTTTCTAGGCTGGTTTTTGTTGTTAAATCTCAATTTATCAGAAAACAGTGGAAAGGTTGCAAATAAAATCAACAACGTGACTTTGTGACGTCATAGTACATGCCTGGTTCATATCCCCTATGTTATAATTGCAGTGCAAAGCTCTGTACTACTGTATTAAAGAAGCTATGGAGAAAAGCGGGCGACGTCAAGATGCGGCCGAACTCGGAGGGGAGTTTCCCATACAGGACTGCGCCACGGGAGAGGGCGGGCTTATACAGGTGATGGATAGACTCATGACGTCATATACTTGCAACACTTGCAGTCAAGCAAAATATTTACAGCGATTTAATAGGCATAAGCATTTGGCGACTATATTGAATTATATAACGCGAAAAATAAGGATTATTCAAATTATGTGCTGTAAAGAATTTTCTCCAAGAATAAAATTACCATTTCTGTAACATACAAATAAGTAGTAACTCAAACACTTGAAAATGTTGCAATTTACGTTAAATAGTATTCATCCATATTTCTTAATAAATTAAAACTTATTCTTTCTTAGGAAGTAGATATTCAAAATTTTTGTGTAAATTTTAAAGGTGTGCATGGAGGGCGTCGGGCTACTGTTCCACCACAGCAAGGTATGCCTCTACGCTTTTATACGTGTTCGTCTCTTTTTGTCAGCTTGTTTATGTTATTTATACCATAAGTTATTAAGATGATGTACCAAAACATCAAAACCAAAGTAGTTGTGCTATTTGAAACGAGATATTGGCAACACGTTTTGGTATTATCATGCAAGAACGATCAGGTAAGATTTTTGTCAGTGTATACGCTTGATTTGGGAAAAGTCTCGATACAACAAACTGATATCGACATAGAATGTTGTACAATCGCGCCGTACGACAGTCTATTTGAACAGCAGCGTCATTGCTGGCAATGCTTCATTGTTTCAATATTGTATCGGTGCCGTTAGCGCGTTGTTATCGTACCTTACTATGAAGCTTCTATATCCAACGAAGACATTAAACCTTTTGATATTATGCAGGCACAGAAGAACAAATAGGTATTTTAGAAAATTCTAATTAGTCATCATTTTAGTCGACACCCCACATAAAATACTTAGTTTTAAAATTTTCATACTCATAAAACTAATCCGGACGCAAGGACCACTCAAACTTTCCTATTTGGATTTCTCTTCGATTTTTTCTCTCAATATGGATTTTTTTATATTATTCCTACTTATTTATATGTATCTTATTTATTTTATCTCAAGTTCAGGTGATTTTGCATTTACTAATTCCGTATTATTGTCGAAAAAAGCTTAGGTCTGATTAAGACCCAGTATTTTTGCCCTTAAATATCCTTATCTACTATTCGATGTAATAGTTTAGATTATTTTTTACATTTTATGAGTAACCGTTGTCCATCTGATATACGTTCTTATACTCCATACGACTTGTGCATGTGCTATTTGTCTGCAATACCCGTACATCGCTGGAGTGCGTGGGCGCCCTTGTGCTCTCGGAGCGGCGCTGAGTCGCTCCGCTAGGAACTTTTGAGATGGTCCTTAACACGCGCTCGGCCGCCCTCAACTAATCTCATCTTTTTGTCTGTTCTACTCTTTCCGGACACGCCGAACACGCGCCGCTGCGCAAAAGGATTTCGAGGTACACAGTGGTTCATTCATAGTAATGGCTGGCTCTTACGATGATCGACACGACCTTTACGACCTTAAAGATGTAGTCACGGTCACCGTGAGGATCGCAACTAGCGATGATCGTTCGAGGTCGTAGGGCTTTACTTGTAGTTTTGAGGCTTACAGATTGTTTTTAGCCGTTGTTAGCGTTGTATTAGTTCTCTCGAGTGCGGCGAGCGCCGATGCGCGCAGTCGTGCATGCACATAGACGCCCTTTGTTTATTATCTGTTTATATTAACGCACCCGACAGCTTGCATTCGTATCGTGGATCGTCCGGCGAGCGGTCTCGATCTTTCTTTCTCGCACATTGTGCCGAGATTTAGTTCGTTCGTCCCCTATCACCCGGAACCATAGCGAGCGTCACGTCAGCGCTAAAGCTTAACGGACGCGAGTCACGAGGTCAGTCGTAGAGCATTCGCCATCTCACAAGTTCCGGTGCGGCCGCCCCCCGCACCCGCACCCGTCCCTCCCGCACCGCATCTGACCTCGCACACTGCACTCCCGCCCTGCCGAACTCCTCACCCAGACAGTGCTCGATGTCTCACTGCAGAAACTTAACTTAAGCCGCTTTGATTCTCATATACTTTATTGTCATGTACCAGATAATTTGATCTGTGACAATTTGGTACCAAAGAATCTGAAAAGACTTTTGAAACATATTTCAGGGTATTTTGCGTTCGACTTAAAAAGTTTACGGCACTTCACCTGCCTGTAGCTAAGGCAGGTTAATTTCTGGGGTTAGAGTGTCGAGCTCCACTCCTCGCATCGCGTTGCCCGTATCGCATGTGTGCATGTAGATATAATCTTAACTTATTTTCTTTGGAGATGTGTAAAGAATAACAATTGTTATGGTAAAAGTGGTTCACACATTCACTAAGCTCCATTGCAGTAGCTTCTAAAATAAGAAGACAACAAAGACGAGGTCTACGTAGGAACTATTGCGTATCATAGAGTAATATATCTCTCCAACTCCAAAGGAAATAAAAAGTGCCAATTTATGCTTTGCATTTTATTATTTTGTTGATGTGTTTAGAAGCTTATCAGCAATTCAACTATATTTGTGTACTTATATCCGCTGCATGATATACTTTTTGTTTAGGTCTAAATTAATGTTGCACAAACTTTTGTTCGACACGTCGCCTATTTTAACGGAATAATAGAAAAAAAATAACCATACCTCCGAACGGCTTAGTAAGTAAAAGCGGTTTTGAATATCCCACTCATAAACAGGTCAATAATTTTTGGCAATATTAGTCTTCTGTATGGTAAATATTGAACGCTACATAGATGTGCGCACGTGTTTTTTTTTATTATAGTTGTTTTATAGGTACAATGTTCCTTTGCTTTTCATTAACTACATATCATCTCGTTTGTGTTACAGTTTTTCGTGCGGTTGGATCACATTAGGAAGTGCTTCACTCAGAATGGCGGTATCTTCGTTTTAGAAGAATTCAGTAAGTTCACTATAGAATTATACTTGATTCAGATATTTCTATCAATTAGTAATGGCATATCTCTTCTGAATAAAGAAAACCTGTAACTGTTTGTTAAAATCTTTTCTTGACGAGCTTCGACCGCACTTGCGTTAGATTATACCTTAGGGGGTAGATCTAAGAGAATTGAGTAGAACTGATCTATGGTAGCTACAGAGGTATCACTAACAAAAAAGGAAACACTTACTATCTTTTCTAATGGTTATTTGTAAGATATTTGCTTTTCACTTTTGTAGCAACGTGCGCAATATAATCTCTGTGGTCAGTAGGGCAACACAACTAATGTATTGAATGTCGCCAGCTTCTTTGAAGGTAATCGATTCCCACTCAAATTGTCTTTTTACTTCCAGATCCAAAAACAAGACAAATCATTCAGAGGAAATACAAATCCGTTATGGCAAGTACACACATTCCAACATCATTAGTAGTAGTAATGTTTGTTTAAACGTCGTTTTTGTTGTTACCCCTACTCATGTACGTTGTTTATGTTGTAGGCAGACAAAGTAGTGCTTAATCTGCATCGTTTCTTCTCCTTGTGGCTTTCCCGTTACTTTGTTGACACCAGTGGACATGAATTGGATTATACACTTTACGTTTCATAGCTCATACTCACCTATCAGTGTACGTATCCTTGTGTTTGTTTTTTTTTTCAATCTAATAAACTTGTTTTAATTCTTACAATTTTTCTGCTTTGTTTTTGTTTCCCGGCAGCTCATCCATTTACCGCTTTTGATAATTTACGTGCTTGATTTGTTTTATATTCATATGTTTCGTTACACTTTAGGTATACCTACCTATGTAGTAGTTACTGGTTGCATTAGCTGCAACGAGCATAACCTACGACTATCTCATTATAACAGCAGTAAAACATAAGCCGAAACAATTAAAATGAGTAATTATAAAATTTACAGGCCGACCAAATATGCTACGCGGTGCTGTGTGTATTTTCATACTTCGCAGCCGGACAAGAGCAAAAAAAGTCTATACTGGAGCAAGCAGCGCGAGTGCCGCCCGCACCAACCGATACCCACACACGCACCGGCCACACGCCCGAACCTGACAAGCTCAGGAAAACCAGCCCACAGGTAAAACCTATGATTCCCTTTGTATACCTACTTTTCTATATGTCATAATGTATAGGCTTTATGTCAAACGTGCAAATATAAATATTATCAACCGATCAGGTAGAGAAACGCTCACCGGTGAGTAGGCCAGCGGAAGCCAGGTCTCCCGCCCGGGCCGAGCCGAGCGCAAGCGAAGCAGAGCGACAAGCGGGGCGGGGCGCGGGCGCGGCGCCGGTGCCCCGCGCTGACAGCCTGCCGCCGCCGCGCCGCCCTCCCCCGCCCGCGCTGCCGCCGCCCGCCGCGCCCGCCTCGCCCGCACACCACACGCGCCTGGCACGCGCCCACTCGCACGCCGCGCCCGCGCGCCCCCCTGACCCGCCAGTCGTGAGTATTCTGGGCTACTCCTTATCGCCGCCACCACTCACAATCGAGCTTTGCGACCGACGTTAACTTGTTATGTTGACAGATCCCGCCGCGTGTTGGGGCAGCAGTGGGCCGGCCGCCCGGGCCGCCGCCAGCGCTGCCGCCACGCCAGCTGTCTGCAGCCGCAGATGTAGGGGCCTCGCCAAGGTGAGCGACTGATGGTGTCCAGTTGCGCCGTCGGACCAGCCTGCGTTATAACCTATTAGGAGAAATTCGCGGGCCGAGCACTCCTGAAGCTGACGTATGCTGCTTATCGCAGAGGCCCGGCGGGCGCGGCGGGTGTCGGGGGCGCGGCGGGCGGCGGGGGCGCGGCGGGCGTCGGGGGCGCGGCGGGTCCGCGGCGCGGTCCGCCGCAGCGCCAAGGCTCGGTGAGCGCGCCCTTCGCGTCCAGCAACCCGTTCACGTCGCCACGCCACGCAGAATTCGTCATCCCGCAGAGGAACAACATGCGCCGCTCCTCTACCACGGACAGAAGTTAATTCCATTAGTGATCCCGATAACTATATGTCGTTGTTAAAGTGTATCCTGCACCCTCCCTCACCCTCCTGTTAAGAAATAACCCGTAGCATTCATATATTCTGCAGTGAGTTGTTATTAAAAGTTTACAAATAATAGCTTGTTAAAGGAATAAATGTTAACCATCAAAGCAATAATAAATTCAAACTATTGTAAATACATTAAACTGTCACATTTACAGTGCAATCGCATTGAAATCGATGCCTATGAAATGGGTAGGTAATTGCAGTTAGAGTGCTGACGTATGTACAAAAATATAAATACATATAAACAAAATAATATTTGGTCGCTTGTGTTGTTATAATTTGTGATTGATGATTTGTCTGTGATTTAAACTTTCCTTTTGAGCTGTAGGTACATTTGACAGTTGTGTACTTAATATTTATGTTCTCATACTATTATATTTTCATTTTTAGTCTTTGGACATTAATTAGATGACAGTCGTAAGGAAATTAAGTGTTGTTATGTTTATTGTATTTTTGTTACAAATGGTGCCGACACGACGACATCATCTTACTGCTTTTTGTTGGTTCAGTTTTTTAGCAAAACCTTATCAAAGGGCAATAAAGCAAGTGGAGTAAGACGAAAACTTAGATCATTGACTTGAATAAAAAAATCTCATACGTATTCGTAAGTTATTTTGAATATTTGCAATATAAAATTATTTTTATAAAATATAATAGTAAATAATCTCGAAAACAAACGCTATAAACATTCGCTTGTATTTAAATATTATTTATATGCATATCATGACATACCTTTAGTAAAATGAAGACTTGAGTTGACTAAGTGTCTATGTGTGAAAATGTTGTAGGCTGTAGGATATAGCATTTGTAGGACGACCTGTATTTGATAATAATTGTCTTTAATCATTATTTCGTTCAATTTGGCGGTATCATTTAAAACTGTAGAACACCCAACAAAATATGGTTATTCTGGAACGATACAAATATGTTTTACATTCATAAAGGTACTTCACAGGATAACAAACGTCATAACCCTTTCAAGGTTCAGTGATACATGAAACATTTATGAAGTATTTTAAGACATATGCAATTATATGTTCAGTTTTGCATGCCTTAGCTTATTTTGTTTTGTAATAAAGTCCATGTTCCTAATATAAATTAAAGGTGGTACATAGATCAAAAGAAAATATTTATGTAATATTATAAAGAAAATTAATAATAAACATAACTGCCGACATGTAAGGTAACATTATTTTATGCCAAAATAAAACAATATAAAACTTATATTTCTTTAATTTCGGAATGACAACCCACATAACATGCTACACACATTATAATCAAAGCTTAGTGGATTTATTTAAGACATTTGAAAACACTTAAAGTATCGGTCAGATAGTCCCATAGAATCCCATAGAAAACTACTACTCTGTTCTCGTAATCTGTGCCGGACCCGGACCCTAAGGTTTTAGATCTCATCGCTTCGCTCGAAATACCACAATGTTACATATGGCTCATGCAGCATCCGTGGTTGGCGACGCTTTTTTATTGTATAATATGAAAAGCATAAGACAATAAAAGATCTTAAAAAGGTACAACCCCTTGGTAAATTATATTAAAACTTAACTAATTTATCACAAGATATTCAATTGTAGGTACGTAACGACTTTCACACTAGAAAACTGCTTTCAAAGTTAAATCTACTGTTTTAGAAAGCATAAATAAAATGGTCCCATGCGGGATCTAGCGCGCGAATGGCGCACAATGGCAGTCGGCGCAGCGGCCCATAACTAGGTAATCAAAGTAATTCATTAAGTAGTACCTTAAAAATAATCTTTACTTCAGACTTAGTTAACAATCTCTATTCTTGTAATAAAGGATGTTCAATTTGTAATACTTATCACAGATAGTTTGCTTTACTAATAACGAAATGCAATTTTATAAGTCTGCTGTTTTTGCTTGTATTCTCAGTTCTATTCTAGAATATTCAAATGTTTTTACGCATACTACACACCTAAAGCTTGTAAGCTAGTACACACTACACAGACAAACGACACTAAGCACAATTTTGGAACTGATTCAGCTGAACAGAGACTAAACTAAAATAGCGCATGTGATACATTTTTTTTTTTCAAAATAGTCTATTGCGGTTTTGGAAAAGTTGTAGATTTCAATGCACAAAAGTGATATTAAACGGGAAAGTTTAGCTTATGTTCAGCACAATCAAAACCATCGTATATATAACAGTCTATCAGAAAAATAATTTCTAACTTCACATAACGCCGCGCTTGTACGAGGTTTTTCCAGCTAAGCACAACATTGATAGAAGGTTGATTTAACATTTTTATAACACTGCTATTGCTGACACGCGCAAACCAGAATTGCCCGTACACTATACCTACTTACTACAGAAATAATGATGTGAAACATACAATATATGTAATTACATTTATCTAGCTATCTAGAAAAAGTCATTAATGGGATATAGGTTCGAATTCTTAGTACTAGGGTACATAATTTGTACATTAACATGAAGGTAGTATGTAAAACAATTACTGGTCTCCGCTATTAAGATTTCCGTTAAGTTACATTTCTAGAAAGTGAACATAGATCCTACAAACTGTGCACGTAGTAAACCAGGTAATAAGTTAAAAGTATCGAAAGTACTTATATACAATGTCGAACAATAAAATAATGTTGTCAAAGTCTTATTAATTACGGAATTTCACGAAAACCCCTAGATTTTATCATCACTTCTTTACAACAAACGTAATAGTTTACAATCAGTCAAACATCTCTTAAAATGGAGATAACTAAAGATATTCCAATATTTCGGAAACCATTTAAATTTAATGTTGCACTTTCCTGGTTACAAAAGTTTCTTTCACGTCGGGCAAGTCAATCTGAAAGTTAACGTATTCATGTAAAAAATGTAGCATTCATATATTCTAAAATAATTAATTGTAGCACAATATTACCTTGGTTACGTATCATAATTAACATCTATAACAGAATCGACGCGTTTAGGTTACAATATAGATTGGAGTCGGACTCACGACACTGAGGGTACAGTGGGTGTGTACAGTACGAGTGGGTTAAAGAAAAACAAATTGGGATAAATTTTTGAGTTACCCAACCTCAATTTTTGTCGTCACCCACCATTAAACGTCAAAATTCAAACTGTCGAGCTATACAGTTTATGAGATAAAACACTGTACACCTACTTACGAATAAGTGAACTTTGAATCCCCGTGGATCCAAAGAAAGTAGGCAGAAAAAAAATAGCATTTTAGTTACCTGTGCAGTAGATTCCTGTTCCCTGGAAAAGGAAGGCTGAAAACAGGGAGAAATGGTTTTGACTTTCCGTGTTTTATTCTTATAAGTTCTTAAGTTATCCCTGTCAATTTCGAATGCATCACTTGTTAGCTGCCCATCCTTATAATGTACCTGAGGAAGGTTGTTGTTATACCTTTTTAGGAAAAATCGTGTATTTTCATCTGTCTGTAGGTAAAATTTAGACATGTTTTGAAGTTTTTTAGTTTCCATAAGTATAGTGGAATTTAAATTGATGTGAAGTGGTAATAACAACAGTACCTACTTTTATCATATAGTCGTTGTTTTATATTTTTATACGTTACACCTATGCATAGCAAAAGTACTACGTAGAATAACGCGAAATGTGTTAAATGTTGTCATAAGTTAGCATACCTTTGCCAAATCGTTTTGGATATAAAGATGCAGATTGGCGAATAGCTTAACACATCACATTGAACAGTTTGTAATTGAATTGTCACGAGTTCATCAAACAAATAATAAAACACGGTAAAAGTGATTCCTTTTTTTTAAACAAAATGAATAGCGAAAAAAAAGCTTGGACTTTCAAACTCCAGTTGATACTTATAATAATTCTAATTGTTTAGTAAACAATTAAGCTATATTACGGTTTGCTAAAGGCTGAGTGTCTTGCGTGCAGCCTGTTAAACGGCGCTACGTAATCAAGCCGGATTTTTGATTGCACAGCGCTGTAAGCTCATTATTTGATTCCATTAACAACTTTATAATGACTAAACCAAAAAACTATACCGTGAAAATGGAAGAAAAATCGTATCATTAATTATTATGATAGTAACATGGCCACTTACATTAATGCTTAATATTTTTTCCGGATCAATTTCGCTTCCTCTGAGTTGCTCGGGTGATTCGACAACTTTCCACTTTATTTCTTTTGACATTGAACTGTTACTCATTTCACACAATTTTCTGAAAATAATAAATAAAATAACGAGGAATAAAAGTATCAAGATTTTATTTTATTAATTATCCTGACAAATTCGTCTTAAGTGCGCTCTACACTCGCGGCGCGAAATGCCGCGAAACGCGTGTGTTCGCGCTGTTCCGCGTTCGTTGCCGGTTGCACGGCGCGAATGGCGGCGTGAATTCACAGCAAGAATCGTGCGCGAGTGTAGAGCGCGCTTTATGCGAGTATGAAATCCATAGAGTGTTAAGCACTTGCAAAAGCACTTTACTGCACCAAAGAATTTATAGAGTACTAGTACAAGGTAAAAGAACATGTGGATGTATCAACTCTGCAATCAATAACATCAACACCACTGAACTACTAACTATTAAAGAAATGTAATACTCACGCATTTATGTAGAAGAATACTCTATCCTCAGGGTAAAACTCAGAATAATCATATCCGGGAAACTTAAAACTCAGCAAATTGTAACAATTTTTTCTGCCTGTAATCCAGCCAAGATCTATGACATTTGTGCATTCTATCCATACGTCCCTGAGATCATTTTCTGTCTTGAATTCCGTAATTGACTCATCATCATCCGAAATAACATAGACATCATCATTACTTGCACCCAAATACTCAGATTCAGATGTATTTTCTAGGAGTAATTCCGTCATATTAACGTTTGATGGCTCATCCTCAGAACAATACTCAGTTACAGCTATTGCAGTTGACATGGAACTTGTACTTTCTTGTAAAAGCTTCCTATTAATTTCCTCAGGTTTTAGAACAAACATTCTTTCTTGTTTCTTCGGAGAATTCTCGTTTTGTAATGAAAATGTATCAACTTCTTTTTCAGGTGTATTAATAACATACGATTCAGTTTCAGTATTTGACTCAAATTGTGTCGTTTCGTGATTTGCCTCTGAGGTTATACTATTAACATGAAATGGTGTAGCATTAACATTTGACTGTAATGTTATACTTCTGACATTCGACTCTAACGAAGTAGTTTTAATGTTTGAATTTATTGGAGAAAATTGGACGATTTTCATATTATTCGCTGCCGGTTGCAATACTGAACCATTCCCAGTATTTAAACACGTATTTAGTACAACTGGCATAGCTTTAGCAAGGTTTGGTGGTAACGCTATTCTTTTCAACACACCGTCCGATGCGAGATGATAAAAACCATTTGTCTTACGTATCTTAATGGGTTTGACAACCTTTTGTGGTGAATTTGATGGCTTTGGTTTCTCAATTTTATCATGATTTCCAGGAAATATGTGATTTTGATGAAAACCTCCTTCCTCGAGGCAATGGTTTTCTAAAGGTATTGAGTGCTTACTATGAGGGTTAGCAAGAGACATAAATGATAACGGATTCTCTACTACTTGTAAATTATCGACTTTGCTTGTTTTCATCCAAAAACCTCTAGTTGAAGTCATTTTTGTATGATAAGATTTAAAGTCTAAAAATGTTTTAACAGTCTCGATTCCTAAGGGATCTTTCAGTTCATACGGGCCAACCAATACACAATTTTCATTAGTGTTGGGCATTGCGTAAATTCCAAAGGAAGGATTTTCGCTTTCCTCCACACATTGTCTGGAAGACAGACGCACTGTTTTATTAGCTAGGCGAGCCATACAAATTACTTTCATAATACTTTTATGCGTGACAAAGAATCCTTTTTCAGGAAATCGAATTTCTGAGAAATCATTTTCTATTGTCATGACAAACCATTTCGATGCAATAGTTTCGTCTGAAATTTCTAATGATCTTTCTTCTGCCTTTTTATTACATGTTTCAAGCGATGTATTATCTTCCGAAGAATCATCACTGTCGTATATAACAAACGTTTCCTTTCCTGACGATTCTACGTTAATTTCTTGACCATCTACATCTTCATTTATTTTGGCAACGGAACCAATTAGTTCCCAACAGAATGCTAAACCCCGTAATATACAAAAGAAATCTTTTAAGTCAGTTGCATTAATAAGTAAATTTTTAACTGTTTGTGGATATTTATGTAAATCAGCAAATCGAATATCATTAATATTCAAACAATTATCAAAAAATGGGTGACGTGTATGTACTGCCATAAAAATTCTGAAAGGTTTCTGTTGAGATATCAAAAACAAATTTTTTTGTTCCCTATATCTGTTTAATATAAACTCCCATGAATGGAGCACTATTTTTCCCAACTTTGGTGGTTCAAGTGATTTTTTTATTAGACCTTGGTCACTTCTTTCTTTGTACAATTTGTAATTGGCTTCTAACCAAGCTACTAGTTTTGTTTTACTGGACAACCTTTTACGCTTTGTTTGAGAGGTAATAGTTTCATTTTTTTCAATTGTTAATGGATTCGTTTCATCTTCCTTATACAGCATATCCAAAATAGATGAATCAATAGTGGTATTAATGCGTGATTTATTTTTACTTTTAACTTCATGCTGGTCCTGGTTAAGAACAGCTAATCTGTCTTGTAACCTTTTGTCATTTTTTTCCATTTCTAATATTTTGTTATTAGTATGCCTGTAATAACCATCGCTAAATTTTCTACCTTCGTAAGGCATTATTCTTGCGCACGTATAAATTTCTTCGGTTAATTCATCATTGTAATTAGGGGCTTTTTCTAAATTTCTTACTGAAAACCTAGTTTTATACTTTGCGTTATCGACAGCTGAAGTGACCTCCAAAGATTCTGTAATTTTGACTGGAGTAATAGGCCTATCTTTTCTTTTTATCTTGTCATCTTGATCTATTCTTAAACTTTCAGATGTATTTATAGAGCTATTTGTACATTGGTCTTTCACAACATTCACACTATGCTCTAAAGATGGTGCTATATCAGTTCCATTATTCAGTGACTCGCCTGTATCTGTGAAACGCCCTTTACAAAAACACTTGTATAATTTATGAACCATGCACCACGGTACTACATTTTCAAAGTTAAATTTGGGTATAACTATCGATACCGCAAGATTTTTCTGGTTTTCTTGTTTAATACGAATATTGTTATAGAACTCAGCATATTTTTCTGGTATTTTACAGTTTCTTCTTTCTGCCTTTAATAGTATTCGTTTTTCTCCAGTTACTATAACCGTTTGATGAAACTTTTTTTCCTCTTTGGCTAATTTTACATTTATTTTCTTGTCTAGATTAGAAATACATTCTAGATCATTATCTCTTGCAGATAACAAACCACTTTTGTTGCTATAACCACATTTGCATTCGAACATACACCGAACTCGGCCACAATGTTGGCTTAAGTTTTGCGTGCCATCTAAAGAGACACAAATACATCCTAACCTGCAGTGTGCTTTCCCGCATTGATTAACATCTAGTTTTTTGATTTCAGGCATAGTTATAACTGTGACGTCCAACCTGTCTAATTCACAGTACCTCCTTTTCGTTTTAACGTTATTATCAGTGTAGCTCGAGTTTAAATCTTTTAAGATGTTAGACTCATTTTCGTCTTTGTTGTATATGTTATCTTGAATTAAGCTTATTTCTACACAATCTAATATTTTCGACATCATGTCTTCTACTTCAGGTAGCACATTGCATTCAGATATTTTTGTGCTCTTGGCAATAGTGTCCGATTCTTTTACAGTTAGGTTGTTTAACACGTTCTCTTTATCGCGTCTCATGAGAATTTGATGTCGATCATATTTATAGTTTAATTCGAATGTCACGCAATCTTTATTCAATTGAACAAAGTTCGATTTTTCAACTCTTCCTAAGACGGAAACGGCTAACTCTGCCCACTTTTGAGTAATAGTCCCATCTTCCTGGCGAAAGTTGTTTAAATAATTGTTCAAAGTTGATTCTAACGCAGTGCCATACGTAGGTTGAATATCTAAGTAAGGTTTTGGAAGATTTATAAGTTCTGCGTTCCCAATGTGATATTTTTGATGTGATTGGTCAAGACAAAACTTCTTTCGTAAAGGCCCTGGTTTAAATTTCACTGCTAACGAATTGCGTATGAGTCCTTTCTTTTGGTCGAAAGTAGAGTGAGTACAAATGTTTTTGTTGAAATTTTGAGAAGTCTGGTTTTTATAGGCCAAATCATAATTGCAAATAATTTTTTTACTGCCTCCACAACTACCATTGACTTGAATATGTTTTCCATTCCATATGACAAATTGGCGAGGATAAGCATGCTGTTCGGGGTTCAGGTTTACCAACATTTCCCATGTTGATCTAAAAACGGGTCTATCAAGTTTTAATATGCTGCTTGCTAATGATTTTGTATCATCATTTCTAGAAGAACCACGTTTTATTCTTTTAAATAAAAGTTTTTCTTGGGATTCCAAATCAGTTGATAGATATGAATAAGTGTCCTGTTCAAATATTTTTCTTATATCTCCGACGGTCTTTACTTTAAGTTTTGTTTTTCTTTTCGATACGTAATACTTATCAGTTTGAGGTTTGAAATCGCAATTATGTGTTTTTAAGACAGTTGGTCTTTTGGGTTTAGCAGGAACTATATTTAATAAATCGTACAGATTGTTGTTTTGATTATTTTCAGCTCTGGTAATATTTGAAACGAATACTTTTGCGTCATTTTCCATGATTTTGATTATCTGAAACAAAAACTAAGTATAAAATACTTAAATGGAAAAAGTTCAAATGCTTTAATATGCTGTCTGAATTATTGAGTTTATTTCATTATCTGATTAAAATTAAGTGGTCAAATAACACGGTAATTATAATATTCTCTCCTTTGCGCTTCGATAATTATACCTTATATACTATTTGCAAGCATGCTTATCATATGTATGCTTATACCGAGGTATAAACCAAAATCTATGCCAAGAGCGCAACCATTGTGCTCCCGTCTTGTATCGGTAACACTTAATTAGTTTCCTGGAAAATTGGAAATTTCCGTGTTTTTGGCCGAAAATTTTCAGTTAAGTGCTACTGGCTAAGAGAACAATTTAAAACTGTTAAACAGGTTTTGACAAAATATGTTCAACATAACATAGAGGTGAAAATTGTAGGTACAGGTAGGTTATATTAGGTTGTAAGTCAAAATTAGTAATTTCATCTCACACACATTCACGATTTCAGACTACGATTTTGGTGTTCCTCTAAATGAACACGTTACTTTTCAAATACTCCTCGGCTCATAGTCTTAGCTATAGTCATCTTTTTTATTCTTGTCAAGTTTGAACTACGCAATGTTTTCGGCTTATGAGTGTACGTACACAATCTTCATGAGTGTTAAACTTTAGGGTTTTCACTGCAGTAGTACATAACGCACTCGCTTCCTTCTGCGAAGCAGGCCCAGCCACCGCGGGAGATGCTCCGGGCATCGGGAGCCATGTGATGACTCCTGCCCAGTATAAGTGCGAGCGTGCGGGTAGTTCACCGCCAAATTAGGACCAGCCTGGGCCAGACGACGCGTTTAAATTCCACGCGAACCGCAAAGGAAACGCTGTGGAACCCTGCCGGGCCGGCAGGATGAAATCGCGGTTCACGGCTAGAAGTAGTATAAACTTTATGTTTTTAATGGGTGAATAAGAACGCTTCATTCATTTTATTATAGGTATGTGTAGTTCGTAATTTTTGTCGTTGATGTCTTTTGTAACAAAGGTATCTTCATCTTGAGAAGTTTACAAAAAATGCTTATTTTGTATTTTTTATTTTAAGATATATCCAGGGACCGGACAACCCCACTTTAGAGTTAAGCCGTTTGACAGGGTAACCCGTACACGGGGTAACTCATATCGCAGTGTTACCTTTTGTTCGAGTTACATCCTCGAAACCCAGCGAAATGGTTAACACCTTCATTAGGGTAACCACGTGAAGGGGTTAACCCCTTCAATAACTTAACCCTTTGAAGTGGTTACCTTCACGAAAGGCTTTTATTCGTGTTACCCTGAATTACCCACTAAACTTGAGCTGCATACTTGCACCCTAGCGGCCCCTCATTGCTTTACTAAGACTACAGCTGATTTTCTTCTATCGCCGTCGTGTCGCGCCGCGACTCGCGCCTCTCGGACAAACTACCTACGCGCGAAACTTCATATAGGTAACTAGCTGTTGCCCGTGACTTCGTCCGCGTGGTTAGAAGATCTTATATCTTCTTCTTCTTCTTAGGAATTTTTGAACGAAAGCCCTCGAAGATTGATATTTTTCCCCGTATTTGCCGCATTTTCCATTAAATCTTCGCTCCTATTAGTTGCAGCGTAATTTTATATACCTAGCCTAAAACCTCAAATCAAATTTTTTAGATGAAATTATTTATAATAATTTAAAAAAAAATCATTTTTTTTTTCATTTTTTGCATTTTCTGAGAAGATTTGACGGGTGAATTTTCGATTGAAAATTAGAGTGTTTTTTTATATTAATTCAAAATAAGGTGAAAAAATAAATATTTTTAATCAAATAAATTACAGCGTATTTGGGACACAAAAAAGTAAGCTTTCACCAAATTTCGTTACAAAAATAAATTTTTGTAAAAGATAAAAATAAAAAACCACAATCTTGGTTTTTTGGATCTTTCACATAAATTTTGAGGTTATGTGAAAAAAATGTAAACACAAAAGTTTTAGATCTTTTTATTACCTACAACTTTGCCATTTGACTTTTTTTGATACGAATTTTACTTTTGCCGGAAATCGAGAAAAACCGTTTTTTACTCTTTAAACGTCACTCCCACCCCCTTCCCGACCTCAGATCGCCCGTAAATTTTAATTCCTTTCATTTTTATAATATTCCCCTACTTTTCTAATGGGTTTCATCCTACTATTTTTTTTTTTAAATTAAAAATTATCGACCCTGGTGTACAAGTATAGACACGAAAAATATATATCACAACGTTTGAAATGTGCGACAAGAAAAATTAAACTGTAAGGTCATATCCACAATGATTTTTATTCCATGTTTACAAGTCGCTCGGTAAATGCAACAATGGCGCCGCTGGGCGGTAAGACGTCACGTGCGCTCGTGGTTATACTATTTTCAAACTAATGACTATGATAAAGAGTGCATATTACACTGTCTTAGGTTGGAGTGGGTTACCCTGTTACAGTGTTACAGGGTAGTGAAAGGGTAACCTGTTCGGAACAGGGTTACAGTAATCCGTTCGAAGGTGTAACATATGTCATAGGGTTTTTTCTTGAAGCGCTTAAAAAAACCCCTTCAAAAACCCTTTCAATGAGTATCCGGCCGGTCCCTGGATATATCTATAAAAAAACGTTTACAATTTTTTACTTAAAATACTATATATTCTGGACAGCCGAAGATAATTAAACCACTGATACTGAATACTGAATGCTGAAAATGATAAAAATTACAATAGGTACAAAGAAAACCTAACCAACATCTTATCATATATTGTAATTTTTACGTAGGTAATTTCTTTACCTATATAGGAAATATAATCAAATGATGACTGAAAAACGTTGATATGGCGAATTTTAACTGGTCATTTCTTGAACTAAAACTAATTCATGAAATGATTTGTTTCACTTAGAATTAATTTGTACTAGTGTGAGGCTACTACTACTTACATAGGTTGACATTAAGGGTACACGCGTAAGTTACTCAAATTCAATGCTAACGCAAGCTAGGCACGTGGCACGCGCTAGCTGCAGTTGTCAGCGTGACTTCGTATTTCATGTTGTGTCAAAACGCTAAGGACACATGCGCCACTGAGGGTTTGAGCGTTCAGGATTAGTTAAGTTCAGTTATTTTTTTGAAATCTAGTCCATTTCTAGTTTCGTGCTTTAAGTGATAATACACATTAAATAGATAATTAGTCAATAAGTGAAATACGGTGGGTGTACCTATGCCACACCGATTAAGCGTCATTTTGAAAGTATTTTTAATGATGTGATTCAATTATTACGACGATAATTGCGAAAAGATAACATACTTTTTGTTACCATAAAATCATGTAGGTAGCTTATTTCGATTTTTTTAATTGTTCTAAGGTATCTTTATCTTTAAGAATTAATGTGGAAAGTCTTAATTCACCTGACGTTGCCCAGACTGTAAAAGCAATAAAGCACACATTGTACCAATACTGAACTAGTAGGTAAATAAACCGATTAATTTTAATACCTTTTCTTTATTATTAACAAAATTAACAAGGTTTCTTCTTGAATAATAGTCAACTCATTTTATTCCAGTCTACAAGTTTCAACTTAATTTCTCCAAGGCTCAATCGCTATCGCTAATGAATTTAATTAAACCATTTTTGAACCAGTTTCTCAAATTATTACTTCTTTTCCAATCTCGTCTATCGCTTTAAGGCATCTTCCCTCATATACTTGAAGAAAGATCCTTTCGGCGGCATAGTGTCTGTAAAGTACTGGCTGTTAGACTTTTCAAGCTTCTGACTTGTAGTTTACTTAGAAAGTAGTAATAGGTAGTAAACCGTTCACGATATTTGGAGATTTTGAGTGAGTCTTCTCAAAATAAAATAAATAAGTCGCTAAAAAAGTTGAGATGACATAAAAAGAACATCACACGATTGAAATCGATATTGAAAGCTATACTACCCTCCCGAAAACGTTATACAGCAGGTATTATTTTATTTTTCCATAACAAGAGATTCCAATAATCCCTCCCAGATATCAAAATCGATTCATACATCAATTCCGAAGTTATGGTGGAAAAAAAAAACTTATGCATGGCAATCCATTATTGGTGAGTTAGTTTTTTCATCAGCACTTCGCTGTTGACCACAACTCCCTATTTTACCTAGAAGAGGCTAGTGTAACGCTTAAACCATTTTTAGAAGCATACAATTTCAAATATAACAGGTATTAATTGAGGGTATGTCGATTTTAAATCCCTCGCCTTGTTCCTCAAGTTAGTCACGGGAACATTGAGCTAACAAGGAAATGATCGAATGTCAGCTATTGAAGACGGAAACTATACTCCTGTTTCGACTAGCCAGTCTCGAATTGCATAAGACTTTGGAATTTATTATCGTATATTTGGTAAGATTTGATTTTAGAGATGTCTACTTAAACATCGACGAAGTCCTTCTGCGCTTACGTCGCTAACGAGGTCGGCTGACGTTTCTGATGTCAGATCGAACTTAAAAATTCATAAAGCTTAAGTGATTTATCGTATCTAAAAACACACAATCATTAAAATCTGTAAAAACATGATAAAAACTAAAGAGAAAATTACGGGAGTGCATAAGTGCTATAAGATAGATCACGCGATAAATTTGTAAAATATAGGTATATGTGTAGCATTTGGTTTTAATTAAACAAACCGAGACAAATAAGTAGGTACCACTAACCAAATTTACAAAGCTAAAGCTAGATATTAAACACAATGGAAACATTGAGGTTATAAAAAAAAATAACACAAATGTTGAGATACGAAAATTTATAAATAACAGGGTGCTAAATAGTTATATAAGTTATCATAATGGTTGAAAAAAAGGTATTTTTTTAAGGAAAAAACCCTTATTAAGTACATACCCCAATATCGCAAATGGAGTCCGCACACGCGCAGTCAACAAAATGGCCACCTTACATCTTTAGAACTGAAAACTTAACTTATTTAAATCCCCGAAATCTAATAGCTATTACAATGAACTTATTTTGTTTTGTATATTCTGGTAATGAAATTAAGTAATTACACTAGTATTTTTATTTATTATTACCTATTTATGTAATTTTCACAGGGACCCACCCTCACTACAACGCCACAGATAAAAAAATGGGTGCGTTCGTTCCAAATACATAACCTAATTTTTAAGTCATCTTACTTTGTTTGCCTTTTTCATCAGTTTCATAAATAGTTTATACTTCACGTGAGCGTATAGAACACGTCTTAACAAATCACAATTTCCCTATGAACATACAAGGAACATGAAGTGCAGATGTTTGCCAGTATAAATAAAATACCTACAACTAGTCTACTTTTGTGACTAACGTACATGCGTAGAGCAGTGGAAAATACTCTATGCTTAGATGGATGGTATGTTTACATATCGATTCCAGCATGTTTAGCATAGAGGTAGCAAAAGGCCAAGTCTTTTTCGTATGGCTTTGTCTTTTAGATAAAATATAGTTACCTGAAATTCACTTCTGGGAACCCTTGTTAAATGTTTAGTTTACATTATTTGATTTTATATCAAGCCCTTAAAAAATTGTTTTCTCTTTGAATCAAGTTCATATATTCCTTACCTTAGAATAAGGAGATAATGGTGCATTATGATGTTTTAAAGAGTAGGAACGTTGCGTAGCGAACTTCCGATAATCTATAAAATAAGGAACTATTAATACTTATTTAACTTTAAGTTTGTTTTCCTTTAAATTCGCACTTCATTCGTTGGATTTTTATATCCTTAGAATAACGTCCATTGCTTAGTACATCTACATATCAGTTTATAGATTATATTTTAACATATTTAGGTGTGACCATGATGTGATGACCGTTTATAAATTTTATTTTTAAATGCCATTACCGTTTATTATCTAGGTATCGATTAGGCAAATTCAACAAATACGATACGATAAATAGCGAAATATATCAAATCGCAATTGCCATTTTAGTGAAGAGAATATGGAAGCTGGATGGTTGAATGCTCCGATAAAAAAATTCACTTGGATCACATGGAATAAAAAGGCAAAATACGTAGAAAGCGATCTATTGTAGTTGATGCCGTTTATTGCATTAAACATTTATAAAATAATATGTCGCCTAAGAGCCTAATGTATTTGTACTCTTGCCTAATGCGCAAAACGATTTAAATTGAGATGACAAAATAATAATAACAAAAGAAATATATTTTTCAAAATTACCGTAAGTTTCGTCATCCTTATTGCTATCGAAAGATTCGAAAGCATAGAGCTAGATGTCAATGTGACATTGATTTTCCTACAATATTGAAATTAATTTCTTTGATTTTCTTGATCGGAACTAATAATAGGTATTAGATAAGTATCTACTTACAATACTTTCATAACCTCTCATGATTTGAATGCAAATTATTCCTAAATTCACATACCTAAATGAATATAAATTAATTTAGGTATGTGACCCGAGTTTATCACGATAAGTCAGAAGTACCTTGATTTTGATATCAATAATAACACTTGAGGTAGGTATCTTCCTCCTCCTCGCATCGGTTTCCTCAATGCTGAGGGTCGTGACCACTTCGTGGTAATAGTGTCCTGCGTATTAGTCTCCGACATCTATTTTTATCTGCCGCCGGTATGGGCAAGAAAAATAAATTCGGTAAAAATCGGTGAGCCGCGTACTATCGCGCCTCTAATGCAGCCAAAATCTCTTCCTACTGCAAAATACTTGCCTACTCTCCGAGTCGTGTTTGTTTTCGTTGAATGAAATAAGTACAATAAAAAAGCACTACATTTTTTTTTATATCTGCCACCTGCCACCGTTGCTGCTTATTATTTAAATAAGGAATGACATACATAAGTCATTTATGTATTAGGTTTTAGACTTAAAGAGACCATTGGCGCCGCACAGAGGGCGTTTGAAATAAGTAAATATGCTCGTAACTATTAATCCAGCCTGAGGTCAGTTCGTCCTAAACGATAGACGGACATAATTCTTGGTTAGACACATTAAGTTGCGTTGAGACAACGTCAATACTAGGACACCAACAGCATTTTTTGAGATTGAGTTTCTTTGTTCAGCGCCTAAAAAGAACTTACAATTAATGGACGAATAGTTTAGTACGAACTATCGTAATATTAACATTATATTAGTTAATAAAACAATTTTCTGTGGTTAAGACTTATAATTCGTAAAATCGTACCACATTTTCATATTCTTGTATGATGAATTACCATCTTCGTCTCTTGAATCTGCCTTTATCTTCTTATTTTAGACTCGTTCGACCGCCTAGTATACACAAGGGTTAAGGAAATTAGACATCAAAAATTGGCGTAAAGCATATAAACATGCATATAATATATTAGATTTCTAAAATTTTGGATTTAATTTAATATATATACCGGTTTAGGTCCATGTCCTGCAATTTTACCCATGCAAAACGCGCACTTAACTCAAAAATTAGATACGTTATTATAAATTCCATTGAATTTATAAATTCCGTTCCGTTGAAATTATAAATTTCGTTCTCATTAATCAAATTATACCCAAGTGATCATTTTTCCTTCTGATCCATGACTACCTAAAGATGATATTAGCCACAATATATAATACCTGGGCCCCAATTCCGCTATTTACAATGGCCGATGAATGAATGGCAATTGGATTAAATTTGACACTATTCGGATTCTCCTAAGCATTTTGCCAATACAAAAATTATTATGTTGGGAAAACTCTTACGAGAACACAACACGAACGGAGTCATTTGTATTCTATTTCTATTCATTGGTCGGCTATTGTAAATAGTGGATTAAACACAAAATCTACAATTCTTATTAAAAAGGATATTGTTTATCTCTTGGCTCTTCGTGTGAACGGTCCCGGAATGGTGACTTTTCCTGTAAAACAAACAATTTAAACTAACCACAAAACCTCGCTGCAGGCGCGGTAATAGTGTGGGCATGAGAGTTTTATGAAAATTAAAGTGTTGTTTTTACTAAATATACCAGCTTAATATAAAAGTAGTCTTAGTTGTCATCATTATAGTGAGAAAGCGAATGCGAGTGAATTATCCTTCTGGACTTACCACGGAATGCTTGACTTGTGAGTAAAAATAATCATTCCAAAAAAACAGTAGTTATTACCCCGCCTGCAGCTAAATTTTGTGACTATTGCAAACAGATAATACACGTCATTAGCGTTACCACACCTATTTTAAATTAAAATGAGTGCAGATTTACTTTAATAAGTATTATAAAAAAAAGCTCTAGCCTAATTTCCTAGGACTTTCTTCTTACCCTCTTGTGATACTTTTCATAGTGATGATCTTCTTGAGAACCATTTTGGTGACTTCCCATTTTGATCAAAGCTTAAAAACAAAGAAAACATTAAAATGCATTATCGTAACAAACACTATTTTATAATACATAGCGTGCTTGATATGAAACTTTAAAGTAGCAAAGAATATTTCAAAAAATGTATAACATATGAGAGCTCTTTATAATACACACCTTTTTGTTCGTCACGACGTCTCTTTTGCTCTAGTATTGCGGATTCCTCAGCTCTATCCTACATAAATAAAAATAACGGTTATTGATACCAACATTAACTGTTTAAGGTTAATTCCTTTGTCTCTTGACCATTTAAACTATTAATGGGTGTCCATGAAAATAGGACAGGTAGGTGTCCTATTTTCTAGATAGGTTTTAGTAGATAGGACCTGTTTTTACCAAGCTGTTTTAGAAGAAATGTATGTTTCTATTTTTAACTGGAAATAAATGTTTACAACAATAATATATTAAAAAAAAAGAAAGAATTGAGCATTGTTAGTATTATGACACTAAAGGATTTAACATAGTTACAATTGCGATAAGCACTTAACCGTATTTATAAAAATACATTATATGTTCTATAGTAGCGTAATCTTAGATTAGTTTATAATGACTTAATCTTCACTTACCCTCTTACGATTCATCTTACGCTCTTTACGTTCGTCGCCTCTCAATTTAGCCTTTCGTTTTTCCTTTTCTGGTGAACGTTCCTCTATCTCTTTGCTACCCTGCTTATTCAGAAAATATATATTAAAAAAAGAACCTAACAAAAACATATGTGCAAGTCTTGAACAACTCTGGTAGAGCTGAAATGATATATCTTTAAAATAAAAACGTCAAAAGGGACTATGAATAAAGTTGACTCTTGGTATTACTGCATTTCATTCTCCTCAGTATATTTTGATTCCTTGAATATTGTGCTTCTGTTCGAATCTTCTTTATGACATCATTTAATCCACAGTTATTCGCTTTTTAATAAATGTTTTCAGGTGACTTGCCTTGAAGACTTGAGTTAATTTCTTCTAGTTTACACTTGAGTTTAATGTAGTTTGATAAGAGATAGTTATCTATGTGGTCTCATCTCATCCTCTGTAGTATGAGCTGCATTGTGTTTCGCCATAATTATCGTATTTTTTCGTATGTAAATTTGCTCCTGTTATTTTTTTTCATATCTGTTGCTCAAAACTATAATTCTATATTTTCTTACGATGCAAGCTGGGGCAATAATGTAAATAATGATGTAACGTTGATTTCGCGATGCACGGCAGTTGCTTTGTTTCACTAAATATTTGTTCCCTCCTTTCAACTCCGCTCTTTATTCACAGGACCTTTTGACTTGATTTAACGTTTAATAGTGATACGCCTTACCGTATTATAGGACCGGGCTAAATGGACTTACGATACACGATGCCTTTATCCTTTTGTCATTCATTTGTTTAGTTAGTTATGATGTTTTGATTTGAGATTATTAATTATTTTTCTTATGTGTCCACTCCTTCATGACGTTGACCGGTAACGCTTTTTGATTTTTCTTCAACAATAGTTAACCTTGTCTTGATCCAAGTTATCCTCGTCAATAATTAAATAGATGAAAACTATTTCAGACTTTTATTTAGCATTATGCCAATGTTTCTTCTGCTTAATCGTTTCAGTTATTTTCAACGCTGATGTAATCCACTGCTATTGTTTAATTCATGTTAAATATAGTTTTGGTTTGATGCTATTCCATAAATTCATAATGCAGTCTTCAAGTTACCATGATTGAAGTAATCATTACGTTCTTCATTGTCTCCGAAGTAATATTAATAACGAAGTTGACTTTAAGAGTTCTTGTTTTTAAAGATTTGATTTGATATTTTTATTTGTAACTTTTTATTATCACTTTTATTAGTCTTTAGTTTTTATAGCACTGGTTTCACATATTGTCCCGATGATCTTGAACACAGATTTTTGATTTTGGTTTTGGATCATGCGGCACATCGTGGTCGCGGTCCAGCCCAATCCTCAGTCCGGTTTGAGCGCGATGCAAGGTCGGTTTATTATAATAATACTCACCTTGCCATTGCCGCTGTTTTCTACTTTACGACGTTTTGCCTCTGTAAACATTGATCTATTAATAAAGTTCTTCCTAATTTTTTTACATTATAAGTTATTTTATTTAAAGGGATTGTTACCTCGATCTACATCATCGGGAATACTGCGATGATCGTGTGGTGGCGATACAGTTTCCAGGTAACGCTCCTCCTAAAGTAAAAACAAAATATAGGTGATGTCAATAAGCAACAAGTATTTATGTAACAGTCGAAATTTTGATTTTACATGATGCACTGACACACTCGACCATGCTTACCCTGTGAGAGCGTTCGCGAGGAGATCTTTCCTTGCTTCTTATTTCTTCTTTAGTCCTTTCCTTGAGAGTACTGAAATTTAAAAAAGCATAATTTAGGAATAATTATAATTTTATTATAAAAATGTATGTGTATGAGTGTGTGATACATACGATCGTGATTCGCGTTTAGATTCCTTATCGCGGTCTACTTCTTCACGTCGTCTGTCAGCCCGTGTCTCTTTTTTGTCAACATCTAGAAAAAATGTGCGTCTTTGATTACACTGTATAACAAAATGTATCCTATAATAAAAGTAAAGACAGTTATTTTACTGACCGACAGCTTGAGGAGGTGATGCCGCAGTTTCTTGTTCAGGTTTAGGAGCCGAAGAGTCTTCCTTAGTAGCAGCGACAGGTACTGATGCAGCGGCACCAGCTATTTTGTGCTTATCACCTACCTATAAGCCAAAGAAATGTTTAAAAATAGGAAATAATTACGACTTCATACAATTTAACAAGATTTTTGGGTTTTTAATTTACCTGATGGAAATCACTTTCTCGCATCATATTAGGTCCTTTATTTCTCAATTGCCCACTGTAGCCTGTAGCAAGTACATACAAATCTTGTCTCTGAGTCTTTTCTTCTTCTTTAACCTATAAAAATATATAGTGTCATAGAGCCTACAACCTTTTATAAAATTGACTGACTGAGCTGAATTTATAAAACTTTAAGACTTATAAATCAACTTTATTTTACTTACTTTATCAATTTTCCGTTCAATGATCTGTGCCAGTTTAGCAAGTACTGGGAAATGCGGCAAGACTCTAATGAGTACGATAAGCGCATTACGTATTTGAACATAATCACCCGAATCCAAGCACACAACCATGGCTTTAGTAATCTTGTAATGCCATTTGTGGCACACATGCCTGAAAATAATAATGCAATGAGTAATTGAATGCTACATATAAAATACGTTTGGTTATTTATTTATTTTTTGACTGGATATACATATTTACACACATTCTATTTTAGTTAACATGAATTACCTTGGTTAAGAAGTGTTAGCATGTACGTCGGTTCTAAGAACTGACTCCAACTTCATACAAAATTACGTTTAAAGCAAACAAGTAATTTAAGCTGAAATTGTTGGTAATTTACTTTTAAATGACTAAGATTAGATAAAGCAGTTGAAACCTGTAGTTTTCGTATCCGACGTGGTCGTTGGCCTCGGTGAACTGGTTGGACACGCGGTACTTGGTGACGAAGCCGGGGTAGTGCGCGCACTCGCGGTGGAAGGCGGCCTTGTCCCCGTGCCAGCGCATGGCCGTGCCCAGCACCTTGCACAGGAACAGCCCGTAGCGCGCCGCCTCGCCCTCCGTGCACGACATCACCGAGTACGTGATGTCGCAGAACAACTACACATACGATAACTACACTCAGAAAAAGCGTTTTATATTAAGTTTTAAAAACAAATAATATGCCGAAAGATTTTTTCTATCAGTTTTCAATTCAAATTTTTGCCTAAGTATGCATACGGACTGTCGGTGGCCTAGTGGTTATATGCATGCATTTTTATGCAAAAGTTGCAACACGGGTAAAGTACCAATGTGAGTCAGATTTACATTTCTTAATTATTTTGACACTACAAACAAACAGTGAAGTTCTATTCTACATAGAAAGAGGCCTGTGCCCAGCAGTGAACATGTATTATATTCTGGTTCAGAAAGCTGGAAAAACGTACAGTCAGACAGATGAAACAGAAGTTAAAATTGTCGGAACAACATACTCTGTCGTAGCACAGGAGCGTGGAAAAGTTGGGCGTCCTTAGCGAGTGCACGGTGTGCACGAACTCGGCGCAGTAGAGCGCGTCGGCGGCCGTGAACACGCAGCGCGGGAACAGGCACAGCTGCATGAGGCGCGTCACGGTCTCGTTCTTGGCGGACTTGGCGGCGCGCGCGGGGAACCAGCCGCCGCACTCGCGCGACAGCCGCGCGCGCACCGCCCGCGCGTGCGCCTGCTGCCGCCGCCGCTCCTCCTGCGCACGCACCACGTGTCACGTCACGATTGCTGACCAACGGAGGCCGTCGCGATTCAACGTTTCAGAGTTTAAATCAATCCACAAACATAACTGATGCTAGATTATAATAATTTTGATTCCTAGGTAACCATGTCATATTTATCTTAAAAAAATAAGCATCACACGCGATTGAAGTAAAACTTCTTTACTAATTAGTACGAGATTTCAATTATTATAATTATTCTATTTAATTTCTTCATTTTTTTTTTCAAAAACAAATTGTTAAAGTAGCTATTGACAATATCAAAAATATTTCAAACCCGGATGGCGAAAACTACAATACTCTACATTCTACAAAAACATATCGCCATATTGCTGTAACGGACTAACGTTGCTTTGTTGTCCAGTACCTCCTATCAAGCCTAAAGAAGTTGTACTTCAAAAATAAAAAAAATGACAAGTATTTGTTCGTCTCACCTGCAGCTTATCAATAAGAGCATTGAAACGTTCTTGCTCCTTTTTGCCCTTTGAACCTTGGGACGTATCTTTAGTCGCGTTGGCTGCTGCGATTTTTAAGCGATCTATTTCCCGATCATAGCTTTCTTCTGGTACGCGAAGATCATACATAGAAAGAGACCTATAAACAATCAAATATTGAAATACATGAAAAGGCACAAATTTATCACTCTTTGTATACAAATATTTGTAGAATAACTCACCAAAATGTTACATAGAATTCAGGTGATATATCCTCCCATACTTTGATCGGGAGTATAGGTGTAACAGATTGAATGACTGGTTCCAAAGCTTCCTGAGCCGCCTGAGTGTACCTTTCAATGGCCTTCTCAGATGAATCAGACTTTGAATCAGTGAGTTTTCGTAAGGATTCAACTTTAGCACTGATTTTTTGTGCTAATACAGGGCGATGGAGGAAGAATGCGACATCAGCATCGACGTGGTAGTCTCGTAGCAATTCCTGAGAAACAGAAACGTGACATAAATATATTCTTGTGAAATGTTGTAAAAAAGGACCCCAATTTTATTAAAAGTAATCATTTTTACCTGTAATGGGGGCAATCTAGCGGCATATTCATCTGGAGCATGCGATGACGCCAAAAATGTTCCCAGTTGAACTAGAGCGTCTTGACATTGATCAGCTAATCTGCCAACTACTTTTAGTTGGGAGCCCGGCGGTTCCCCACTCGAAGCAAAATCGTCTTCATATTCTGCGAAATAACATGTTATTATAATGGTTTGACTTTTAAATACTGTGCTTTATCATTAACATAATATATATGCATTAGTTAGCGTACCTTTCCAAACACAGCAATGGCGTTGCTGTGCTGATAAAATGCACAGGGAGATATCCAAATTGTTGCCGACAATAGCTTCTTTTAACCTTGCCGATGACCTTTTAGTATTTCGGACTTGCGAAAAGTAGCCAGCCTGTAAAAGTAATTGCATTCCCATTTTTATCATCAGGGTCCAAAATAAAGTTTACAAAGATAAATTTCAAGGTGACATCCATTACCTCTCCTTTAAGAAGTTCACCACCAGCCATTGCTTCTAATTGCTCAGGTGTCATTTCTTCCGCTGCTTCTATACCAGCCATTTTCTGGACTATCTCTTTTAGTATAAGAAGATCTTGACTGAAAGTAAATAAATAAGTCTTTTGTATATTTAACAAAGATTGTAAGCCAGTATTTTTAAAAGAATTAAGGAATAGAACATATTAATTTGCACACTATCTTCAAAGAGAAATGTTGAGAGGCAAATTTGGTTACCTCTGTTGCGCCTTGAGGCGGTTGGCGACGAACTGCAGCAGCGCGGTGAGCTCGATGTTGTGCTTCTTGAAGGCGGCGCCCGCGAAGGCGGCCAGCGCCTGCAGCCAGGCCGGGTGCGCCGCGCCGCCGCCCGCGCGCCCGCCGCACAGCGCCTCCAGCAGGCAGTAGCCCAGCACGTCCAGCGACAGCCCCGTCAGGTACTTCAGCGACTCCACCACCGGCCCGATCAGGTTGTCGTACGTCTGGATCTGCGGCACACGCTCACAGTTACGCTACTTCATCAGCGGCTTATTATAAGGTTGGCTAATTGACAGTTTTAAAGGATGATAATTGTGTAGTCAAATCACAGATTTGTTTCGTTGAAAAAGACTAAAAACCGATCAGAACATGCAGTGACAGAGGTTTAACTGTTTTTTGATGAACTGCTTACCAAAAGCCAAATTTTTTGGGGCTTCTATAATAACAAAATTGACAAACAACTTACCTGCAGCAACATGTAATCGAATATTAAAGCTGGCGCTGCATGCGATAGTTTCCCGATGAGACGACCTTGTGGTTTAATATTTTCCTTCGACACACGTTTCATTATATGTTTGATTCTTTGGAGGGAATTCCCGCGTACTCGAATTAAGGATGGTATTCTTTCGGCAGCCTCATTTTTCCAACGAGAATATAGACAGTATCTACAATGAAATGGAATTACTGTAATGTGATTTCCGCAATTTATAAGCTGTAACTTTGAAAATGACTAATCATAGCTTAGTAACAACTTACCTGCTTTGATATGAATATAATTTCAACAAGGTGTAAACTTCCTCAGCCATGCAACAGTTGCCGTCCATCAGAGTAAGAGCCGGCAATATGGCCGCGTCTAATACTGTTAGTGCTTCATGATGCAAAGGGTCCTCTTTCATTGAGCGAGCCGTCCGTAGAATACGAATTATCTGCAAAATAATAAGAAACTTAAACTGTGTTCTACAACACTCATGCACAAGAAACTTAGTTAATTACTTACTTTGTACATTAACACAGGATCATAATGAAGGGATGGTCCTAATAAAATCAAAGCAGGTATGACTGTCTCTTTCATATCTTCAAATATCTCACATGCTGGAGGTGCTAGAACCGACTGAAGTGGAGGGATGGGTTTACCGATAATCTTTGGGGCTACTCGACAGTTGCTGAAAGAAACAAACTTATTCTAATTAAATGGTCTATACACTATCATACACTTAGATCGATTTCTTCTTTAAATATTAGATTAACCATGAAAGGCATAAAAGTATAATGAGAGTAATGATGACACAAGCAACAGTATATAAAACAAGCAACAACTAAGAACATATTATGCGTAAAAAATAATTTATATCGCAAATCGGAACAGATTGCGAGCACTCAAATAGCTGATGTAGTTCTTTGTATTGTACAAGGCAAGGTAAAGGCTGCAATCTCTATTTTTGAGTTCAATTAAAATAGTACTCACTTTCTGTACAAAGGTTCTACAATAGCATGCAGCATTCCACACAACGCGACGGCTGGACGCTGCGGCATGTTTGTGGTCGGCAGGCGCGCCGACAAAGCCGCAAATTCACGCCAAGCGTTCACTTTCAGCAATGCTTCACACAGAACCAACTTTTGATTGCTCCAATACTCCTAGTTAATGACGAAGAAATATTAAAAAAAACGTCTTATCGATTTTGAAGCCAGACAATTGCTCAGGATATTATAGTGTACAAGTGTCTACACCAACACAGGCATAGCAATCTGACACAACCGCGGAGAGATCAGATACAGAATACTTTTTACATGCTTCCCAAAAGCTTATAATGCATTACTTATTCCAACCATTTGAGCTACAGGCATTTTTTCAGTAAAATATCCAGAATATTTCTGACTACAAAAAAGATCATTCAAATATTTATTTCTAATTCATAAATATACCTGTGGGTCTGATTTGTCTTCTACATATTCAGTTGGCCCATTAGTTTGAGGTCCTTTTGTAGATACAATGCTCAGTTTACGAATGTAATCTTGAACAGCCTTCAATTCCTTATCTGCTTCTCTAGCCATTATGGAGTCATCTGGTCGTAACTATAAAAAACATCATCGGATATGATATGGTATTCAGTATTTACACTTTGACATCCCACCAAACATTTTTTTTTCTCAAAATAATATGATTTAATAGGGTTATTATTTATAAAGGGTTAATCAATGTTTATAATATTTAGCTTCTAACACCTAGTTATTTGTTGAATGAACTGCTACTTAACTTAAGTTTTTTTTTAATTATAAAATTTCAATTACATACCCATGGATATATGTCATCAAGAGATATCACTTGATATTGTAATAGTAATGCTATAACAGTCATCAGCGGTGGTGGTTCCTTATAATTATCAAGCACTTCCATATTCCCTAGTTTAAATCCTAACACTTCAGAGATCACTTGAGGATCACCCATGTAGTTTTTAATTAAGGGTATAAAGAGCTGATCATAGTGAGGACGTGCTTCAAATGACTCTAAAATTATATCTAATGCTCTATTGGGATCTAAGTTAAAACAACCTGGAAGAAGAAACAGCAAGTTATTAGTACAACAGTTATTTATCCATAGGGTATGTTCTTATTTCTGGAACTATTCATACCTATTAGCGACTGAACAATTTCCAACAGGTTTTTCCATTCTGTGTCTTCACTTATTTCCTGATTTAATTCAACAATCAACTTTGCATACCCTTCACTTTCTTCCCTAAATAAATTAAACTTCCGTTGCTTATAACTGGAAATAAATGCATGACATAAAATTTAACAAGTAAAAATAATCTTTTATAATTCAATACAAAAAAAACATGATGCAGATAAGATTTAACACACTTTGATTGTTTGAAATATTTAAAGAAAATATAATAAAGCTGAATAAATAAATAACAATACTTACTACAACTTTGTCTTGATTTTAATGAACTTTGTATAAAAGACTTTATTCTTCAATGTACCAACATCTTGAAGTGTGTCAATTTCCAGTCTTTCCTTTAGTAGTTTATCTGATATGAAAGACTCAAGTTCTCTAACAATGTGACAAAAGTTTGTGCGTTCTTCACTCTGCACATCATTACAGGACTCAGCATCAAGTACACAGACTACATCTAGTATAATTGACGGGATATCAGCATGCAACACCTGTGAAATTGCAATGGATTCAAAAATAGTTGTTGCCAGTGTCCAACAACCAATGGAATTATGTTAGCTAGAACAGCAAAATAAACAATTATAACTTACAGAAATATCCCTCAATACTGTAAGAACAGCTTCTTTCTTAAGATTCCCTCGAAGACCACTAAGCAATAGATCATAAATAGTCTGAGATATACCAGACAGTTTCCCAGATTTTGAGAATAGTGGACTTTTATCTTGATCTTTAATAAATTGAGTCACATGTTTTATACTGAAATTAAAGAGATATATTATGTTAATCATCAAGTGTTCATCTCTGGAAATATTTTTATACATTTCATAATATCTGCCATGATAAATACTTAATTATTAACATTTCTAAAAATTGTGGTTTTATAAACATTGAATTTAATATTACTGAACGCTAGATTGATACAGGTTTTATGTTGATAAACAAGTTCAGAATTGCAAAATATTGAGAGGTTGTTTTACACTTTATTTATAAAGGTTTTATTTAATTAAACAGAAAACTGAATTCAGATGTAAATCTATATCATATTCAGAAAACTATAACACGCCTTTTCATGTACAATAGGCAAATCTAGCATTAAGATTAATGGTAAAATCTCAAGAAGTATTATTATCCAAAAATAACATAAAAACATCCATCAAAACTTATCGTCGCGAATACTCTCTAATAATACTTAACTTCGATTATTGAGTTTTTACGTAGAAAACATATCAACAGTCTAGATTAAAAGTTAAATATCTCTAAATATCAACATTTACATGTTGAATGCTCAGGACGGTTCATTATTTAGTCTATATAATGAAGAAAAGTACAGCTTACAATTGCTCCTTGCCGGATTTCTCCCAAGTTTTACAGTATTCCGAAACAAATTTCGCATACGACCCCATGATTAGGATCTACAGAAATAATTTCAGACAATATTGTCAATTTTACTTCCTCAGCAATGTAAGGCGCACGCTGTCGCCATGATTGATTTACAAGTATTTTTATTGGTTGTTGCCTGTCGGGAGATGGTGCGTTTTGATACTAAAGCATAACGGTGATAAGTTTCGAGAGTAATTTTTGTCTATGCTTTTTGTACTAAGTTTTTTGCTCTTATTACTGTACAAAATGTTATTATCCTGCATTCAATATCTATTATAGTCTTTTTTATTGTAATACTGAACGTCTTTAATAGTACCAATTAGTCGCAAAGCTTCGTAAAAAGTGTATTCATTTCAATGATTACAAAATATGTTTGCCTGAGTTTGCCAACTCTCTGCATAGCCACCGAAGTTCTGGCAACATTGTATAACAAAATGACTTTGACAGGTTTTCATCTGAGTGAGAATAGCCGACTACCTAACTGTCAGTGCTACTGTGTAATTATTGTATTTCATAACCTACAAAGTTTAACAGGGCTCAAGAATTGTAAATTTTTAATTAAACGAAGATGCCTACCTACGAGTTAGCTTTAATGCTACGGGCTATGCCAAAACCTGAACTCAAAACGACTCTCACAAGAATTTCTCATGCTATATTCGACCGTGGTGGTATTATCAGAAATATAGAAAACTTAGGATTTAGACCAATGCCATACAAAACAACTGCCCATGGCCTAGTCCACAAAGAAGCCAATTATTTCGTATTTAAGATTGATACTCCAACTAAAGCTGTAGCAGACTTGAAGGAAGAATATCGAAGAGATGTGGACGTCGTAAGGCAGCGCGTTTTTCTCGCTCAAGAACCTAGTAAGAATGATTGTACTTTGGAAGAAGAACTTTTACCTCCAGCTTACCGCGAAGATGTACAGAAAATGATCGACGTTGGGAAAACACAAGTTAATCGCTTTACCTACAAGTTCAAGTATAATTCGGGGCTTGATTATTATCCTTTCCAAAAGTAAATAAATCTATAATGTTTAGATGTAAATATATTAGTGTATTATAGTCAATAATAGATTTTAACAATATAGGTACTTTTTTGTTTTAACTTTAATTTTTACTGTCCATCTAAAATATAATCTATGCTCTAAGAATGCATCTCTTAAACTATTCAATGCCTACTAGAAAGTTAAATTGTCATACAAATATTTTTGGCCAATATGAAAATATAATTAAGGATACTTATTCTATAACTTTGTAAAAAACAGAATCAGTGGTCCTAAAAATAATGCTCCAAAATCAATCGCATAAATTACTGAAGTATTCACTAACAAAAATTTCAAATTTATTTAAATTGAGGTATTTAGACTATCATAACTACAGTAAAAAGATTGAAGAGGTAGTTAATATTCAAATCCAGGCTGAACAGCAAGCTGCCCAAGACTATCTCAACTTGGCTGTATCATTCTTACACCCTTTGAAATCTTTACATGGAGCAGGGGGTTTCTTCTTTAAAATGTACAAAGAAGAAATAGATCACATGGAAAAGTTAATAAGATATCAGCTTTTGCGAGGCGGTTTACCTAATATTTGTGGTGTTGATCCACCAAGCAAAAACAAAAATACTACCTTACTTGATGCATTCAAACAAAGCTATAAAATGGAAATTGAAATTACTAAGGTAAGTTATTTACATTCTTCTTCTCCATTAGGCCTCCATTAATTTTATTATGAAATATGTCAATTTTAAAATAGGGAGAATGGGTTGAATTTGTGAGTAATATGTTCTTATGCTAAATATTATATATGAGTGTTTTTATTCTACAGCTTTTAGAACAAGGTGTGGTAATTGCGGAAGGTGTTAAAGATTACCATTATGCAGAATTTGTAACTTCTGTTTTTCTTACTGAGCAAATACAATCAATACATGAAATATCAAGTCATGTGGCTCAACTGACAGCCCTTGGCAATAATCATCATGCTCTCTATCATTATGATTGGAAATTGGCTAAAATGTATCCCTATTCTGTCAAAATTTAATGACTGCACATTTTTCAAGTGAATAATTTGCCAAGGCAACATTCCTACTAAGTATGTCTGTGTATTTTTTACAAGTTAATAAGTAAAGAGTATATATTATGAAATAATTTTATTGACATACAATTAGGAATTTTTACTTGAAAGTATTTTCAGAACATTGTCCAGTCGACAATCTTTCAAAGCTGCTTGAAGTTTCGTAGATTCGTTACCATAGTTATCATTGTGTAAAGACAGTGTTCGCCAATCCAGGTACCATTGAAGAACCATTTCTGAAAAAAAATACCATTGCATATTTATTTCCAGTATGATTAATTCAAAGCAAACATTAAATAGAATTCGGAAGCTTGTGAATCATGCTCACCAACAAGGTCATTAAATTGATTCTTAATAATGTTGTCCTTAGAATCCCAAACGCGAGCATACTCTTGACATAATAAAGGACCTTCCTCATTCATTGAACTGTCCAAATCCAACATGCTGCAATAAGTAGATAAGCTACCTTATTATTTGAATAAAAAACTAAAAATAATAACTAGCTTGAAGAATAAAAGTTCCCTCGAAAAGAAATAAATAAATTACATTCATGATTGAAATACCTGATAGCGTTTTTCAAAATTAAATCTTTATTTTTCTGATATTCTACTTTAAATTTATTTTCTATGTTTTTAAATGACTGTACACAGCAGTCTTCCGGAATGTCTGCAATGGAAATTATATGATGATTAATAAACTGGACTGCTGTTTACATGTATCTTATTATCACCAGGTACCTTCTACCTTAAAATTAAATTATTTGTGACCTACCGAAAGTTATTTCCACGCTTATATTTTTCTCCACCGAACAATTTGATACGATATTCCGTAAAACCGCAATGGTAGATACGTTGTCTGATTTAAAAGTTGCGTTCCCCCTCCTGAATAACAAAACCTTTAATAACCTAAGCTTAAAATATCTACCAAAATAAATATCGCGTGAAAAAAGAATCCTTACTGGTATTCACAAATCAAAATAGTTTCCAAAAGAGAGTGTATTCTGACAAAGGTTATTTCCGACGCTGGTCGTGGAAGCTCACCCGGTAAAGCTTCCGTGAGCCAAGATGTCATTTCAGCTACTGAATAGTTTCCGGATACTTGCAGTTGACTCAAAGTTCTACATAGAACAATAATATTATTAGTTATTTGAATGGTGTAGAAATAAACAGGGAAGTAATATGTTAGTGTCCTACCTTTCATAAGACCCCAAATCTTTTTCGGATTCGTGTTTGGAATAATACGGTAGCGCTGGTAATTTTAGACTTAGTAGACGAGCAACTCTTGGAGCGCCTGCTGGTAAGACGTAGATTAACACGCGCTTACCCTCCAGCCTAGAGTTTATAAAAGTATCTGAGGTATACCGGATCTTAATCCACACTCTTCGAGTTCCTGCTTGACATCTTACAGAAGCTAGGATATCGGAACCTGTTTCCTGTTCAAAATGCGGAGAGAGCTTTTCAAGTTAGGATTAAACGTATCAGCATACTTTGATTTAATTGTTTAGGTAGGTACTTAAAAAAAAGGTAATCAATCTTTGTGACATGTGACTTTTACAAAAACAAATATTACTTGAACAAATATCTAAATGTTAAATTAAATAATTATAACACCTTACCTTTGCTTAGCTTTTTAGGTACCTAAACTAATGGCATTTGGTTTTAAAGAAAATTATTAATTATTACCATTGAAGAGCAGATTGTAAGGACTGCAGCTGTATCAGTTTGCATTTGTAACTTTTGATTGCAATATATAAAAAGCATGTCTAGAGGTACCGCCGATGTCATTCTAACTTCCTGCCAACCATCGCTTCCTGCTCCCAACAACTAAAAATGTAAGTTGGGTAAGTAACTTAATAAGATGCGCTTAGAAAGTTTGAATAGCCTCGGCTGTTGCAAACCTCATGTTGAACATCCAGAAGAGGTGGTGTGGATAATCCAGCATGCAAGGAACGAGTGTTTTGTTGATATTTTTCTCTCTCATTAGCTGTTTGCTTTTCTAGACGCGCTACCTCTCCCCTGGTAAATGCAGAATAAAGATAATAATTATTAACTAAATATTTTTGTATCCTTTTGTAAGTAAAATTATAAAACAATGATTACTCTAGTTTCGCCCTTCTAGCTGCTAAAATATCTTGTGGTACTTTAACGCCGCTCACTAAGTGACTTGCTCGAAGTGCGAAAATTCTGCCCGAAAACGTTGCCACGAGTAACTCTGATTCTTCTGTGCTCACACATCCCCCAGCTACAGAAGTCACAGGTTCTCCACAAAACTGAAAAAGAAATCAAGAGCAATATTATCTAGTAAGTAGGATGGTTCTTACTTAATGTAAATACATATATGATAACGCACGTAAGTATACTTGAGCCTTGGCTTTTCTCCAAAATTGTCCATATCAATCAGGTACAATTGGATTGAGCCATCGTGACGACCAACGCTGAGATGGAAGTTACCATTATTGTAGTACCACCCGAGGCATACCACAGATCCCAATCCTCTACCATCCACTAAACATTTGCTTGACAATGTTAATCTGTTAACATAATAAAATGCCTATTATAAAATGTATATCTACCTACATAGTACCCAATACCTACAGTATTTAGACTAAAATACATATAGTAACATAACATCTAACACAACTGGTGCATTGCATGCATAATATCATGCAGGTAAGAAGAAATGTTAAGTAAATATGAGTATTTAAAAATTGAAAATAAAAACTTGCTCTTCGTAAGCAATCAGGCCTATGGAACCGTCACTGGCTCCGTAGAAGGCAACGATGTCCGTCACATGTGTAGAAGGAGGCACTGACAAGCGAGAAGGCCCGGATGAAATAACCGTACGAGCAATAAGTTTTCCATTTTCTAAGAGTACCGCTCCCTTATTAGCTACCAACACTAATAGACGAATCCTCGTACTCTGTGTACAACATAGAATTAATATAAACAGATGAGCAATTAATTATGACAGGAAAAATATAAATAATTCTAACATTAGGTACCGCAAACGCTGCTATGTCGAGGACTCTATCTTCACAAACGTAAGAGTTGTACTCGCGCAAATCCCTGTAAAAAGTGACGGTGCGTCCGCTGCAGAGTATTAAGTCATTCCCGATTATGCACCTAAAATATGTTAAAAGTAAAATGAATTCGGTTGTCACTAGTCTGGACGGAGCATAATAATGTTTTAACTTCAATTTTTTCTGACTCTAGAAGAGGTCAAGCGCCACAAGAATACAATATCCCTGTTTATTGGATATGATTTCAAAAACGAGTCAACAAAGCGTAGGTGTCATCTTACATGGACGTGATGGTTTCCGTTAACGCAGTTTCAATACAAAGGAACACCTTTCCTTTTCGCGTATACCCTTTGACTTCATTGCCTGAAGCTGTAAATATTTTATCTGCTTGTTGCCCTAGAAAACAGATAGAAAAGGTCGGCTACAGTAATTTACAACGGAATGAAAATTGTGTGACTTTCACTGCTTACAATATTCTTCAAACGACATACCTGCTGTGGTCGCAAGTTGCACGGATGTAATAGGTTTGCCAGGCAGTGTCTTGAATTGAACCACAGGTTCCTCGTCTTTTATACTCAAACATTGTAGGACTCCGTTTTTGTCACCTATTGCAAACTAAAGTTTACATTAGTTACAGTACATTATATTCTAGGTACTTAAAGGGCCTCCTGAAGTTCTTGTAGTAAGTAGGTACTTTACCTTTTGGTCCACCTTCGGACCTAAAGGCGACATTATTTTTAAAGTATCCGGGTACGTAATTCCACATACTGTGTAATCAATTCGCGCTAAATCGTAATCCATATTTTTGTGAAAAGATATTTAATTTGACTTGAATTAATTAGATTCCCATCGATACTACCTTGGCAACGAAAAACGTAACAAACCAAAATACTAGTTAATTGGCAGGTCAGCTGAGCACAAAGATGCTATGAATTTTATTAAATAAACGATTCTATTGAATGACGATATATTTTGATTGATTTGAAAATAAAGGAGAGTTAAATGAGATGTGGCAGACTAGTTGTCTAATTAGTTTAGCCTGAACAAGTTTCCTGTACCTAGACTTTGAGTTATCGTTTTAAAAAACTAAACCTAACCTCACCGCTGTCATATAGACGTCATGGAAATCCGTCAATGTCAAAACCTACATTCGTGTCTTTCTTTCGATACAATTTCATTTTATAAAATTACTTAATAATATTTAGTTTCACATAAGACAAAAAACATGGAGATAGATAAGGAAAATGTCGTCCAAGCTGTGGTTATTATGGACACATTTAATGACCATTTTAATCCTATTAGTAAAAGCAAGCCTATGGTGAGTTAATTTTGATACTTATGCTGAAATAGATTATTTGAATGTAAGAAATTTAAAATAATTTTATATTTCAGAGTTTATTGCCGGTTGCAGGAGTACCCCTGATTAACTATATACTGGAATCTCTGGCACACGGAGGAGTAGGTGAAGTAATTTTATTCTGCTGTCAAGATGGACCATCTATTAAAGATTATATTCGGTAAGTATTGGAGCCTATTTATTAATTTATTATTATTGCTATGTATGCACTGAATTAATGTTTTTTGTTTGTATTTCTTGAAATATTGTTTATAATTTTTAGAAAAAGTATTGAAAATAAAGCAATATGGAGTGTTACCATGGATGTTCAGGTGATGATGTCTGACAGTTGTCAGACAATGGGAGATGTGATGCGGGAAATAGATGCGGCAGGTCTTATCAGAGGCTACTTCATATTAGCTGGGGTTAATACTATCACCAACATTAATTTTGGAGCCTTATTGGAACAACATAAGTAAGACTATTTAAACCTAAAGTTCAAATTCATTTGTGACCTAACCAATGGATAATCATTATTTAACTGTTTACATTCTAGTGTAAGGTTTACCCTATATGTGTAGTTTTATGTAAACAAATCAATTTTCAGACAGTTATGTAAAAAAGATAAAGGTGCCGCAATGACACTGGTCTACAAGAAAGTTGCCTGGGAACATCCTTTGATAAGCTCTGATAAGCCAATATTCCTGGCAGCAGATGCTAACACCAACAAGGTTTTAATGCACCATAAGTACAAACCTAAATCAACTGAGAAATCTATTAGTCTTCCACTGGTATGTATTTTTCTTTTTTTTATATAATTATGTGATTCATTTCAACAGTACTATTATTAAAATTAGTATCAGACAGTTTACCACCATCATTTCAATTAATACTGTTGCAAATTTAATTTTATAGAGTAGCAGTTTATGAAGATGGACCCTGTCCCTGTCCAGAGGGTCCCTCTTTGAAAACTGCAAATACATCATTTTAAAAGATGAAAATTTACTTTCATCTGTAGTAAAATTAATAGAATAGTTAATTAGAAATGTAAATTTGTTAAATTTCAGGAAGTGGTATTGAATCATTCTGAGGTGAAATTGCATCATAATTTGGCTGATGCAAACATTGCCCTTTGTTCACCTTCAGTGCCCCCACTATTCTCAGACAACTTTGATTTTCAAACAAGGGATGATTTTGTACATGGAATATTGATAAATGAGGAAATTCTCGCAAGTTCCTTATATTATACATTGTTGAAAGGAAACCAGTATGCTGCAGCTGTTACTAACTGGAAAACCTACCAGACTGTTTGGTGAGATACAGTTAAATATTAAATTTAATAGAAAAAAGTGACATAGTACACTATTAAGTGTCAACAAATTGGACTTGCATGCCCAATTGTTTGCCTGAGAGCAAATAGACAAATTATATATTTATTTTTACTTCAGCCGTGATGTTCTTCACAACTGGGCATACCCCTTGTCCTTTGAAACTGGTTCAGCCAAACAAAACAATTATCTCTTTATGGGAAATCACATCTTCAGGGAAAAGTCATCAACATTGAGCAGGTGAGTTTTCATATTTTGTATGTTGAATGTATTTTTTCAAGACACATTTCTGGTGCTCATTGGCCATCAGCCAAATTAGTAAAAAATCTTTTATTACAGATCATGTTCATTGGTAGAAGATGTATTGATTGGATCACAAACCCACATAAACGATAACACAGTTGTATCTAAATCAATGATTGGGAAAAACTGTATCATTGGAAATAATGTGACAATCACAGGAAGTCATATTATGAACAATGTTGTTATAAAAGATAACTGCAAGGTGATTAACAGCTTTATTGATGAGCAGTGTACAATAGAAGAGAATTCTGTTATTGAAAATGGTACTATCATAGCATCTAATGTTGTGGTTGATGCTGGTAGTCAATTAAAAGGGTCATTATTGGAGAGCTCAGAAGTTGATAAAGGTATGTATCATAAAATACTTCAACTTGCATAAACATTCAAGTTAAATGTTGCTATAATACCAAACAATCTATATATTCATAACACAAGTGTCACACGACACAATTAATTGTTTAAAAAAATATAATGCTTGTTTTGAATGTACTCTACAGTATATCACTATTCATTTAAGCCTGAGTTATGATTTTCTATAAGGACTGCAGTGAGTGGAAATACAACCTATATTCACTATTGGATTTGTAGTTAAATTATGTGGGTTTTCCAGAAAAAACATTGATGAAATCAACATCAGAATGCACAGAATGGGAGAATGAATCATCTGGAAGTGGTGGTGATGACTTCATTGGGTTTGAGAAGACCTGGAGTAGCAGTGAATCTTGTTACTCTTCAGATGGAAGTGATGACTCCTCTTTACCAGACTCTCCTATACCAGATGATACAAACAGTAAGTGCTCACAGAGAAATAACTAGTTAATTAATATAACATTTTGGATCCTGGTGTGAGGATATAAGAAGCTGTTGCAAGATCTTTATGTGAAATGGGACAGAATATAATAAAGTCCTCTTTTTAGTTATGTGCTCTCAAAAGTTATTGTAATCTAATAAATTACAAATAACTTAGAGTAGCAATCACTAAATCAATAATTATAATAAAATGAAGAATAATTAAAATAACATTTCAATTCTTTTTTAGTATTCTTGCAAGAAGTTATTGACAGCTTAGCAAGAGGATATGAAGAGAAATTGAAAAATGACTATCTTATATTAGAGATCAACTCATCAAGATATGCATACAATATTCAACTACATGAAGTCAACTTTTTTGTTGTGAGGGCCTTGCTGAGCATGCCAGTTCTGGCTGAAAATAAAAATGTCCTCAATACTGTGAAGGACATATTGAAGTACTTTAGGCCAGTTTTGTCAAATTACATTAAAACTAAATCTTCTATTATGGATTGTTTGAGAGCTGTGGAAGTAAGTAAAAATTTGATATGTTTCCTAATATAAAGTTTTAAAAACAGAGTCATAGAATAAAAAAATGTATTCATCTGTTTTCAGGATAGCTGTATCAAATGCGAGTGGCTAGATGGAAAATCTGGCCAAATACTCCATTTGCTGTATGAAGCTGATGTGGTAGATGAAGACTCTTTGATTGAATGGCACAAAGACTTGGAGGAGAATGAGAGTCCTATTGCAAACCAGACATCACTAGTGAAATTCTTTGAGTGGCTTGAAGAAGCCAGTGAAGAAAGTGATGACTCAGACTGATTTGTAAATTTGTAAATAAACACTATATTCTTACAAACTTAATTTTATTTGGCATTAATACAATAATTTACATAATAAATTAAATTAATCCTAACGAATAGTTGCATATTGCTGGAACTGTACTGTAGAGAAATTCCTAAACTTATTTATGTCAAATGACGTTGGCTCACAAGGGGAATGTATTTTTATCTGTCGCATATGTGTGTCTCTTCCATTCTGGTGGTTGCTTAGTACAGCAATTTGTATCATGTAGGTTCTGATTGGTCTGTCATGAATGTCTTTGATTGGAATCATTTCCCACCCTGGAATAAAAGTACAAGAAATATTTGTTAAAAGAATCAGAGATGCCATAAACTTATTGTAAAATTTTGGTAATACACACCACTTGGTTCAATTAACTCAATAACTTCAATTTCTTGTAAATCATTGAAATGTGTCCCAGCTCTAATTGATATCCTGCTGGGAGTGTAGCTCTCGTCCAACTTGTAGTCAGTGTATATATAAATATGAGAGACCATAGTTTTTCTCTGGAACTGAATGTTGACAAGATGGGGAAGCTGGCCATCTGACTGCCAATAAGTGTCCATGCAGTCGTCTCGTAGTTGATCTATACCAAACCCTGTAATTAGAATTTTGGAGTGGATTAATTGGAGGATTGAAATATTTGGCATTCTGATAATAATTTTAACTTAGAGAAAGTTAATAACTTTTCTAGTTTGTTGAATGCTAATGGTTGTTTCTAGAACTTCAAAACATAGTATACAATAAAAACTAGTCTTGCATGATTTACTGACCTGGTTTACATGACGACAAACTCCAAATGGCATGATTCCCAACTTCGCGGACAGTTCCTGACCTCTCGCTCACGAGTGGATCTTTTTCAGAAGCCATTGCTAACTCCATTTCAACACAGTTCGCTCGCACTTGTTTAGTAACACTACTTTTCCAAAGTTCTATATTTTTAAGAAATAATGTTTATTTAATTTTTCAAACACGGTCGTTTGTTTGCTTTTCTTTTAACACGATTGACATTAAAATTTAACAGTCCACTCAGCTGTCAAATTCTCTGTCAGTTAATGATTTTTACTTTTATTCTGGCTCGGAGCTCTTACATTTTTGCTCAACCTCAAGTGCATGAGATTGAAAAGGGTATTACGGACGTATTACATTTTCTTAAAAAAAAATCTATATTGAAGCAGACTATATTAAAAACTGTTTAGTTTCAGCTTTTACAATTCTCTCAGCAGATAACAACCCATTAATAGTTTTACATATATTATAAAGTATACACGGACTAAGTAAACTGACAATGCATAAGTAATGCGGTTAAAGTCTAACCAAACCGACATTTAGGAAACAGAAATTCTTCCAAGGCGTTCATGATTATATCTCTATTGCTAAAATTAATAATCTTGACTTGTTGCGATTGTTGCGTTATCCGAAAAACAAAGTACATATTAAAAAAATTATTAGCAGAATAAAGACATAATATGTTTTAGAGATAATGCTATTATTAATCGAATTAGGTACGCAGGGATGTGGATAACCAATCATTATCTAGGAGATCTGCTTTTACTCAATTTAATAAGCAACCATTAAAATAACTAAGTTCGCCCACCAAGTTTTTCTACCGTTGCTTCGATGTACATTATATTATGTTCTGATTCTTGAATTGTTGTTTAGATACTTATGGCAGCTCTCATCTCAACTTCTTAGTCACAAATAGTCCAAAACACCGCATTTCGATGTGCCTTTGCTGAAAATCAGTCCATCAGTTATAAAACATCAAATAAAAAAACCACCCTAAGTTACCGATATCTATTAGTTTTATTTGGACAAAAGTAACCGGTAAATTTATTATTTCGTATGTATGTATGTAGTTATTCCCGTTTAAATAAGGAGTGCACGGTGATACGGGGTAGCTTGACTACAACAATAGCTTTCAGTCCAGACCCCTTAAGAAGAGGGTGTATTGGAACAACTTATTATTTTTTGCAAACGTGAGATTCGTACTCATAAGTCCACTAACATAATCGTAGTTATGCCATTCTTAACTCATTTTGAATAACGAGACTATAGCGTACAAGTATTACGAATAAAAATAACCTATGCGAATGTGAACAGGAGTTTCTGATTGTGGGACATTTATTGAGGTAAAGAGTAATGAGTAGTTCAATAAAAGCTATGTATAATAAATAGCTCTTTTAACAAGTCTTTATCTAAGGTCCCTGTCGGGCTCTAGATCGAGATTGGGTCTTATGTTCAGTTCATAAATAAGTTACTCGTCACACATTTAATCAGAATCAGAAATATTAATTCAGAAAATGAAGGAGAGAGTAATTAAATACATACCTACTTATCTATACTTCTATTCTCATACTTACTAATATATAAAGCTGAAGAGTTTGTTTGTTTGATTATTTGTTTCTTTATTTGAACGCGCTAATCTCAGGAACGAAAAAAGAATTTTTCAATTTTGTGTTCAATAGATCATTCATCGAGGAAGATTTTAGGCTATCTACCTACCATCACGCTGCGACTAATAGTAGCGAAGATACAATGGAAAATGTGGAAAGAACAGGGTAGATATAAATCATAACTTATATCTTCTAACGAAGTCGCGGGCAACAGCTAGTAATTAAATATGTAGAATACAATACTGTATTTGCAAAAAAAATCCTCTGGTAAATTTCTTAAATATTCGATACTTAAGTGTTTTTTTATTTCAATAAATCAATTTGAATTTCATTAACATAAGGAAAATGTAATGTAGCAAATATTGTGAAACTTATGGAAGTGAGGTCTAGTGAAGTCAATTGTCGGTAAAAAGATTACTGATAAGTTCCATCACAAGAGATTTTAATTTACGTTATACATATAATTAAATACCTACAGTATAAGAATCTGATATTTTTTTGAAAATGTGTTTTTCAGACTATTTAATTAGGTATTTTTTAGTCAAACAACAAATACAGAATTAAAAAAAAGTGTCAGTAGTATCAGTACCTACTATCACTCGAGATGGGAACGAGTTGACAAATTGATATCTTTATAATTAGTGGTTACCCTGCGGTGGTCTAATTCGAGTATGGCATGTGTGGTGTGATGCGACCGCGATGTCCGACACCGCGGGAACTGTCCACTGCGAGAATCCCAGACGGACACCAAATGTTAAAACAGTTCCGGCTATGCACACGGATATTACGAACATATTTCGTTAGATAACATTACTTAAGTGTAATAATTTACATAGTTGTATACCCATATTAATTGTTAATAAGGAAGATGCTTAATCGTGCTTATGTTGGTGTGGTTTCCGTATTCGGTGTTACGAAAATTACAAAAAAAATGTAGGTCGTCACTAATTTCCTGAAAAATAATTTAGGTATTTTATACTTAAGTATCGACTTATTATAGAAATAAATAAATATCACCATCATCATCTTATTCAGCTGATGAACACACTACGGCTACTCAACCGACTTGAATAAAGATAACGATTTAGTATCTTTATCGAAGGAGGTCATAAGTAATCACGAAAAACTTTTTGTAATCGTTATTTGTCATTGAACATTTAGTAGTCATTTTGATCCACTCTCTTTGACTTGTTGCAGAGAAAATTCAAACAAAATATAAAATAATTTATCATGGCTTCGTTTGGTAAAAAGCAAATGGAACAGCTTTCGGGTTTCCTTCCAACACTGTTATCATACGGAATGGGTCTAATAATAACGACAATATATATCACGGAGTGGAAACCTGTGTGCAAGTTCATTCCATTCTTCAATAAAAGTGAAAAATTCCAAGACACAAAAAAGTAATGTAAATAAGGATTATTATGTACTATTAAATATACAAATTCGGTATCTATAATACCAGATTTACCAGGAGAACAATATGACAGGTGATATTACTAAGTTACCATTACTTCAAGCTAGTTATTCAAATGAAAGGAGGGCAAGGCACGCGCTCGAAACAACGCAAGCATAATCTGGAAAAAGAATGGTATTATAATAATGACTGGTCTCTGCATCAGGTGTGCTCGGATTTGTAATAAAATGTCAACCGGATCGTACGCAGCCGGCGCCGGCGCATGCGCAGCTGTCGGCCCTCCTGCGTGCCTCCTGTGAGGCTTGCCCTCTGAATAAACATTACCTCTATTGTAGAATTTATTGTTTAGAAAAAATACTTTGTGCTTTATTTAAAATGGTGAATATAAGTAATACCATTTATTACGTCTTTCATCTGAGTTAACCCACTGTTAATGAGTCTCCACTCTAAGTAATAAAACATTGCAAATGTGCGGCAAAACAAGAATTATAATTGGATACACTCTTCAGACTATAATTTTCCTAAATTGCTCAAATTTAGGACTCAAAAACTACAGTTAACTGTACTTGGTTTTAGAAATAAAAAGAGAAATATTTCTTAGGCGGTTTCTTTCACAATTAAGTATACTCCGACACGGATTTTTTTAATAAACTGTCTTACACATTTCGTGAGATCGTTTGCGAATTGCGTTAATTTGCAATGAGTAAGTACACGCTTGTTGGTTGGTACATACTACATACGGCTTTTTCAACTATTTACACTACTTTCATGTAAATGTTTTTAAAGTGTAAAGTGGATAAACATTAACTTAAGAAACAACGGCTACAACTTTTTTTGAAAGTTTCGAGTCAGCTAAGATTTTTTCAAATTATTTATTTGCTCTACCTTTAAAAAAATCTAAACTCAAAGTTTACTTAGCTTAGAGTCCACTTTAAAAGAGAGTGTCAATAAAGTTTAGCATTTACAAGATTCATTCACTCCCTTTATAGGTATAACTAAGTACACTTAATAGTTCATTTATTTCAACAATTACTTACTGTTTAATTATTTTACACAATTAAAGATAAATCTATTTGTAACTATCCTAACCTAAAGATCTAATAACTAGTTTCCAGTCTTTAACAGTCAGTTTAAGAAGTAGCGGTAAAAAAAAACGCTGTCATTTTCAGCGTACAGGCAGATATTTTTTTTTTTTACTAAAGCGAAACTGGATCGTACTATGAATAAGACCCAAACACGTCAAGGACCAAGGGCCACAATAGGGAGATCTAAAGTGGGGTGAGGTGCGGTGTCGAGCCGCGTTCCGATACAGCCCTGTGTTACTCTGTCTGTAGCCGCTGCTCAGGCGGCTGTGTGCGGTGCGCGTGCGACCCTTCCCTCGTGTACGAACCCACTTAGTAAACAAACTTGTAAACCTTGTGCGGACTTCGAGAAACATTTCTTCACGTACTTTCGAACTTTATTATTAAGGCTGTGGAGAATCAGTGTTGATTGACTTGTGCACGATATGGATTTGTCCTGTGGAGAGAACATGCAGCATTCGGGGAACAGTGGCAGCGGCAGGATGGTCGACATGTGCGTCGCCGGACCAGACCGTGCTCTGGACCGCGACCCTCGACTGCTCCTCAACCTGCTGGCCCTGGAGAGGTCACACGCCATCCACACGGACTACTTTCAGACTGTTCAGATTGATATTCAGCCCTTCATGCGAAAAGTGGTCACTACCTGGATGTTGGAGGTCAGTACATAGCAATAAGCCAATATTGAATATATATATATACGTGCACCATACATAAATATTCACAAATCAAAACACATACCAAGTGTAATATAGACCGCGTAGTAAGCGCCTGACTATCGATGCAACTAACAGCTGATTAGAGTGAATGACCTGGATATGTGAGTATTACATCTATTGTGAACGTAGCTTTAAATTATGTTTATGTGTTAAGTATTGCTTAGTTTGTTGTTTATCGGTTAAGTTTCATATTGAAGTATATTTTAATAGACGTACTATTGAAAACATCTTATCATTTCGATAAAATTTGGTGGGTAGGCAGAAAATATTTATTATAAACTTCTCTACCGTAATTTTATGTACATATGTGGTATACTTATTCACTGTCTACTGAATGAGTAGATGGTGTAACGAATATTATTATGTGTTTTTTTAATCCTTTCATAGTCATGAACTATTTTTCGCATCTACTTATCTACTAAACAGAAAATAGCATAAACCAACGGCTTAAATAAAGTATAATAACCATAATTGATGTTGTTCTCCTTACATTTTGGATGCACTTAATTTGGTCTATTTATTTTCATTACTTAAAATCCTTGTACATGCATTTCAATCATTAAAATGAAGGCAAACTTATTCTCATAATTTTGTAAATATACCCAAGTTCTGTAGCCTGTCTCATCTTGTAATTTACGCTCGGATGACAATGACCCCGGCCCGTCACTTCGCTTCCACGGTAACTGTGAGACCCTAATCTTTGGATAATACTTGGGAAATGTAACTATTCCTATATGACATGCTTCAAAAAGCTTTACTCACAAGACTCAATCACTAAGGATAGTGTAGATGTAATTATTTTGTTAGTAACTATTAGAAATTAATTTTAGATGTCTGTTATATCAATTAATTTTGTACAATCAGCCTTACTCCGTTATTATTGGGACGATGTCCTCAATGCATATCACATCCCTATTAGTAACCATCACCATTTATGTTGATAAAACGACGATCATAGGTTTAATTTTGCATAAACTGTAAATTGTTATTAATGTACCCAGGTATGCGAAGAGCAGCAATGTGAGGAGCAGGTGTTTCCTCTGGCCGTGAGCTACATGGACCGGTTCCTGGCCCAGCGCGCCATCTCACGGCAGCAGCTGCAACTCCTGGCTGTCACCTCCTTACTGCTGGCCTCCAAGTTCAGACAGTGCCACCCGCTGTCTGTCGACCTACTGTGTGCTTACACAGATAACTCTGTTTACCCACACGAAGTCAGGGTAAGTGTTTTAGAGTCATTTTTTGATTTATTTATAATGTACTAGCTGACCAGGCAAACGTTGTTTTGCAGTTTCAATTTAAGGAATTTCTTGTAGAATGATAGTTTGATGTGTCTTCAAGATAAGAGAGTTTTGGGTTCTTAAATGGTTTTGATGGTAAATTTTATCGTTTAAAAATCTCTACAAAATGTTAGCACTGCCCAAAAATCAACCTTCACTATCACTTAAACACATTATGATATAGATTTTAGTTAGTCCATGCACCATACTTCATATTACCCTTTTCCGATTTGAGTGTGGATATTTGATTTTACTTCATATCAGATTCCTAGAAAGCATTGTTCTTTGTTGGCCTCGTGGCCTTATTATGAATTTCCTGTAATTAATGCACGAAACATACTTACATCGTGTCCGTGATAAATTCTTGTACGACACACGATCTTACATAAAAAGTCAAGTAGCTCTATCGCGTCCGACGTCCGGCGACACGCATCCTGCGACACAACATAATTGTTGTTTTGATTGTACTGTGAATGAACTCGATTAGTTTAGGCAAATGACATTTCTTCGCCCCAAAGCGACATTTCCTTACACCAAGCCAGTTTCCGGCAATTACTCCTTCCTCGAGGAACTCAAGAGGGCTTGTAAGACTGTCACCCTTCTTATGCAGCCACAGCCTGTGACGAAGTAAGGCACGGAATTAGTAGCTCACTTGCTTCCGACGGAAATGTGGGCACTACTCCGCACAAGACACGGTATAGAGCCAGTTAAATTAGAACTAATTTAAGCAGCCGTCTTTTTGATGCCTTTAATGAGATAAGGTTGATGCACTCTTTATATCCAGTCAATGTCCCAGCTCGAACTTTATAGGGCCTAAAAATGAATGCATTATAATTGTAGTCAACATGTGATATTGACTAAACTCCCACAGTAACCCATAATGACAAAATTGTCATAATCGTTCACACCCGCACGGACAGGTGCGATTCGTTGTTACTCATGGGCCTGCCCTTTGTAATCAATTTTGACTTTGTCACCTTATTCACACGCTTCTAATGCTATTGCACTGAATTTTCCTCAATTGTGTCCAAATTCGGTAATACCTGTTTTGGTGTCGTATTTATGTGTTTCTTTACCTGATCACTTAGAGCAATGCTCCAATCTCGATTATTAATGAGCGCATTTGCAGAAATAATTCAGTTACAAGAAGCACTTGTCATTGCTACATTAAATATACTTTTAGAAGTGTGTCTGCGTCTTGTACATATTTTCCTCTTCATACAGCTACTGTCTCAACATTCCTGATCTAACCTCTTTCGTGTTCGCTAACTAAACCTCCACCATATGTTGTAGTTAAATATCATTTGGATACCGTGAGAACATGTTTCGTCACTCCTTCGGCGCGTATGACACCGTGGAATGCTCGTATTTCCTTGCTATTAATTCGTGCGATGGTCGCGATACGCCTGCATCGCACATACTTAATGCTGTCATATGGTACCCGCCGATTCTACTTTCCCATACTTACTAGCCTAAATATGCAAAATTATGCCATCATTAAATTGTATTCATACCGTTTCTCATTCATATCTTATTCTATGGGGGTGGTTAATTAATTGGGGAGTGAAGCACTCGCCACTAAATTAGTAAACATTTAATTTAGTAACAGTTCTTGAATATGTTATCTGCAGAACTGTGGGAGTACTTTGACGTTTCATGGTTTATCGAACCCTGAACAATGATTACTTCACTAAGCCTGATATATTTCTATGATAAAGTTCTTCACCCTGTCTTTATCTAAATTACCAGCTACATGTTTTGTTGTGTAAGTAAACAAGGAGTCGTATGTCCGCCCTTATTATATCAGTGGCCATGTGAAAAGTATCGGCAGCCGGGGGCTCCTTTGTCCCTTGTTGTCTTATGACATTTCTACAGTAATTGTAACGTGATTCGCTACTTTTTGCGGTTTCCGCCTAACCCATCAAGTATGACGGTTACGTATCAACTATTTAGAATAGGTCGCACATCCCTTTCTTTAGTAAAGGGAATTAGTTGTTACAAATGTAAGAAAGTCTACTGTTATTCACACGGGGTCGTGCCCTTTGGGAATAATTAAATTCAAAGGCCAAACGACCGACGTTTATGTTGCATTTTTTTTTGTTATAGCAATGGGAAGTGATGCTCCTTCAGCGATTAAACTGGCAGTTGTCTATTGCAACGGCGTTCGACTTCGTGGAGCCTTTCTTGGCGCGAGTGCCGTGGGGTCGCACAAACCCCCTGGTCAGGACACACGCGCTAACACTCACCTCAGTATGCTACACAGGTATGTACACCATGATCATTACACGTTTTACGTTCATACTCATTTCAGCAACAATAAATCTCCCGCGAAACTCGTAAGCTCTACATGCGGGTCTGACTTCCTACTTTGATAATTAACGTTAATCGATAAGTAGTACTTACTAAGGTTAGCGTACATTTTATAATTTGTCAAGGTATTTGATAATGGGTTTTCTGTAATGGGAGGTCCCCTTTGTTTCTAATTGTGATTGTTGTGCGGTGGACAGGGTGTAGAGTAATGTGGGGTGCAGACTGGACGCGTGTATCGGAACGCGCACATGCCGTTGGCGCAGTGATAACGCGCACACCTTGCGCCTGCGCACCCCTCCGGGACTGACCCTCTCGCACTCCCATTGTAAAAACACGAACGACCTCACTTTAAAATTCCAAATTATGCCATTACATTTTAATATTACGATTAAAAACGGTAAACCTGTTTGCGTATTGAAAACCTTTGTGTTGTAAAATATAATCATAAAGAGGACACGTGGCAGAGGATTTATGTATATATACTTACCTCCCTCTTTGCTGACAAGTAGGTTGTCTAATTTATTAGCTGTGTAAGTCGTTAAATAAATTACTTAAACGTTTTATACGATACTGTGCGATATAAAATAAAATTTACAAAAGGTTGCGTTGTTACCGTATGTATTTGTATTTCTTGAACTTCAAGTACTTTTAAGTACACACGTGCCCTCCGGCCCTCTACGGACGTTAACCACCAATGACCCCTTGGCATTACCTCCCTGCGAGGGTTGAGCTTTTCCGATCACTGAACACACTAAAAAACTAGTGGAAACTACTAGTTTATATTAAACTTACCAACCTGACCTTTATTAAACACCTTTACAGTTTTTAATTATCAGTAAAATATGCAATACGTTATTCCCATATTTCCGGTGGTTTTTTATTTTTAACTGAATTTAGGTTTATTTTTAGCGTCGTCTAGTACCAGCTTTACTAGCTACATGTGTAAATATCAAATAGCGGTACTCCGATAAGACATCTTATATTATTTGCATGTTTTTGATATTGCGAGCTGTCCTCCGTTTTTTCAATTTCATCTTAAATTGATCATAATGTGTACAATTATCTCATAATGCTTAACCCTGTCGACCCCTATGGTCCATCGAGTCCTGATAACAGTTATTTATAGCTGCCACTCGCTAACCCTCTGTCACCCTCCATTGGTCCATTGTTTTTACATTTTAAGGATTTCTTTGACCATCTGCTCTAACAGTGAAATAGATTTCAAACGTGTTAAACATTAATTAATAGGAGAACGCTCAAATTACGATACCCATTTCATATAATTAATTACATTCGAAACAAATGGAGTTCACATTCTAGGGAAGAATGAGAAAAAAAGAGAATATTTCGGTCATGTTTATGACAATTTTTTGTGCTTACTTGTTGCACAACACGTGGTTTCTAAAGAGTGCACATGTTTACGGATAACTGTTAAGATACGATGCTTTTATTTCTAACTTATTTCTAGGTTGTTCTTCTAAGTTGAATTTCTAAGTTTGAAGATCATAATATTTAATTAGAATTCGCATTTTTCATCGCTTCAGTTGCTCCAGTTTTAAAGACTTAGGTTAAACGTTATAAAAGCTTGTATTCATGAACTGCTTATATTGTTGTGTAAGCTTAACCCGGGTCAACTATCAATTGCATCTATTCAGTATAATATTGTAAACAGAAACGTTTCGTGTAGCGGGGCGTCAAGTTTTGTCGGTACCGCCGGAAGTAGCATAATTGCCGGTAACTGATCGTGCATTACTCTAGGTGTGAAAGGGTTAATAACATTACTTGACCCTAAACTTCTTTTATTGGCTTTCTTAATGATCGCTGATCATAATTACTTTTAAGGAATTTTGGTAATCATATCCGGTTCAAATATAAACTATCAAATGGTTTTTCACGTAAATTTTTATAAAATTATTGTGACCAATATATTTAGCTTTCGTTTCTCAAACGTGTTCTGTTTGACCGGACTAATTTCTTAGAGTAATGTCACGGTTACGGTGACTTATGTGAGTAGTCGGCGCGTACGCGCAGGGGAGCTCGCGCCAGCTGACTCGGGGACAATGCTCGAAGACGTCCCGCGGCCATTGTTCCGCGCCCGAATCCCTATCCCAAAGTCTCGACAAAAGCTTCGCGACAAAAAGCCGTCTCGGCGCGCACCTGGCGTACCACCCTATCTAACCCGATACTAAGCCGAACATCACTATGTCAAATCTTACTCGTATTATAAGTATAATATCGACTTGCGAGATTTTTAAGCTTCCGTTTCCAACATCCGATCCAAAAGCTCTCTATTTTTTCTATTAAGCTTTACCTCCACTCAATAAATATATCGTAACTGTCATAAAATGCTGTTATGAATTTACTATTAACTGATTATATTATTGAATAAGACATTAATGCATAATAAAATATGTTCTTATTCGCAATAAAATTATACGAACCAGTTTTACGGACAGTTAGATCATATATTTGCAACCCCTGCGTTTTTGCATTCTGTTAGTGTTAGGCGAAGATTCACTATTAGGGTGAGACTGACAGGTTTCTCAAACGGAACTTAACGGTCCTCGATGTCTGTTGAGTGTACTTATGTGAATGCAGTTGTAGTAATTATAAGGGTAAGACGCGTGGGTGTGAGGTCTTCGGGTCGATGGCAGTCGCGTGGGCCACTCAGCAGATGTCGGCACGCCAACTGACAGCCAACCTGTCGCGCAACGGATCGTGACGCACCGCTGCTCCTGCTGACCAGATCATACCTGATACCGACCTCACCAACTATTTTGATTTTATAATCAGCTACTGATTCATAGAAATTATACAACAACTGCCATGTGTTTTGCAGATACAAACCGCCGTTTGTTTTTATCAGTACTTTTTATAACGAATAGAAGTGTATGGTGACTTGCACTTATGTGCTTAGAAGGTGTAACGTCTGCAACGGACCTAAAGTTCATGTCTAGTCTAGATTCATTGACCTACCGGTTACTGGAGCCAGTAAGCTTGCGTACATTAATAAAGTGTGGCCACGTTTTTTATTAAAATTATGATGCGCTCGCGTGTTGCGATATTGTTTTTCTTAAGAAATAGTCATGAAGTATGGCGTATAAGGGCACGGTGGAGTCTAGAAGGGTGCATGTAGTAGGTGGGCAGTGACCCTACGCGGTAGTGCCATGCTTGCGCGGAGTTGCGAGCGGAAGGGTCGCCAGGTGTCGTTACATCTGCCGTCTTAGCCTGACGTCGTTGCTTCACCCAAAGCGCCTTAAACTTTATACTACATCAACTTGTAATGCTCCAATGCCTTTACCGTTACTTGTTTATAATAACAGACAATAGTATCAGTAGTCGAACAGTTGCTTGACTAACGAATTTAGAATATACACACATCTAATGGGAACTCTGTGCAAAAGATTGGGGTCTTAGTGAACGACAATAATATTGATTAGTTAACTAGTGATCGAAGTTACGTTTTAGAATCGCACAAAAGAATCTCTCCTTCGTAGCAAATTGCAGCTGCGCCCTTACCTAGACGACTTAAGATGTAAATTACCATTATTCCCCGTCTATTGTCCCGGAGTAGGTACACAAAAATGCAGACGGGGACGGCATGCACAAATCGGGCAGCTGCTCGACTCCGCTTCCTTATTCTCAAACTATAACAAAGGAGTTCCCGTATTGTGCAAAATGTAACGCGACTTTTATTATACTCGTCGTCGAAGATGGAAACACTTTTTTGCTTCAATTGTTGTGAATAAGCTGTCTTTATTGGCTTGACTAGTTTTATTTATAAGCAAAAATTTTGATTTTGGTCAGTCAGTAGGTTATAAGATGTTTATAATGTGAGCAACGCATCGGATCGCAGGACGCTAAGATGCAAGGTGTCCGAACCACCTGTCCGCACTCCGCGGTAATTATCTCGCAACAGATGCGCACGTTCTACCTGCGTCTCCGTCCTCCGTGTGTACAATATTTTGATATAAAAACACGTAAACACGAAACTCGTTTTAAAATCAACCTTATTAGTATTCTGAGCACATGTTGTGTTTGCTATCAAAACCAGCATTAAAGGAATCAAAAAACGATCACGCAATAAAGGCATTTTTCTTTTGTCAACAGAGACGGAATTTCTTCTAGTACCACCATCTTTAATAGCCGTTGCGTGTATCACTGCGGCTGCCCGAGGTCTGCGTGTGCGCATGTCTGTGAGCGACTTGTGTGCTCTCACGAGGACCCCATCTGCAGCTGCGGAGCTGGTGGCGCGTCATGTGGAGCGCGTGCTTGCCAGGGAGACCCAGCCTCAGGAACCCAGAAGCAGGCCTTCGCAGCCCTGCAAAATATCCTCACCAGAACAGACCCAACTACCAGATACACCCACAGACGTACAAGACGTACACTTCTGAAGCAAAAACTATAAAAAAACAGACCCCTTGTACCTACTTTTGCAGTCGATTTATTTTCGAACCACGTGTTAGAGTCTGTATATAAAATCGTACAAAATCAACATCCCAAATCAAACGATCTCAGTGTTTATGAAAGTAAGGATTGTATTGTTACGAATATTTTTTATTTCGTGCACCTGGATGAGAGAAGACCCATCAAAAACGAAAAAAAAGTACCTTCAACCCAAAGAAGTGATGTCAATGCTGACAATATGCGGAGAGTTGCGTAGGAGAATTGATTGTTCATTGATCTCAAATTATTTATGTGAAATATTAACATTAGAGTAGATTAATGTTATTTATTGTAAAATAGATCCATTATGTTAGTTGTTCAATTTGTAACATAGGTAGTTTTCGGCTGAACATTTCAAATGAACTTTTGTGCCGTCTGATCTCTGTTTATTCCAAATGTTTATTAAGACTGAAAAGCATATGAAGTCACTAACTTTTATGAAAAGACCATCAACTCTAAAATTTTACTAAATACCAATCAAAATTACGTAAAGACAAACTTTTCAGTAAACGTTATGTATGTTTTATGTTTGTGTGTAACTATGTTGTAAGATCTCATTATGTAAATTTGATTTAGTCCCTTATTACTAAGGGGGTAAGAGTGTGTTTAGTACTTGCTGAACGAGTGAAAATGTTAAAATGATGTAATATTTATTTAGGTCGATGTTAAGTTTTAGTAAATTCTAGTCAAACGTTTTACACATTCCTGTTTTCGACCAAACTTAATGTTTTAGATGTATAGAGTCGTGTTTAAGTATTATCGTGTAAGTAATTATAATGTTTTAGTTTGTTCGGCGATACGTAGGAGGCGATGGAATACTCATTATGGGGACAGTACCATTGGTACTGTGTTAGTTAATATATAGAAAGAATAATTCCTTGCGTGTAATTAGTATGTAGGTGTATTTATTGGGCGAAGGTGAGTTAGGGAGAAACTTGGATAAACACCGCAGAGTAAGTGATAAAGCGGCGCAGACCCGCCGAGCGTTACGTTACGCAATGTTAATTATACTAATTGTCATAAATTAATGGGCGAGCTTTCAAGTTTCTCTCTCCAAGCCGTCTCGAGCCGATGTAACTTTCTCATAAGTTTTAAAATGATGTTCAAGCAACCACGTAGTTTTAATATTATTTTGAATTGATTAGGCAGCTTACAATTGTTTCGTTGATACTCGGCTTTAGCGCGCCGGTGTCATAGGGACGGAACGAGAACTTGTAAAAGTTACCTTTTACAAGTTCTCGTTCCGTTGTTTGAATTATTTATTGTTTTTTTTTTGGTTTTTAAATCTTTTTTATATTTATAGACATGTATCTTTAAGACATCCTATTGCTATAATATCGAAATGTTTCTTATGGTTGCTGTAAATTAATTGGGTTCTTCAACCTCTTTGGTTAACGAGCGGCGGTTAAGAGGTGGATACATGACACCGTGACATGTTTATCTGTCCATCTCGAACTTGTTCAAAAGATTAACAAATTTAATTTAAATTTTTACTTTAAAAGTTGTAATTATGAGAAAATTTTGATATTAAATAACTGGAAAGCTATTGTTCATTTTAGTTAAGGTTTGTTTTAAAGAGCGATCGTGTTTAGGTACCTATTATTATAATGCCTAATGTATGAAAGTGTATGGTATGGCCTTGTTATTGGCTGGCCATAAATAAATGTATAGTTTTATAATAAAAGCAAACACAAACAAGTCTGTATTTTTTATTTTTATTTTGTAACTCACAGTTCACATTCATTCTTGAAATTCTTTGATTGGTAGAGTTCTTAATGACAAAGTTATAATAAAATAATTTATCATTAGCAGTCTTATATCATTGTTGATTTATATTTTTTTAATTGGTCGCGCACATGGTCTTGCAAAAAGCTGCCGTTCTCAAAAAGCTTCGGAGGGAGCTTTCATGCTCGTCCATAAAATAAAATAGACATAGTCTTTACTCTGAAAGAGTAAAAGAAAGTAAATGATAATTCACCAAAGAAAAATATTAAAACAATTTTAATTAAGAAATTATACCAAGGGTCTGACTTATAATATTAATTTAAGAACAAGAACATAAAACTGACTTTAAATAAAAACTACTGAGCTAAACTTAATGAAGCTTTGATAGGACTGAATGACAGCAACAGTGAAAGCATTATAAAAATGTTCGTCTGATATAGTAGTAGCTTTCATGGCTTGATTCTTTAATAATCTAAAGTTACCCCTTTTTGTTTAATTTATTATGTACCTAGGTATTGATCACAACCAAACATAGTTTTAATAGATACTCAGAAGCCCAAATTCCTTGTTACTTATGTAAAGCCTGCCAGTCTTCCACAAGCGACAGCTGCAAAAACGAGCCCATTTCTATAACTAAATAGTATCGACATAAGCCGTCAGATGGCAGTTATCAAAACGTCCACGCGCTTTATACAAAAGTCCTAATAAGCAGGTGAAAGCTTAGCGTAAATTGTATTTCTGAAATTTTATATTCAATTCATAATACCCTGAGTAAAGTAATTTAAATAGCTACTTAATTATAACCTAAAATGAGGTAAACTGATAACTCTAACAACAAATTGCTTATTCTATCATTAAGGAATTTAGCGAATAGAATCGTTAAGCAGCGCCCTCTATACATCAATGACAAAAACACTAAAGCTCCCGAAGGACGAATCGCTACAAAGCTCCCGTTGCGTCGGTTTTCGAACAAGTAGTACCTTAATTTGACCACAGAGAGCAGCACTAACGAATTTATTTATTTTTAACTCTTCGGTCATAAGTGCCGTGACTGTTCGGCCTTTTGGCTCCGGTTTCAGTTCGAGTTCGGGTTGGTTAAAACCGGCCTCATCCGACTGATTCTTCTTACAATGTTCTAGAAATATCTCTCAACTTTGGGATAGAGTTAACACATTATAAAACTGTATAAGGTTACTGGTTTAATACTAAGGGGTATTTTTCTTGTTTTAGAGCTTACTTTTGCATTAGAAAACATCGAAAAGGCCGAGTTTTTTCTCTGAAATGTACTACAGTATACTCTCAAATGAAAAGTTTAGGGCCGTATACTAAGACATCAGACTCACTCGCACTTAGTATCATAAATACTTTGTCACAGTAAATGGAACGCAGAAATAATTACTATCACAACTATCGTACAGTACGTGAAGATTTTTCTCAGGATTTCTCTTTAGGCGATTATTAATGGTGAATTATTAATATTGAAGAAGATAAACCAGTCGGGATTCGAACTCTAAACCTCCTTACAAATAAGCTGCTGAAAAACTATCCCATTTATGATCGTACCCTCGTCGCCTCGAATTTTATCGATTATTTAATATGTAAATACTTACTTGTTCTTGCTATTTAAATACTTCACTTTGATAAGTGAGCTTTAGTAGTAGTTCAGCGAAGCTTTAGTAATTAATACGGCTCAGTTTCTGTATGGAACCTTAAAAAAACCCGATTGATTGGTTTACTTCAGTATTTATTTCTCTAGCAATAAGGCTAGTTGTCTATATAAAGTAAAGCCTCTTTTTAAATGAACAAAGCTTAACCGGCTGACTTGTCCTATTTCCAAAGGACTATTTTAGATTGAGTATGACCTATACATATTTTTGTATATTAAGTGATGTAGAAGTATAAATCTTAGTATGCAGAGGAAGAAGCTTTTCATACGCTACGCAAGACTAACGAAGTCGTATAAGTCTTAGTTTATGTGTAGTTGATATGATTATGTTAAGGCATGAAGCTTTATGATGTCTCAGTTTAAATTGTAGAGCTGGTCCTGGTTATATTATTTGTTTCTTTACATAAATTACAAATGCATTCATTCAATTATTTATGTATTCTATAGTTATCAAAGTTTTTTGTTTTTTTTCGGAGCTTTTGGGTTTAAGACCGCTGAAGTTAACATAATATATTATTAAAAAAAGTACTCGTTAATATTTATTTTTTTTGCACGGAATCAGCCAGCGAAACGTCTGGTATAAAAAGTGTGTGATGTGTCAGTAAATATTGTGAAGTAATGCTACTGTTCTTGGGTTATTGTAATTTAACATGTATACAGACAGGTGCAAAGATTTACCAGAGACTTGATCTCGTTTATATAGGTAGGTTTATCTACAAATTTCCAATTTACACTCGAAAGTCCGATACGACACCGAGTGGCGAGCAAACAAGGAGTGCGCCGCGAGGGCAGTGGGGGGAGAGACCTCGGCAAACCCAGGCGTTTGTAGGAAAAACCCAGGCGAGCGCTTGGGGCGTTTCGGGGCAAACACGGCGTCTCCCGGGAGCCGCTCATTAGTTGTTCAAACACGCCGGCGGCCACTTTGACAAGCAGCGCGGCAGGACCTGCCTCCGTCCCGGCGACGGGACCGATCTTCCCCTTCACCGATCTAACGCTAACTATAAAGAGCTATCGGGAGTGCAGATAGTAAATACGCGGTTTGTTTTATTAGACAAACGACGGTATCTTTGCATAGGCGTTCGCATAGATCCGGCTGGCTTAACTAGCTGTTCTGGGTAAAGGCACATACATATACTTATACTTACATATTGTATACAGCTAGCTAAAGTTTGAGAGAGTCATTATGGAGAGAGTATGAAGTGTTTGCCCATGTGTAATTAGTAGTGGCATATAGATAAGCGTCAAAAATACGTCACGAGTTGTTTGTTAATGGCGGCGCGTCAGTTCGCAATCATGGCGATGGGTGAGCGCTCATCAATCACGGGCTCAGGTGCACTACAGGCTCGCCCCGCCCGCGCCCGCCGCCCCCCTCCGGGCCCTGCCCTCGTCTGCACTGCACAGTCAAAGGGCCTCGCTCACAGTCTTCAATTATAGCTGTCGTACTACAGAATTGTCTTATGTGGTAACATAGTTCAATGTGCTAGCTATGTGCCTATGTAAACGTAGACAGTCGACGAGTAATATTTGATTCAGAGGTTGAATATTTAGACTTGGTTGAGGTATTCCAACGGACACGATTTTTGCTGAGAGTCTAAGTACATTAGAAAAATGTTCATTTCTAATAGAGGACATCTTTCTAAAACTTTGCATGGTTAGGTATATTCCTACTATCGTTATATGCATTATTATTTTTACAAAGTCAACATTTTAATGGATTACAAAGTTCGTATAGGTAAGTCTTGACTGCTAAATGTTAGTTAGGTTTGGTCATTTATATCAATTACTGAGTTTGTAGTCGACATATTTATAAGCATGTTGGTTTGTACACAACTTTTTAATTACTGAAATGTTTTCACTCATAATCAATGACCTTTTTGATAATTAATTTAATTTATTTAGAGCAATTTAGGCTATCAGGTCACTCATCGTTTTAAAATATAATATAGTTTAACATAGTATTCAGTAGGCTTAAACGACTTAAAACTTGTAAAAGTGTGTTGCTTTTATGTTTAAAACGAGTAAAATAACTAATTTATTTCAATTGCTTAGCGTAAAACTGAAAGGAAACTAAGGAATATAAGTAAATTAATACGATATTTTTATCCTTTTTTCACAAGAAGTGATCTAAAAGAAACTTTAAATTTTATACTTCTCATTATTATATCGAAACGACCCAGAACACAGATGACCGTAAATAGTTTCAGGTAGAAGTCAGTTCTCAATGCATGTAAATCAATCAGACTGTATATAAGCATTGTATGAGGGGCGTCAACTTCCTAACTGGCATTTGCGGTCTTACAAGAATAAGACACTTACGATTACCTTTGTATGCAAATAAACATATGTAATGACTTTTGTGTGACCTGTAAGGTATTTAAACTTCGAACACTTAAAGCTTACTCTGTTTTGAATTACTGGTTATATTTTTTATAGTTTATAAATATCGTTTGGTTGACTCCACCCGTGAAGCCCAGTCTGTATTTTGCTCAGAGAATTAGCATTGCCGTTCAACCCTGCAATGCTGCCAGGCTTCTGGGCTCCTTTCCGGTTGGCTGGAAAAAAGATGTAATTTTTTACGCTTTGTGAGAAATATATACTCAATTTAAATGTAAATATTTCTCAGTTTATAACCATCTAAAATATCCTTTTTGGTTATACAAAACATTTAGATTTACACAAAACATTTTGAAGAGACTTATCCGAAATAAACAGTTCCATATATCATCTGAAACTGAGAGCACAAAAACCCACGATTGATTAAGAGATTTAAACTTTAACCAATTTAAGGTACAGCTTTATGTATGCACCAACATTTATCTACTGATCACTGTAAGTAATCACAAACCAAATTCTTAAGTAGGTGGTCACACTTGTGTTAGGACATAAGACTTAGCTTTTATACAAAAACGAAGGCCTGACCATCGCGGCCTCTTGTACTATATACAATTTGGTTGCTTTAAGACTTTATATTAAGGACGAGAGAGTCCTTAGTCGTTTTTTAATTCTGAATAATGTACCAAATGTATATCGTAGTGCGGCGCTATGGCAATAAGATCAGCGGTCGAAAAAACATCAGCAGAATTAGTAAATTGAATTGCCGCAAAAGTAAAAAAAATAGTTAAGACATTTACAGACTATTTTATTTCTATTGAGGAACTCGTTCACATTTCAGTAAAAATGTTAATTAAAAATAGTACAGGACGAATATGGGAACAGTCGCGATGCAGCGCGGCATGTGGCTCAGCGGAGGGCGCAAATTGAATTAGGCGGGGGTAAGTGGAGAATGGCACACGCACACCGCCCGTAACCGACGCATTATCAGATTAGATGAGCGACTTGCGAGTTGACGTCGGTGCTGGTACAAGTACATGCACACTAAGAATGTTTGCTTAAACTGATTTCATGATTTCAAGTGTCAAGGTCGATGCTGCGATTAAACAATGTAAGCTGTAATAAATCGAATGAAAGAAGTAATAGGATCTACTTCTTACGGAAGATTTTTTCATAATTCTTCACTTCTTAAATTGCATTGCTCGTACAGAGCCTGTATTACGGAAAATCTATTTTCTTCTTATGATTTGTCTTAAAGACTAGCAAGAAAGAAATGTAATGGGATTATCTAACAGTGTTATAATAATTTAAACAAAATTAAATGCTGTTTTGTAGCACAGGCTGCAAGGTAGCACAATTTATAGAGTAATGTCATGACTGTTGTGACAATTTATTCATACTTTGAGCAATGTAAAAGAACATAACAATTTATGTTTATTAGCGGAGCTGACAAAGCAAAAACAACAAAAAGCACATTCATCGAAGACAGGGAAGAAAAACTAAGCGGCAGTTGGTGTTTGATTGCAGGTTGCTAAGTGATCACATATTTTACCGCACAGACTTCTTGTTTTTCATCCCGCGAGACGCGACAGGCGCAGAATACGCGCTATTTACGTTACCCCTGTCTACGCACTTTGGTTTCAGTAAGTATTACTGGGGTTTTCCTTAAACAAGTGCCAGTTGTCGAAATATGTTTGTCTGTTTGCATGTTTTTCGGGTAATGGTTTTTTTTTTAAGTAGCGGTGTGAGTACGAGGCATGGTGAAGGCTAATGAGGGCTAAAGTTTATTACTGATAACGAAGCGATTGGATACGATTGTGATTATAAATAAATAATAATTACATCGTTTATTTTCTCATCGAAAAGCTGATATAAGTTTAGAATAGAAATACCTTTTACAGGTCACCGAGGCCCTTCTATTGCTACATTTAGCTTAGCGGCTATTTTTATACATTTTTGTTACGAGGCTAGAAAATGTGACAACCAGTCTTAGTAAGGGCTATTGTGTTGCCCAGGTAACTAGTTTGAGTAAGATAAATAGGCAGTCGTTGTGAAACACAAGTACTAATCTGTATCCGTTTAAAGTAGAAGCCGATCCTAACATATTTGGGAAAGGTAAGGATGATGATGAGTTATTAATACAGTAAAAGAGTCGATGTTATGGTGGTACGATGGTATGTCAAACAGGATCGCGGTTAAGTAGGACAATAGATGTTCTAATGATTTTTGATTATAATTAATTTGATACGAAGGTTCCATATCGAATGGCTTACATAGATCAATAATACGTAGATCCCTTTTACGTAACATTGGTCTTTTAAAATATATTTTTACAAATATATTCTTTCTTACGTTATTAACGTCGATTGTCAACTTTAAAATTTGTGAGAGCTCTAGCAGAGGGAAGTTATGTTATTCAAAATGTTTGTACTTCTAGCATTTCGTATCTTATTTAGTGTTGACTAGTTTAAACGGAGCATCATTATTTTTTCTTTAAATTTGAATGCTAGATCATTTCAATTTTTTTCTGTTTATTTTATTTTTTCTTCGAATAGAGCTAAGCGTTATAGAAATATAACATAATAGCTGCATGGATTCACCTAACTCAAAACCCGTTCAATCAAGAAAAAAGTGGGCTAATCACGGTGCATTTCAACAAACCAAATACAAAAAGTTACAAACAAACAAACAACAACAAAAAACGTTGTAGCAAGTGTAATTAATATAAATAATAAATAAGGCAGCGGGCTGTGAGTCGCGGAGCGGGCGCGGTCGCGTGCGAAGTCCCCAAGGACTGGAGACGTTGTAATTTCAATATTGTGAATATTATACGCGTCATTTTCTCACACGGACCCCTGCACTTGACGCGACACCCGCTGGGCTTAGATGTATGTGTAGCATCCCTGATTATATTGCGACAGTTTTAAATTTGGAACGAATACATCTTTGAAGTGTCTAATGCCATAATGACAGCCAGCAACTATTCCGATTAAGGCCTCTTTTATAATTGTTTAATAGTGGTCAAATATGTTCAATGAGGTTTTACATACACTCTAAGAATTCGGGAAAGTGAATGATTGACTATCATTCACTCAACATTAGACAATTGTTTTTTACTTTTATCGTTACGCTACATAACATGATTGGCAGCAGAGTGATTTTTAATTACACCATTGAGGTTTATTATTAATCTATTTAAAGTTACCATAAAACGTAGTGTGACTATACCATTAGTGTTTGCCATCAAACTATTTTAATACCGTTCTTGTACAATGGGACTATAGGATTTAAAAATTGGATGATAACAATAAAAAAAGTTAAATTTGATGGAGTTTCAAGAAGATTGGTATATGTTGGTACGAATTACATTAAAATGCAACAGTAGTGGTATTGATTTATAATATGTACAAAATCAGACACCACTTAAAACTAATGATATTTTATTGATGTTGGAAACGTTCTATTAATGAATGGTAAGTTGGTTTGTTAATTTATTATAAACACATAAGTTGAAAGATTTCTGTTAGTCATAAAGAATATTAGTCGACGCTCATCAATTTAAACAAATAATCACTGCACCCTTACGCTAAAAATTTGATTCGGCAACAAGATTGTCCTTTACTTAAGCACCGATAATTAATGGGCAAGTAATTATGCTACCAAATATCTTGATGATTAAGAGCTACAATAATATGATTGTGATTGAATTAAAAATTCTACTGGACTTGTATTAAAATTTATTAATGAAGAAATAAGCTTAAATTAAATATAAATCTGCATAAAATCCCTTTTTAAAACAAAGCGACAAGCGCGATGTATTAGTATTTGTGTCTTTACTTATTCAAGAGAAGCGTTACGGGTCGCCGCGGATCACAAGACTTCGGGGCTCTCCCTAATACGTCTCTTATCAGTTATACCATTCTATTCTGATAATACAACTTTTCATCTTTTTCTTTTTGAAATTTAGAAATAAACTTTTTTTACTGTAGAAAACTTTTGAGGAGGTCGTAATTTAATTAATTAATTTAGTTTAAGTAAGATCTATCAATGAACTTCTTAAGTTAAGTTAATTTATTGAATGATTAGATGAACATTTTAAGAATGACGATCAAATTTCCAATTAATAAGTAGAGTTAAGACTAAATACCTACAGTCATTCGTTAAGTAGGTACCTACCTGGATCGTTAATTACAACTTTTTTATTTTCCTCAATGACAAAGGAACTGTCGGCGAAAAGAAAAGTAGACAAGTGTCGTGACACGCAGCCCCTGCTGGCGGCGGCGGGGGTGCGGGGAGCGGGGGCGGCGGACCAATGCGAGGCGCGCGCGGCGCCGGCGGCCGCGGCCATTGGCCGGCGCCGGGGGTGCGCGCCCCGCCCCGGCCTCGAGGATCGTCCTTATTGAATTAGGCTTATCATTCGATTTCAAGTGGGGCGAGCGCACGGTTCTCCGCGCCGGCAAAAACTATCGCTGGGATCCGATACCATCTGTAATCGGCATAATTCGATATAGTCGCGGCTCATCCAATTATGCGGCTGTGAGCCTTCGCGCGGCGCCCTTACACACAAGACGCACGCGCCCCGCGCGGCGCGGCGCTTTCGCGGCCTGATTGTTGTTTTAAGGAAGAAATTAATTAGGAGTCTGTTTGGAGCACATGTTGGGTAGATAGCCGGTGCTGAAGCTTGTCGCTATGGAGTACGGGTACTTGAGCGGCGCTGGCGGCGGGTTTGAAGGCGGCTGCCTGGGCTCCGGCGGCGGCGAGCTGTCGTGGGGCGAGCTGGCGTCATGCGGCCAGATGTCGCAGGCGGCCTACCGCTACCAGGGTATGCGCTACCAGCCGCCACCACCGCAGTGTGCTCGCCCGCAGGACGCTGCCATGAGAAACCACCACATCTTCCCACCATCCATGAACCTACAACGTAAGTACCTCCTTGTAATTTGTCCGACGGCATGACTCCTAAACTTATTCTTTAAATTCCTTCTTGATCAGCTTTAGAACGGCCTACCAATACGTAGCGAAGTAATAGCAATAAGTTATACCGCTACGAAACACAGAAACTCGTAGTTTTTCAACGTAAACAAGGTTACGAGGCCGTAACTTACGTAGCGGTTGCTCGCTACGCCGCCTCGTAGCGGCTTTTGTATCGTGCCTGTTTACCTTTGTAATTGAGCAAACTAAAATTTTCTAAAAACATCTGATACATTTCGCAAAATACCTATGCCATGTATTTGTTTAAATGTTTTGAAAGTAGAAGAAGTAAATAAGTTAACCCAGATGAACCTACCGACCCATACATGGGTTCATTGTATTGAAAGTAGCAATAATAAGCGAAGAAAAAGACATTAAATATGAATAAAGCCGTTAAAAACTTACGTAATATTTTCATTGTATATTAGAAAAAAAGATATGCATGAAGAACGACCAGCTGTTCTTCAAATTTTATAAAAGTCCGCGGGTTACTCTTATGTAATGAATATTCTTTGCCATGAGGAAGGTTTAATATTAACCAAAAATAAATGGCCAATAAAATTAACATTCTTTTTATATTACAGTTTAAAATTCTTTTATTTTATTAATAAAATTGTGCCTATCCGTACATTTTACTGACAGTTATGTATATCGGCTGAATAATCTTAAGAACCTGTGCGGTACCGGAATTTATAATATAAAATATCTTGAGGAAATGTTAACTAATGAGTCCGTAAACTTCTGGCATTAGTTTTTCATATATCCTAAAACAGTTCAGTACGATCTCTGTTTACGTTTTGAATTTCGGTCACGACACTAAAATTGGAATAGCTTACCTATGAGCAAAAATCTTAGACTGTAGGTATAATATATTCACCCTTATTAATATTTAATAATAATACTCGGGGAGCCATCAGCCTAAGACTCTTGCTGCATCTGGGCAGCAGGTGCGGCTTAAGATTTAAGCGGTCAGATTTACAACAGTTTTATCTTCTATAGTAAGTCTCTTATCCCAACGATAAAACTTAGTTCTTAAAATAGCAAAAAATAATAGCCAAATCAACTATGACAAAATAGTTTCACTTCAATCACGTCTTGCTTGATGAACTTTCTTAAGAAATAAGCATACACTTAATATTACTTCACTAATCTTGAGATTTTCAGGTTATCTCAGATAAGGAACAGATAACTGTAGCTTATGATATTCACAATCAACATAACTCAGTAAATAATTAGGTTATTACTTACAACGCCACATATTATAATAGATTCCTTATAATATTATTATAGTAGATAGTAGTGGTTTCACCAAAACCAATAAAGCAATACATCGAACTTTGCGCACCCTTAAACTTCCATGTATTGTATTCTTGTTTAAATATTACAGTTTATAATAAATTAACACAGGTTACTTTGAAGTATAAACTTTTTTTATTCCTATGATGAAGAATCTTCAAGAAATTCCTTAAGTAAAGTACCTAATACCCTATATTTAATTCTCATTTGTTTTATTCCATTCCAAAATTAACATTTTTTTTATTATTTAAAGCCGTGCTTTCATCAGCATCCAAACAAACCAACGACGATCCTAACCACAGTCATAAACAATGTACGGCTAAGACTTGTTAAGTTGTAAAGTTTTTTAATTCATCCCGGTTCTAGACTCCGACATAAATAAAGTTCTGGACAGAAAAATTCTATTCTGTTTCCGTTTTCAAAGCCACGCTCCCTTGAGAACGAGCTGTTGTTAGTAGAACGAAGTGGCTTTCTACAACTGGTGTTTGAGATATTTTTATAATAATGTTGAGTATATCACAAACAAGTGCTTACTTCAATTTATTATATTTGCAAATATATTCGAGTATTGTAATGACGACAGTCGACAGACACAGTTGGGTGACAAAATATTGGGAATATTGTTTTTTTGCAATTTGAATTTCTTATTACAATCAGAAATCGCAGTTAGTAAAAATACACTGATATTTCGTTACGCTTTCCATGCAACCAATTTTGATTAAATTTCGTTCGAGGATTTCAGAAATTCTTGGAAGAAGTTTATGCAATAATCACCGAAATACGACCCAAGCTGCGGGCAAAAAAAACTGTTTAGTTGGTGCTTGAATGAATCACAGAACAGTCCCTAAAATGATGTGATGTTTGTGTTTGAAAATGTATCAAATCGTCGAACGTCAGTTTGAAGATCTAAAAACTGTAATCTTACCTCTGGATAAATGAATACAGCTTTTGGAAGACAAAGCCGTATTGCCGAAATGTTAAATTGTTTGAAGAAGGCCAAATGTTTTGCTACGGGTCCTCTTACTTCACTTTTCTTTTAGTTATATTTATGCTGCATAAAAAAACTAGCATTGATCACTAGGCTCGACGAGTCTACATAATTTTTGAAGATTAAATCTGTGCTGTTAATGTTTCCATTTCCTTACAAATAAATTTGATCGGTCCACAAAAAGATAAGAATAGCACAAGATCTTTTCATTGCTTGATTCGTGACGTCTGTCCGTATAATGAAGCTTCTTTTTTTCGATAAGAGCAAGGCTGTTAAAACTTATTTTGAGAACCGCACTTAGATTTTCAATCAAAAATAGAAAAAAGAACATGATATTTTTTTTCTTACATTCTTAGATATCTATGGACAGGTCATCAAAATTGGTATCGAGATATTTATTATTTTTTTTATAAAATAGTCAGCGCGAGAAACAGTTCTATAGTGGTAAAATGTATGTATCTATGATTAAACCAAAAAATTATGCATAACAGTTTGTTGTTGTAAATTGTTTGGATCGATTAGATATTAGCAGTTAGCAGTTCTTTAACACGTCGTAATCTTATAAAGGATTTTATCATACATTCAATCGACTCAAATAAATATATACATATATACAACAAACTGCCTGTAAGTACTTTCGCGCTGCAAAACCCTTCGGAACCGCTACTGCGGAACCCTTCATGGGTCAGTCCGACTCGCACTTGGCCGCTTTTTTCATATTCTACTTAAGATATTTTAATATCTATGTATTGTGAAATAAAATAAATTTGGGCCAGATTGAGTTTCGAGCAAAAGTTGTACTCAATAAGTCACCGTAGTTAGATCGCCACGTAGAGCACACACACTTCATAACATTGGCGGACTGAGACGACAAGCCAAAAAAAAACATTGAATGGGACTTTTTTTAAAGAATCATTAAGTCAAAAATTTAGTTACAAATATATCATTAACAAAATTATTATAAAAGTTTCTTTCTTTCACTTGCCTTCGTAGTAGAGAAAAGTAAGTATCTCTTTGTGCGAATATGTGCTAAATGCCTTTATAAAGTTTATGATGTATGTTTTGTTCGTTCAAAACTTCGAGAAACCTTAGTAAACGTTTGAAAACTGCATAATGGCATTCCATACTGCAGAAGAAAAACTAAGTCCCTAATCCTTGACAACTCACTGCGGCAATGAATGCTAATCATTCTAAAGCGCGACTACTACGAACATAAAAATTTGAAATCTCGCCGTGAAGATACGAAGACATAAAAGTGTTACGGCCACAAAAAGTGCTTTAAAGTTGATACGTTGTATTCCTATAATTTATAAAGTGTCAGCAAAACACACAACAAACTTTGAAAACCAAAGCGGAAAAGGTGGAAAACCTTTCTTAAACTTTATCTTTATTGCTTTTACTCTTAGTAATACCAAAGTGAAATCGTTTTCATTTGGTGAACAAGTGGCGGGACGGGAGGCTGCGTCTCCGACGTCGGTCACGAAACAAAGAGTAGTGCACAGGGTGGGGCGGGCCCGTAGAGGGGGGGGACCTCGCCGCGTGAGCGATTGCGTCCCTAATTGGCAACGGCGTCCGCGAGAATCTTAAGGGGAGGACAGCGGAGCTCGAGCGAGTCTTCTCTGCATCTTGCGGCTCTTGGGTCTGCGTGGACTGGCATTTTCGTCCTCCCCCCGCTCCGCTTCGTCCTTCTCCCCCGCCACCTCCCGCTGACACCCACGCAACACAATAACTTACCTCGGGCGGCAACTCTCACGTAATCTCGAGTAACTCCGGATTATGCCCGTTAATCACGCGGAAATTAATTACAAGTTTGTGTATTAATTGCAGTACAATTACAAGAATTACAGGGTTAAGATTACGGATATTGTTTGCATTCTATTAAATGTTGTTTAATAATAGTACTTACTCCTTGTCTTGTCCTGATAATACGAGTATTGTTGTTATAGTCATCAATTATAGTTACACTCTATCGCAAATTTATTTCAACTGTACGACATTTGTAAAATTATTAATTGCGATACCATTTATTTGTTACTGAATAAAGTAGGTTGCGAAAAAAAATATTCAGCATATTAGAAAAAAAATAATTTTACTTAGATATATCAGATTCTGTGTAATGCATCTTTCAGAATCCTCTTATTCTGTTGTAAAAATTTGGTTAGAAGTACCTAAGTCGTTAAGACATTTTAGAGCTAATGATATCGCGCTTTAGTACACAATGAATGGCGATCTTTATTCTTTTGATACTTAGTAGGTACTCTTAGCGTACTCTTAATAACAAGTCTGAATTGATAGCATATATTTTTTAACTTTATCGTGTATTTTTTTGTTTAATTAAGTATTTTTTACCTACACAGTCGCACCTACTGTGACAGACGTTAACACTTTTATTTTTAGTTAATTTATTTGTAAAATAAAAAATATCTTTTAGTTTCCATATATTCAAACATTTTCTCAGAGAACGAACTTGAAGAGTTTTAAGCTACAAACATGTGTTACGGCAAAGAATACATGAAACGTTTTCTTTTAAAAATCTCTGCAGAATATTTACGTAAAGCAAACATTTTATGTGTTCAGTGTTCGTCCCGCGTCCACAAAACTGAGCATCGCGGAGGGAAAACAGGTCGCTATCCTAACTCGATATCGCTATTCCTATTCTCATGTCGCCTTTGTATGCAAGTGGACGGGTTAATTCGATTTGGTGCGAGGACCGAGGGCAATATTTTATCGTATCATGTGATCTATTCTGTCCCAGTATAGTATAGTATAGTAGAGTGGGTCATAAAAAAGGCAATATCTCACAGTTGAGCTGAGCCGGAGCCGCGATCGTAACTTCTACAATGTTACTGCGCCGCACTCGGCGAGGGAGCTGACTTTTATTTTTAGAAAAGAAATTATTGTTTTCTTGCAAATGTGAATACGTTAAAGCAATACCTACATGAAGTTGTCGGCTTCTAACTTTGTTTTAGTATTGCTGAGTTGCTGAACTTTCTCTCGACGGTATTCCTTTTGTAAACAACTGGGATTGGAAGAAAAGATCTGATACATAATTTGTTTCTAAAAGCTTCATAAGATCAAGTCAAAAGTGAAAACTATTAATGTATTATGAATTTTAACCAAGTATTTCGACATTTAATGAACATGCACGAAGCATGGTTTAAATAATTACAACAAACAGCTCTTTAAAATATGTTAATGAACAGCAAATACGGATATTTGTTTTCGGAATAAATAAACGAGGTATTTATTCAAAAAACGTAACATAAACAGTGTATATGTCTTATTATGTTGATAAGCGGAGGGCGGCACTCGACGTGAGCCTGCACAATTTTATTCAGCTCCACGCAAAAGTGTTTCCGTTTTACTACCCACCATTACGCAAATTTACTCACATGTTTATTTGTAATATAAAATATATTGCTCTTCTATATAGCTTGGTATACATATGCATTGTAAAATGTATATAACTTGTATTATTTTATGGTAGGGGAATCTTGCGAGTGATTTTTAGATTCATGTAGCAAAATGAAAGTTCCAAGTCTCAAGTGGCTGATATATGGAGGCGTGAAAGCGTCAGGAAACCGTGTAACACGGTCGCGGGGCAGTATTCATTAATCTAAGCTGTAACCCTTGCCGCGTAGGCGACGGAGGGGGTGAAGGCAACAGGGGGAGGGCGAGCGGGGAGCGGTGGCGCAATATGCCGCGATGACGCGCCGACATCGCCTGCATTATGGATGTTGGCGAACTTTTCGCGTGACGCGAGAAAAATGAACCACGGCTCACTTAGAGATGGATCGCTATATAATATACTGAACAAATCCCAACGCGATTTGCTCCGTTGTGGGAACTAGTTTGAGGCTTCCATTAACCTTCATCATTTTTGATTTTGGTTTTGGTTTTCCAATAATACCTAACTAATACACAACACCTAATGCTTAAGCATTTTCTTTTCATACCATACTATTTTGCAAGACCTTTTCTGCGAGCCGACTTGCAGGAAATACTGATGTTTTGGACATTGTAACCAATAATTAATCCTGATAAAATATTCTTAACCTTCAGATTCCCAAGTGGAAATATGCCTCTGATAAAGTCCTTAGCGCCCTTCAAGCAGTCTCGCCGTTTCGTAATTAACAGGCGGAGTCTCGGGAGGAGACTGGTGCCTGAGGGTAAGGGCACGGGAGCGGGGACGTGGGGGGGGGGGAGTGCACGGATCATATCACCTGTGAATTAATCGCTCCGTGACGATTAATTAGCGCCACGTGCTCACGTAACTAAACCTCGTAACACCACGTGACTCACCTACTAATTGCTTGTTAACCTTGAATAGTTTATAATTTTTATGTAAAGAGGTCTTGATACCAAATAACATTTTTAGTACACGACACTTTAAGAGCGAATGAAAATAATTTAGATACGAGCCGACATAAAACGTTTCTCCGTTTTAGTTGAACAAAGCCCAGAAAGTGAGAGGTGCAAAAATATTTTAGCAGTAAAGCTCACCGCTCGAGCATCCACCCAATAAAACATAACGCTCGCAATAACAATGAGCAGCCTTCCCTGACCCACGAACTGCAAACTCAAATTAAACATCTTATGAACAGAAACATCTTGCAAAGATCCTCTTCATTAGGTCCCGCAAATTGCGCGGGGGTGCGGGTCGCGGGGGCAGTGACACGAGCCCCCCCGCTGCCCCCTCCTGCCTCCCCGCAGCCTCTATTAATAATGCAAATGAGACCGCAGCTCGGCCAAGAAGCGAGTCTCGATTAATTCCGGTTCATTTGAGGTAATTGTCGCTGCGCGCGTGCGGTCTGCGGTCTGCTGTGCCCGCAAACCGATGCCACATCTAATGTCTAATGCCAGTTGGGGTTAGGACTTTATGGGATTGTTTTATAGTCGCTTTATGATACGCAGTCCTCGGTGTACAAACCCTATCAGTTTCAAATTTATAATACCATCTTGGAGCCTTAATTGAAAGTAAGAAAATTGAAATTTTTTTACGATCATAAAATTATCTTGAATTGAAGTAAAAATGTCTCAATTAACTTTAATTTCTGTAAGACATTGTTGCAAGCGAGACGTAATAAAAAGGTTGCCCGAGGCATTGGCTCACGTAGCAGTGGGCTACGGCGTAGCGCTACAACGATCGATACTTATGCCACGCGACAACCTAACGCTACGAGTTTTTCTACGCAATCGACGTAGCTGTTCACAGCAGAATGATAAAATTTATATTTTTTAATTTGTACTCCTTATTTTATGTGAAAAAAAGAGATCGAATTTATTCGTTCCTCCAAGCGATTTAACACAGGTTATATGGGCAACCAATGTTCAGAAGTTTCCAAAAATAGGCCTTGCGATGGGGGATAGTTGCAAGTTAGGTACATAACAAACTCGTAAACTGATCAACGTGAATCTACATTGGATTTTAATTTAATGAAACAAAAATCATACAAAACAAATATTGCAAACCACATTTTTCTGTTCAAAATTATAACCACAGGACTGGACTTTGAACAATTAAAATTAATTATACAACAAGTCACGGTTTTTACCTAAAAGGGAAGGGACAGCAAAAATATGGGCCGAGCAAAGCCTCGGCGAAAGCTAGTCGTAGCTATAAATGTATTGTGAACATAGCGTAGGTATTGAGGGGGAGCGAGCCGGGGGAGACAAAAATGGCCGCGAAACCAGCACCTTGCCTACTTACTTGTATTACACATAAAATTATATACTATTTGGAAATAGATACGAAAATCTTTGGAAAACATTATTTGTATGCGTTTATTTTAGTAGCTATGATGAAAAAATGTTTTTTTCTAACTTACAAATTTTATTTTCTGAATAATATTTTGTGATAAATATATATATTTTTAATCTTTATGCTAAATTTTATTCTTTAGACATTTTTTGTACAGAACCCTCAGGGTCGCGAGTCTGACTTGCTCTTGAGCATTTTTTATTATTGAGTTAGTTATTATATTGACAATACATACAGTACAATACAAAACCGCTATACTTAGGTATTATTTATTAAGTACATAACTGCTATTTTGTGTGGGTTAGATCCTTAGAATAATAGTATAGATCCTGATCTTATTATACCTGTCACGGGACAAAGCTTGTCGGATGGGCATGTACTGTCTAAGACAATTTTCACCAACTCTTACGTAATTAAAACTACATATATTAAAACTCCACAGTTAAATAAAAAAATATATTTACCAACGAATTATTTAGCGAAACTGGTGTGATGATCTAGTCAAAGATGCGGGGTGCAAGTTATCAAAACATTGAGAAATTTTGTAGACAACTGAATAAAATGGGGAACCTTTCTCCAACAGTGGGATTCCACGGATCTGAGATAGGCTCTATAAAAAAAAATCCTGTCTTTACTAATTCAATGTTATTTATTGTTACAGCTGGCCTACCATACAAAGTGTACGGTGGTCATGAGGGTTCATTGACGGAGAAGCGCAAGCAGCGAAGAATAAGGACCACGTTCACGTCGGCACAGCTCAAAGAGCTGGAGAGAGCGTTCCAGGAGACACATTACCCCGACATCTACACTAGAGAGGAGATCGCCATGAAGATAGACCTCACGGAGGCGAGAGTACAGGTTTGTTGATCATATGTACTAATATAGAAGGTTTGTAGGGAAAAGGAGAATGCAAAGATGCGTAAAAGAAGGGAAAGTCATGTACATATACCATCTTTACTTATTTCTATAAACAGAAGACGGTATTTAAGATTTGAACAGAGTTTGTTCAGCCACGTTGTATGTGAGAAATAGAGAGTTCTCTATGTTGAGCTCTGCCTTGAGTTTGAGTAACGTAGATTTTCAAGCATTAAAATTACAAATCTGGTAACAGACGCCTTTTGCAAGTAGCTTTCGATTTTGAAAGGTAGACAACTGTACGGAGCCATGTAATATTCTTTTGACGGAAATGTTTGGTAAAATTCTATAACTTTCTTTAGTCACATGTGATAGTGTACAGCTTCTAAGAATCTTAACTGTAACAAATAAACAGACTCAATCTTTCTTTGTGTAACCTACAGCAGAGGCACGTCATATGGTTATCAAATTATCTTTTGATTGAACATCTGTGAGACCAAACTGAAGATAAAAAATACGGATTTAGGAGATTATACACATAAGGCACGGTAGGCTGAAAAAAATGGATTCCCGCGCCGTCCGTCGCATTTCCGCAGTCCAATTAGCGTCCAGTAATTCGAGTGCGGCTGACGGGCGGTGCCTACGAAAAAAAAGCGAGCAGACATCGTGCGGTTAGCTCCAGTTAATTTCATAATAAGCGCTCATTTTTATGTGAGTCAGATCTGCGACGTGTGCTCCTGCTGAATGTTTAATGCAATTCAGAATCGAGCGAGTGCTGCGCCGTCTTATAGTTATCTGATCACGTATAACGCGGCGACTCCGCGACCTGATTACGTATTCCGGGATATGACGCCCTCGGCGCAACCGACACTCTTATTGTTCCGAACGACACAACCTATATATTCTTTTGCTTCTTCTCATGAAACGTGTTTTCATTTTTTCGATTCGGTTACCATTATGCTGACGATATAACATTGTGTAGGCAAGTTTGAGTACATAGGAGATGTGTAATGGATAAACAATCGCGTTGTTGTGTACATAAGCGGGTGGCACCCTCCCGTGGCAACGAGCGCTCATTACGTTAAAAAGTGTATTGGAATGGTGGGGTGCCGCCATAAATATTGCGGGCGGTCGCGTAACTCAAGCGCGCGCGACTCCTGATAATTAAAACTCGCCTGGAAAATACGAATTCACATATTACAATTAAAACCGAATAACTGCAACGAGCGGGTTGTTTTTCGGTAAATAAACAAATATCAATTTAATGTTGCACTGTATTTTATATCTACAATTAAGCAGCGCCGCGTTTTAAATTTAAACAGCCAATGTGGAGATCGAATAATAATTAATATTGTTTGTGCTGTGTTCGTAAATATTGCATCGTTAAAAATGGCGAGGTCATTATGTTTAATTTATTGTTAAAACAAAAGACGTGGCTTCGCGTCATTTGGGAGCATTTTATGCAAAAAGGGTCCACCAACAATCACTGAAGCTGCGGTCAGCTACGAATTTACATACAAAAAATATAAACGTGAAGAGCGAGGCAACGTGTCCTAATTCAACACGCGGCTCCTACCCAAATTCATCAGAGGCTGTGCGCAAACACTGTTCACCGACGTAAGCGTTAAGCAAACGCACAATTTGCCATAAGCTATCCCGTCCGGCGAGGAACAAAAAGTCAGCCGATTGTTCTGTTAGAGCAAAAGGAATTGCTTGAAAAATGACCAGCTGCTTTTTAATACACAGCGTATTTTTTCTGTGCCAACGTTGTCATAGGGATAGGGCAATTTAATCCATCAAGCGGTGTTGCACGGTAGCGTCCGAGTCAATAAATTCTATATTATCCCAGACGATTTTGGTTTTATTGTTATTCCAGTGCTGCGCGAGAGATTAGTTCGGTTTGAGACAAGGGCTGCATAAAACGAAGGTTTATGTTTTAATAATGTCATTACGTTTTCACGGTGGTCTTAAACAAAATTATGAAAATGTATCAGCAGTTATTCATTTTCAACCTTAGCACTTATCAATGCTTTAAGCGGTACTTGTACTAAAACACAACAAAAGTTTTTTTTGTTGTAAAAGATTATTCATCACACTTGTTCCATACATTAACGTATATTAAACCAAAAATACTTGTTTCGTTCTCTTTAAAACGTACTTCGATTCCCTCGCCAGAATTCGTAGTGATCCTCATTGATATTACAAGTGCGGTGGTCACCTGACACGTGACAGGGGCTCGCCGAGACTCGAGAGGCGGCAATAAAGATTGACGTGCAACACGCTAGGGATCCGCCAGCAAAATGTCAATCCAGCTCTCGATCTTAGATCTTGCGCCTGAGCCCCGCTGGGAACGATGCACTGTTCGGTATTGCTCTCATTCATAATTGGTTTTCGACTTACCCAACTCAGACATTTCATTGAGTGAATTAAATTGAAGACTGTATATGTTTTATTCTATTGAAAGCTTTTACAAAATTCTTTTGAAAAACTAAAGCCTTGGTCTTCACAAAAGTCGAATTTAATTTCATAATACTTTAGCAATGTACAAAGCATATAAGCTTAAGAATTAATCAAGGACATTAAACTGCTCCACTTATTTAGTGACCTACTTTCCATTTAAAAATAATCTCGAAATAACCTTCCCAAAATATTATTCTAAAACTAACCGGCCTTAAAGTGTGCGGTCTTCTTTCAAGGGTGTACGAAATCAGTTGTTGTTATTTTAACACAGATTCGCAGTGTGATGAATTTCGAGTGTAGAGCGACCCTCAGCTGCGACTGCGCAGGTGTCGTGCACGCGAGGACCACGCGACCCGCACGCGCCGCCTCTTTCCCATAGCTCGCCTGATTAGATACACTTGCCACAAATGTTTGTCGCTCTATACACTTCAAATGGGGAATAAAACTGCTATTGTCTGCTTTAGTCGAGTTTTATGGTGCGACAGGACCATAATAATGTTATTATCGTATAACGATGTCTAGGAAAATTATGATTTAATGGTGAATGTACTTTTGTTAGACACATTATTCATCGTATTTATCCTATAGCCCTATGTATAGTATTGTGAATAATTGGTAAATTGGAATGGTATGCTTACCATTCCAATTTACATTCCTATGACTACATCACAAAGATATAATTATATCTTTATGTGTTCTCCACAATTTTTTATATGTTAACTTCGAATATTGATACGGTATCGTTACGGTATTGGTACGGTAACGGTATCTTTTTTAAAAAAACATATTCTCTTTTGATACAAACTAATGCAAATACATAACACTTATAGTAAGATCTCAATATCATCTATTAAGCGGTTAGCATCTAAATGAAACAACAGCGTTAAGTAATGGCACGGTTTAGTGTTAACCCTTAGTTAATCGCGTTGATTGCCGTCGGTTCGGTAACGATAAAAGCGGATTAAGTAATCACTTAGTGGCGGGACGCTCTTGTCTAGTGACTCCTGCTTTTGTCAGTAGGGTAGTCCCGCTGCTTATGTGTTTTTAAATCGACCGATTTCACTATGGCAGATAGAAAGATTTGTAAGTAAATGAACAGGGATTTCTTGAAGCAGTAGAAGGCATTTTAGAAAAGGAAATAATATTTTTCGATTGATTTGATTATTTTTTGTACCGGACCAAGCTATCTGTTTTTGTTGTTAATCTTTGTTCATTAAAGAAGTCATTGTTAAATTTTATGTAGGTATATATTTTTGCACTTGTATAGATAAACAGATATTGATGAAAGATATTTAGTCGATCGTAGGAACTTTTTTATTTGAAACAGTTAAGTACTTAAAAAAACTTTGAATTGATTACGTCTTTTATCACTGCGGTTCATCCGCAACAAAACTTGACATTAAACAATTACAATACAAACTACGAGTACTTAAAAAGTACAAACAAGCGTGTCAGATGATAATCATGACATCAGTTGATACGTGTGTTAATCTGTCCGAGGGGCGTGACATTCGATACGGCTTCATTACGGACAAGCAGCACTCGTGATTTTTCGTGGGAAGTTCGGCTAAGTGCGGACGATTGCGCCCGCGCACCGTAACGTGCATCTCCCACGCTTGTGATCTGGTGATAATACGCCTCGCATAATTGATTATAATCTATTCCATTTTCACACGAATCGCAAATAGTTTACGTAGATCAGCGGATAAGTGGTGTTTTACTCTTTGGTGTTGAAGTTTTAGTTCGCTAAGAAGTTATCACATATATTCCAAACGATACTAAAGTTGGAAATATGGTTGATCTTCAACTTAGTACGTAATCATTTTATGTTTCCTTTATTATAAAAATTTAACAATGTCTAGTCTTTACTTAATATACGCAACCTTTTTCTACTTACCAAATAAACACCAGGGCAATATAACGCTTACACTTAATTTTTCACTCATGTTAAGCATCATTTTTCAGTCATCATCAGTATTTTTAGTTACCGACAAATGCCAAACAAGATTACTGAGATATGAGAATGGATATTATAGCCCTATTCTAAACGTACAATGGTATTATTCACTGATAAAACACCATTCTTCTTCTTTAGCCATTCACGATAAATAAGTGTTGGAAATCCTAGCAAGCACTTAAAGCGATTAAAAAGTGCCTCGAGGTCGTAGGTATGTAGAGGCGCTACGGAGGGTGTGCTACGGGCTACGGCTACGAAGAACGCCGCAAGATAAGGTTGTTATAATTTGTTTCATAAATAGAATTAATCATATTTTCCGTAACGAAATATATCTTATACTATTTCCTTATTATTCATAAATTTTAAAGGGACTAACAAATTTTACTACACACGTCATTTTTTCTGTAGAGAACCTTAAATTCTATCCTCTACTCTACAAATATAATAAATAGCTGATAATAGAGAATTCTTACCCTCGACTTTAATTTTACTGTTTTTACTCCTCATGATTCATCCACCAAAACGTGTGAAAATGGTTGTTTTCATGGTTCTCACATTAAATGTCCCAAAGGTATCAAAGTTGGCCCACTAACAATTACAGAAGCATTTATATCTAGTGCAGATCATACAAACCTAGGGATATTTTACTGTCTCTTTCCAACTCATGGGATTTCATACGTCCATCTCACGCGTCACCCTTTGTAGAGTCGTGCAATTATTTTTCATTTAGCTCACGAATCGTCGTGTCCTTCGGGATTCGTGGGATCAAGTGCGACTATCAAGTCTCTATGGTATAATAATACAATTCGAATATGATCAAAATTAAAGGGGATATGGAAAAATATCTTCCGTTTAATTTGGAGTTTCCCATGGTTTGGTTTGTGACTATTTATTATAAGACTTGTTTGTTTTTTTTTGACAATAGAATTGTACTTTCATTGAAATTTAATTTAAATGAAACTTGGTTTGTGATTTTAGGTTGAAGTTACACTTATGGCTTTTGTAGGTGAAAAGAACCCAACCTTATAATGATGACATTACAATTTTATATCATTTTAGCTAAGACATATTTGGACAATATGCCAATATACAAAGGTAATGAAGACATTTTACATAGTGATTCTTGCCTATTCTATTACAGCCTACTTCAAATACCCAGTTCACCTTATGTATATGTATGTTGTAGTTCAAACCACTTTTGCAATACTCTGCGAACAATATGCGCAAAATCTATGACAGGCAAAAGTCACTGCAATTCTAAACAGCAAGTTAATCTTTGCTCCATTCCGTCCAAGTTCGGCAGGGGAGCATAGGCGGGCTGTCACAAACTATCGGGCTTCGCGCAATATATGACTATCATAACCGATGCGCCGTTGTCAAATATTGCAGGGAAACGCTACATCATTTAGGGGAAGTCGCTTTTTCTAGACTATCCAAACCATTATTTTTTACTTATTCTCAATCGTTTTTGTGTGCGTTATGCAAACAGTCTAAGTCTTATATAAGCTAATAATTGTGACACGTTAAACGCTTAATTTGTTTCATCATACTTAATAGGAGTACTTCCTGTATGAAATGAGAAAAATGCGATTGCAATTTTATTTTTTTTATTGTTTTTTTTATAAAAGTTTTTGCTTTAAATTTAAACTAGCCCTAAAAGAATATTCAGTGATATATGCAACTAACAAAATTGATCATTTTAAACAAGTTCGATAGAGAAAAACTGGTTTCGACTACAGTTTCAAACGCCCCACATTTGGCGTCACAATTGTTACTCAACGCTCACGAACCATTTAACACCGACAGAGGGACAAGTGACTGTATTGTCCGTACATTAACTCTACGTTATTTCATACATTTTTTGCCCCTTCTACGACACATTTATCATTACAAAATTGCAACTCATTTACCCTGTTTATTTTATGGAGTCGAGTAGTTTATGAAGTTTACACATGTCATGTCATGGTTTTGGAGAAACAAAAAACTATCCGTTGTGAAAACTTAAGGTCTTCATTTCTAATCATCCCGATGGGAAAAAGTTTCCAAATCCCTTTACACATGTTTTCTTTTGCCGGTATAAAACACTTATTTGCAATCAATTTTGTCATCCTTTTGTTTCTAATACTCGTAATACGTTAAGCAGGCATTAAAAGTGTGCCAACATTACCATAATTTAAATTTTACGAGAGCATCTAATCTAAGTTATTGCACTTTTATCTACGCTTTTCCATATCATACCTCAAACATGAAATACGGTAATACCAATTTATGACGCGTCTAAAGTATGACGTTTATTGGGTCATAGCACAAGGATGGAAAAGTTTATTCTAACGTTGTGTAAATGTTGACTTAGTAATTTATAGTATAGAAGTTTAATCAACAAATGATCACGGGATAGAGAATGTTATAGAAACATCTGCCGATCGGTATCAGCTATTTGTCGTGTCGCGTGCCGTGATCAAACTGATTGTGGGTATTGTGTCGCGGAAGCTGGGCAAGCGCCCACTCCGACCAATCACGGTGATTCGTCAAAATCGATTCAAATCTGTTACATTTTTAATTGAAAAAGCCGGTAGGGAAGTCAATGAATGGTTTAAGGGAAGTCACATATCGATTACGAGTGATTAATTGTTTCGGTTTTATCTCGATTGTGATTTTGTGACTTCGGCCTACACATCTGCTAAACTAACTTTATCAGACTTATTATAAAACATATCAGATGATCTTCGGGTAGGTATGTACTAGCATCTGAATGGTAGATTATAGAACACGTTGAAAATAACATTATCTTCTAATATATAAAATTCTGGTGTCACGATGTTAGTTACCGTGCTCCTCCGAAACGGTTCGAGCGATTTTTATGAAATTTTGTATACATATTGGGTAGGTCTGAGAATAGAACAACATCTATTTTTCATAACCCTAGGTAATAAGGGTTGTCCACCCTTAATATTTTGTCTCCACTGTGCTCCGCTGTGCATCGACTGTTAGATGGAACGTAATTTTGGACCAAGTCTTCCTTTGTCTAATAAGTTTCAAATATAATTTATATTTATTAAGACCATGAGGCTATGGAAGTGTATCAATATGCCATTTATATTTACAGTTAATAGTTAATCTGATGTTTATTTACATAGTACGGGATGTAGGGGCGGCAAGTAATGGACCGTGCGCTTTGTAGCACATCTGTCGCGTACTGTGACGTCATTAACTATTTTATTTTGCTATTCACCGTAGAATTTATGAAGTGTTTAGTTTATACGGAGTTAATAAAGGCAATGATTTTCTACCATATCTGTCTAGAAAATTATAAATGCAATGTATAAATGCGATAAAATATATTATATTCTATTATACTCCATACATAAGTATTTTTAAATCAAGTAAGATTTTGTTTTCGACTAGTCAATGAATCTTGTTCAACATCACATTTATTTGTACGTTTGTTAAATTTAGCTTTAGATCACCAACAAAACACTAATGACATCGAATAAATTGAAATCACATCACGAATAGTAAATTACCCTTTAATTATGTAAATCCTTTAATCGACCTAGTTAAATCCAATCCAATTATATAAGATGAGTTGCGTCAGCACACCTGTCAGTTCGCTAAATGCTGTCGAATAGCGCCGACATACGGCCTGAATAAACGATGCATTCATCTCTTTATTATGATGTGTTAATCCTGGATTATCATCAAATGTTAACACATGTTACCAGTTACTAAAAAAATTGTTGCCATTCCGAAATGACGTTCGAACACAACTATGTAAAGCAAACTGAACTTTATAGAGCTTGCGTTAAAGTTTATTTTTGCAGGATGATTTTTCGGCTGATAGATTTCAATGGTTTATTGAGGGTAGCTAATATTATTCCGGGGCGTTCGGTGTTGCCTTTTCATCCGCTAAGTATAAACAGTGGGGTGTGTTCGCGGTGTTTGGTCGCGCTCGACCGCGTCGGTCTGTCGATTGATTTATTTTATATTAGCTTTCCGTTCACCCGGTTTGTTTTAGCGAAATTTGTAATTGGGTTCTTATGATATTTTGAATTATGTTCTTTTCGTCTTTGGGTTGTTACCTGTTAAAGTAGCTTACGAGCATAGCTTACCCTTTATTTCTTTGTGACATTCGTAGCAATTTTTGGTCAAAGACAACGGCCATGTCCTTATATAGTAAATATGGAAAAGCCTGGAAAGCAAAGTTGCGTGTTATCTCATTTTATCTTGTACTTCGATGTCCCCATCCTTGTCAATTAGGTTTCACCATCTTTGCCCAATACTATCAAATACTTTCTACTACACTACAGGTACAAGCACATTTTTTTATCTTTAAAAACAAGTATTTAGTAATTCCCATAAAGTTTTCCAAAAGCATGGTCAATTTAACAAAACCCACCTACATAAATTCAGTAGGTTGTATATTTGAAGTGTACAATGTCCCAAATAAGTTGCCAGCTACTTGCACATCTCTTGATATAGTGACTATCGGTTATGATCAAAGCGAGGTCCGGGCCCGCCTAGCCGAGCTCGCCGCGTCCCAACTCGTGTCAATATTTGCGCGGCCTGGCCCGGCTAATGAATACAATTAGATCATTCCGCGCGGCCTCACGTTTTTCATACGCCTCGAGGGCCCGCCCTCTGACAACGTGTCAAATAAAGACAGCCGTGTCGACTCGAACCTTTGCACATAACGTTAGTTGAATGCGCAAACACCGACACATGGCGAGCGCCCCGTTTATTTATTACTCATAAAGCTTTAACTTGCGAATTACTGACGCTTCTATTTAGTTTTAAGTACTCTTGTTTTTGAGAAAATGTCTGATGTCCATTGTTTATTTTTGTAGGGTTTATATGCGCATGACTTTTTATCGTTTGATTTTCTGTAAATAGCTGACATAAGTTATATTTTATCGCAGCTAGGTCATTTCAATTATTATTGATTTAGAAAACGAAATATGTATACATTCAATTTCCTATATCTTTTTTTTTGCACCCAGCTTAATAGTGTTAGCTTCCACTCCGTTTACTTCGCTCATATTTTTATATGGAGACACCAAATAATGGGCACACCAGCTGACGTTCCCCTAGCTAACTTAATGAAATATGATGTGCTATCTAATATAAGTGAGATATAAGCTTGTCTGTCGTGATGCAGTGAACTTATGCAAGTCATAGGTTAATTAGTAAATCAAAGCGAAGTTGGGAGTGAAGGAGGTGTCGGGGCGCGGGCGTTGTATGTGCAACCTCTGAATACATTAGTCTGTGTTGGTGTTTGCTCGCCACGACCGAGCCACATGGCGACGCGCCGTTCTGTTTATTTTAATACTCAACCATTGTTGCTTGCCGTTGTTTACTGAGGGAACTGTATTAAACTACCCCTTACGGATTCGGATGAAGCGACTGGTATATGTAAGCATTAACTTAAAGCTTACACTCAGCTTAACATGTCCCGCTTGGTTTTCATGGTTTGAAAAGATGTGATAAAATTAGGGGTAATTTAGTTGATACGTTTATTTAAAGCAACGACTTGTTTTTCGTCTCTTTTCTTGGTTCTTGAAATTATTGGACGTCAACTGCATCATAGTTGAGCAATCAAAGTTTATGTTGATCAAAAAACAATAGAAGTTTCTTCAATATGCCTACTTGGACAACACATTGTATAATATATATTTTCAAACACATATTGTTACACAACATACCTAAAACGTGATAGTTGTGTGCTTTTCTACTCTAACCCTGGTTTTAGATTAACTTAAAATACTAGTAAACCTTAACGAAGTCGATTTTGGCTATATCTTCGAGGATGTGAGTCTTTTTTCATCATATGTTATCATACACATAACCAAGCTAATAAATATACAAAACGAGCTGAAAACATAATAAAACATGAACATTGTAAGCATACCTAATGTTTGAAATTAAATACAAGATAATCATGTAACATAATTATGTCAATAAATGTATTCACATCAGCAGGTCATTAAATATTTCGTGAGAAAATTATCAAGTGCGTTGTTAAGTCCGAAACAAAGTTTATTTCTGTTAAGCTGCTGACAAATAGATAAATCCAATAAAATTATGTAGGGTGTTAAAATACTATAGGTAATGATATCATGACTCAAGGTCCTAAGGATTTACTGTTGGTACGTTGATTTATTTAAATGGTATGAGAAAATTATGATTTGCGAAGTAAAGTAATAAAACTAATTGCTTTGGCATCGCTCAGTACGAATATTTGTGTTTTGTCTATCAATCATGTCAGACGAGAATATTACCGTTTGTTGACAGTTCCTCAATTAGTCATTTACTTTATTTCCTAGGTAGAAATCCTTACGTGTTGCCAATCGGCGATACTCAAGGATTGTCATATACTGAAAATTGTAGTCTGAATATTGGTTTGGTTATTTTCAATCTGCATTAATGAATATTGTTTTAATTAGGCTATAATTCGTGTTAAAGTGTAGGCCACGTATCTTATGGGCCGTGCATCTGTAGCCCGCGCGTGCACTTGTATTAATTACATTAGCCGGAGCACCTCGCGACTCGCCCTCGTCGACCAATTCGGTTCATTTGCAAAGTGCATTTCGATGCTGAGCTCGATTGTCCCATCCCTGCGCTTAATTGCCGGCCGATATTTATTATTGCTGTTTGTTTGTTCATCTATGTGCCACTATACATTGAAAGTCGGTCGATTTACGACTGTAAAATTCCACTCGTTAGTCCGTTTCGAGGGATCACACACACAAAATGGTTTTATGGCTCATATCGGCGTAGGAAAATTGTGGAAAGTATTTACATTAGGGGCACGCATCACATTCGATAAACATCGCAACGAAATCCTACAAACACATCGGCGGACGTTTATTTGCCTCGGGCATACGCTCGACTTCACTCCGACTTCGCATTCCGCTCGCCGTCGGTCGTATCGGTACTCATTTGTATTGGCGGTGGCTTTTGTATTATTTGTTTGTTTACGGATGCCGCATACGTTGTAGAGCTTTGATTTTTTCCAATTCGGAAATAATGCGGAAGGCGTGGAGCTGGGGGCGATCGGGCGACCGGGCTCGCTGTGACTCCGGCTCCAATCAGGCGAGCCCGTGTGTTCGTTAGCCGCCGCCGGCGCTGGCGAGCTTGCCGCTTGGTTACCCCGGGCACGTATCTACGTGGGACCTTTCCACTCGACGGCACTGATTTTCTCTTAGTTCCAACGAAATGATGAACTTCAGCAATCTTCGACTTCATTTGTTCAACCAATCTACCGCGAAATGCTATATGTACACTTCAGACTTATGCAACCTGTAAGAATTGTATTGTATTTTATACCCTTTGATATTTAGTTTTAAAAGATTTGAGTAAGACACTGTCCTTATATATATTTAGCTATTGATTAACAGTTATTTAATTAAAGAATGATTGACTAAAATCAACAACACATGGTTAAGTCTGTGTCATTTGTTACCAGTAACCTCATGGAATGATTATATGAAAGTTACTCAAAGCGTACCTAAATGCCTTTCATAAACCTCTGAAATGTTACATTATAATACTGAAATGCTTTTGAGCATCTGATCTGATTATATACAAACAGTATTTGTATAATCATAATTATGTCACTGGGCCCATAATAATAATATGTGTTAGGTTTAGAAGCCGCAGTGAACCTTGTCGAGTCTCGTCTTGGCGCGAACGTGGTGTAAATCACGATGATGTGTATGAAATGGAACTGCTCACGTTTCGTGGCGAGTGGGCTGCATCATTACATTAGTGTTCTATAACGAGATCGCGGGGCATCAATATGTCATAAGTGACGTGAGGCGGCCGTCAGCGCTGACATGCATGCGGATGCCGGCTCCAGCACCTGCGCCGCACCACTAACTGCCTACACGAAACAAAAGTAGCATCCATATATCTTCAGCCTCAATGTCAACTACACGCTTACCGTTTAGTCACGCGACAAGTGCATCTTCACATAATTCCAAACTCACATGAAAATTGTCACTCAAATATTTATAGAACTGCAGACCTGCTTTGGAAATCTTCCGACAACTGTTCTAATGTAACAGTAATAAAGCATTCCATCTGTTTCTAGAACACAAGCAGGTCATTAACGTTTGTCATGATCACTGCCAAGGAGAATTTACGTAGATATATGTAGGCGACCAGTCATTATTAATATTTGTTTGTGTTCATCATAATAAAGTATTTAGCAAGTACTTGAACGCTGAGATCTGCTCCTGATGCCTTTGAAGTCTATTCAACTAGATTCGACAAAACTGTAAAATGGTTTGGTGTAGGTGAAATATAGATATGAGAATATTGTAATTTTGAAACCGAAAATGGTAACACATCTTTTATCACAGGGTAAGATACTGAAAAAGGTAAAAGGTATATAATAAAAAAGTAGCTACCAGGTACATAAATACCTACCAAAACGAATGAATAATTAAGCATTCTACATGTCTCTCAATGATGGTACCGAAATTAAGAAATATGTATAAAGGTGAACAAACATCATCAGCGAGCAGCGATGTTCAAACAATGGTGCGTGTGATTGTGCAGGTTACAGAGCAGCAGAGGGCAGGGCGCGCGGCCTCGCATGCCGCATTTTTTACTCTGTGCTCAATCAGCGCCAGTGGCAGTTGCAATTATCTTTCGCACCAAATCGAATTATGATCAATTCGGATTTGCGCGCATCCGAACGAATATAAAACGGTTTGCATTAAAATTTGGCGCTCGATGCATGGGATGCGTTCCCATTAGTCCGGTCGAACGCTAACTTTGTTTGCTCATTCGAGCCCACGTCCGCTTCTGGTGTTTTCATTATATTTTTATTGTACGTACCTTTTGGGCTTTGTTTACAATGCTTTTCGTTTCATTGGCGTTCCGATTTTAATTTAGGGCTGAAATAACTGTACTCAATATTGTTTCAGTTTATACATTTATTGAAATTCGTGGATTGTTTAACTTTAAGAGTTTTGTTTATTTGTTGTGGGAGCAAAGTTATGTTAACCTTCTAGGTGAAGAGTTAAGAGTTTTGCGCCCGAAGATTGTAGGTATCAAATCCTAACTGGGGTTCGAAACGAATCCCAGTAATCATTAAAACTCTTAAAAGTTCATCAACTTATCGTTAAAAAGATCGTAACTAATAACCTTAATTTGTATTTTCAGGTCTGGTTCCAAAATCGGCGTGCGAAGTTCCGCAAGCAGGAACGACTAGCTCAGCAGAAGGCAGGCGAGGCGCCAGTGAAGGCGGAGGGCAAGAGAGACAAGCCGACGTCGCCGGCGCCGTCGCCCCACCCGCCGTCTGCGCCCGCGCCGCAGCCCGCGCACCACGCGCTGCCTCACCTGTCGCCGCCAGACCTGAAACCTATCACCTCGTCAGGTAGATATCGTAAGTTGTTCAACTATTTAGGTTGTTAGTTAAGATAGAACAGACATAGATAGATCCATCTAGAACCGCACTTTGAAAAGTGTTTAGACATGGGTTGCGTTGATCATTGATAGACGTTAAGGTATAATTCTGATACGTCTGGATTTTTTCTTTATACTTATGAGCCCAACTCATTCGACATGTCTTGTAGTATCTAGAAGAGCAATGTATGGAAAGTTTTAAAAAGCCTAAAGTAGGGTGTATATCTAAGCTTTTATGTGGAGTTACAAATTATGACCAACTCAATCTAAACAAGAATAAGCCCGGATATAAATCAAATGAAGTCGTCAATAAATATGTTTATATCGTGGAATTTTTAAGTAATTTCCGCAATGTGAGATGAGACGAGTGCAGTGTTTACCTTACTCCCGGATTTGGTGACGTCATCGCTACATTTAGATGATTACAACATTAAGTCACATTTGATCAACTATTTGCGGAGGGGTATGCCGACGAAGTTCAGTTAAAACTGAACATTAATTTCTGCCATGTTTTAAAGGGAAACTATTAAAGTAAAGAGATTTTAACGAACATTATTTTTACTTTCCACAAATCCTGTGATGACATAGAAAACACGTTTTATATCACCAGACACTTGAATAAAAGAAGTTATATGAGGGGAGATGGAGGTTTATGAAAAGTTATATTAAAAAAAATAGAAGAAGACATGTTTATACGTTTCATAACGAGTATCTCACTATTCATTACAAGAAATAAATTCTATCATTAACTCCTCCACATCCATCTGACATTTACTACCTGCTCTCTAAAAAATATTGGTCCAGTTTCTACCAAGCATTTTATAATTATAACATGGAACAATTTTGTAAATTTAATTTCTTTCAGCAAAGACAGTAAATAGGTTAATAAAAATTACATTTTAATGTCGTGTCTGTTATATGAAGTAAAATTTATTTTAGTTTCTTGTTTTGGCCACCGAACTAATCCAACATTGACGTAAATAATAGCAAAAACTCTTTTGTGTACAAAACGTTTTTATCTAGCGTAACGAGACGTCAACTACAACCGCTAATTGCTGGCAGGTTAGAATTAATGAGAATCGGCATTCTAAATTCAAAAGTAAAGCTCTCATCGAAAACAAATGACTAACAATTATTTAGACGTATGTACGTTTTGTTTCGAATTGAATAGATTGATTGCTAGAAACTTGCCCACACAAATCAAGACCGAAATATAGAAAAAAAAAGTGGAATAACCCTTATTTTCTCGTTTCATTTCGTATCGAGATATATTCGTTCATGATGTCACAAAACATTTTTAGCCATCATATCTTACCAATGTTACATTGATCGTTGAAATTATAGCCGAGTGAGTCATCGCTTTCGACCAATGGGAGAGCTTCACGCACTATTTCAGCTCACATGTTTACGTGGGCGAACACAACAAGGCTGCTTTCGACAATATATATACAGCACTTCGAATTAGTGGATTTTAAATATAGATCAGTGATTCTATTGTATGGGATAATAATATCTGCATACCTTTAAAATGACTAGACTGTATAATTGTCAAGAGATAACTTTGTTTTGTGAGAGCTTTTCGTTAATAAAGCTTTCAAAACATATATTTAGGTAAAGGTTTCCTTATAAAGTGTGACTTGAGTTTGTTATTAAATAAATAATTATGAATCCGCCTTATGAAAGTTGTTGTTGCAAATATTTAAACGTTGAACACACTTTTTCTATGATATTACACTAGCTCACCCGTGCCTTGCAGTTTGTTGAAAATAATAATATTCTGTATTAAATGTAGGTTCAAGTATATTTATTGTATTTATAAAAAATATCCTAAACCAAGAAGAGACTGATAATTAACTATACAGCCTAAAATGTTACAAAATCATAAGCAGTTGTTTAAGTCTATAAATGATAATATACATACATACTTTACAGAATTTCGTTTTTCATGATATTTAGTGTGTAATTTTTTAGTTATTAATATATTTTTCTCGTTAGATCATTCCACGAATTAATTATTTACAGCGCGGCATCAAAAGTTTTTCAGAATTGATCTTATTAGTTTTAACGCGTATTTGCCATGAACTTGGTTTCGGTTTATGTAAACAAGTCTGTTCCGTTTCTCCTGAAAATAGCACATGTTAACAGTAGCCAGTATGTATATGTTTCCATGTGGAATTTTTTTTCTCCGACACGCACATTTGTCAGATGCCTCAGTAAGGTTTTCATGTGTTTATCAGTTACGGATAAATTGAGTTACTTTTAGAAGGAAACTGTCATACATTAATGACTAAGCTTATATCATTGAATAGTATTGAAATACGTAGTGTTTCACGTGCAGTTTACAGCAGCAATTAAAATTTCTCTAGTATTACAATAAATTTTACGGTATATTAGGGACACTAAAACTAAATCATCTGCAGTTAATTGGCGTTATGTATTCTAGAATTTAACCAAATTAATTAAATTCTAAATAGTTTATGTAGGTTTTGACATTAAAGTGCTGCTAGTGGGACACACGCTACAAAATGTATGGAAGAGGTAAATTATTATAATTATATGAAAAATAAAGGTTCTCTCTCATCCACTGGCAAGAACTAGTTCGAGGGAGATAGTAGCATAGCTTTTATGATTCTGAAAGAACTTGATTAGTTAGAGTAACAAGTGTTAGGTTAGAGCTCGTGTAGGCAGCACTAGGGGCGGTGGTTCACCGGCTAATGGCGGACTTGTGGTCGTATTAATCACATTACGCCCGCCGCCGCCACCGCCGCCAGATTTTCACTTCGGCTCATTTGCGCTAATTGTGCGCGCGATTGTCACTCAGGCTTGAATAAACAACGGAGCCGCGCAGCAAGGATTAGGTGATTAGCGCTTAATTGCGTTACCACGATTATTTCATATTCGCCCGTCGAGCTGCAGTCTGATTTCATATTCGAGCAGATTTGTGTGCACGAGTTTTGGCTTGTTTGGATTCAACTGGGAGAATATCTCCATATGTATGATGATGTATATCCCAGTCATTGTTTATTTTCTCGATGTTCTCCACGACAATAATGGTTAATGGTTAACTTGAAAATATTACGAATAGATCATGATTTGTATTGCTTTTCTGACTTGTTTTTTTGTGTTGTGCAGCTAACAAGTTATGCGAGGAGCTAAACGGCGTCGGTGGCGGTGATGTAGGCCTGCCGCCGGTGAGCGGCAGCGGCGGCGGCAAGTGGACCGGCGGCTGCGGTCTGCTGCGCCAGCCGTCGGGCTTCCCGCTCCTGGGGGTCGCGCCGCCCAACTATCTCCTGTCGGACCACCTCGGCACCCTTGCTAAAACGAACAACCATCTTTTCTAATGGGCGTAGCACCGTCGCCTTCAGACACCGTCCGTGCCGCGACGAGTCCACGGGGAGCGCTCCACTGTCACGGCCGCACCGCGACCACACACACACCACGAGCATTCCATAAACATTCCAGGTTACTTTGTGCCGAGTGAGAACGTTCTAAAGTGATACCTAATGTAAGACGACGACGAAGATGAGATTTTTAGTTTGATTGCGAGTAAAACATTCCAAGTGCCAAATCGTGTCCATTTAAATGTAATGTCGCAATAATGAACTGTCTAACAATTTTTAGAGGTATTTATTGTAACAAGTGGTTACACGTATGAGTGCTGTACTTGTACACGAGTGTTTAGTTTTAAATAGTTAATGGTAATGAATATTTTGTGTGATACGATTGTAAATAACATTCCGACATTGTATACGTTTAATAAAGGTATACCTATTCAGTGAAAAATTGAAGTAAAGTTAAAGAAATTAATTTTAAATGTTGTCCTATAAAGATATCATGTATTTTATTCGTCGATGCCTATAATGTAAAATGTATTAATCAAATTGAAGTATGGATACGGCCGCTATGGGTAACGGCAGTTGTGTCGATGTACTCTCCTAGTCACCGGAAAATTAGCTTTATTTGGAACAGATTATTGTTTATCTATAAGGGAATAGGTTAATAGTTCGATAAATTATCCAACATACCGGAGTTGGTGTTAAACGATGTAAATATGTAATAAATTATTTGTAAATACTAGATATAATAGTGGTGTACCCGAGTGTATGTAATTATTGATGAATTTGTGGAGGGTGTTTTAATAAAGCAAACAATAAATCGTCTGTTTTTGTTTATGTTTGCCCTGACCGTCCGACCGGCGACCTTCCGTGGTGGTTTTGTGTAGGTACCTGTGGCTACATAGCCGGTGACACTCATTTGTTTTGTTACAAACGACTCTACTCCTGATATGTGATTAAAACGAAACTTTTTGCTGCATAATTAATATAGCTATTTCACTTTAAAGACATGACATTATATGATTAAGGTACACATTTATTATGCTTATTCTTGGAAATTGATTTTTGCTCAGAAGTAGGTCATTTATTGGGTGACAGTATCATAGTTTGAGGGATTTAACCGCACTTGATCTAAATATTGATATTTAACCTCCTTCAAAAGTTTTAAAAACGAAAAGCTTTTATTTTTTGTCTTGGAATGTGTTGTTGAAATTAGTATTTGACTCATTGTTAGTTTGTTTCAACTGTCGGCACGCGGTACGCAGCTGCATTGTTGATCATTTCCGTTCACCTACTTTAGTTTAACAGTCATAATTCTAACACAAATAATTGTTTCACAACATTTTGAATGTTTGAAAATTTTCGCCTTCTTTAATTAAAATATTGGCACTGACACTTATATTAGTAGTGAATGACAAATCTAATCTACCATTTTATGAAGAAGGAAATACGAATTATCCACATCCTGTAGAAATATTTAGTGAAATATTCCCTTTGCATTTTACTATTGCATTATAAATGTTATTCGCAGTTGCTATGGACGATATTTTCGGTTACAGGCTCTATGTTTCATTGTAATTTTTCTATGTACCATACTAATTTTTTCGAAGTCTCATTGCCATTTCGGCTGATGACTCCATGGACTCCATACTCCGACTAAGTATACCACCTAGTCGGAGTAAGCACTAAAATTACCTACATACGAGTATACTAATCTACTTTTAAATTTCAGCTGAGAGGAAATAATTTTTATGTGATGTTGTTTAATACCTGTTCGTAAGTATGTTTATTTTAAAAGGTTTCCGATATAACCAACATTAAAAACTAAAAAAAGAAACTACGACTTCATATCATAAACAGATCGATCATATCACTTTTTAAAGCTAAATGAAAATGATTTACACATATTCTAAATTCAGTTAGTGACAGCTCGCCCTTGGCACTTTTATCTAAGGTCGAGCAGAGTCGTCCAGGAGAGAGGTCGCTAGCCTTCCAATAACAGATCAGAATAAGAATTATTTTTGTAAAGTATCGAGATCATCGTTAAATATAGTGAACTATTCCCATGAATAAATGACAACAAAGGTTAAGTGGTATTTTAGTGGAATAAAATCATTATAAGTTTCTTTTTAGGATCAATCAAATAAATAAACATAACTATATTTATCAACAATGTGTTTAATCATTTCATCGATGTACAGATGCATCGATTTCATCATAAAATAGTCCTTAAAGTATCTCCAAAAACGACTTCACAATAAATACATTATTTAATATGTCAGTATAGGCAAAACTTACATAATTCTTATAAAACATACGCTGCAACAGACAGAGCCACGATTGAAAGCTAGTTATGTATAATTATTGGCGTGTCATAATACCGAGAGATTTGCCTTGAGTCCCGGTATAGTTCGGCCGACCTTGCGTGACGTGGACAAGGGCCGTCGCACTCTCTCGCACCAACGATGACATTGTTTTCATTTGCAGATACTTCAAGATGAATTATGAGACTTAGAATACGTAAACATGAAAAAAATGCAACTTCAAATGTCTGCCTGAGTTTCAATTATAAATGATTTACGTATTTACGGTTTACGATCTATTTGTGTATGTTTCATGCTTACACGTTTGTGTATGATGTTTCGGATTCTGAATTTAGAATTGTAATTATGAAAAGTTTTATATTGTATGTAATTCAACGCCTCTCTCCTGCCGCATCCTCGTGTGTGACATGAGAAGTGCCATAAAAAGGGACAACACACTAAAATTCCTCAACCATGCTAATGAAATAATTTTCATTGTTTTACAAAACCTATACTACAAACTCAAGTATTTATCAGTCATCGGCCTAGCCTTTTCCCAACTATGTTGGGGTCGGCTACCAGTCCAACCGGTTTCAGCTGAGTACCTGTGTTTTACAAGGAGCGACTGCCTATCTGACCTCCTCAACCCAGTTACCTGGGCAACACGACACCCCTTGGTTAGACTGGCTGTCAGACTTTTTCAAGCTTCTGACTACCTGTAACGACTGTCAAAGATGTAGGAATAACAGCCGGGATCCACAATTTAACGTGCCTTCCGAAACACGGAGGAACTCGCTATGACAAAGATGGTCACCCATCTACGGACCAACCGCGTCAAGCATAGCTTAACCTGTGATCGAATCACTTATGCGGTTATAGCACAGCCACGAGCTCCTCATTATCAGTATTCAGTGTAATCTATGGGTACTTTGCTACACAGATACGGGATTAATATTCGAAACAATCGTAATCTTGTTTCATGTCACTCCAATTGCTCGGATGGGTAGAAAACATTTCGTCATTTCATTATTTTAAATATTTAAATTGAACATTACATATGTATCAGGTCTTTAAAGCAGATGGATCTGCGTATAATAACTGGCATCAATCAAAGTCATGTCTATGGCGAGCCCACTTAACCTCGTAAATCAATCCACGCTAGAGACAATTAGTCACTGCTCCCGGTATGTAAGGCTGTGGTCACCAATGCTATAAATCGCATACAGGTTAATCAGGTAGATCGTAACACGAAGCTTACTATTTGAATTTACCTACTTGTGCAAGTGTGCCAGTGCACCCTACGACATAGCGGCTTTTCTCTTTCTCCTCCACAGCAGCAAATCCTTTAAGACATTTCAATATACCCTAAATATTGTGGTCTCCTTATCATACCGACTTCGACATCAGCGTACATTTTTTTCAGTATTGCTACGCCATGTACAGCGTGACGTTATGTACGGCCTAAAGAACATTTATCCCACCAGACACCACGGCCTAATCCCCAATCCCCTCTATTCTTGTTCACTGATGTGAGCCACGCACGTCGCATACTGTAGGTACCTTGTTGGACCTGTTGCACGCACGTGGATGATCCATGTTGATGTGCGGCTGTATCACAAATCGTATTCATGCATTGAAATTTCTTTGATTAGGTATATTAGTGCTAAAGTTGAGGACCTGAGTAGACAATTTTTGTTTGTGATTAAAATTTAAAAATATGAAAAAACGAACAATATAAATTACGACTGTTACCTATTAATTAGACTTTACATAGCTTCTAAAATAGAAAAAGCATTTACAAAAAATGCCTTTAGAAAGAAAATGAATGCTTAATTTTTACATTACGTATTACAGTTTACACTTTTGTGCAATCGTTCAAGTTTTATACTTAGCATTAAAAATAATGAAATGTTATAAAAGTTTCTAGAAACATTTGAGTTGAAGTGGGCAGATCCCCAAATTTACACTTCGCCGAAACTCTTAACCGAACATCACTTATATTTCACATTACAATAAATCATACATTTGAAGATTGCTCATCGAGATTGCAGTTGGATACCATCAATAGTTGTGGCTAAAGTTATATTTACGATTTATGATCGATTCGTTCGACTATTACATTCTGACGGACTGGAGAAATTTAGATTTCAAACACAATATTTTTATTTTAAGTTGGAGCCGCTGTGGTGGCCTGAGTAGAAACTTCTACAATTTCACAAAAAATTTCGTCAAACAATTTTTTTTATGAGTTTACTACAAAATATAAGATATTTATTTAATTTCGGTAGATTCCATTCTTTTTAACAGGTTTGCTGAAATACCCCTGTATAATATCTACAAACTTAATATGTATCCGTGACTTTGACATTTATTTGGTATTTTTTTAGTTCAGCATTATAGATTTGTTTGTTACGCCTTGACAAATATATCTATAACATCTCCGGACAATGTCACGTTGCCAATGGAAGCCAGTCCACACTGATTCGAAGATCAACACTTTGCGGAATGTCAGTACGAGATGACTCCCCACGTGGTGCCAATAACTCTTGTCCAGGATGGCAGATCAAATAGCTTTCGGAGACTTTATGATACTATACTTCAAATATGCAGTTTCATAAACAACTATGTATGTCACATGATCCAGAGTCTAATGTTATTCAATGTGTGGGAATTGTGAGGGTGCGCTTAATAACATCGGTTAGAACTATCGTGGGTAGAAAACGAGATAAAAGTTTAATTGAAAATTTCAGACAAAATATATATGACACTCACAAAAAATTGTGTATCGGTTAATTTGTTTTACCCGATGTTTAAATGCGTCTTTACTTACCTTTTTTAAAGCGCATGTGTAGACTTAAGAAAATCTTCCAAAAACCTAATAGTCTGAGGACAATTGTAGTAAATCATTTCCAGTCTGTTGCATTTCAATTTTTACTTCTTAAATGCAGCATGCAGACTTTACCACACAGTCCAATGAAAAATATTTATAGTAAGTTTTATATAAACAAAATGCAGATTGATAATAATATCTTATTTGCTTTGTATCAATCAAGGTCAATTCTTTTCACAAACAACAAAGTCGACATTATTAATTATTTCGTATCACACGAGAATTCTTAAATATTTTACTGTATAGTAAGACGTCTATGACGTGTGAGGCTAAACACATGATTCATCAAATTAAGAAAAGCCCAATCCTCTCATAAAAAAAACTGTAACGAAGTTGTCACTAATGACAAAACAGTTTTTTTACAGACATTTTCATTCCAAATGATAAAAGTACACTGCCGTTCACTCAAATTGAACCGTTATTTTCTTTTTCTTTTCCTATTTTAATTCCTAAAAGTTTACTGCCATTATTGAATTAATTTTCATTACTCCAATATCTCCTAATATATAAAATTCCCGTGTCACGATGTTAGTTATCGTACTCCTCCGAAACGGCTCAACCGGTTTTTACCAAATTTTAAATGCTTATTCAGTAGGTCTGAGAATCGACTAACATCTATTTTTCATAAGTGTTAAGGGTTGCTCACACAAAAAAAATATTTTGTTTTTTGGACGAAATTTTTTGTTTTTACTTTTTTATAATGTGGCTTTAAAAAATACATACAACTAGAAATAATTTATTAGGCAAAACAACGTTTGCTGGGTCAGCTAGTTTATCTCTAAAAGAAAGAATTTAGAGATACTCTACACTCTTATTAAGGTACAGTAGCCTAGTAGGTACCATTACGGTTTCTAACGAACTCTAATACATACTAAGTTTATTTGAAAAGCAGACATTAAATCTGAAATCAAAAATATATTTTTAGTCTAAGTCTAAATTGAGAAACCGTATTTTTTTTTTATTTAAAAATAACAAGTGGCGCTATAAAATTGTCAGGCAGTATATTGTATTTTCACACGAAACTTTAGGATCGGTTCGCGTGGGTTACGGCGACAATGATAACTCAGCGGGTTCTCGTCTGGGTGGCGTGCCCGCGAGTGGGCGGCGCGTGCGCAGCGTCTGCGTAGCGCCCGCCTACGAACGCTTTAGTGCCTTATAAGGATATACGGTTAATGTTTTCTTTTAGAGCTCTTCTTGTTTATAGCAAAAATCTTCGTATGAAATTATAGCTAGTAATTATTTTGAAAACCTTCAATACCTTTAAATGTTTTGAAAAGTTTTAATTTTTTCGAACCTAACGGTAAAAAAAGTTAATCATAAGCTCATAACAAATAATTATAATTATTGAAATGAGAAACTATTTCTTGTTTGAAACAAAGGACCTGAAATCTACATACTAGTTAAAATACATATACTAGTTAATATATAACTATTTTAAATTGTCTTATATCTATCCATACTAATACCGTCACGATATTTGTCTAAAGGCCTAAACTTGTCCTTAGCGTAGTTATAATTATAGGCATTCTTTGTCTTTGATGCTACTCACGCAAAATAAATTCTAAACCCGTTTATTTTTTACAATATATTTTAATACGAGTTTCATAATAGGAGATGGAGTTTTACTTCAAATGCATTGTTTTCCATGAAAGGGTATTTATTTATTAATTTTAAAATTCATCCAGTGTGAAGTAGCTTAAGTACGTATAAATAAATAAATTAAGACTGAAATGTAAACTAAAAGCTCGAAAGTTTAAAATAAAATATTAATAATATTTATTAAATATTTCCGATAACTTTAAACAAAGGTTGTTGAGTCAGCTGGCTATTTTGTGTCGGTTGGTCATCGGGTGGCGAGTTGCGTTGTGTAGCGTCTTTCCAGAAGGGCGGCAGCCTGCCTATAAATACGTGGACTCAGCTTTCAGGAGTTCAGTCTAGCGGTGCTTTGTACAGCGCACTAACTCCACAGCTCTGCAGCCAAACACACACACACAACATGTCTCTGGAACGTCAAGTCCGCGCCAAGGTTAGAACATATCACACATTTTATACACGCATAAATTGAATTTTAAAATATATAGTTAATGCACTCGTAAAAACATCCCCTATTTAATCCCATAATTCATTGTTTATAGAATTGCTTAAGATATTCATTAAATATGTTAAAGATTTTTAAACGGTAGAGATTTATTAAAAAAAACTGAAACCTTCTCACGAATTAAAAATATCGAAATATTATTTTAAAGCGTCCTTTATAAATCATTTTATTTACGAGCGTTACACATTTCCAGTTGGCCTCCAAGCGTAGCCCCGAGCAGGAGAAGGAGGCCCAGGAATGGATTGAGGCCATCCTTGGCGCCAAGTTCCCCCCTGGTGAGGCCTTCGAGGATGTCATCAAGGACGGAACCGTCCTTTGCCAGCTCATCAACAAGATCAAACCTGGCTCCGTCAACAAGATCAACACCTCCGGTGGACAGTTCAAGATGATGGAGAACATCACCAAGTAAGTCCAAAAAAATACGAAACTCCATAGAAATATTCAAACTGTTCATTAAAGTCAGCATTTTCCTCATAAGCAGTCTAAAATAACACATGAAAAGTATTAGTGACATAATATTTGAAAACAGTGCAGTTTTAGTAGAGACCAATGAAAAGTTTCTGGAAATCGTGTCGAGATCACAATCCGATGTTATATGCAGTGTTATTTTATTATTGCGTTTGCGCAACATTAGAGATTCGTTCATTTGCCAGACGCAGACTTTGTTATTTGCTGCGTTACATTATTTGTTACATTCCGACTGATATTATCTTGGAAGAAAGTGTTATTTTTTTATGAATATGCTCTTACAAAAGTATTTTGTTTTACAGCTTCCAGGCTGCCATTAAGAACTACGGTGTCCCCGACATCGACGTGTTCCAGACCGTCGACCTGTGGGAAAAGAAGGACATCGCCCAGGTCACCAACACACTGTTCGCCCTCGGCCGTGAGGTGAGCAATCTCTCCCTTATTACCCTCATAAATATCACACCAGTCATAACGACCATACATTACAACTAGTAATTGAGTTTAACCTCTCAAATACTTCACTACATACCACTAATATTTACGAGCTTCGAAATATAGCTCAAGATATTACGCAATGTATTTTATAGTCTTGTAAACACTGAGATTTTTATTGCGCCCAATTTAACTTCACAATAACGCATACTTCCACCTATCTTTACACACGCTATTGTAAACAAGTTACCTCGACTAAACAGAGTTCTGAAGACGCCAGGTTACGAATTAAATAATGTGTTCACAGATTGTTTGATTTAAGATACGTACAGAATTTAAGGAGTTGGCGCTTCGCCAACTCTAACCGAATTTTACGAGCATCTTGCAACATTACCTCAGTTTTCATAAATATCCAAGGTCGTTTCATTTAGTTGAGGCCGACGGGGAAATATTCGAAACTTGATCGTTCACAGGTGGCTTCCGAAAGCATATTGAACTTCACTTTGATATTGATCCCACTCACCCAATATATACTAAAAAACCCTTACATTTTTTATTTGCCTGGTATTAATTAAACCAATCTTTTTGCAGACCTACAGGCACGCCGAATGGAGCGGCCCCTACCTCGGACCCAAGCCCGCTGAGGAATGCAAGCGTGACTTCTCTGAGGAGGTCCTGAACGCCGGCAAGACTGTGATCGGTCTCCAGGCTGGCTCCAACAAGGGCGCCACCCAGGCCGGACAGAACATGGGCGCTGGTCGCAAGATCCTGCTCGGCAAGTGAGCAACAGCCATCCAGTGATATTATTATATAAGATATTTGTACAAAACTGAGATGTATGGACGCTAATCTGAGACTGTGAGCCTTATGAATATCTAGTCAAGCGTGAGATGGAATTTTACTTGCTGTAATGTAACACGTTAGTAACCTGCAATGTTTAATGCATACCTTCAGCTGATGTTACACTCCATGTAGCGCCAAAAGGATTTTGTACATAAGTGCCTAGATATAAGTTATTTATTTCCATTTTATTATATCCTTTTATAATAAAATTCAGAACTCTACAAGTTTTTGATTCATTTGCAACACAATATTTACAAGAATAATAAAAGGTAAATATTACAAGACGGCTTTATACTTTTGATGAATTTAATTAGTATTTTATAGTAAAACACTTGTTAAGCCGCTGTGAAACCCAACATGAGTGAAGGAATTAGCAAGAGCTGCACTTACAAAACTATACCCTATATATTGTATGTACCTATCTAATAGGCCATGAGTACAAACTTTCAAGCAGAATGTTAGGGTGGATAAAAAATCTTTGATTAAGTAAGTATATACATGTCAACAAACGACGGTCGAGGAGATCAGATAGGCAATCGCTCCTTGTAAAACAGTGGTACTTAGCTGAATCCGGTTAGACTGGAAGCCGACCCCAACATAGTTGGAAGGAGGCTAGGCTAGGATGATACCTGTCAATAAACGAGCCCAAGTCCTAAGGGAGAGGACTACAAATTTAAAGGCAGCACTTTCTCAATAGCTAGTACTTTTGTCATGAATATTCACCAGGCCAAGCGAGATTGAAAAATAATCATTACCTTCATTGATCAGGCTTTATAACCATTCCGATTATAGGTGATCTCTACAAAAATGACCCAAAATAATAATCAATAGCTCATAAATTCATATACATATAACAATATTCGTATAAAGTCATAACTTTTTGTAGCTATTCAATCTGGTAAAAAATTGAAATTTTTCCAGTTACATTTTGACGTAAAAGAGAATTTTGTGGATACAGAGTGCGATGACCTGAACACAAGTTAATATAAAAATAGTTATTTTTGATAGAAACTTTTTGAAATCTTTCCAGAGAACAACACTATTAATTTTAATGGTTTACTTTGACATCTCAATAAATGAGGTAAAGGTTTTTCTGAGGAATTGTGTACAGTGAATAGCTGAAGATATTTAATCATCGTCGTGACTATGAGTTATTATAACATTGGATGTCAGCCAGTAACACGTATTTTTGCATTGTTGCAACGCATGTTGTGTTTGATAATTAGATAAATAAATTAAATGATGGATAGAATAGATAAATAAAGGAGTGAACGAGTCTAGAGGATTCCCGTGGTTTCATCCGCGTTCTTTAACGCACCTATTTGCTGTAGTGTGATTTTATATAACTTTCGTATATAAATGGCATGCATAAAAAAATCAAAGAGCCTTGTTTCAGAGAATAGGTCCTGGGATTTTAATGTTAACCAAACAAAGGCGATTCCCGATTAAATTATGCAGTATATACGGTCCTCACTCAAGAAAATCAGTCAAGAGCAAGTTATACTTAGGACTCGGTACAAATAGACTAATAAAAACAAATCAGTTGAGTGAGAAATTTTTGTATGCCCTCAACCCATCAGCTATGTGACTGCAAATACTGTAACTAGATCGGTGAAAATTACAATTGTCCATCTATTACGGTTGAGAGATATATCTCTACTTTCTGCTATCTATTAGGAGATACAGCCTAGTGACGGATGGTCAGACAGAGGAGCATCGGAAATAGGGTCCCGTTTTTCACCTTTTGGGAGTTGAATCCTTAAAAACCTCGACCTTTGTAGTACTGAAAGACAAAAGTGTGAATGAATTTCAAAACCTACACGTGTAATAGTCATTTGCTACAAATGAATTGTTTTATTTAATATATTTTATTTAATAATGGCTCGATACCAATATTAATATAAACACAAAACTATAGACAATTAGGTATAAGTTATTACTGATTACTGCCGGTGCCAGAACTCGATGCAGCTGCACATTATTACAAAGTACTTGCGTAGTTTTGGACCGAGCAGTATTTATTTGTTTTTCGTTGCCTAATCAATAACATTAAGTACTTAGTAAATGACAGTAAACCATCTTACTCTGTGAAACATTAGTAGTGATATATTAATTTAACGACGTCCCACAAACCAACAAGTACAAAAAAATGCATTAATCGACAACTCTATTTATCAGTTCTTCGCCGAATGAGACGATATGACGTTTTTATTATTAGTACTCATCATAATTATAATCTTGAATAACCCAAAGTTTCCCTTTGTTTATACCATTTTCCTCTGCGTCTTGCCCTTCGCACCCACCCTTTAAACGATAGTTTTTTTTTATTATTATTTGCACTTAGTATAATAAGTCTTTAAAGTCTCTATATACAATAAACTTTGCTTTTTTTCAGGATAATAGAACCCTTTGAGATTTAGAACAACTACTAGCAAAGCTAAAGCACGAACTGCCGTTAAACATAGCCAGTGGCGCCACCTATTATAATTTTCCCTAACTGTTATTAAGACTTCTTTTTACAAACAATAATACCCTTCGAGGCTTTCTTATAAATTAACTTTAAGTGAATTATCTTTATATATTAACATGAACTATTTAAATAATACCTATAGAAACCAGTCATTCCTATGAACGGTGTTATTGCATGACTCTACCTTTGTCAGAAATATATGCAGATGAGATGAAATACTCAATAAATACGACCTGATTTTCATTGATATTTAGAAATTTCTCAATACTAGTGATGCCAACTATTATCTTACGCGATAACGTAAAATGTACGTGATAGCTTTTTGGCTTCGTTCAGGTTTCTAATAAAACACATTTGTTGTCAATGAGATTCATTGACCTGACTGTCCCAGTAATTCTTTTATCTAATGTGAGATGCTCTGGGAATTGGCATCTATGAGAAATCAGTTTATCAGTGAATATTGTGTATAGCAGTGTGTGAGTGAGCGCGAATAATGCTTGAATTAAATCGGAATATAGCATTTCGGGTCAGGAGTGAATTATCAGCAATGTTTATAAGAATAAGAGTGAAGTGGATCCTGAAAAACGAAATGGTGTTATCCAAGTGTTTTTTTAAGAAGTTTCAAAAACAGCTCCTTACATGCGATGATATTCCACGTGGGAGGATCAAATGTTACCCACGTAAGTTTAGCTAAAACTGAGTAAATAAGAGTAGCATTGCTTTAAATAGGTATAAGGAATGATGTCGAATATTCCATTAAGGACATGTGCGTTTTAATAAAAGATTTTTTTTTACAGCGCTAGTTAAACTTTTGATGGATGTAAGGTTAAATAAGTCACTTATTTGAGATACATCTAGCATCAACAGTATGCAAAAAGATGGGTAGTTAACCTAAATTAGATTTTTGTTTTTTTTTTAGTAACGGGAATAATTCGATTTCAAGTTTTGAGTGAATTTTTTAAAACAGATACCTTTTTGTGTACAACGTTGCACACATTCAAAAGTTCAAATGGTGTATTGATCGAAACAGCAGCATTTTTGTACTTCCGATTTACAACAGTGTAGTCTAAAAGAAGAAAATCAAAGAAAATGGTAATTTTTTAAACTTACATCTACCTACGTGGATAACGTTACATCCATCAGAATACCTATTGTATTTAATATGCCTATTAGGAACGAAAAGTTAGACTGTCCTTCTGCAATCATGGAATAATTCAGCCCTTACAGTTTTTACGGTTTTTTTTTTCTCCTACATTCTATAAAAAGACAGCGTGAAATATAATCCAAAAACATCAAAATTAGAACGCTCTACGTGAAACTATATAAAGGAATTTCGCGTCGTTACGAACGACTAACGGCGTTAAGACAAAAATAGTTCGCCATCTGGCGTTCGTTCCAACGTTTAGCCGTGTGCAAAATCCGCTAGTGTTAACGACTAACGAAAATAACGACCAACCAGCGTTGTAACGAGTAGCGAGGTCGCTGAAACCTTAAAATAGGTTTTATGCTCTCGATCTCGTTGGGTGTGGAAGCCTCAGTCGGGTAGCGGCCGCGGAGCCTTCCGCACGCTGCCCGCTCACCGAGATGGCGCCGCTGTGCATCCACAGTCAGCTAGTTTTGTTGGGCTCCGTAAGATGGAGTTACTAACATATATGGCTCCAGTGCCTAATTTAGTTTCCATATATCCCGATAGATAGAGTGAGCATTTAGAAGACTGAATATGTGAGTACCAACTGTTTTTAAGTTAATTTTCGAGTATCTTCCTTCTAGTTTCGTGCTTCAAATAGATAATCTGAAATAGGTTTCTGTTTTGAAGACGAACTTTTTGTATTTTTACTATTTGTTGATTAGGTGCTAACTTGAAATGAAACTGTACATATGCAGGACACTTCTAGGGCACCGAATTTTACTAGAGTAGTTAATTAATTACTTTTTTTATACATTTAAATGATTTAGTAATCTTGTGTAGTTATAATGTAGTTCAATATGACTTACATTTCGACTCTACTTTTTAAAGCGCGTTCGCACAGAAACTCATCATATGAACAAATTTTTATATTATGTTGAATTATGATTATCTATTTTAAAACATACATACCTGCTCTCTTATGAACAAGACAATACTTTTTATGATATATTTTTTTATGGAACTGCTTCCTCTCTCCCAAGATATTGCTGTGTCCGACATGGTCCATACTGGTTTAATTGTTTTATTTTTCTGTCTTTTCGTGATCGACTGTGACCATAATCACCAGATAATTGAAGTTTGACAATGAAAAACGAAAATTAAGGTTAATCACCGGTTGATATGTTCAAAATATTTCTTGGAAATTCGTTTTTCCTTTTATGCCTATTTGTACGGAAACCTCTGCATCGCCGACTTGCAGATTGACTGGGTGGTGACCAGACTATTAGCCTTACCTTTATAGAAAAATATCGAGAACTAAAGTTTCGACATTGTGGCCTACAGCTTGCGGTTGCATGAAAAACCTCAAAAACCTAACATGGATTTGTCGACGACTCGACGTAACGAAACCATAGCGCGATCTTATTTGTCATACAACGCCATCTACTTTCTCAGTGGCAAACTAAAAGTGTTCTCGTTTACAAGAATTAGTTCTGGTTTGGAAAATATTAGAAATCAAAAATAACAAACATTAAGTATTTTAATTTTTATAGTAGTTATTTCTAAGTTGATATCAACTATTTTCGATAAATTTCTGTCACTGTTAGGTATCCTGAGTAATCATGTAGATAATAATCTTTATTATCACTTATGCAGCGGTGGATGTGTTTTACATTTTATCTTTATCCTCATCTAAAGAGCACTTGATTTCTGTCTTTTTATCTAAATTGGATGTATTTTTTGTATTTTCTATTGGTGGATCAGTTCTAGCCTAAAAATTGTTGGCAAAATATATACAATTTAAGGTATATAAACTACGATTTATTAGAACTAGAGTCTAGAAGAGAAGATAGAATAGAACCTAATCTACCATCTACTAAAAAGAAAAGATTCACTTTCTATAAATATGTTACTGTAATGAGCTAAGTTAGATAGTATTAATATTTACTTAATTCTATGGGCGAAGACCAGACCATAGCCAGTCATCGCCCTTTCCAGAAAACTCTTCTATTAGCCATATAAATATTAACACCTACTATCGTTAGCAGAATGCACATATATAGCTGTCGACGTAACGAAACCATAGCGCGATCTAATTTGACAGACAGCACCATCTAGTTTCTCAAGGGTAAACTAAACTACTCCTCGTCGTAGAATCTTTTTACGTTTTAGTTAATAATAAATTTAACTTAAGTTTTATTAACATAACCTTATTTTTTTATATTTATCCGTGTTTTTAAGATTATGGATAAGTATACCCATATAGTAAACTAAACAAAACCTAGCATGCAAGCATGCCGGAGGCCATAGGTTCATGTATAATTAAATCCTGAGCTGTAGGTAATTCAAATACTGTGAAAGTATGTCCATAATTCGCTAGAATACTGGTTTTTATAACAACGTTTGCTGGTCTCTTACATTTATTGCATTAACCGCAACTTATATGAAAGAAAATAAATCATGTCGGACAAATAAAAAGCATTCGAACCGAATTAAGAAGAACCTATTTTTTTCAGTTTGCTAATTGGACAAAGATTATTTTATTTCCTTCTGCACGGTTGTTTCAAATTATCCTCCTTCTACATGTTGACTCTACAGACAAACATACGATACGGTAGCTTATACCTACTGAAATTGATATTTATGCAATTGTGTCCATCTTTTATTATATACAGATCTAACAGGTATACATAGTTATGAAGATTACTTTTGACAACAGTACCCTTCGTCTTGTACATTTTGGCCAGTGACTCTATGTATAATCCTAAAATGAATAAAACGAATGAAAATAAAACTTCTTTCTGGGGTCGCCTTCTAACTAGGGGCTTAAAATACATTATACCTATAGATCGTCATATTTTTGCAGTTAATAGTATAAACCCCCTTTTACCTATTTTACCTACAACACATAAGGCTTTCTGTGAAAGGTAATAATTAAATAAAAAAAAGTTCGAAAAAAATACTTTTCGTATATTTATTCTTTCCGGTTGCACTGAAGAACGTATGGAGAGGCCTATGACCAGCAGTGGACAGCTATAGACTGAGATGATGATGATCATCATCATCATCATCTCAGTCTATAGATGAAGCACAAAATTTTAAAAGCATTTGCCTTGATAAATATCCGTTAAGAATATAAAACCTCAAGTTTTATGAACTGTGTCCAAGTGAAAAATATAATGTCAAAATAATGTAGAGTCGTGTGAAAACACCTAAACGTAGAGACAGTCGATGCTTCACGTGCTCTACCTGCCGGCCACAATAAAAACACTCAATGTGCGTAGGTAACTTACAGTTGGCTCAGTTTCCAACGCAAATAGTTTCGCTATTCGTCTAATAGTTAAGTCGAAATTCGGAGATGACGCACTCTCCTGGCATCCAGTTGCGTCACCAGGTGCTGTCAACGAACCCAACTGGTGGACCGCGTTCAAACAAACCTAAGAACTTTCCGTCCCGCTGCAACTAATCAGCTAAATAGTAACTATACGTAGGTATAGTTTACATCGGAATATTCCATCGAATCCACAGCCATTTAATTTTATTGCGCGGTCAATCCAGTTTTAAAATAGAGTCAAACAAAATTGTTTGAAAATGGAAGTTGTAAAAAAAATTCAATAATATCTTACGAGTTAGGTAGTAAAAACAGTTAAGAGACAATTCTTCTTTTTTTCATCATTTTCACTTAGCTTTATTTTTTTTAAAGAAACAGCTCTAATTATATATGACGGCACTCTTACAAAATTGTATGATGTGGTATAGTCTCGCTTTCCAAGAAACTATCAGACTCCAGTGCGGGCCACCGCCCGCGCCACCGAGACCAAAATAGAGTTGGTCGGTAGGAACGTTCCATGGCACGGCGGCTGCGAGCTTCGCCGACGATGCAGGAAATATGCTTTTTCTTTTTATTCCTCTTCCAAGAGCCCCAAAAAAATCGGTTAATTGCCTTATTAAGTTTCACGCATTCCCGCAAAATTAAACACACAATTTACACCTTCTAAAATTGAATTGAAATCCCAATAACATACCGAATTAATCCTTAATGGCTATTGAAATGTGAACTTAATCCGATATATGCCACGTTGCAACATACGGGAAATGTTTGTTGCAACATATAGACGCGGAACATTCTATTCTAGTAGATTAGTAAACAGAAATAGCGGTTTTATAACACAACATTTCTGTGAAAGCGCGTAGCAACATATTTCACACGAAGGGGAATATTATGGTAGGTTTATGTATGTTAGTAAACACATAAATGCAAGCTTTAAATGTCAACTCAGACTGTACACATTTAAGCTGATGTAGGTTAGTTTAAACACGATATAGAAATCGCTTGAATATTGGTGATAGATGACTGTCTGACAGTTTACAATAAGCTCTATTAATCTATGTAAAACGTACTACCCACATTTTCAACTATGTGGTATTTATAGTGTAATTATCTACATATGTATAAAGGCGGTGTCACCTTGAAGTAGTAAAAATATGACGGTACCAGAAAATTCATTGGACATTTTATAAAAAAACGGGATGTATAAAATAAATGCTTCTTTCAAATAATGTTCGACATTTTCGTTTGCCAACTACTAACGTTGATGTTGTGCTATACAATTGTGCAAAGTGCATAAAAAATCGCAAGTTTTAAATAATTATGTGTTTGATCTTGAAAATACATGTACTGTAATTCGTTTTCATTTGTATCAGTGCAACTGCCAAGTAGGTTATTATTATTCTAGTCCGCCGAAAGAAATTTATGCATTCACCCGTCCTAAATAACTACATAAATGAAGTATTAAAAATATTGCCTGCAAAACTGGTTAGCGAATCCATCAATATGCTATAAATACAGGATGCGTGCCCGATATAAACACAAATGAGTATGTTCTTGAGATAACCAATAAACTAAACAAAACAAAGAAAATCTTGTATATACATACAGTATGAAACTTGAATATATCTGAAACAAAATGTCCGTAGTAAAATTGTCTGTGTCAAAAAACTCATAGAAACTTGTGACGGACACCGTGGCACACCCTCATGTAGTGGCAATGTAACTTTAAACGTTTAATTAATTATTAATAAAACAATATTCTGTGAAGTCAATCATAATCTTATGCAAGGATATTTGGCAAACACATGTAATAAATGAGTCAGGTAGATGAAATTGATACCGTTTAGATCGATAGATTTCGTTTAAGTGGATACGCATTTATAAAAAATACGAAGATAAAAAATCAAATAAAATATGGTGAAACGTATGGAAATATGTAGGGCTAATAATGATACTGTTCGAAAAAAGTGACATTTATCATTATAATTTTTTTTAGGCCTAGATACAAAAAGAAGAAATGTTTTCGGTAATCTATCTGAGGGACTAATTAGATTTGCTTACCCAAATACCCAAGTTTATTATTGCTTTAACATACATTCTAGGTTGAACCACGCAGACGATTTTGTTGAAGATTGGCATGGCTTACTCCTGTCTTTTGACGGAATTGATATGATGTGATGTGAAGAGGCTTTCCCTAATTCCGTTTATCTCGGTATATGGCTTACAGAGGCCAGTTTCGTGCGAAAGAGACATGTTGACGAGTTATATAAATAATTAAATACTACTTAAGTGTGCCATTTTCGCCGTATCAAACTAATATTTAACGGACCTAAAACGTAGACCTTTTGGGATATTAAAAACTTTTCAGTTAATTTCTCGATAAAAATCATCCTACATTGAGGCTAGTTTCCAAATATGTGCCTAAATCTTATCCTCCTTTTACCACCTCTCTTATATGTGTAGGATTACTCAAATTTCATGTACCCTATACATTATTATGTTTTCACATGGCTAGCAACAAATTTTTGGCTTCTCATAACCATAACAAAACAACGGATTTTGCAACATGCACCTTTTATCTAATGAAACGTAGTGTTTCTTTGAAGTTATTCACAAGCCACGCTTACCCATGCATGCCGCACCAATTTGTCTGCGGTTGCTTTTAAATTTAGTACGCAAGTACTTAGTAACACGTGCTATACAATGTTTATAATTAGAAACACTGTTAGTTAATCTTTAAAAATAGTGAAATACAAAATAGCACTCCGCGTAGAAACTAATTGATGAGATCAGACATAGCGGAGTCGAGCCGCGAAACATTACAAAATAAACAATCATAGTATTAATAGAATCTACAAATGAAAGCGGACATACTTACTTGACAATAGTTAATTGAATGGTTTTGTTCTTCACACAATTCATTAGCAAGCAAAACAAAATAAAAAATTAAGAGATAATATAATGAATCAAAATCTATTTTTCTTAAACCCTTCATTTTCATTTATTAATGTACAGTTACCAGTGAATTGTGTTGCTTAGTTAATTGAAGTAGAATTAATGATGTCTGCAAATTCAAAGTGCTTGAGAGCGCAGACAACTTGCTCGTAAGTTCTGAACGCGATCCCTCGCGCACACGCAGACTGATTGTTGAGATTGTGTTTCAGTAGAAGTTTCGTCTAAAACTGTTCGTACCTATGAAAATTTTGATATGGCGTGGGAGTGCGGCTGCCCACGGCAGCAGCATGAGTAATGCTCTGGCCAGAGATGACTTCTGTTGCGTGAGTAACGCAGCCGCGGTGCTTACTGTTTCCATTTTATTTTAGAGTCGGCCCACACGTTCCATGAGAGAACCACCACACCTGCCGCACACGATTGACTCATAAACACCTGAATGTTATACAATCCCGAATTCATAACATTCCTGGTTAGAAGTTTCGATTATATCACTTGTATTCTACCACAACGCCGCTCATGGCTAAGTCGAAACTTTGGTCATGTATGCGTTAGATTCGTTAATTAAAACCATTTATAATATTAATTAAAACATTGAAAACACTGATACTTTTTACAATTTTATAATTTACGAAATAAACGATTCATATTTTCAGTTCGTCTCTGTGAAAATTGTGTAGAGAAAATTAATGAAATTTGTCAGCTAAAGATAAATTGCATTTGGAAAATTTACAAGATAGTGCATAATAAAAGTTCTGGGTAATATTCAGGATTCTGACTTCTCGGCTAATTAACAAGTCTCTATTCTATTACTGCGAGCAAGTACCGAGCCATTACCACCTGCCATTCTAAATACAACGTACAATTAATTACGTTTGGTTGACAAGTCTTTAACTCACTCAATAAACCATTACAAGTCACAAAGGGGTGCGATCGAGATATGGACAGGTTTGAAAACGTGCCAACACAGAATTTTAACGTAAGAAATTTTTCGGAGACCATTTCACGGCCATAAAATTTATGTCGCCCGTGATAAAATTCTGTGCAAAAATAGCGATGTTCTCAGACTAGCGTTTGAAATATTAGACAACGTCTTACCTGCGTCAGGAGACCTAATGATATGCTTCGAAATAAAAATTTAATACATTATTCTTTGCGATAGCTGAGTTAAAATTATTTGTCTCTTAATTTTACTTGGAATAAAATATTTCGAAGACATTTTCCTGGAACATTTCTTTTAAACTGCGTATGTATACTTCACTATATGAGTATACATATATAGTTACAGTTATAAGGTATATGTTGAGGTCTTTCAAGTCGTTGCGAACAGATGGCCATTAGCAATGCGTTGCCCAGCTTATATGGAAGGGCCATGAGCGGCGGTCAACCTCTTTTGTTGTTACTATCGCTGTCTTGTGAGTTATTGATCCGAACATGAAGTAAAACTACTATGTTTACAAGTAGTTCCAAGGTAAAAGCAAACCTATTTTAGTAAGAAGCTCGTTTAAGTTAGACAGCTTAGTTCTACTATTTTTTTTAATACCACTCCGCTGTCAGGACATTAATCCTTGTGTTGCGGGGGTTCACAAACACACAAGTCACATGCACAAAGACACCCAGACTCAGAACAAGCATGTCGTCCTCATGAAGGCTAGTCAGATATATACTGCTCTCCATAGAGTCTAGCCAGCTCTGTATAAGTAGCTTGTCCTCAAAAGCCTGCATTAAAACATCCAATACGAACATGCGGAAATTCTAACATGCAACCATGAATGCAGTCAGTCAAATACTTGGCCTCTGCGTTTGTCGCCAGAAATTATTGGTATGAGTGTACGGAGGCGATATACGGTTAAGTATATTTCGTGACGGAATAACCAAACCATATTTTGCCGTACACTATGGGTCCCATGTATGGAAATCCATTCCCATAGCTTTAAACTTATCCAAATACGACTGCAAAAGTGTTCTGTTTCCTTGTGTAAGTTCACAATGAGAAGCTTACGCTGATGAGATGACCTCAGGAGAGTATTGTGAAGAGTTGGGAAACTTAATTAGAAAGATATTTAAATCTCAAATCCTGTGTCAGCTGCTTACAATGAGGGTTATGAAAATTTGGTAAATCTATTCGATACGAGTAAACCACAGAGGAGGTTTTGCTTTCAAAACAAAACAATCTGTTTGTTTTTATTTATCCAAAAGCAGCATCGTAATTTAGGATGAATAATGCATTTTATATTTATGATCTGATGACGCATATTGATTGATCGACATCCCCAAATAATGTCATCAATCTATAAACAATACATATACATACACGTGAGGATTAAATCATTGCACAGAAATTACAGTTTGAGTGAAGTTATTTTTAATAAAAATATTAATAGATGGGCAGGTGCGGGTGCAAGTTGGCAAGAGTGGTACCATGCCACAATGTGACACGATGCTGGACTAATTGTAAACATTATAAACTGTAGGTATATTGTTGTTATTTCTGTCGCTATGAGTACGCGGTGGTACATTAAGGTGTATCTCGAGTTCCTCAAAGATAAACGGTCCATCTGTTTACACTACAATATTAGCGCTTTGTCCGTTTATGCGGCCCTTGCTCATTGCCGACGCTACCGACAGATGCTTGCCAAAATTATGATTCACATACTCGTATGGTTTATTTATGTCCAATGTTGCCCGATTTGGAATGTACGAGTTCATATATCATTCACATAGTATCTGGTATTTTCGTCTGATCATAATTACTTGACTCGTGAAACGTACTCGAGTTCGTGATGTGGAACTGTTTTAGTTTTATGTGCAGATGCATTCTTTGCTTTTGGGTTTAATATTCTTCAATGCATGTGGTTCACAGTAAAATTCTGGGTTATTGAATTTTTGGACATAAGAGCCTCAGGTCAATGTCGCATTAAACAAAAGTCAGTCCTTTCTTGAAAAACGAGCTTACTTTCTACAAAACTTTATAATAATGGTTTCTTAACATATGAATGATGAATGGTTTGAACTAAACTATAGCTAGAACGTTATTAAGGAACTCATGAAACCAAGCCAAGTTATTTTTCTAATTAGTCAGGATTTTTGGACTTACGACATGGTAGAACACAATGTCATGAAAACTAATGAGTAAGTAAATAAATCATAACAATGTCCGTTTCGAGTCTTGCTGAAATAATTATTTCTAGTAAATGCATAATGACACGTTCATCACTTTTGGCAAACGAAGCAACCGCAATATTTTAGTCATTCTTCGTTTATAGAAGTCATTGACTGAGCATTGAAATAATGTTACTACTTTAAAACATAACTACTTATTTATGGAAGGAGTTTAATACCTTTAATATTTATGAATATAAGTTAAAAATCGATACTTTCTAAAATATAGAGCTCAATTCCAAAAATCCTATATTATAAACGCAAAAGTCTGTATATGGATGTATGGAAGTTTGTTCCTCTTTCACACAAAACTACTTAGCAGATTTCGGTGAAACTTGGTTCACAGAGTGTTTATAACCTGGATTAACACATACCTAGAACAGTTTTTATGCTGATTTTATGTTCCCTTGGATCATTTTGATTCAAAGCGGGCGGGCCCGCAGGCAAGAGCCAATCTTGCAGTAAGTGACTTTGGAATATGCAGAGTTATTTTCGCACCTGCATTGCTAACGAAACAAGAATTATATATCAACGTGTAGAAAAAAACAACAGTCGATGTATTTTCTCGCAATTCGTGTGCAAGTTGTAAAAATAACAGTGATATAAGGGTGTCGGATTATAGCTGTGCCAGAACCCTATAATTATCATCTCGAGATGAAGACCGCAGTGTTTTTCATCACGTATTTATGAGAATGGAGACCTTTCTTTGGCTATGACAATGACAACATGAATGATGGATGATTAATTCTTTTATTTACAGAACTGTTCGTGAATAGAATATGAATCACTGACGGGTTTTCTGTTTATTGTTTTCGAAATATAGGTATATTTTTACTGCGAAAAACCAAATGTTTTCATATATTTTTCCTGTTGTTATAAACATTCAACGAATGGCATTTTTATTAATATACGACTTCAAAGAACTATGAAAAAGGTAAACACAAAAGTAAACTTATCCAAAAAGGTTTTCAGACTCTTTCTAAAAATTAACTTAAGCAACACAACAAATACGCCAACAAAAGCTTAAAAACTGCCACTATTGCCCTAATCACCACAATATTTAGTAGGCATAAGAGTAATATTAAAATTGTACTAAAATATATGTAATTTTGTTATGACGTTCCAACTATATAAAAGCAACAAAAAAATGTTATTAGTAGAAACTCATAGTTATATTCTAGTTAAGCATGGTGATATTTAAACCCTTTAATAAAGGATTTTTTTTAATTAATCAACCGTTACGTCTTCTATCTTAAAAACAAAACAAACACTATAATTACAAAATCATGCCAAAAAATAATGGAATTTAAAGCATTAATTGTAAATTTGCAATACCTATATTCCGAATCATTTTTTTATTTTCCGATATTTAGGATTTAATTAATATAATTAGGAGTAGGATAATTAGTTGTTACGGGGTGTTTAGTCAAGGGTAGCACGGCTAGCCCCATGGACATGTGGTAGGGTGGTAGCCTGAGCGCCGGTGGGGGTGCAGCGCAGACGGTGGCTCGCGCGGGTGGCGCGCCCCTCCACTGGGGCCGTGTGCAACTCGCGCATAGACTACGCTCGCGCGCTGCCCTTGCGCATCATTCGAACACCGCGCACCACAGTCTCGGCATCTAAGCCCTGAACTGTAACACGCGTCCGGGACCTATATCCCGCAGCGACTTCGACGAACAGGTCCTTATTCCAGTGAAAGTGCCATCTAACCTATTTCTTATTACATAATACAACATAACCGCGAGTGATACTTTGTAGCTTCCCATGTGAACTATTAATAGAGTTGCATCAGCACGCTCCAGCGACGTAACTTTACCTGAACGCCCCAAATTAGGAGCGCAGGCGCATCCGCCCACGCGCCGCCCGCCCTACGTTCCATAATTCGATACATTCTTAACAGCTAGCATTCGCAGGAACCCCGCGCAGCAAATATATCGTCCAATATACGTGCTTGTTGAGCAATAAAGTGTCAGTTCAGATGCTATTGAAGTGGTGCAGGCGACTTGGATTTCAGCCAACGACTGTTGCATTTAGAATAAAATTTGACAACGTATCCAAAAAATGTTCTAACGTGTTAACGAGATGTGTAACTGCATACAATAGTGAGAAGTGATCTTAAAGCACAAGATTGGATTGTAGTGTTTAGTGATTTGGGATTTCCACGCCTAAGTTGTGAAGCTACTTGCAAGTCGCCTGCACATCACCGCGGTCCGGTTATGACAGCTTAGTACTAACTGTTAGTCTAATCTGATGTATGTTTGAAAAAGAAATATTTTGTTACAGGATAAGTTAACCGAGCACAATGCCTTTCAAACCCGTTGACAACCCGAAGTGCCCTAAATGCGGCAAATCAGTATACGCAGCCGAAGAGCGAGTCGCCGGCGGGCTCAAGTGGCACAAAATGTGCTTCAAGTGCGGTAAGTATCCACTATTACAACTATATAATATTCTGAATATCCCTCAAATAATTTGGGAACTAAAGAACTAGGTTATATATTATAAACAAATTTATGAAAAAAATATTAACTATTACCTACATACGAGTTTTTATTAAGTCATTTGATGATATTAGTTTACAAAAATAATAAACAAAATTCTACTCTTATTACTGTATGAAAAAGAGCGCCAAACATTACTTAAGACTCCTATAAGGTGATTTGTTGCGGGTTTGATACCCACGTCAAATTTATAGGTTTAATACACAAATGCCTATCTAAACCAAAATCCTTTGAAATGCCTTGTTCAAGATTCCCGAAAAATGCGCAAAAATTGACTCTAATTACTCTAGCCACAGCGTCACAGGCTATTTTAAAATATTTACATTGACGAAATGTATTTTGCCAAATAATACACACAAATAATTTATGGATATTTATTTATCTAGTCACAAATGGGCGTAAGAGATTGGATAATGTTCAAAAGTAAACATTAATTAATAATTATAGAATGATTATTTTACGGTTGATTGCCAACAATATATCAAACGACCTACGCCCCAATGAACCATAAATAAATACACAAACTACTACAAAATAATTGAATAAACATGCATTTTATTACTTATGGGAACGTTGGTCTTAAACATTAAATACACAATGCACGGATAGCCGTGTGGTTGAGGTCATCAGGCCAACCCACTATGCGCGAAGTGTCGCGGGTTAGATCCCCGCGATGGACAAGCGATTGTGCGATCCACGAATGCTTGTTATGGGTATCTTTGTGCATGTGAATTGTATGTTTGTGAAAACCCCCGCGACGCAAGGATTAAATTCCTTAATGCGGGAGACGTTTTAATTTTTTTTTATTAGGTACTATTAACAATTTACTACGAATAATAGAAAATGTCATTGTTATTTCATAAAGTCACGGAAACATGATGTTATGTTATGTTGTGCAGGCCTGTGCCAGAAGTTGCTGGACTCTACCAACTGCTCAGAACACGAAGGTGAACTGTACTGCAAAGTTTGCCACGCACGTAAATTCGGACCAAAAGGCTACGGCTTCGGCGGTGGTGCTGGTTGCCTGTCCATGGACACCGGCGATCACCTGAAGGCTGAAAATGCGTAAGTAGTTACCCTCTTAGCTCTCCCGCCGCCCGCGCCACTGAGGGTCTTTCCTTATCTAAGGTCGCAACGACGACCGGCCTCCGGGCCCGTGCGTAACAACATTAACCGCGTGTATATAAACTCATACAATTAAGTAGAAAGCGCGCGCTGGCTGTACATTACGCGCCGCCTGACACGTGCATGACCAGTCTCCGTTTATGTCGCAACAGGAATTGAGCGAGCAGCCGCCCAGCAGACTTGCGGGTCGCCGACACACATCTCGGCCAACCAGCGGACGCCTCGCGAACGCACGCCTGTACTTTAAATTACTCTAGTTAGGATTATTTATTCGCTATCGTTTAATTTAATTTGTTCATCGGTATTATTTATTATTTATAAAAAACTTAAATAAAAAGTCGACTACCAATCCTGAGTTAGTAATGTTAACGTGGACGCGATCGAGGCGCGCGCGCGCCCTCCTTGCTGCGGTGGGCGCGCGCCGGCTCGAACGCGCTCTCGCCCTATTCCCTTCCTCCCCACGGGGTGAACCCGAACACAAAGGAGCCACGGTGAGAAACCAATATGTAGCCTTGGCTTAGCAACGCTCCAGACGCACTTAGATAGCATGCAACGAGACGAACTTGTTTGATTAACTTTCCTGGCTACTCACCTTCTGTCTAACAAACAGCTAACGCTTCCGTCTTAGCTTTACTGATAGTCGATACATGTGATGGGATAAGGAAAGCGCCCTCTATGTCGATTTATGTAGTGCTATAGCCAGGCCGGTGCGGAGCGGGCGGCCGGGAGCCCTTACCTTCTCCCATTACGGCGGAGGTGCGCCGCCGGCATCTACTGCTTAGCCGCGATCCGTGTGGCCAATACTAGACTGTAGAGGCAGACGGATTTCTCCGGCGCCTGACAGGCTTTTAACTATTCTTCTGTCACCGTTGCTTGAACTGAAAATTGTAGAACATTTATTGATTTATGTTATATGTACAGGGGGGTAAAGACCAATGGAGCTTGTATGGAGCCACGCGTAATTGCCAAGGCGCCTCCCGGTCAGGGATGTCCACGATGCGGTGGCTTCGTTTACGCTGCCGAACAGATGTTAGCTAGAGGACGGGTAAGATAATTTACTAATTAAAATAAAAATAAAAACTTTAAAAATCCTTAACTTCTCTAAGTAGAAATAACTCTCAAGCTTTGCTTTGCTGCTAGACGTTAGTCGCTTGCTTCGACAAAATTGAGATGCAAAGTCGTATTTTCGAGAGGTTCCCTTTTCGTAAGAGGCTACGGAATCAATTTAAGAAAACGAATTTCTATAAACATTATACTTACACATAATTTAAGTTATAATCAGCTAAAAAACAAAATTAAATAACCTCCTATGAGTTTCAAAGTTGAATGTATTTCTTAAAAGCATACACAAAATATACTTTACAACGTCTTGTAACATAGAATGCCCCTTATGTACATAAGACCTCTTTTTAAACACGAATATTGTGCCGTAGGGTTATCACAGGCGATGCTTCAAATGCTTAAATTGCAACAGGACCCTTGATTCAATGATGCATTGTGATGGGCCAGATGGTGACATTTACTGTAGAGGTATCTGAATGTTTAATAACCATGTACCCATCAAATAAATGTTCCGTCCATACTGTGTATGTGCCATAACATCATATATATATATATATATATATTGTAACTTGAGTGACCCCATAGGCTAGCTGACTTCCTTGCATGCTTGACGTATCCTCACTGTTCACTGTATGTCCAGGCGTGGCACAGGGAGTGCTTCAAATGCGGAGAGTGCTTAAAACGGCTGGACTCTACAAACTGTTGCGAGGGCTCTGACAAAGATATTTACTGCAAAGGTTTGTTCGATTTTCTCCACATTTCCTTTTAATATGTAATTTTGCCACTACATTAAATTAAAATAGCCATTGGCAGCTATATATACCTAGTCCTTAAATAACTACACATTTCAATAATTTTGAATGGTTACAAGTATTAACTACTTATGTGCATTGCATGTGCATTTCCTTACCTTTTTCTTCTCATGGTTTTAATGTTATTGTATGTGTTTTCTCTTTAGTATGTTATGGAAAGAAGTTTGGGCCTAAGGGATATGGTTACGGAAAAGGAGCTGGTGTCTTGCAGAGTGACCCTTACGCCAACGGGTAAGAACTGCTAGATCAGAATCGTGTGACTATCTGGCGAGGGCACAGCTTTTGACATATTGAACAAAATAACCAACAGAAAACCATGTCAAATGATTGAAGGAGGATTGCTGTGCGCTCTCCAGATATTAATACCGCTTATTTGCTTTTGCTGTAGGATGCTACGCTCAAAGATTTGGTCCGAGAGGTATAGGCCATGGAGGAATGTCTAGCCTCGGTCTAATGTGTGATATAAAGGACATGGAATGGCAAAGGTATACATCTGTCGTGTTACCGTGCCCCTCAAGATCCTAAAGGCGGTCTATAGGACCGTACCTCCCATTTCTCAAAATTAACCAAATCACATAACAGGCTATTTGCTTAGACTGCTTTAGCAAAATATTTTTACTCTAACATTTTGAATCGTTATTAACATAACATTTTATTTAACAATCTTTTAGTACTTTAATAATATTTCATTTTAAGTTATTTTCGGTTTGGTAATATAACGTATACTTCTCAGGTTACATGACAGGTTTAGGTTATTTCCATCGCATAGTCACTTTCATAAAAACAGCTTATAATACAAACAAGAGATGGCATCGTGCCAATTCAGAAATAGACCGCGCTCTCCGCTCTCGATCGGACTAATTTTAATATCGGCGAGACTCGGCACGCGTTTTCAGCTCACAACATGTAATATGTGGCATAATCACCGTATATCTTCATTAATAGTTTGCGTAAAACTATTTCAACCATTCATTGGCTTTTAGTGCGAATAGAATTAACTTTCTATTGATGACACTTCGCATTTTAAAGTTTCATTGACCTGATTATTAAATTGGCTTACAAGAAAATACCTAAGGCAATTATTATTTAATAATTGGCAATAGTATTGAATAGACTAGAAGTACCTAATAGTAGGTACTTACTTACATTTGGCAGTTGGTTGGTGCTTGGTACCTACTACTAAGTATCTCGTATGAAGCGTAGATAGATAAGTATTTAGGTAATCTATGATAGGTCGGTCGTGGTGACCTAACAGTTCAACGACCGGATATATGTAGGTATCCAAGGTTGATCCAGCCCGGAATAATATTTTTATTCTATTGATACTTAGGTAGGTACTTGTATAGGATCGCAGCTAGAATCGTTTTCATGTATTATACATAGTTAATAAAGACGATTAGATTTGTAGTATAGCTGATCAAAATAATTACATAAACGGCTGTACCTAAAACATCTAGAAAAAAGTCAAAATAATTTTAAATAAAAGTAGTCAACATGTTTAATTCACCTTTGCGGTCGTAGGTGGTTAGTAAATGTAGATGAATATAACTATGTACGAAAAATGATCATATTGTGAAAATAAAAACCAGTACCCAAATAAAAGGTACTTCCTCCTTCCTACTAACATATGTTTGACGAAACTGAAAGTCCAAAAGTATGGAGTTTTGACTGAGTTACTTCCTTACAGTGAACAAGCACCAAAGACAACGGTAATCGATACCGCTTCCATCCAGGCCCCACCTGGCAAAGGATGCCCTAGGTGTGGTGGTGTTGTATTTGCCGCTGAACAAGTCCTGGCTAAGGGCCGCGAATGGCATCGCAAGTGCTTCAAGTGCCGTGACTGCACGAAGACTTTGGACTCCATCATTGCTTGCGACGGACCTGACTCCGAAGTTTACTGCAAGACTTGCTACGGCAAGAAATGGGGACCCCACGGCTATGGTTTTGCCTGTGGTTCCGGATTTTTGCAGACTGATGGCCTAACGTAAGTTAGCCATAACATCTTAAATCACTTTTTTTATCTTACTGTGTTGAACAAAGTTGTAATAACACAAATTTTAAACAGTGAGGAGGAGATTTCTGCTAGCCGTCCTTACTACAACCCCGATACAACCTCCATCAAAGCCCCCAAAGGCCAGGGCTGCCCTCGTTGCGGTGGCATGGTCTTTGCCGCTGAACAGCAGTTGGCTAAGGGCACGGTACGTTAATATTTTATTTCAAAAATATTTCTCGAGCAAATTTTATTTACATTCAGCCACTTTCATAAGTGATCTTGGCCTATTCGTAACTTTTGTCAGCCATTAATTGTATACGTAGAGCTGTGGGCTGTCTATAAGAAGCAATAAAGTATTGAATATTAAGTCAAAATGGATTCGTTCATTAAAATTTGAAATCTTTAGCAGTAAGTTTTGCCAAAATTCCGTATTACTTAGGAATACCATTTATTACAGTAATGGAAAACTGAACTGAACCTGTTGTTTTACTTGCAGATGTGGCACAAGCGCTGCTTCAACTGCGCGGAGTGCCACCGGCCTTTGGACTCGATGCTAGCTTGTGACGGCCCTGACAAGGAGATCCACTGCCGCGCTTGCTACGCTAAACTTTTCGGGCCCAAAGGATTTGGTTTCGGCCATGCCCCTACTCTCGTTTCCACCGATTCTGAACCTGCTGTCACATAGTGAGTATAATATCCACACCATATTGTTAAAGATTTTAACGTGCAAAATAAGCTTGTAAAAATACAAGTTAATTAATGCTTATTTACACAAAAACAAACATATGCTGGTAATTTTAGCCAAATTATTTCAATGTACCTTCAGCATTTAGTTTACATCTAGCAATTTAATAACAATAACTTACAAATTCACAATTTATGATAATATATTAAATTAATTATAATTGATGACTTATTTTATATGAAGGTAAATTAAAATCTCCAATCATAATCCAAAAATTAAAATATTCTCATTTATCTTTAAACAAAGTTTCAATTAATATTTTAATTTCAGCATGGAGCAGCTTCCATTCACTGGCCAGAAAGCAGCTAAAGGCCAGGGCTGCCCTCGCTGTGGATTCCCTGTATATGCAGCTGAACAAATGAACTCCAAGAATGGCACATGGCACAAACGGTGCTTCTCATGTGCGGATTGCCATAGATCTCTTGTAAGTATTCTAAAGCAGTAAATAAAAAACCAAAACACTTAAAAATACATTTATTAGTAAGACACGAGTTTATTTAAATTTGATTAGTTTTCAAATAGTCTCTTTCATCATCTTCCTCTTTATCAAGATGAGTGTTTAAAAATTCTTCTACTGAATCTGTGTTCCATTTTTCAATGGCTACTGTATCCTTGACAATACCGTCCTTATCCAACAATTTGATGATTGGATCCAAGCCCCTTACATACTTGATCTGAAGGTTAGGGAACTTAGCAGGTCTGTCACTCTTTACAAATGCTTGAATCTGAGGATACGCCGGGAACTTGCAAGTGCAAACTTCTAATATTGCGCGAGCGTATTTCTTTTCATGAGGCGTCTTGTCATCTTGATGACAACATTCCTTGCAATGCGCTACTAGTTGTTCTAAGCCGAAGTCTTTTAATGGATCACAGGATGAACATAACAAATTTGCTTTAATAAATCCAAGTGAAGCACAATCTTCGGTACTAAATTCGGCGTTACAATAAATCAAGTTTAAAGTAAAATAAGCGAGTAACGCTACAGAACTCATTTTCAGAGACATTATTGTATTATCTCACTTAGAAATAACATTTAGCTTTTCAGATTTAAGTATTTACCTATCTTGTACTATAACTGACGTGTCTATGACAACTATGACAAGTGCAGTCATGAGCTTACCATAAAAAATATTTCCTACTCGGTTAGATCGCTTCGGATACATGGATATTAAGTATTTTTTAAACAAGTGTAATTATTCAACTTTTAAGTCAAATGCCAGAGTTCGATCCCTAGAAAATCAGATGTATTTGAACAAAAATTCATTTAAAGCACAATAGATTCCTAGAAATCTAAAAATACATTTGTGGTGGGTTAATAATATTGTATTAATTTGTTTTCAGGATTCTACCAACTTGAACGACGGACCCAACGGAGAAATTTACTGCCGAAGTTGTTACGGCCGGAATTATGGTCCCAAGGGTGTAGGATTTGGTATGGGCGCAGGCACATTGACCATGGCATAGAACTAGACTATAAAGCTGGCCTTTATAGGAACCATTTAGATGTAATGGTAGCATGAAAGGAATTTAATCTATTGTATGTTGCTACCTAGCTTGATGGACTATCATACCATGTATTAAACTGGATTTAATAATGGTTGATAAACTACTTTAAAGAGACTAATGAAGTAAATGGTAATAGCCTTTGAGCACAAGTATTTTGTTACGAAAGTTTAAATTAAAGGTTACATTCCTTTCATAAAATAATGTACAAATTGTGATGAATGTGTCTGGGCCCTTAGTTTACATATTCGTTATGAAATATTGTAGTAATAAGGTAATAGACTTAATGTAGTTATGTAAGAACTATCAATAATTTGTTAAACAGAAATAAAAAAAGAAACTAAAAAATACAAAAAAAATACGGCATTGTGATTACATATACCTTATATTTACCACATAGTGGTATGAAGGTATTATGCAAAACAAAAACTATCCTGTAAACGCGGAAAAGATTGCAAATAATTGTAATCGTTTCGACCGACCAGATCTTGATGTATAAGATCTGAAGTGTCTATACATATTTTTATACACCAAAGATTTTTGTACATAATTTGTTATTTGCTAAGTGCACATAAGCTGTGCTGAAGTAAATTCTAACTACTTACGTATATTACGCTTTTGAAGCTTTTGCTATATATATTTAACAAGCACCATGTAAGGATAATGTAAAGATTAAAGCAGCTTATTGCATTATTATTTTATTTAATAAACAAAATTTGTATAAGTTATATAATTTTTATTAAATAAATACACGACATCTAGTGTTTTCTTTATCCAAATCAAGATTACGAAAAATTAAAACCAATTTAAAAAAGGGAAATTTATTCATTTGCAATTTATAATAAAACAAATAAATTGAAAATCTTAATTTGACAATAATTATTAAAAAAAAAACATTTAAAGGTACATAGACATAGGCAGAAATTGAGATACAAACGTTCATTAGTGCAGATGTAGGTAACCATCGGAATATTGAAACATAGATTGAGGTAGTTTGTTCGGTGATGTTTAGTTCAATAATGACAAAACAGAATAGTTAAAAAATATTTTTTGCATCTTTCATTGTGAAGACTTCCAGCTGAATATCCATATTAATAGACAAAAATAAACCTAATAACACATCCTTAAAATTAAAAATACATTTAGCATGTTGTTGTTGTTCTTGCCCAACTTTCGTTTGTAATGTAACAAGTTACCACAGAGTATTTCTTTTATAACGAATTTTCATGCATTTAGATGTAAACTTAAAGTATATTAAAATGTTGAACCACTATTATTATGATCTTTTTTTCACAACCAATCTGGGTCCTGTAGACTTTTTTGCTGGTTCAGCTTTGGGTTTTTCAAACCCATACTTGTTTTTGAGTCGCTCGCCAATGATCAAGCCTTTGATCAGCCGTTTCCAATTGCCATACACCCTTGCTTCCATTTTTTCCGTTTCCCTTCGTTCTTGCTCCTCTTGATCCTGAATAAGGGGTTGCATTTTAGTAGACATACGACGTCAGTAGTGGCACTTGTATTATACAAATAATAGTGACAAAAAATGTTTCGACCGCCATCTGTTTAGATTGGACAGAACTAAGGGTTTGACAGTTACATATTAAATACATACCTTGACCCATGCCTCTGTGATTGTTTCCTCAAACTCTTTGCAAACCACGAATCCATCGTACACAGGATGGGCCCAGCCGCCATGGTAGTCAAAACCTGTCATAGCTGGAGCGCAATCTATGCCAAGCTTCTTGGCTACTCTGTTCAAGCTAGGCACTAAAACACAAAAAAAAAACAACCGCTGTTTATCAGTCATTCATTAAGAAGCGACACGACACCTACTTATAAAAAGACGAACACTTTATACAATATTTCTTGATCTTGGGGATTATGAGAAGACTTGTTTCCAAGCCTAATCAATATGTCACAAAGAGAGAACGAATGATGGATGTTGCGTCTGTTTTAGCGTTGGATTAAAGTAACAGAAGTATTAGGTTGCTGGCCTGTTATCTCCCAGTTACTGGATGATAGAAAATCACATAGTTCCACATTTCGTAAACTTAAAAATGTTTATCAATATGATCAACGAAGAGGTGGAAAAACTTACATTTGAGAAGAACAGTTCCTTTAGGAAGCATGCATTCCTTAAACAGTTCAACATTGCCATATGCATTACGCGGTACGATTCCATTTTCCGCAGTTGGTGGTTCATAGTCTTGTACTTGCCAAGGTCCGAAAATTTCTAAAGGTTTATCAGTTATCAATTTATTTGAAAGCTGAAATAGATATAGTGATATTAAACTACGTTTACCAGCATTATTGTTAAAAATCTAGTTAGGATTAATGGGAAAATCAAGTAACTGTACTGTCGTCGGGCTTACCCTATCCCATTTGGGGCGTGCTTTAACAATTTTGTATGGTTTCTCTCCCAGTTTGACTGTTTTCGCTTCCTTGAGCCAGATTTCTCTTGAATGACAGATGTATACGCACTCTCGCGCATACACCGGCTCTTTTCGAACAAAACCTAATACCGCTGCATCAGGAGGATATATTACTTCGAACTTTAACAAGTGCCTTTTCAACGCGTATAACGGGTGGTTTTTGTACCTGTAATATAGAACGAAGTAAGCCATATTACGTGATTTAAAACAGCGCGTATTAAAACGAGGAAAAAGCAAACTTCCTTCAAAATGATAAATAAAGTTTCGAATTTTTTAAAATATTAACTTACTCTGAAATACTTGTAGGTAGTGGAGCTTCCAGTTGCATTTTATCTAAGTATTCGTCTTCTTCCCTATCCCTGGCAGTCTTAGGTCCCAGCCACGGCTTTATTGCTTTGTCCCACCAAGGAGCTTCGGCGCGAATCTTACGAGTCTGCGTATTATAGTGCGGAACATACTTGCGGGTCAAATCTTTTAAATAGTTATTGTTATCCCATCCGACGATGTAGCATACTGGGTGTGTGGCATTACCCTGTAAAGGAAGTTAGAAAGATAATAACAGAGACAATACATAAACAATCAGATAACTGCATGAAACAACTACATAGCTAGAAAATCGAAATGTTATTTGCATTTAACGTTAATAAAGCGGTGTCGACATAGTAGCATCTCACTTATATTTTTTATGTCTACCTACATAACGATCTCCTGTAGAATGTACTTTTCCTTTGATAACATCGACAGAAATCCATTGTTCGAGCTCCTCAACATAAATTTCACACCAGACATCTATTCGGTTCTTGCTTTTTGGCGATTCTTCAGAGACAGATGACAATACACGTCGGTCAATACGCTTGCTTGTTCCCGGCTTAGGGCTTATTTTTGAAGGTTTAAAATCATCCTCACTTTCAAGCCCTTTGGGATCCTCTTCTGGTAAGAAGTCACTATCGTCGTCAGATTCTTTTTTAATTTTTCCTAGTAAACACAAAAAAAAAATACACTTTTATTGCAAATACAAAAGCCAAAGTTTTGAATTACGTGGTAAGGTTAATCACTACATTTACCTTTTACAATTTTCTGTTTGGCAGCAGTTTTAGCTACTTTGATCCTTGTTTTAATAATATCAACAAGATCGTTAGTGACATCATTTTTAACTTTCTGAGCTTTAGTGAGATCTCTATGACTCACTCTTTGACTATTCTCAGCTTTTATTTCGTCCTTAATTTGTTTCGCGGTTTTTCTTGGCGTAACTTTTTTAGGGGACTCTTTGTCGAAATATTTACTTTTTTCCACTGCAGTCCCCGGGGCGCTTTTAGTTCTAGTTTTTGCATTACTAACGTTTTCTTTAACTTCAATTTTAGATTTTGAAGCAGCTGGATTAGTTGTCTGTGAGCGCAGTCTGGAGAGTCTTGGCTTTTTCTTTGCGGAAGTATCTTCAAAGAACTTGCTTGACACTTCTTTAGCATTTTCATCTGTCACCGCTATACTTGGTATGCTTTTACTTGATATTTTATTTTCACTGTTAGTATTTTTAATATTTACTTGGTTTCTTGTGCTACTTCTTGCAGTGGTAACACTAGGTTCCTTAATTGGACTTTTTTCTTTTTTTAATGATATGTTACTGCTTTCAGCATTTAATTTTTGTGCTCGAGTTGTAAGTTTGGCAGTTTTTTCAGTGTTAATGCTTTCTTTTTTGTTTATATCTTTAACCACACCTTTTTCTTTCACAGTTTCATTTTCAACTTTTCCTTTCCGCGTTCTTGTAGTCTTTTCTACTTTGCTATCCTCCTGTTTTTTAGTTGGCTTTGGAGATGCAGTGCCTAAAGTTTTTTTCGGTACCTTAGGAGGAGATACACCTTCGTCTTCTTCCTTTGCATTGTCGGTTGCCTTACTTCTTTTACAAGTTCTTGTGCTTCTCGTTCTGCTAGGTGCAGGATCATCATTTCCATCCACTTGCATTATATTCTCATCATCATCACTAAAAAAGCAGCTATCATAATTCCCATCTAACTGAGGTATTATTAGTTGTTTTGTTTTCGAACTACTTGGAGTAGTGGCCTTTTCTTTTTCCTCCTTAACCTCCTCTTTAACTTCTTTTTTCACGTCCTTCTTATCGGTGGTCAGTTGTTTCGACTTGCCTGAGCTAGCCTTTTCGTCTTTTGCTTTTGTTGACAGTGAACACAATTCGGAACTGGGAGGTTTAATTGGTAGTGTAACAAAATTGAACATAACACGACATTGAAGACCTAATGCACGTAACATCGTAACCAAGATGAAAACTAAGTATTTTCTAGTTGTCACAACTCGTTTTTGCATTTGTTCTAGGAGAAGTTCCTTGAGTGGTAATTGTTTTGGTTTGAATTTGTCTTCATTTTTGTCTTGTTTTAGAGTAAGTTTATCTTTGTACCAGCTTGTTATTTGTTCAACATACTTCATGTCGACTCTTTGCCCTGGATAGCATTCTTTTGATGGGACTATAGATAATGCAGCCGCCATGAGCTCTTGATCATTTAGAACTCGACTAACGAAGTTACCATGGCCTAACCAACACAAAACATGTACTTTATGCATGTAAACTTGATACTCTTTCTTGACTCTATTGATTTTTCTCTTCATCATCATCTCAACATCAACCGTTTTACGCTTTCTTGCACAAGCATCAGGGAATTCAACAAAAAGTTGGATACCTTGTTGTGATGCTGGTTTTGATTCTGAAATACAATGGAGAATAAATCACAAATGAGCTTAAATAGTGTCTATTTTCAAATATTATCTATCAAGATACCTCCTAGTGTATATTTATTGAATGATCAGAAAAAAAAATTGCAAATTTCGTAAACATACCTGCACCAAGTTACTATTTAAGTAATTTTTCAACAAAATTATGTTTTCAATATACATATATTTTTTTAATCAGATAAGGTAACAACTAAATTAACTGCAATACTCAAACAATTGAACAGATGATTCAATACAATAGCTTTATGAAAGAATCTGCACTCTTGTTCATTTACATATTTACAGAAACAATAATCTTATGTAAATCTGTTTTCTGTTAATCCATACTCAATTTAACATTTAATTTAGTAATTTTCTGTTTATAAATAAAAACATGATTTTACCTTTAACTTCTTCCCAGTCTTCAATTTCAGAATCACTATCGTCTTTCTGTTTTTTTGTCTTCTTCTTCTTAACTTTAACAGTTTCTGTTTCTGGAGGCAGTACTTCCTCGCCCATAGCCAAAAGATCTTTGACATCAGATTCTTGTTCTTTATTCATTTTCTGTGTATAATTCTGAAGGGACATTTTCGTCTCTTCAATTCTTGTTTTATGTTTTTCAAGTTCAATAAATGTCTTTTTGGCAATTTCTTCACTGTCATCCTGGATATTGCTTGACCAGACCTGTTCAGTAAGAGTAAATATATTTATTGTGCATTTGAAGGCGACCCAAAACGTCACAACACTATAGAAAATCATTTGATGAACATGGTAATTACAGAAATCATGGCTAGACAAAATTAAAATATAAGTAAGAATATAATCTAAGAACAACATCATATATTTTTTTGTTTTAGTATCATGTGTGGTTTACAACTATAGTATAAAAATAACTCATATTCATATTTTCATAATAAATTAACTTTAGGTTATTTTCAAGAAACATTTGAAAGCTGGAGGATTCATTTGTTGATTTCCAATACAGAAAAAAGGTTTTTATCAGCAACTACTGACGTAGGCAGTAAATATCAGAATAATGTTTTATAAGATAGAACAACAGATCAGATAAAGATTTGTGCAGCTGAAGTAAACATGAAACAATTTCACTGTTAATATGATAAAGTGATCAGGATAACAAAATAATGCGCATATTTTGATAAGTGAGCTAAAGTTACTTATTTAAATTATTGCAAAATATTTATTGTGTATTATACTTTATATTAACATTTGTTTTAAAAGATTTGGCATCTTAAAAAGACATTTTTACTCATAAATCCTGTTTTTTAGAAATATTGCAACTTAAACACTTTTTATGCTCAGTAAATAAAAAGTTAATAAGCCCAGCAGTGGGACGATATCAGCCTGTATATTTATATTCCTTTTTTATTATACTTTTATTCTATACCTACTTACATCTTGATATTCCATTTTACTTTCATTGTCACTCTCATGTTTCTCAGGTTCTGAATGTTGTGCTGAAGTGATTTGTTTCTTATTTGAGATTTTGGGAGACTCATCATCACTACTGTCTGTAATAACAAATAAAAATTTAAAAATAAATAAATATTTTCGTTATTAATAATGTTTGGAGAATATTTTGTATTCTGATACTAATATTTCGTCAGATATAAGTTGTACCAACGACGCGCGAACGCGGAGCGAGATCAAGTTCGAACCTGTTCATGTACCATGTTTCGTGCTCCGTTTTTCGTGTCGAAACTTACCACTTTCTGATAGATTGAGGATTGATGGTAGTAATTTATCTGCCTCTGTCAGGTCTTTTACGGAAAATAATGCTGGTTCAACATCCACATTTTCATCAGAAGACTGTTTATTTATTTTACGAACCAAATCTTTTGCGAATTTCGGCTTTTTTCTTACCGCCTTCGAAGTTGTTGGTTTAGGGTTGTTTTGGCTTTTAGAATCATCGAAATCATCTCCTGAACTGGATTCTCCTTCAGCAGAAAACTTCGCGTCTGAACCAGAATCACTGAAGTCATCGTCACCTTCGCTATCATCATCTTTATACACAGTTTTAATCACTTTCTTTCTAGTAGTAGGCATGATTTACTAATTTAACCAAGTTGTTACTTAATAAATGAAATGGCGGTATCTCAACGATCACCAGCACAATAGTAAAAAAAAGATAATGTAACCTTGGCTGGTAAGTACACAAATATATATACCGCCGACAGACGACGCGCCTCCAATAACAAATCAAGGCATGAATTTGACACTTACATTCACGTGACAGCTGACACCTGACATTGACTTATGAAGCAATGCTGCCATGCGAAAGCGTACAGATTATAAATGTATAGAGTAAAAAGCAACAAATGGTTAAATTGAGCCGAATAAATGTCTACATTATTTACAATTTATTTTATGAAAAATTAAATTGGTTCTTACATTATCGACATTATGAATAGTAAATTCCAACGTGATTAATCTGAATATTTCCAGATAAAAAACAAAGGAATGTTGGGAATTAAGTACTGATATTCTTTATTTATGAAGAACTTCGTAGTCTGAAGTTACAGACAAAAAGATAGGTTGTGGTTTCATAGAAGTTTTGAAAAAAAAGGAAGGCTGATAATCTTGACAGTAGAGTCCTCCTTTCATCTACTAAAGATTAAAGCCTCGTCAATCGCCATTCTAGTTTTAAGTGTTTTTCTAGTAATGTTTATTAATGTTGGAGTACTCCTCATCTCGGAGGTGGGCGTTAACAGTTGCGACACAGTTTTTACTAACTAATGCGGCTACTAACGCAAAATTTATTATATTTTATTTTCACTGGTTTTTGTTCCAATAAATGGTTTTTTTTTATTCACCAGTCAAATCTGTAACATTATGAAATGATGGAATGATGAACTCTTTCATAACTAAACTTATAAGTTTTGTTACAACTAAAGTAATAAGCTTAAACTTGGCTATTTATTAGAACTCAATTAAAAAAATTGTTCTGGTATAGGTTAGGCTCTTCGTTGTATAATTAAGTTATTGATGAGTTATCGAGACATTAAATATCATAATATATACTCCGCAGGCTCATACCTCATTGGGTCACCAACGACAATATGATTTCAACAAAACCTATTTAAATAATATTATCGAATAGCGTCAAAGCAGACCGCTCCTTTTTCTTCGATTTCGATTTGCTAAAAGGTTTTATAATTTACCATAATGGAAAGGTTGTGTTTGTTTATAGAATGGTAAATGGTCTGAATCAATCCTGTTAAGTGCTTTTCAACAGAGCTTTATTGCCTGTATAGCGTCGTCGAGTGGATCAGTCCTCGCAGCGGCTCATCTCCTAATACTTTAACTAAAATACTAGCTACTGCTGGATCATTAGTAATTAGTTCTCAACCAGAGAACAAGTACATTATGATAGAGACTAGGATATATTTACTGGAAAAGTAGTTAAATAAATTTTGTCGGGCCTGTTAGTCTAGTGGTTAGTGACCCTGACTGCTATACCGGAGGTCGTGGGTTCGATTCCCGCCCAGGGAAATGTTGTGTGATGAGCATGATCATTTGTTCTGGTGTCTGAGTAACAGATTTATGCGTGGGTGGTAGCAAAATGACTGTGGCAAAGTAATTGGATAACTAATTCTTGTGTCTGTCTTAATTGAAAGCTCTTATAAAATAAAGACTTATTTTCATTAAATTATCGAAGCACGGCCGAAGACGCAACAATATAAGTGAGCATATTCAGCTCCGCTCCTGAGTAAATCGCATTTCTAACGTAGCAGAACTCGCCATAAAGCATAAACTAACATAAATAACTTCAATTGTTTGCTGCCTTATTGTTAACTTTAATTACATTTTGAATTAATTTTGTAATTAAAACGGAAGCTAGGAGCGCGCCGCGTGAAGTTTAAGTGGCTGGAAACGGATCGACCCCGAGGGGGGGGGGGATGGGGTGCGCGGGGGCAGCGGAGCTTTTAGATGCAATCTCTGAGTGGATTAATTAATTCTGAGGTGCCGGTTATCTCCTGTTATCATTTAATAAAGTTACGTAAGGATATAGAAATTTCGCTTTACGGCAAAAAGCTGATTCCTACTCGTAGCAGCAGCAATCGCAATTAGTTGTTTGTTGAGTAGCTCATTTTGATTTTATTGATGATTCTAATGTTATGGTTGTGGTACCTATGAAAAATCAAGAAAAATTAAGAGTGGACATGGCTATTTTATTTTACATTTGTACCTACTAATATTTTTTGAAAGATGACAGCTACCTATTTTATGCATTGCTTGTTACCTAATTAATTTATATTTAAATTTTGCCTAGGAATTTACTTGTAAAGGTGTGTTGCAAAGTTTAATCGTAAGGTACGGAGATTTCCAGAAGCATTTGTCTTGTCAGATGTCACAATGACCATGAGAAGGATCGTTCCTTAAACTTTTGAACTCATGCTTATTTGTTCACAAGAAATTTAACATTTTCGTTAAATTTGGACAAGGTGGACACTGCATCTACAGTGTTTATGGCTCTAACGCATTGCCCTCTTTCTTATAAAACGTCGAACGTACAATAATGTATGTACATCGATATGTCGTTAAATGTTTCATGAGCTGCCTGGGCATCACCTGGTGTGACGAAAATAACAAATTCAGAACGCTTTTCAAAACAACACTCAGCCTGCGCTACATTATGCATGAAGCACTCCATTTGCTGATCCGCTCAGGAGTCCCGCTCGCGGCTCGTTAAGCGCTTACATTAGCTACAAACACTTATTGATTTTGAGAGATTGATATAATTTGTAAGAAATGTGTACGGTACGTCTTTTAACGGATTTGTTGTCTTCCGTGGACTTAATAATAGACCGGAGTTTTGGATTCAGGTTAGTTGGGCCATTTTCTTTTTATGTTTAATTCAGGTCGTAGGTAATACGGTGCATTAACTACTCTATATCTAAAGCGTCTATCCATTTGGAGATTAATTATTTCTATATTGGCGTGGCATGTGAAACATTGTCCATTAGCGTTATTTCTGAAAACCTGCCGAAGTAAATGTCCATCGAGGGTTCGCAATCGTGGGGGTTTCGGGCAGCAGGGAGGAGTTAGAAATGCAATATTAATGCAGTGCCGAGTGGCGGCCAGAGTGCATTTACTTAATGGATCGTAGGCAAAATGTTTACACTGTCGTCGAACATGAAAAAAACAACTAGTACGAAGTCGGATAGAGACGCTCTTTGGTAGGATTATTGCGAGCGACTGAGGACGGGCTGAGTCACATAAATAAAAAAGTCTTATACTACATCTACTCAGCGAAAAAAAAACTTATACGACATCTACACTACAGACGTAGGAAAGTGTGGGATACATTACCGGAGTGGAAAAGTTAAAAAGCTTAAATGTATCTCCGGCGCGGCTAAAAGTGTCTGACAAAAGTTCGACTTCCATTTTAAAAAGCTCCATTACAAAACATCGAGATTCGCTTCCGCCACGCCGCTGCGAGTGCGAACTGATGGCGGCTTGAGGAACGGAATTAAACTCGAAAACTTTTCAATTTATTTTATATGAAATCGAGCATGGTCGCGTATTCGTGAGGCGAAGAAAGCGAACTTGGAGTTCGCGGTTCGCGGCTTTTGAAAGAAATACAGGATTAGTGTTTGTGGGGGGAAAGATATACATACTTTATCGAGTGTGGAATCCATCCCTAGCCAAACCGCGTAAGCGGTGATGCTGCGGTTTGTCCGGCGGTCAATTGCAACCGCGGCTCTACAGTCTCAGCCCTGTGCGACACTAAACTTGAATTCGTTACGTGTGTTGTGTCCGTGTACTGCGACTAAACGTGTTTGATATTTAGGATTAGGTACCTATGACTGTAGCATAGGTAGATGGCTACCTAATTGTTAATATGCACAATTTAACGTAACAGGGCATGTGAATTAACAAAGTTATCGCTTTTATTGTGGTCATTCGTAGTTTAAGAATAAGATCAGAAAAGTGCAGCTTCTTACCTGTGTGAGTTGCGAAACAAAAACTTTTACAAGGCCATTTCAAGCAAACAGCAATTAATTCCTAAATATATGTGGGAGCTTAACCTTTCCTTTCATAGCTACCGACATGATCAATAACAAAATCATCATGATTCAAAAAATACAATTAGGTTCTTGTATAAATACTCTATACACATACATTTAAAATATGTATGAGTTTCAAATACAGTAGATATTAGATAAACAACATTTATAAAATACGGAATAAACTTTCGTACGACGTATCAAGATTGTTTGTGAGTGTATAAAACATCCGTACGGGCACCTCTACACAGAGCAAAGTAAGTTGAATTTGAGAAGAGTTGTAAGGCTTTGGCTCCGAGATAGTGCTTTTAGGCCCTAACCCCGGGGGTGATGCAGTGGGTCCGTGGAGCTTCTTAAAATGTTTTCACTTATGTATATATGGGAATACATTACCCCTGCCTCCGGGTTACTTGAGGCGCGCACACTTACTTTTAACACAAAATTGAAGTGACGTAAAGCCTTCACTTTGCTCTCATGTGTATCTTCACTTAAATTACATTTTATTGGAAAGCTGAAACATCTCTCTTGTAATAGCAGAAAAAAAATCAAAACTTGGTATTTATTTTCTCAACCGTAACTTATGTTAAGAGCGTGTACTAGAATTATATCAGAATGAATTGCGTATCGTGAAGACGTCGGACAAACTTTTCTATCTGATTCCAATCAATGAGCGGTTATGACAAGTGTATCTAACATTTTGCGCTCATAGTTACTAATAATCACTTAGCTTAATTGCGGCCGTTAATTACCACCGATCTCGACGGTTCAAATTACGTACTCTAAAACGCATTAGCGGCTGACAGCTGGAGATTATCCGTCTAAGCGGCGTCGGTCCGGCCGCCCGCCCCGCCGCTCTACCACTCGCGGGACCGTTCCTCTAATGAAATTTAATGAGGCTTAATTGTTGACGACTTAATGCAGGAACTGTAAAGATAAGTGCTTACTTACGGCCCTCGTCGACTGTCTGAAACTAAATAACAACGTTTTGTGCCTAAGTAATGTTCTAATTTTGTAATTGCAGATAGACGCGCCACTCATCCTGCAGGGCATTGCTAATTTTATCATCATATATTTTTTACAACGTATTTATATGAGATTAATGTTATAACATTGACCAGTTTTGTAAATAAACCGTTAAAATATATCCTCTGACGTCTTGCCTCATTGCAGAGGTTTAAATCGTGTGAGTGAGTTCATAATGAAGTGTTTGAAATTTCCGTGATGTGTGGCATGTGATTACAGATCACAATAGTGTACACAGAGTTTCTTGTTAACTGATTAGAGGCAGCCGAGTGGTGTCATCTCAGAACGTTCCAATTACTAAGAACGGGGGTGGGTGCGCAGGGGGAGATTGCCGGGGTGTGAATGATCCATTTCGAAAACTAATTTAGAGTTAGCAACTAAACAAAGAGCACTCCTCGCAGATAATAATTAACGCTTGCGGTAAAGTTCCACTTAGTCTGTATTGGTTAAACCTCACTATAGCATTGGCAACGTTAATTAAATGTTTTTCCGGCCCTTTTAATTTGTTCTAATGAGATTGAACGATTTGCTGATATGCTCTAATGGGTGAAGTATCCCAATGTTTTGTTTTATAGGTCTCTCAGTTCGTACCAGGCTGGCAAAGGTCTAGACATAAAGCGGTATTAGTCGATGAGCAACACAGCAAACTTTAACTCCCGTGTAATTGCAATTAGTGGTAACTTTTGGCAAGGGTTTAGCCGCGTTATTTAATGAATAATCATATGACACGAAATATTATATTCAGCTTTGTTATAATTGTTATTTAAAAAAATTAATGCTTGGTGTTACCGAAGTTTGTTATTTAAATCTGACAGCTAACCTATCAAATTGACCTGTCGGACATCGGGAAATAACTTTATTTGAATCGACTGCAACACATATTTTTCGGTTAATATTTTAATAACATAGACAATAAAACCTTGTCATTTACCCAAATAAATAAATTCGTACGTCGAATCAACCTCTAATGGACATAGGTTTTTGATTAAGATAATAACGCTCTCTTAATTTTTCGGTTTTATTTTTTATTGGGATTAGAAACCAGTTTTGCAGAAATTAAATATTATATGTTATTTTCATTCACACTAAGGGACCGATTTATAAAAAAATCTAAACCTCTACCGTATCATAATAACTAGAAAAAAAGTACAAAGTCAAATAAAAGGTTCCCATATACTCAATATAGGTACTTAGTTTAAAAACAAATTATCAATCCGTATCCGCATAATTTTTACGAATAATCAAACAAATCGAGTTTTTATTCAATTTTAACGTGTCCGGCTGACCAAAACAACATGTTTTGACGTAGCTCGAAAACATAATTAAAATAGAATCAATGTCAGAACGAGCGGGAGTGGATACAGGGTTTTATGTTTAAGTGAATGTCTCTGTCCTTTGACTGTTTGTGCTGCCATCCGACCGTTGTCCAGATAAAAGCTTCTCCATAGCACGAAAAAGCACTCACTCCAAATATTGATTTGTTACTTCGCCGCTCCTAAAATGGGAGAGATATGTCTTGGCTTTCATGTTCGTTCCTATATTTAAAACAAGTAGAAGTTATCGTCTCTTAGGAAATAAATGTAGCTTAGTTGACCTATTTATAGCTCTACCTACGCTAAAGGACAACTCTGAATAAAATGTCAAATCCAAAGTTGCATAAGGTTATCAGATGACTTTTTAATTGTAAATGTTTGTGTTAGAAGTGTAATCGTCTAATTCATTTCTGTAGAACGTTAATTTTATCATTATGAAAATGTGGGTAACTGGCGAGCGTCGGGCGGGCCGACCCGAGCGCCACCGCCCGCTAAATCCTAATTAACTGCTTGATTACAAGTGGAATAAAAAGCTCGTAATCTTAATTGGTATTTTTAATCAAAGCTCTCTGAGCGTCGACGGATTCTCTGCGAACGTATTAAGACAACTCGTCGGAAAAAGTAAAATTAAATAGCACGTAACATTTACTTTAGTTAACAATTTGAGTTTCATCAGTGTAAAATAAGTCATTGATATTACCTCCTTACAAAGATTTAATAACACAAGGTAAAGAAAACTGAGTTATGCTAATGAAATTTTCTCAGCCCCAATACACCTTAAGAATTTCTTTTATTAAGGAAGAATTAAGGGATTTCTTTATTAATACCGTAAAGCACTAATTGCAGGGTAGGTAACCTTCATTTCGTCGTGAAGCCTGCTCGGGGGACATCCCAGTGACGTATTCAGGCGCTCACATTGTTACTTTAATTAAAGATATGTTCTTTTGTTGTTTGGATTTTACTGCATCAACATTTACTAGTGTGCTCTCTGTGTTCTATGATTAGATATATAGGGTTTTGCTACGATGAACATATTGCCATTTCGTCATACTAAATAGCAGATAAAAAACGGGTTAGTATTTAACTTGAAATAATTTAACTGGAAAACAAAGAGATGAAAAGATAGCGATGTAATTATTTGATTATTATTAAGACTTGTTCTTTCAACTTCTTCTAAGGTTGACGTAGTTCATTTAGTAAAGAACGTAATAGGGCCGTGTGAGTCCGGCCCTGGCAAGCAATTACTGTACCTATTACTTATTAACTTTCAACCACCCTTAATGGTTTCCGTATTAAAGCTTGAGTGAATTGTTGATTTGGAAATTTGGCTGTTTTAATTACGTGGGTATACCTCTAACTTATAATTATAACTTAATCTTTTTTGTACTCGTAAATGAAATATAGGTTGTCGCGTGACATGCTTTTTATTTAAATTTTATACAAATCTATTTGGGTGTGATTAGAAAATGTAAGTTCGTAGTCTTTAAAAATAATTGTTTATAAACTAAGAACAAAGCACGAAGTAAGGGTGTTACTTTTTATATTAAAAGTAATATAACGAGACGACAATAGTGTTGTACAACTAGTTGGAGTTGCAGCGCTGGCCGTAAGTGGCTACAATAAAGCTCTCGGTACATTAAGCTTCCGCTAGTGCGCCGTTAGCGAGATAACGAGACCCACTACCCGCACCACACATAATTTATATCGTCCGAGCTCGTTAAAAACTTATAAAGACGCACATTGTTAGTGCGGCCAATATTCGCGGTTATCCGAGGATATACGACCGCCCTAACGACTCCTTGCCCGCTTCGTGCGAACCATTGCACAAACGACCCCGTTCCGACTCCGCGAAATACCACTTTCCGATGCTTCCACTATTTTGTAGTTTGTGGTGCCCACATTTTATATTATAATGTCTGCTATTGATTGTAAGCGTGAGCTATTTGGAAACGATCGGATATAGCCTATAACATTTTGTCGAAGAAATAAACGGGGCGGGTAATAGGTAAACTTCACAACGTTTATTTAATTAAAATAGTCTGTGAAAGTATCGACTTTAACTTGGTTCTCGAAGCTCGTAATAAAGAACTAGCGCGTAATGGAAAATCCGTGTGCTGATGCAATCTACCGCGAAGCTTTTAGGCTGGCTGGCGAGCTTCGTTTTTCACTTAGGCGATGTGCGCGCAATTACTCGCTTCGCACGAAACTATTTAACGAACAGCTATTTTAGAAACATTCTGAACTCTACCTACCTGTTAGTGAGGATTTTTGACAAATTATATTTTTCTTGTATTTTTTTTACATATGATACATAAAATAAGATTAAATTAAATATGTCGAAAATATCTACAAACCGTACTAAACGCAAGTTATTATTTAAAGAAACCCTTGTTAATTGACATTAATTTGACAAGGCCTTGCACCATGAATTTGGTAAAGTAAGATCACTCGTGTGTTGACGTGAGCGTGGCGGGCGGTGGGCGCGGCGGTGGCGTGGCGGCCGCGGGACGGGCGCGTGGGCCGCGCGGATCACGGACGCTCGGCTAAACACAAATCAACACCGATTCTCCATTTGTTAGACACGGGAATGTAATTATGGCCGGAACACTTGGCGGGGGAGGGGGTGCAGCCTGCCCTCCACGTCATTCAAGCTTTTAGTTTGCTGCTCGACAACGATCGTTACTTTAGATTCGTAATGTACGTTTCGGAAAACGTCAGATTTTCCCACACATATTACTAATGCGATGCCCTTTTTTAATTACCAACTTACTCCTGCAAAGCACTTAGTTGCTACGAGCATGTTTAATTGTAACAATTAATAAACTCTTTTAAGTGAACGTTTTATATGATTGATGGCTGACGATTTCGTCAAAATGACTAAAGTATATTTGCATTTTAATTTCATACAGATTCCTTGTAACTCGGAGGGGAAAACGTCTGATTAATACGTACAAGTTGCATGTAGCTTGTAGTACCTACCTTCCTGTGCATGTAGTAGTTGAGCGTTAAATTAAAAAGTATGGTTATAGCGTGCGAGCTAGGGCGGGCATACCGCGGGCCGGTGCTGTGACACGAGTTAAACTAAATTAATAAACTTGCACCAGTCTCCGGCTTTATTAAAAAACACTCATTAAAGCAAAGGAAAAGTAGGTGAAGTCGCCGGCGGGGACAGCGCCGCTAATTGCGCCGCCTTTATTGCTTAAATAAAGTTTTAGTGGGGGAACACAAGTTTTAATTAAAAATGTGAGAATAGTTTTTAATAAAGGACGGGCTCGGTGCGCGTATATTGCGAAACTTTAAGCGATGCGATACGCTCAGCTTACAGGAAGTCCGGCGATATAGTATCTTGCGCACGGCTGCGTCCGTCACGACCGGCGAGTGGCGACCCGAGCAAGCCGCTCCGCCGCCAGCCACCGGACCTATTGTTTGCGAACAGATCAATCGCTGCCTCGCTGATACGCTCATTTGTGATTCTAATGATTCCGATACATTTATCTGACTTAGACGTGGCTATATTATATGAATGCGATAAAACTCACCCACTCATGCTCCGTTGCTACCCGGCCGATTACTTACCCTGATCGATTATCCCAGTTTAAGTGGGAACATTATCAACTTTGATTTACAGTTATCGGCGTACAGCTTTAATGTTTTATGAACTTTTTCGAAAACGGTATTCTCGCATCAATATAAAGTGACAAATGGCTCGAGTAACAAGAGAAACTAATAATGCTAGTGATTTACGCCCGCCCTTGTTATTACGACTCATGTGAAATGTAATTTCGGCATACTGCGTGTAGAGTCGGTACGCACACACGGCCACTGGGCGAGTGTGCAATACGTTTAATAAAGGAGGGACGCGGAGTAAATCCTTCAATTTCGCCGGCACACAACGGCGTATTCTCGTTAACCGTGGCAATAAGTTAAACGGGCGGGCAGCCCGCGCCGGCCGCCGCTCCGCGCCCGCGCCCACACCCGCGCCCGCTTCAGGAAATTAAAAAAAGTCTTGAGCCACCGACGTCATATTTGCTACCACAATGTTCTCACTCATTGTACTTACCTCATATGCAATGCCATTCACGTGTTATGAACCCCTGACACTTACGTTTATATTTATTATTATTTTTTGTTTTGCTGTTTCGTCACGTGTTTTCAGATAGGATCTACACATGGAAAGCTACACGTAATCTTTAGGCCTGAATATCATTATAGGGTGAACATAATCAGTATCCTTGGTGTTTATGATTATCTTACTTTAATCGTTCCCGTCAAACTAACAAGTTCGTCTTTTATCTTTGATTGAAATCTTATATTACTTGAGTGAATATGCCCTGGATTACTTAGTATTTAATAAAATGCGTATCAAGACAGTGGGTAACCAGTGATGATTTATAAAAACTTGTTAAATTTTAATTAAAAATTAAACACTGAAATAATGAAGTCTTAGTTTAGTAGCTACATGTATAAAGATAGTTTAATGAGAAAATTGTTAAGGCATTACATACATTTAAATTGATACTTTAGCAGCAGTGCAAGCGGTCGATTTTAATCAAAGTTCGTTCATTTCGAACTTAGCTGGGAAGGCAGTGCTTCGCGGTGTAATATAGGCCGAGTGTAATATCTCTGGAACAAAGAATACACACGTTCCCTCCCGGCACGGCTCGACTGCACTCCTAATTAGATGTTCGATGAAAGTGTAATCAGACGTTGGCCGGATCCGGGACGTAATTAAACGGCGGAGGCGAAGAGTGATTTATTAATAGAAAAGCTCGAGCCGTAATGAAATACTGGGCGGACAATGGCGAGCGGGCGGGCGGGCCGTGGAAATTAAATTCTCGGCGACGTCGGCGCAGCCGCTGGACACAGGCTTGGGTCCTCGGAGTCTCGGCTCGGCTGCTCAATAATGCAGGCAGCAGCAGCGTCGCCGGCGCCGCCAGCCGCCGCGGCTCACCACGCGCGCCACCCGTTACCCACGACGTATGGAGGTGTATAAATTTGTCGGCGAGGGAATGTAAAGAAGATTGGTTTCCTAGTCGAACGGGCGCGGAGAAAAGGGGTGGAATTGAATTTAGGCCGGAATTCACTAGCGAGGTTGTGTTTGTGATATTTCTTACCTATGTAGCAGTAGTGGGACGTGACGCACTTGCCGATTACATTTATTAGGTATCGATTTCTATGGACATTTATATGATGTCAGCGTACAATATTATTTACCCCAACGTATTAAGTGCGTGCAGGATGTTGGCACGAATCGCGGCATTTAATGATGTGCTGTTTGTTGTTATTCTCCTGTTAGTTAAATAACAAGGGTGTGTATACTGTGTACGCTAGTATTTAAATTAAACCTAAATATAAAAAAAGATAGATCCAATAAGTCTTGTGGTTAAGTTGGTGTCTTTCACCAACTTAACGTCTTTCCAAAAATAAATATATCTTGATTAAACTAGATGGACAAGGAAGAACATTTTAATATAATCAGTAAACAAAGGATGCCATAGACAAAGAATCGGTAATATCTATCCAGTATAGTCGCATTGTGGAAGCGTAACCTTAATTACACTTAAAAGCTGTCGGAGTATACTTTTTCAATTAGAGTATTAAAGTGTTCCGACCCTGTCATTATATTAGAGTGTTGTTCCATTCCACCCCGGGCGGGCGGGCGCTGGGCCGCGGGCCGCGCGGAGCCTGCCGCCTGCCGAGCCCGCTGTCGCTCGGCCGCGCTCGCCTCACTTCGGCGCGAGTCCTCCTCGGCACTGCACGTGTCGGCCTGCCTCCACCGACTACCAAACTTTACTCGAACTGTCGACTTGCTCGTACGAACATTCTCTTGTCGTTTAATTACAAGTTTAATAAATCATTTTAATTGGCCGTCGCCGGTTTAAGGACTCTATCTCACGCTCGTCCACTTTACCGGCGTCCTGACGTTGACGGACTTTAACTTCGATAAACACGATTTTTGTAATAAATCTTTCTGAAGTGTCAATTGTTTGAGTGGACAACTACTGTATGATATCTTGGTGCTCTACATCTTGACTGTGGATTTGTTTATCGTGGTTCCAGACTAGAGTATTTGGAGATACATGTTTTGTTTGCGGTTCTCATCAGGAAATCCAATTTAAAGGTAAATTAATGTTTATAAGTCCATTAATTTCGCTTTATTTAATTTAGTTGCTGCCTAATCAAATCAGTTAATTAAAATGTATGATTTATGTTTCTTTTTTAAATTGCTATTTGTAAGATAGTCTTGGGAAATAAATATTCATTAATACAGTACAGTGAGCATTATTTAATTATTTTCGCACACAATATAAATTACTCATACTTATCTTGGCGGTTATTATCTAATTCAGTGGCCAATTAGGTAGAGTGCGCTTTCAAACGAGAAAGTTAACTCATTCAGTGTGATGATATGTTTACGTGTGTGCGTGTATTATCAACTTATCACATGTTGTGATATATTTTGGGGCGTCAGTGTGCGTCCATTCACTGTAATTGGAAGATCCGATGTTTGAGATAATTGCTTCATTACGCTATTGTTGTTTAAGAATTGAATTATGCTTTGCTTGTTTAAGAAAAAAGTGAAGACAAGATCGTTAAAATCTATCTAAGTCAGATACGAAACACAGTCAATAAAATATTGATGCTACATACCGAGTAAATAATACATTTCCAAATAAACATTGCTCTATATTTGCTCTTTACGTCTTACTAAATCCCAACGTTATTATTATTTAGTATCGAATCACAATTGTAAATAAACAATGTAATCCAATCATTTGTTTCCACAACATGATCACGTGACCTTCGTTACAATTTCCAACCGTTCCGAGCGAGATTGGTGTGTTGTTCAGAAACTCTTGACTTGTTTGGGACCTGGGCCCCAATTGGGCCTCAATTTAAGCGTGTATATATTATTATGCTCCCTATATAAGGCTAAAATCATGACGGTGTCAATTAAACGCGCAAAATTCAAAAGAAACATAAATATGGATATGTAGAGCATTAAAGAAATCCGCCTGCCTTTTTTTCGCCAATTACTTCACGTAGTTTTTGCCTAGTTTCCTGCCTTTTATATTCTTTCTTGCAACAACAATCGTCTTCTTAAAGTCCCTCTCATAATTCTGTTGTCAGTCAGTACTTCCCCCTCAATCCCATACATCTTCTCACCAAGATTGATGTGTTATAGTCCAGGAACAATAGGTCTGGTATGTGTCCGGTGGATTAGTTACGTGCATGCGGCCCCACGAGCCCAAGCCTACGAGCTCGCATACTGATGCCGCACCACACCCGCCGCTTGTTATTTTAATTATTGTGTCTTAATTAAAGTTGGTGGAGCTCCCACCCGGGCCCACCCCTTTGACTCGGCTGTGTTTATCATGAGTATTATATGTAACTTGCAAGAATTCTCTTATTAAAGAAAAGTTGGCGTTTTTTAAGTAATTCTTCTTTTCTTATAACCTGGTGTCGTCAGGTAAATGGCTTGTAGGCCTTAAACGTTGCTCAAAACACTATAGAAAAATATATTCAAACCCGATTTAGTAATTAATAAATAACTAGAAATTTACAAGCCAAACTACAGGGGTCTATAACAAAATTTTATAGTAACATTTATTTAATATAATTTGTCAGACATCATAAATATGTAGAGTCGTAACGTAACCTAATTCAATAAATAAGTTACACAATAACATTTAAATGTTAACGTATTTATGACGTTAAACGAATATAAATTACATTAAATACAAGACGTTATTCTGAAAAGATTTGTAAATCTATTTCATTATACTAATTATATTTGATTTGCGAACGTTCATGTTTGTTATTTGAGTATTAATTACATCACGATCAAATTAATATGCATTAGCTGGCGTACCTGTTTATGCTGTGAAGAATTAGGCAGAGAAATAACCTTAATTATAATTCTTTGTTATTATTAAAGTTATTAAAAGCCTTATTAGTAGGTAAAACGATACTCATTGTTATTAATTATGACGTCATTAACTGACGTATCGTCTTACAACAAAGAAAGAGTCTTTTGACGTAGGTGTCTCTGAGACGCCAAAATATATTCTATTCTCTATTGTTGTTGGACGTTATCTGAATAAAGACATCCTTTTCTCTTTGATAAGTTGACGTAAAAGTATCTCTTGTAACGTCTTAGAAAGCTTTGATAAGCTTTTCATATTAGTCTCATTAGCTTATTACATTACATATACAGTGAAAGCGGCCAGTTACCGTCTCCGTCTCGACAAACGATATAAAAAGTCACTTAAGTACTTGAGTAAATATGTATGTTCCTTAATTAGGTAGATAGTAATGTTTTTCAAATATGCAGTATTAACATGCTACAAAGGCATTAATTTACACTGAAGCGGTGATATGTAATGAACATGTGAATAAACGCAGCGAAGCCTGGGAAACGTCGATTATAATTATTATTAGGCCTACAAGAGATACTCATTAGAGGCATCCGTAATGATTCGCTGACGGCCTACGTAATGGCAAACTCTCCATAATGGAGACAGCAATATCTACTCAACTGAAACTGTAATGAACACAAAACGACATTCGTTTGTTTGTCATTGAATCGTATTAACAATTGAGAATACTGTATTTATTTACCTCCCGTTTATTGCTTCCAAGAAAACACAGAATTAGTTAATGAATAATCGATTGTTTCCACGGCACAAATAGAATTCATTTCATTGTGTCCCAATTATAATTGATTTCATTAACAAAGCTTGGCCCATAATTGAAAGTAGGTATACAGTTTCAGCAAAAGAGAGGGTAAGGTAATTACAAGATCCAATTTAGAATTGCCAAGTCTACACTTTGCTGTTAGTTTCAAACAAAAGCTTAATTAATTAAGTCGAGAACAATTAAGTTCACTGCCGTAATATTCTCAGCAATTACGCGGAATTCGACGTATTTTGTAGTCGCCCGTAATTGCCGACGAGTCTCGAATCAGATTGTATCCGACGCTAATACAGCACACATCCATTAATTATACAGCGAACACTAATTGGGAAATCTATTAATTAAATTACCTATTAGTGCATCACGAAATCTCTGAGAACGCTGAATGAAGTGTTACATGTTTTATTGATATTTATTGTGGCTGGATATGAGCACACTAACACACGTAATATTTATAGTGCCCAGATGACGCGCGGCGTATCCGGACGAACGTAATGAGCTTCCTTATCAAACTCGCTGATAACACCGACCGTAAAACTATATTAATGAGAACGTCGTTTTTCATACTTGTAAACTTTTTTATTTGATGTAAGGAGATAACCGATAAACATTAGGAATAGCAGTGATTGATTGGTATAAACATGTTTAATATATCTTAAAGTTTAAAGCGACTCTACTTCAAGAAAGTAGCGCCCGCGACGGAAGTAAGTCAATCATGTCACAACATTTTAATCAACTGACAACGACAAGTTTAAGCATTTAAACGTCGCACAAATTAGCCAGAGACGTTTTTTGTTGAGTTCTTAATGGCATATCACTGAACGTATGGGATTGTTTCGGTTGGCATTTTCGCACGGAGCCGGCGAGTATGACGCCTGGTGGATCTCGTCGTTTCGGCTGTCAATTTGAATGTATTGCCTCAAATAAATGAGCGGTGTTGTTAGGTGTGCGATGTCGGCGGTGACGTCGGCAGGTAGGCGCCGTGTAACGAGACACATTTCCGTGGTATCCTTCCAATTAGCGCGGTGCGGGCGCCGCTGCTGGCCCGCTGGCCACCGCCCCGCGCCCGGCGCCCGCTCGCGCTCGTTACGCTCCCGCCTCGTTAGGAGAATTGTTTGTTCGAGTATGTAAAAATGTGTTTATTTGCACGTACGCTTCAGGGTAAAAAATATATGAAAAGACCCTTTTAAGACTTTTAATGATTTCCCGGCAAAGGGAAATTGGGTTAGTTATTTTCCCCGGGGTTGCCCCTCGTTAAGTTTTAATGGGGTAGCTAGCTACGACGTAATCAAACGTACTTATTTAAGTTAACGACGTTTACCAGGGCTGTGTACTTTGTTGTCAATAGCCGACTCTTATTTAAAGGCGGTCTCTCTGTACGTACGACTGCGAGCAATGCCACCTAATATGTTTGTCGCATAGGGCACAGCAACTCTGATTCGCGGTACGACGCTCGTGTCCGTGCGTGATACGATCCCAATTGCTTTTAAACGTTATACTTTCCAGGAAACATGCTTAAACAGTACCTAACAAGTTAGAAACAGGGGCCTTCCGGCGCAACTAAGGATACTAACTCGCCGTATAGGTACAACGCCTAATTAATCTTCAGTAAAATGTCGACGTTGCTTGTTTTTGCCAGGAACTCGACTCATTAGACCGACGAAGCATGTTGATTACATTCTGCAGTGCTTATTAGCGCAAACTCTCATTAGGGGCCACTATTGTTGTAATTAAACAAGAAGCTGCATCAGTACGGATCGCTAAGCGCGAGTCGAGCCGAAATCACCTCTATGCAGAGGCAGTAGCGACTTGCCCGTGTTGGATTGCAAGTGGCCATTATGTTGCGCGAATTTAATTAACAACTCAATAGTTAAACAGTAGAAGAATAGAATGGAGGGGTGTTCTTGTGGTGTCTGACATGATTCCATTGTTAGCGACGACGGTGCAAAAAGCGAAGGTTTGTTTTGAAGTGGCTTACGCAATTACGAGGTGGTACTCGGTTCCGGCGGCGGGTGCGCCGTCGTCAGCGGCGAGAGTGAGTTTAATTGGACAGCCGCGGGGCGCGGGCGCGGGGGTGCGGGATACGGGCGGAGTGTGGCTTCTTCGCCACTTCCTAACACTTCTAATTGGCTCGCCTACACTAGCAAGGGCTTTCCTCTAAAATGTATACTCATCGTCATTACGTATAATAGGCTACTACCCTACAGGAACACCTGACGCAGCGCTAATTTGCGAGTTTCTGAGAAATATAATACTACTTTATTAGAAGGTCTAAATCAAAAGTATGTATATCTACATATTCTATCCTACGGTGTCCCTAGCTTTTACTTTGTTTCGGCGACATCTCAAACTATAAAACATTTTTTTTTATCAATTTTAACAAAACTCTCTTTTCTTAATATACGGCCTACACAATCATCATTGTTTCCGGGATGACAGTCACAACCTCTCGATACGCTTCCTTTGATACCAAAATCTTTATCGGTTGTTACAGAATTACACACATCACTATTTCATAATTTATCAAAATTCATTAGAGGGGTTATCAGTGTCAAACTTAGAATGTGTTCAAACTATCTGTTTGAGTTTATTGATATTCTATTTGTAACTCTATACCCTACTCGTACGAATAAGGATAAATTCGTTTATTTTATTCAAAAACAAGAAAGTAATTATGTAAATTCTATATACGTAGTTTGATATTTGCCATTCACCAATTCACGTTTATCAATCACCTCTAAAAACTGTAGGTATTGTTATTAAGAAGGAGAAAACGCACATGTATAATGAGCAGTATTATTTTTCGCGAAAAAATAATTAAAAAACATCAGTAATTAGATCAGGAAAAAAAATGTTGATTTGAATTGATTGGAGTAACGCGGTTGATTGGCATCTCACGCTCATTGCGCATGCGTGTGTTATTATGCCACGCCACCGTGCACTACAAACGATAGCGGGCTAACCGCTTATTATGATAACAATCCCTAATTAATATTTTACAAGTACCAGCTTATACTAAGTAAACAACTGTCTGCTTGTCGATGCCTTTGAAGCTCAATTTATTTAATCAATTTTGTAGAGCCAAAGTAGAGTTACACACTTTTGACTTGAGTTAAATTGGATTGGTTGCACTCATTATTAGCTACTTTTATATTAAAATTTCTTGGATCTTCGACTATATTTTCAACTACCATACCTTTAAACAGAATAAACCATTCCTATTAGTGCAATACATCCCTTCATCGGGCTTCATTACGACAAGTGGTACTCAGGTAGAACACAGATGTGTGTAGAGGTCGTATTGGTTGTTAAAGCCCTTGTTAAATCTGACACTGGAAGCGGATCGTTTATGAAATCGATCGCAAGTAACCATGTCAATTACGCGGGTTTAACTCATGATCCTACGTAAAAAACGTTGCCTTTGTATATCGAGGCAAGCAATTGTTAGTACTGCGGATCTTAGCAGGTTTTCAAGAATTTGTTAACATAACACTATAATGATGTTATATTTTAAATCATAATATATAACAAATAATAGAGTAAGATTTTGTGAGAATTTTAAATTGGTATTTACCTTGTTTTTTTTTGTTAAAAAAAGATTTTTTCTTTTGATTAAGTATCTGGTTTTTCACTAATTACCGCGTCTATCAGGTTGTAACTAAGTAAAAAAGCAAAATCCATTTATGACTAAACTATATTTTCGATAACTAAATATTACAAGCAGTGCACAATCCTACGCTACGACGCTAAAAATACAAATTTTAGATCATCTGTACGAAGAAGTTGGTAATGATGAGTCTTCGCGTCATAGTCGTTGTGAATACAAGGTCGGCATGTGAAAATGTAGAGTCGTAGCCTAAAATTGATCCTTCAATGGACACGTGTAGAGTTCACCTTGCTTTTGGATTCAAAAATTAGTTTAGCTGACGTTATAACATGAATAAAGTTTTAGTTAATAGTATTTATTAATAAATTATAACATTTAAGAAGTATTAAGTATGACTTTCATGTGACACTTTCGTAGATCGACACCAAAACAAAAACCGTTAATTAAAAACGTTATTCAGGTATACTTCATATTTATGAGAAAAAAGTTTATAGATAACTTTATAATACGTTAAGATCACCGCCAATCGCTCGTCCGTGAAGATGGTCCCGGTGGGTGCATGGTTGGTGTCGCCACGCGGCGCGCGGGCCCGACACGACACTTCACCGCCCGGATATGAGCGGCTATTTAATTTCCGCGCTTTCAATGATCGTTTCATATTCAACTATATAACTTTTGTCAGTTGTCAGCTCTATACCTGAGCGTACACCCAAGCTTAAAGTGCTTACTTACATGATGGATTGACGCTGAAAAGACCTGCGCGGTATATCAAGCGTAAATCGTTTTAGAACAAGAAATTGGTAATATAGCTTTAGAATTTGGGATAAAGCAACGTGAAAGCTTCGGTTTTAGATCTTGCGTTAGTGATAATAGAAAGTGGAAGGTTTTGTGGCTTGAAATCGGTTTCGTGTTTACTGGTAACGAAAGAAACGTATACCATAATAATGAACGAGTCACTCGATGTTTCAGCTATTACCTTCACGTTAATTGGTATCGTTCACTTCGGCAGACTGATTTCCTGCACGCTATATCGGTACGCATAGTGATCCACTCTGTTTAGGCAATTAAATCTGCATTCGCAACGTCTTACCAGATTGTTACTGAGACTGTATTATTTCTGATTGTTCACGCAGATTACATTGTTCGGCTTTTAAAACGGCAGTTGCTTGGGACGTGAGGAAACCTGACCACAACATCAAATCCTACTTTACTATCTACTGGAAAATAAAGACCTCATTTTTATCGCTTTTAAACGAATCACCCGATCGTTAATTGGATTTTACGGAATTACCATAATCTATATATCACCTGTTATTGGAACGATTTAATTATGCATAGAAAGCTTAATTGCTGAGGATACGGTTGTTTCGATAACATTACGAAACAAATGATTCTATTATATGTTGTTTCATAACACATTTATTAATTAATTATTACGAGCACAGCATACCTATTCATCAAACAAATTAAAATGTAAATGCAATTAACATAGTTCATAGTCGTCTTTCATAAATATTCAGTTTTATTCGTATGAAGCAAGCATTTGATTTTTGTTCATACTATGTAGAATACGAATACTTTTGATTTAGCACCTAGGCGATGTACTAGCGGTAGAAAGCGATAATAATGAAATGTTCCCTGTATAAGGTTAAGAAGTGCATAGGGTGAGTCCGCCCCAATCCATCTTGTGCGATAGCAATCAGTGCGTCACACTAATACAAGCCACTGTATGTTTGTTTGCCATTAATTTCGTGGATCCAGGCACGTAGGGTTTGTTGACATGACTTGTTCCACTATTGATACAGAAAAATCAACATTAATTAAATGTAAACACATTTTTCGTATCCATAAATTTTCTTATGTATGCTTATTAACTGTTTAATAACAATTTGAACTCTTGTTTCAGTTTGTAGAGTTCCTTTTTATTAATTGAAATGAATGTGATTCGAAACGATAAAAACTACTTTTCTATTTCACTAATGCTTTGGTTACATTACAGTATCGTAGACAAATGTTTACTTTATCGTTATTGCGAGTGTGTATCATAGGGGTGTAGACAGTGTTCGTGGTCGATAACTTTTTGTCATCAGCATTATTTCGTCTGAAGGGACCTGACGCACGCGCCGCCTCTGGCGTAAATAACGTTACTCGTTGACGCACTGATTACCTACTATCGGTATGGTAACACCCTTCTAACTTAATTCATTAGTGCAAACATCACTTTATGAATGTGCAATATCATTAATTTTAGTATTCCAATGCGGTAACTTTATAAAGCAAGCTAAAAAGTCATCGAACCAATGAACACCAGTTTCACAAAAGAATATATTTAAATAAAATGTTTTTGTTTTTTTAAATGTGCCTACCGTTATATTTTTGTAGACCAATTAAGCTATCATAGAGGTAAAAGGTTACTATTATTATATCTCGCAGAATTCGAAGTTCACAATAAACCGATACATTCATATCAAAACTGATAACCTTATGTTTTGAGTGACAAACCAATTTTATTCTCGACTGCCCCTCTCCGGCGGGCCGCCCCTTGGACCGATCAGACCTTATCCAAATTGGATCTTGAATAATAAAGAATCGAGCGATTGGATTTTATTCCTTAAATTCAATTAGCACACAAGGGTCGTGTGTGACTGCAGACGAAAGATAGAGGCATATTATCGTATTAAAAGGGATCGTGAGGGTATATTTGGTTGGGAATGGCCGGGAAGAAAGTATCTAATCTCCTTACTTACGCGTGGAAGTTTTAAGTGTTTATCTACTATTTCAATATTATTAAAGAAAAAAGTTAAACATACTATATTTGAGGACTAGAAATAATATCATAAATCTACGTGACTTGTCTGGCACAAGTCGGCATAATTTCAAATAATGAAACAACTGAGGCAGCTCTACAATTCCGTGAATTCTTATAACTTGCGCTACTTCACTAAAGCTTTGATTCGTCGTGTGATGTATTACTTTTGTTAACAAACTTTATCGTATTATATAATCAGTTTCTTAACTGACTCTTCACCATCGGCCTTTTTCCCAACAATGTTGGAGTCGGCTTCTTAGCTGACACTTAAAACCAATAGTAGCCTAATTTAAACGGGAGAAAATCGTGGATAAACTCAACGATATATTAACAACACGACCGATGTGCAGTTCTCTGAATGCTTTGATATTTTACTATTTGGTAATGCTTTGATAAAAAGTCACCTGGTTTGTCGGACAGAATAAAAACAATGTACGATATGCTGACAGAACACGCGATAGAGATATAAATGTATATATTTGCATACATATTGGAATCATTACGTAGATTTGTGATTAAAGTAGATTGATGTTAAGTACGACAAGAATTGTCATAAATTAACATTAAATTACCTGTTTTTTCCTTTGACATTGCGCAGACATTCAGACCGTAAATATTTTAAACAGGATTGAAAAAGGAAATTGAATAGACAGTTATGTAAATGTTCTCCTGTACTTACTTACGTAGATTATGTGCTTATCTAGCGATGGATTAATATTGTGGTCTATTACAAACCGTGCGAGTTAATTCGTCGCATGGAAGACCTGCTCCCCATTAGACTGAATGTGTTAATAAAATAAATTGCGATATTATCGCGTCCGCGTTTGACATAAACATCGAATTCTACTTAAAGTAATGGAAACGATTTAATGCAGCCGAATCAGGGCGAGCGATAAGACCAGTTTCCTTACTAATGTTCACAAATAGATATTAATTTTCAAAGTGTTAGCTTTTGTGGTATTCGAATATTTTTATGTCCAACAGATATCTCAATAAATTATTTTCAGCAGGTTTTAAGTGTGTTGTATAAAATAGTATTTTATCTTAATTCTAAATCTAATTTCAAATGTGCCATTCATTATTAGAAAACAACAGACTGTATAAATAAAGTTGGTAATAAAAAGTAATTGCTTTATAAAGTTTCGTAATACCCGAGTCTAATTGAAACCGCGTGCTTATCCGCTAGATAGTCACACATAATACATTGTTTGAACGTTTTTGTCTATTAACACGACGCTTTAATGTACCATATGGTAATCATTAAGGCTGGGAAAAAAATTAAACACGAAACATGCATTAAGTATTTTAATAAATTCACACGTCATAAAATGTAATTTAGGTCTGGGCTTGTCTATCTATTATGTACAATCAACAAATTACAGTGAATTAATTATACCCTGCGGTTGCAGTATGTATGGAAATGAAAAATAATAACTAGATTTAGATTACGGAATAACGTCTAGCAATTTATAAAGATTGGGACTGAAAAAAATATAGGGTTATAATATTAATAGTGATGCAATAGTCCACTAGCACCACGGATTTTTTATCATGAACTGACGCTGATTACAATCCTATATTTACTTCATAAATAGGGTTGTAATTGAGGCAAGCAACTGGCGGTATTATCCAAAATTCATAGGAATGCCAGTATAAGGTGAGAACGGCGAGTAGAGTATAATTAATAAAGAGCATGTGTCGCCACGTCTGTGTCGCGAAGTTGCCAGGAAGAGATTGCGTCGTTGCCACTCGCCACCTGCGCTATATTAACCAGATTAATGTTTTTGGTCTCACAACTGTTAATATTGTAAAATGGAAATTCTTGTACGACTTATTTATGAGGAGTTATTGCCTTTAGTGTTGATAGTTCTAACGCTTTTTACGCTTGTTCTGAACAAAATTCTGTCATTATGATTGCATAGAAGCTTTATTTTGTAATTTGTTAGTTCTGTCGTATTTTTATACATTACATGTAGTGGTATGCGGGTGTCAATAAAATTGCACAGTGCACACATTGTAACCGCTCCGGTTTCGCCCATAAATTGACTGTCCATCAAATCGCATATCCTACTGAACGGCCGGACGCGTCGGGATGAGAACCCACTCGCCCTCGCTACAATACTGGCCACTATACCGGCCACTGCCACTCGCGTGATATTGCTTAATTAAACTTTAAGCTTAAGGGAAAATTTAATTTCCGGAGCGGCTCCAAGGGATTATGTTTCTCGTATTTTTATTTGAAATGATGCCGACGTTCTTTAATGCAGTTCTTGTAAAGCTTCGGATCGCTCATTTTGTATACATAATTTAAATTAATACTTACCGGCAAGTTTTTAGCAGCTTATTAAGTCTTTTTATTTATTTTTAAAATTTAATAAGTGCCCCTCTGATTGACATAGATATTGTGTTGGACGTGATTACGTCGCATTATTGTAAGTGAGGAACGGGTAGCGGAGCGTATAGCGTGGCGTATTACAATGCGCGTGTGTGCGCGGAGCGATGGCGTGCGGCGCAACCTTAAAAGCAATATCCGGCGCCGCGCGCGCCGCCCGGAAATGAACCGGAAACGGCGGTGTATTAAGCCGCAGGTACCAGCCCTTCAATTTATAAACGCTTGTGGGCACACTCCAGCCTTTAGCTGCCTCTATTGGCACTCTGCTCTCCTCTTGCGGATATATCCGGCGCGGTTAATTTGTAACCTGCACTTTACCAAGAAACCAGTCGTACTGCAGATCCAAATCTATAAGACATGCACATTTTTAATAAAATCTTCTACGATATAGAATACAAATAAAAGAGACTTATTCAAAACATAGACGAGGACAATATCTAAAATTACATTCTCTCGGCCTGAACTAACAGTGAAATGAAATAAAGTCCGCAAACAAAAGTTTGCAAATCCAATATGATTTGGCGCGTCGGTAAACATCGGCAGCATCCCGGTGATATCGCGAACGAATAACATTAAACTTTGTATGGATTGAATGTAGAAAACCAATTTCGGTGCTCGGCGAGTGCGAGCCGACGGGATGAGGGTGTCAGAACGCTTTGACAGCTCTCTGATTGAAAAATACGGAAACCTGTTTATGGAGCAAGTGAGCTGCCGTGTTCGAGGCTCGGCTCCGACTGCCGACTGCGGCGACCGGCGCGTCCGTCGCGGTGACACGACACGTCACGCACCGCGACACCTATTATATCAAACCGTTCAATCGCGCCCACCAAGCCCCGGCGCAATAATTAATCAAAAAAGTGTTAATTACGTCATTTTATAAAGAACTTCTGTTTTGAGAACTTTGCTTTTTTTATACAAAAGTCAGATACAGTAAGGTCACATTGAACTTAGTATGAACTATGACAGATATAATTTGTATGCTGTTAGGACGACTCTTAGCAATTTTCATATGACTGTCAAAAGGTAATGGCGTGTCACGTCGCAGCTTTCGTAGTTACTTTTTGCCGAAACTGTTTCATTAGCGACATCACAACGTATTGTATGGACCATTAGCATACATTTAAGAAATATACTTGATGGTGTTAATAGGCTCGGATGACAGTTCAAAGCATATACGTTAAATTGGTTACGATTATTTGACTATGCGCGTGTTTACCTTATTGTAAAAGGTCGACACTACGAATTCTAAGACGTGAAAACATGGTTTCTGGGTACGGCTTTTTAAACACCTGCATGTATTATCGTATAACTGTGAATTTGTCTATGTTGAACTCTCAAATCTTGCAATATCTCACATAAAATACTAACAAAAGGAGTGTCGGGCGTCGATATAAAATCAGTAATGATAAATGATCGAAGAACTGTGCAAGTTATGAAATATCTCATAAACAGGCGCTCCCGAAACGATCTGAGCCACGATATATCACGATTTTGGACATCAGCAACCAGCTATTGGAATTCTGCAGATGATTTTCCTTAAGAATTTATACGCGCGGACGGACGAACCAATCGGAGTAAGGATTTCGGGATATGAGATCTGCGATTCATTTAAAACGGCGAAATTAAACGTCTAGGAGATTACCAGTCGGGTCGTTTTGGGGATTACACAGAGATAACTAAGACGTTTATTGAACTACTTTGAGAAACTTTTATTAAATTTATATCCTATCAGTTCCCGATCATTTAATAGGAAATATAATTTACAGTTGTCTGTAAAGGCGTTCCGAGTTTGCTCGGGTTTTGTTTTAGTTTAATTAACTTTTTAAATTTACTTGCATTTTGTTTGATTTAAGCTCGATTACAACCGTGATTGTGCATATGACCAACGAGGCAAGCTGGAATGGTGTTGTAAACAACGTCGTTACAAAAACCAGGTCCCCTAAAAATACTTTGACGAGTCTGGTCATGTAATAGAGCTATTTATAATAAATTAAGGTATTGTGTAGAGCGCCGTTCGCGAGTAATGTGCATGCATTTAAATTACACTCAAATGTGGGATACGTAGCGGCGGCGCGGCGCACCGGCGGGGACGCGGCGCGGGCGCGCTACCGCCGACGTTTTGCAAAGCACTGTTTCATATAATTTTCATTATAGTATCCTTTAAGGAAGGTTTACTCTAAGGATTTTTACACACGTTACATTAATTAGTAAACAACATCGAAGACATTGGTATATGTAGGTTGCCTGTTTGCGAGTAAGCATTCAATTAAAACGTTAAAGCGGTCTCCGATTTCTTTCGAAAGCGCCGCACGAAACTCCATTGTGCTCAATTGAATCGCGTCTTAATTACAAAACGGGTGAATATTTAATTAAAAACTTTCCGCACGCGAGTAATTCCTTATTCCATGTATACGAGATTGAGTCAGCGTCGATTCCTCTTTTCTGCGAAGCCGTCGACATTCGACAAGGGTTTTTAATTGAACGTCGACCCATTGTGCTCGTTAAAGCGATTCTGAGTTAATCACCACGTTTTTCGTTCGGCGTAATGGAAGAAAGTAATTATCAATTAACTGCTCGATAATGGATTGCGGCCGCTTATCCGCCGGCTTATCTCGACGTGTAACGACCCATTCCCCGTTTTATCTTTTTAATATTGAATTTAAATCATCAATCATCTCCATGGTTTGTGTCAATATAGGATATTATGTTGTTGAGGTTTGCGGGCCATTTGCACCCGCTTGGTTCTCTGCCAATAATGTAATTAAGTTAAATACATGTAAAAAGCGATCGCGTGGGTAAAACGGCGTGACGTTAGTTAATATTTGGGTGCGGCGCTGCTGGCCGGGCTGGGCGTGTGGCGGCTGTCGGCGGCCGCGATTGTGAAAACGTGAAGCGCGGCGGCAGATGACGTGATATTGTGCCGTGAATTAGCATTGTAAATGCAATCACAGGTGTCAACCCGACACTCGCTCGTCGAATTTATGCGCCTTCCACTCCGACCACTATGAATGTAACAATTTATAGTCTATAAATAACGATTAGCACCCAGCGCCGCGTCTAATGAAGCTATTAAACTATTCAGATATTTCAGACGTTTCAGTAAAGTCAGAATGTAATGCTTATACGTTTAAGTTAATGCGGCTTTGCGTCGCCCAACTCCTTATGTAGCGAAACGTCAGCCTTTCATAGCCATTTCTGTTTAACAGCCTATTTGCCTAATGAGAACAATGTGTAGCGATAAGTGCATAAAGTTTCACATCAATCACAATTATAGGCTCGGAACCGGATTTAGTTATTGAGGGTTGTCCGACAAAACAACCATTAAGCGGATTATACATGTACGGAACCAATTAAGGCCTTAAAAGCCGACAGCGTTGCTTGTGCGGCGTTGTGGAGCAGGCTGACAGACCGCCGCTATTAAATCTCATTAAAATACCTAGTGGACGACGATCACGAACACGTATTTACTGCACTCGACCTAAGTTATTGCAGCTTAAGTCAACGTAACAGCGCCACAATCAGCCTCGCTCGTCTCAACGTTAATTAGCTACATTATCGCTGAATCTACACCGACGTGTAACAATGACAATTATGTGGGGGAATTGTACCGCAAGCGATCTGTACGCTAACTTATTATGTACTGACTTGTTATACTTACCCGGCTTTTGTTCTGACTGCTAATACTACGAGCCATTTGCACGATTTTTTTTCTAAGGTTTTCTTGATTTTAAGAATTGCCTTGTAATAAAGGCAGTTTTTATTTGTAGTCTAGTCAGAACAGGTTTATGGTAATAAAAATAAATGTAAAAACCAGCCAGTTAAGTATGTAAGGTATTGTGCAATGCGAGTCAAAATGTATTTAAACGATACTAATTAGGAAGTGCCCTTTAAGCAATATTATCGTTATTACAGACATGATTTTATTACTTCATTAAATGGTTTCTTAATGCTTAACTCGTTAAAATAATTACTCCGAGAATAACCAAGTTTGAGATTAAAGTAGGTACAATACTTCCACACATTTGAGAAATAACTTCTAGGAACTTGTCCAATTTATTTTAATTAAGAAGCATGAAGCATGGTTATTATTTTTCAAAAAGTTTCAAGATAAATTATTGACAATTTAATTAAGTTGTAAATATGTACAAAAAACTACTTAAAGTGAAACATCACTTTAGTAGTTGGTGTTTTTAGTCGTTGAATAATGAATCTTCACAGGTAATAACATATTCTCGACATAAACATTACAACACGGAAGATAAATATTACAAATAATCGCGACAAGCTGTTTAATTCATCATGATATTTTGCAGACGTATTAAATTCATGTCCGCCAGTAGAGTCGAGACCCTAAAATGTTATTTAAACGTTACATTTGAACAAATCAATGTCGACATTTACACAAGTTATGTGTCGTGAATAAATTGATGGCGTGAAACACCATTACGTCCGGTCCTCTCAATTATAAGTGTCCGGCTTATGGCGGCGAGTTTTATGTGCTAAATTATGCAGACTGTCTGGGTTAATTTGCGCAAATTACATTTCAACCGGCGGTTTCGCGCCTCGCCCGTGTTGCGGGAACATTAACAGGGGTTCGATTTGATACACCTCAATGTATATTACCAAATTGTTCATTCATAATTGGGAACGGTAAATGCCAGCGTTTTGAAGAGTTGCTTTAATTATAGTAGGGCACACAACTTTCCTTACATTACATAAACAGCTATAATTATGGCCAATATAAATTCTCTGCATTATACCGATTCTGTTGCAACACAGATATGCGTATACATCGAACAATTAAAATATCGAGCGTATTAATTAGACACGATTTAATTAGACGCGGACTATGTAAATTGAACGTGAATTGTAGTGCAATACAGACAATGATGAATATTGCATTAAAATGTTACTCTTTGTTATCGACTTCATGAATAACGAATTAGAGTTCAAGTCGAATAACATTTAGAAACATTGAATAATACGCAAATAATCGTAGATACGATCAAATCGGGCACGCAACGTCGCGAGGCAATAAAGGTAATGTAGGCAAGGTATTTGCCAATATCCTCGTGGAGTGGCCCTCCCAAATATCTTGAGATTGTATTCCCCCTACATAAAAATTGTTCCGGAATAGAGATACTACCCGGATAAATATTCAATTTCACTACGGACGAAAAAGATTTGATACCTTTGGTACCTACCAGGTTTATTGGATGATAGCCTTTGGAATGGTGTGGATAATCATATTCATAGTTTTTCGACAAAATATAGATGAGTTTTTAGATGAAAATAGTTTTTGTGCGCCGATGGTGACCTCCCGATAGTGATCTAAATTCCATCACGGGTCTATGGCGACAGCAATGCGGTACAAACGCGAATCCTGATCAAATTTATACGGAAATCATTTACACGGAAACTGTTTTAAATTTGTTTTGTATAAATTAGAGTCGTACAACTCGTGTTTTAGAATTAAACTATGGATGTTTTTGCGTGTCATTGTGTGTGGATGCTAACATAATGCAATTAAACAAAAAAACAAAGTAGTACATTTTAATAGATATTTAAATATTAAAAAATGGGTTGTAAGTATAATATAAAAATAAGTTTGCTTGATTAAAGTACCTAGTTTATAATACATGTAGCTCCGTCCGCGGCATATCCACTAGTCTCGAGACCCTCTTGAGAGGTAAAGAGAGAACGACATGTAGATGAAAAGGGCAGCTGAATCTAATACAATCGGGGAAAGCGATACTAGCTACTACGTTAGGGTTGACGACGAACACATTCCCAACACAAATCAACTTCATTTATGCACTCAACAACATAGACTTGTGAGTTTAAAAGATGCATAAACATGCTTAACTTACCTAAGGATAAATAGATTACAATTGTTACAAATTGTATAATAAAAATAAATAACACATCGGATTTTGTTCTAAACCTATTAAGTTAGCTAGAACAAATTCAAACAACAAACAATTCTGTATTTATGCCCCATTTCGTATCACATGCTGATAACTACAGGAAAGTAGTTAAAGAGGAATGTAAAGTTTTATTGCGTTCCGTGATACGGGCGCGCACAAAGTATCGCATTGTTAGCAACCCTAGGCGCGAGGGGGGCGGGGGGAGGGGCCGGGTATTGAATGAGATTGCTTCTTACTTCGGCAAATGGATCACGTAGTGGATGAGATGTCACAGTGTTTTAAGATCCCAATTCGACCGATCCGTTAGATAGTTATAGTCTACTTATACCTACACACCTAATATACAGTTTCTTTTGTAAATAATTCACTTTCTCAAAAGTGCGCTAGTTTACAATCACACATAAAACCAAGTTATCAAATAGATATAGCTTTTATAATTACTTACCTAACCCAAATGCCAAATTAGGTTTATGACAGAATTGAACTTTGTACAATTATTGAGTCGGTACAAGACTATTATACTGAAACGCTCCAAGTTGGGTGTTCAAAGTATCCATTACGTAATCAAGTAGATACATTCACACCCAGTAATTGGGAAATTCCCGAGCCGGGCCACCGCCGCAGCCTCGTCGGCGGCGCGCGGCGCGCCCGGCTGCTGAAAAACAATTTCACGCCAAATCTTAGCTTGTGTTTTCCTATTTCCTTTTTATTTATCTTTTAGTCTTTCCTTTTCTCGAGAATCAATTTCACGGATGAGCGTCGCGATGATCTCAGTTCAAAAAGCGCGAGGGTTGTATCGTCGGATGGGTGCACGTGTGCAGTGGGTCCGGCGCGCGTCGTCCCGCGTCCGTCCCGTGTCCGGAGGATCGCGTCCCGCTCTCCTCATTACCCGAGTGACGCAACGCCGCGTCCCGATAATAAGCTTTCTGCTCGCTGCTCCTTGTGATTGGATGGGTTATGCGTGTGTTATCTGCGTGTGCTACTCGCGATATATCTCGCCCAATTTTCTTTTACATGTCTCCCTAACGCTTTTAACCATTTTTCAATCTAGACTTTATCTGATGACTCTGTGTACCGACAGTTGGATGTAATTAAATTTTAATCGTGAAATCGCTGAATTAATGACTGTGAAACAATGTTGTGTAATTTACTGTATCGCACAGCTAAGTACTGAATAACAGTGATTGTTTTGGCGCACACCCAGATGGCAATGCGCATTTTGCTGACGTGTAGAGCGAGCGCAGCAATACGTACTCTACATTTTAAGAGTATTTACTTACATCTTCTTAATTCTGAATTCGCCAGCAAAGACTAATGTTTTTCATGTCTGTACTTCGGTACTTAACCTACTTGATGGTAAAGTTATAGTGAAATCAAAATAAAGTGCTGACATGAGATGCCTTTTAAACATTGAATCGGGACGAAGCTCAGCGGGCCGGTTGAACCGCACGCTTCAAAATTGTCGGGCCCAGGCGCCGGCGCTCCCTCGGAATTGACAATTTTACGGGCGGTTTATTTCCGGACACCGAACTTCCTTGGTCAGAGCCGCGCTCCCTCTGGCCGCCCCCAGACACCCCACAACCCCTTCGCTTAGCGCTGTTTGTCTGCAGATACACACTTTCAAAACAAACTAAATTAGCGATTATTCCCTTTTGTCTAGTCTACTTATAACATTTATCAAAATTTCCCTTTATTCTAGCTAGAGCATTAAAAAGCACGAATGTTTTAAAAGTTGCTAAGATACACTCACAAGGTATCTACATAAAATTTACATTGTATGTAAGTGTCTTAAGCGAAAGCTTCCCACTTAAAAGCTCTACAAATGCACTGAAAGCTCTTTCGCGCACTAATCCCAAACCTTTTAGCTGCAATCAAAAGCCCCGAGCGCTCGGCGCGGGGCGCACGCGGCCCGGCGACGTCATGCTTGTGGAAGCGACTAGGAATTTAATTTACATTTTTAATTAAGTTAAATTTTGTTCGAAAAGCTTTCACAGAATAGGAGTTTTCTTGATTAGAGTTCAGCTCAGCCTGAAGTTTGAGATTGATTAGTGGAGCTTTAATTGCTCTTCTCCGGTGAATAATGAATTCGATCAGCGCAGAGTCAGAAGGGAGTGTAATAGATTACGTTCATGCATTAAAATGGTTTTGATTTGCTGGATATATTCATGACGAGAAGAGCAGGGATTATAGCTACCATATCCATTTAACGAAATATCTGTGTTAGAATATCTCGATCCAAAGGGATATTAGAGTGGTTGGATCAACGGGTAGGTCCATGTTTCGCCTCGCGTAGTGTTTGACGACGCGACGGTCGGCTGCCACGTAATTGATGGCTGGGGTGAATTTTAACGTAATGCTGCTTAATTGATCGCTTTGATAACGTAATCATAATGGACCTACCTGCTGATAGTAAGCTTCTACTCGCCCTCGTCCAACAAAGTGCACAAATGGGTTCCTTCCGCACATCCCTAACGGCTGTTAGCGACATAATGGATACCTTTTGTGGTGCTAGAGTACATCAATTAATGTTTGTCGACGTTCGTGATTATGTAATTAAATATACTGTGAGACAACACAGGTCGTTGTATATACATATTCAGATATTCTTTTAATGCCCATCTGACGAAAGAATGTATAAAATTAGCTTCTACACGGTGTGGCTTTCTCTCGAATTATAAAACACTCCGATGGGCGCATATAAATCGAAAAGGGCACAAAAGAGCCGTGTTATAGCTGACGTAAAAGCGAATAAATAATCGACTTCCGCGAAGTACTCCCGGCGAGAACAAGTCGAGGGCCAGTGACGTACGATTTGACGTAGAATATTTTATCCGGTGCGACGCCGTCATCCATTCCACTTATCCCGGCACTCTGTTGAATTTTTGACACGTCAACGGAGTACTGCCCTTTCTTCAGGTGGTTTAGTGGGGCAAAGTCCTTTAAATTCGTATTATATGTAAGGCGCTACCCTGAGGATCGTTAGTCAGTCTCACACTACATGTAGCGACAGATTACCGCGGGGATAGAACATTCATTGTGTGATTGTTGTCACGTAAGTCGGCAAGATACGACTGTTTGCGACATCATAAAGTAGTCTTTGTGAAAACGTGGATTATTTTAGTTAGTTCTCTAAGATAGACGGCACATTGGATGTACGAAGAGGCCCGTGCCGGAGCCCGCGGCGCAGATGTCCGTCCCCACCCGTCGATCGGACCGAATCCGGCGCACAGCAATCCATATTAGATTTGCCCGCTCTCTCATATCCATTCTGAGATGTTCATATTTTATTGGGGCCAATAAAACGGATTCATGAATATGAGAAATGCATAACGAATACCGTATTTATGGATGGAGGCGTGCTCGCTCCGGCGCGCTCCGCGGATATGTCGCGGGTAATTTGATAGCCGCCTTTGTAACAGGTGCTGATGGGAATTTCGATGCGGTTATAAAATTTTTTCATTCCACTCGAGTTTGATAGCATATTCTGTTTTATTTTATACGTGTTGTCGATGATATTTTTGACATATGACGTTTTATTTTCAATATTTTGTGATACACTATTTAATGGATACTGACTATTACTGACATCCTTATAAAATATACGAAGAGATACACAGACAGTACAAAATAGATAAATTGTGTTTTTTATTATGTATTTGATTTGTGCAAAAATATCAATGCAGAAATAAATTTAAAGATATTTGTGTCGGTATTCAACTGTAATGCCCATATCCACAACAAAAATCTAACGGACGCCACTGCTGCTTCATGGATTTACGAGTAAATCAATTAAAGTAAAATAGGTTGCAACTTTAACATTAATTTAATGGGAACTTACCATTTCGACATAAGGGTAAAATATTTAAATTAAAACTTATCAATGACGACTACATTGCTAACCCATTTTATTAGCTTCATGGCAGGGGTAACATGCAATACCCGCATTTTAGAAGTGTTACAGCGAGTGGACTGTATTTGTGGTTGGTCCGTTGGACCAATGGGTTCGGACCGGGCACTGGCGGGATACAAAGAAGCAGGGGTTCAACGCAGTAAAAGATAATTGTGCAGTACTTACATAGTTCTTTATTGTCCCCAGTATTTCTAGGCTTCCTAGTCTTCCTAGTCTTCCAAGGTTCCTTTCCGGATGCTCACTGGATGTGGAATGCCTAACCGCCGGGAGGGCCCTCTATTTATAGTGACTGCCGACCAATCACGGGGGCGCGTATTTGGCGCCAGCCAATCATGGCGTGCCGCGTTCCCGCGCTGGCCGGCAAGAAACCCTTCCAGAGGCTTATCCCGGCAGTTAGGCGTCCCTTACAAATGTTCTAGACCTTTTTACCCTATTTAACCCTATCCTTATACCTTTATTTACATAAAATAATGTCTTAAAATAAAGATAATTGCAAAAACCCGCACCTTAATCATGACAACAACATGGTGCTGCCCCCTGTGACAGAATCGGTAACTAAAAAGTGAATTTTATGTAGGTACTTTTAAAACTAATCTACGTGCGTCGCCACCTACCGAGAGTTAGTTACAACAAATTCTAAATAATTGCGGGTACTTATGAAACAACTCCTATCAATAATTGTTTCTAAATAAAACCTATTTCTAGGTTTTTCAGGGTTAAATAGTAAATGGACAACACTTAGGTAACTAAATCTTAGTTCTTAACCATAGTCTAAGTCCCTAGCACACATCATATAGTCCTAAACATTTGCAAACAAACCTTAACATAACATAAACAATGTTTCAATATATACCTACGTACACCTATAACTGATTGCAAACGTAAACAAACTCATTAACTTTAAGAAACTTGAAACGTTAATCAAACAAAAACTATAACATACTTAATTTAGGTGTACGTAGTTGTCATCGTCGCTAACATTCTCCCCCGCGGTGCGTAGCACGCCGTCCTCTGGATGCGACGATGCTGCTGCAGGCACGAGCACGACGACCCTTCTGGTTGGCCGGCGCAGCACTCCTCCTGATGTCCGCACGTCCAGTACTCTCGTTCTTCCATCTGGCCCGGGGTAGACTTTGATAACTTCACCTCGAGGCCACGAGTTGCGGGGTAGCGCGGCGTCGACTATCAATACGACGTCGCCTTCTTTGGGGTCGACGGTTGTTCGCCCGTCGATTTTCCGCGGCATGAGGAGCGGCAGGTACTCTTTCACCCACCGTCTCCAAAAGTGGTCGGCGAGCCTTTGCGCTGTTCTCCAGGTTGCTTTGCCGACCGGCTCGGTGTCCTCGAACTCTGCCGGCGCCATTGCTCCGCACGATCTCCCCAGCAGGAAGTGATTTGGGGTCAAACTTTCTGCATCGTTGGGGTCCATGCTGACTGGGGTGAGAGGTCTTGAGTTCACGATGTGTTCGACCTCAGTCATCAGCGTGTGGAGCACCTCTTCTGGTGGGCTCCTTTCGTTGAGCACCACCGCCAACGCCGTCTTCACGGTGCGCACGAGCCTCTCCCAGGCGCCTCCCATGTTTGGGCTGCCCGGGGGAATAAACTTCCACTTGATTCCCTTTTCAAGTGCGGCCGCCTCCAATTCTTTGTTCGCCCCGACGAAGTTCGTGCCGTTGTCGCTGAACAACGTTCTTGGAGTCCCTCTTCTTGCCGCCATCCGTCGCAGGGCCATAATCATGGAGCTGGCACTGAGAGATGGCGCCAACTCCAGGTGAACAGCCCTGGTGGTGAGGCAGGTGAACAATGCCACCCACCGCTTCTCGACTTTCCTGCCGATCGTTACTTGCATCGGCCCGAAATAGTCGACTGCCGTACAAGCGAACGGGAACTGATGATGTTGCAGCCGCTCGCTCGGCAGGTCGCCCGCCGGCGGTATGGCGGGTGTACTCTTCCTTAGTTTGCACCATTGGCAGCCGTGTGGTACTGCCTGCAATGTTGCCCTTAAACCGAGAATCCAATACTTCTGTCGGACCTCGTTCATCACGGTCGCTGTGTTACCGTGTAGAAACTTCTCATGATAGCTTCTTATGATAAGTTGCGCGATTCTCTGCCTTCCATCCAAGATGACAGGGTTCATTTTTCTTACTCCTCCGTCGCGAAACTTCATAGTTCTACTTCGTAGCTTTATGATTCCTTCGTCACCGATGTACACGTCTATTTTCTTCAATTTACTTGCATTTTCAAGAGGAGTTCTTGCCTTTGTATGAATTTCTTTAACTTCTCTTGAAATTTTCTCTGCTTCGGCGGTTGACGAGAAACTTTGAAGATAATCATCCATGTAGTGATTTCTTCTAATTGCCTTCACAGCTTCAGGGTGCGTGATCTTGAAGTCTTCTGCGTTCTTATTCATCACGTATATTGCTATCGCAGGTGATGACGCTGCTCCAAATATTATCGACGACATCCTGTACTCTTCCGGTTTGCCTGTTCTTCTGCTTCCCCTCCAGAGGAACCTTAAGCAATCCCGGTCTTCTTCCTTAACTTTGACACGAAGAAACATGTCTTGTATGTCAGCCATGACTGCCACTGGGCCTTCTCTAAAGCGCAGTAGCACCCCAAATAGCGACTGCAGCAAGTCAGGTCCTGCTAGCAATGCGTTGTTGAGGCTTCTTCCTTCATACTTGGCTGCTGTGTCGAAAACAATTCTTGGCTTCCTCTTGACCGGGTGTACGACGGCGAAGTGAGGTAAGTAGAATGTTTTCCCCTTAGTGGTGGTTACAGGGGCCTTCTCGGTGTAACCATTTTCTATTAAAGTCTGGATCTGCATCTCATAATATTCCTTGACATCTTCTCCACGATCCAGCTTCTTCTCTATGTTGACCAGGCGACGAAACGCTTGATTGCAGTTGTTGGGTAGGGTCTCGCCTTCCTTCTTCCATAAGAGGCCTGCTTCGAATTGACCGCTTGGTAGTCGCTTCGTTGTTTTCTCTAAGGTTTCCAATGCTCTTCTATCGCTGTCGTTTGATGGCAGTCGATTTTGAATCCCCAGAGACTCTAACTGGAAATGTTCCCGGACGACTTCTTCAATGTCTTCAGCTTCTGACGTTGCCCTGCCGTAGTGCGTGAAGTTGACTACGGCGTTCGATCCGGTTTCACACCCATGTAGCACCCACCCTAAGTGTGTGAGTGAGGCTACGGGTTCAGTTGGCTTGCCCTTCTTCAGTCTTCTTGTGACTATGAGTCCCCAATTATCTTGCCCAATCAACAACTTCGGTCGCTCTGCGTCGTAGAGCAACTGCCTTTCAATTGCCTTCAAGTGTAGGCAATTCTTTACAGTGCTGCTGTTGACCCTTTGTTCAGATAGCTTCAGATCGTCGATGGTTCTAACAGTGATAGTCTTCTTATCCCTTCTGTGAACCCCCTTAATCTTCAAGTTGATCTTCTGTGAGCTATCTTTCCTTATGACCTTCCCGCCGACGGTTTCGATTGTGAGTGCTTCGCGACTTCCTGCAGCTCCAATCTTCTCGGCTATCGACGCGTCTAAGAGAGTGACGGTCGACCCTTCGTCCAACAACGCGTGCACACGAACTTGTCCCTTGGGCCCGTAGAGTTGCACCGGAACAATCTTCAAATATGCTCTGTCTTCATCGTTATTGTTGTGGACTGAGGCGACTTTCTCTTCTGATGCGCCTTCCTTGCTTGACTTCTGTACTTCTGGCTTGTCCGAGTGTAAGATAGTGTGATGCCATCTTCGACACTTCCTGCAGACAGGCGCTTTACAGTTGCTTCTTAAGTGCTTGAAGCGAAGACACTTGAAACAAATCTTCGCTTTCTTGATGATGTCCCATTTCTTATCAATCGACGCTTCTTCGAACTTCTTGCACTCTGTTGCAAAATGTTCCTCTTCGCAAACGGGACACGACTTCTTAAACTTCTTATCTTGAGACTCTTCTTGTACAGTGTGTACAGGTCTTCTTGAACACTTCTTCTCAGATGGAACTTCAGGCGGGGCAAAGTCCCCACACATGTCGGCTTCAATATCCAGGAATTCTTCAATGAGTAAAAGTTCCTGAATGTCTTCATCTCTCCGACCCCTATGATATGCGAACCAACGAAACTTCATGGTAGGTGGCATCTTGTCTACAATAGCCTTCAATGTTTCAGGCGAGCTGAGGTACTGAGGTTTCTTCAAAGCCTTGATTGTCTCGATGGCGTTCTTGACTCGACTTGCAAACACGCAGATCTCGCCAAGACTTTCGCTCACTTTCGACAAGTTCTTCAGTTTTTCCAACTCAGCTAAAGCCAGTGCACCAGGTCTTCCAAATCTTGATTCCAATCCCTTGATTACTTCATGTGGCTTCTCAGCGGTAAACAGTAAACTCTGAACTGCTTCTTTCGCTTTCCCCTGTATGGCTCTTCTGAGGCGAGCCAGGTTCTGTGCGGCGCTGAAGGAGGCAGCCGTATCTTCATACGTCCTTCTGAACGCCAACCATTCTTCACAGGCTCCATTGAAGTAAGGAAGTTCGATGTACTTCGGCGCGATGACGTCACGCGAATTCCTGGACAGCTTGCCTATTGCTTCTGCCAGCTTCTGAATGTCGCTCTTCTTATCTTGTGACTCGACCGGCCTCTGTGCCTTGCTTGACCCGGCGCTGGTTTGGATGAACCACTGTTCCACTTCATGAGTTCGCTCGTATATTTCTTCACCAGCTCCATCTTCATCTTCATCTTCCGACTCAACGGCGACAAGCTCTAGTTGTGCTTGCGCCACTCTTAGTCGTGCTTCCGCCATTTCTTGCTCCCGTAACGCCACAGTCAATCTTGCTTGCGCTTCTGCTCTCTTCCTATGCGAAGAGCGAGCAGACATTGTGTCCCTGTCCCGGGCCGGGTTCCCAGGATCAGGCTGCTGCAGAGTCCCTTCTCTCGACGACGTCCTGATTCCAACGCTTCGATTTGGATTCTGTAGCGTGGTATGACTGCCTTCTTGACGTGCGGGGTTTGAATCTTCAACTTCTTTCGCGGCGGCGTGTGTCAGGGGGGCGGGGCGCACCGCCTCTGCTGACCTTGATTCCCTCCTGGTGGCGTCCTTGGACTGGGGTACGGGAGCCTGACTTCCCTTCAGGCTTGTTGTCGGCGTTCTCTTCGTGAGCGTCGACCTACTTGCGATACTTGCAGTATCGCTCGGAGTGTTCATACTCCAATCCGACGACGAACTATTTCCTGCAGTCTTAGACTGCGTCGAACCCGATCTTGTATTTGGCATCTTCGTATTATAACCCAATCCGGCTCGAAGGACCAAAAAATGTTGCCAGCGAGTGGACTGTATTTGTGGTTGGTCCGTTGGACCAATGGGTTCGGACCGGGCACTGGCGGGATACAAAGAAGCAGGGGTTCAACGCAGTAAAAGATAATTGTGCAGTACTTACATAGTTCTTTATTGTCCCCAGTATTTCTAGGCTTCCTAGTCTTCCTAGTCTTCCAAGGTTCCTTTCCGGATGCTCACTGGATGTGGAATGCCTAACCGCCGGGAGGGCCCTCTATTTATAGTGACTGCCGACCAATCACGGGGGCGCGTATTTGGCGCCAGCCAATCATGGCGTGCCGCGTTCCCGCGCTGGCCGGCAAGAAACCCTTCCAGAGGCTTATCCCGGCAGTTAGGCGTCCCTTACAAATGTTCTAGACCTTTTTACCCTATTTAACCCTATCCTTATACCTTTATTTACATAAAATAATGTCTTAAAATAAAGATAATTGCAAAAACCCGCACCTTAATCATGACAACAACATGGTGCTGCCCCCTGTGACAGAATCGGTAACTAAAAAGTGAATTTTATGTAGGTACTTTTAAAACTAATCTACGTGCGTCGCCACCTACCGAGAGTTAGTTACAACAAATTCTAAATAATTGCGGGTACTTATGAAACAACTCCTATCAATAATTGTTTCTAAATAAAACCTATTTCTAGGTTTTTCAGGGTTAAATAGTAAATGGACAACACTTAGGTAACTAAATCTTAGTTCTTAACCATAGTCTAAGTCCCTAGCACACATCATATAGTCCTAAACATTTGCAAACAAACCTTAACATAACATAAACAATGTTTCAATATATACCTACGTACACCTATAACTGATTGCAAACGTAAACAAACTCATTAACTTTAAGAAACTTGAAACGTTAATCAAACAAAAACTATAACATACTTAATTTAGGTGTACGTAGTTGTCATCGTCGCTAACAAGAAGCATAGTTTATTTTCTTTGACTCTAATAAAAGCTATTTGCATACTGCTGATACAAAATAAAACACTTCCATTAAATCGATGTTAGTTGTTTATTATTTTTATTTCAGTTTGCATCGTCAGAAGCATACAACATCGATACATTAGTAGATATTGTCTATTAAATATATTAAAGATGTTGGCTGCGCCGGCGCCGGATGTCGATAAATCGTTTTAAAGTATTCGTAAGATGAATCGTTTCATGGTTACCACTGGCCCAGATGATAAAGAAGCGTCTTCCGACGTTAGTGAGCGCGTTCCTAGTTCATTTAGTTTATTTACGAGCTATCCCTACTTATTTAACCGGCTATTGTAACCGTTTTATTTTAATAAATGTGTTTTATATGATCTTACAATTTGTTACATATTTAAGGTTATTTGATTCAAAGCAGTTCGTTAAAAGTCTTAGCCCAAAGAAATTGCTGTTCGCGTTACATAAAATTATGAGATTTTCTCCTTTTCCGAAGTTTGAAAATTAATGACATTCAATATGCACACAAGACAAGCCGCGGGAGATATTAGTGCCTCCCCAAGTTTCAATTTACAGCTCTGCTTGGACGTCTCAACCTTCACGGAATAATACTGCCAGATAGTGCGTTTGTTATTCATGTTACATTTGAAATTCGACTCTACAGCGTATTTCTAAGACAGAAAATTATTATGTGAAGCTCCAGTTGTGTTTGGTTATTGCAAAAGGAGCTGAAGTTTGTAGTGTATAGAGCCCATTTTAGATAGAATGCTCGTTACTTGGTTGGTACCGTTTGACGGCAGTTTGTCGGAGTAATAAGGTCTCGCGGAGTGGACGTAAGGAGAGGATATCGTTTATTCTAATGAGGTTTCGTAGCTAGACGCGTGCTGCAGGGGCCCGCTCTCAGTGTATTACCTTCCTTCTAGCTCTGGGTGAATTCTTTGTAAATAAGGACATCTTATACAACTCCGATGTTGGTGAAGCTTGGACATAAGAGACACCAAACTATGCTTAGCGAGTTTGAGTCTTGATTTTCTCGTAGCGTCTCATTATTTATTTAGTGGTGCTTGGGTTAAGAACTCAGCTCAGAAAATAATCTGGAACCATATCGAATATCCATTGGCTTTGAATGTCTTTCTATATTCTAAAGTAGTCAAATCAGCTCTTACGAGTACTTCATTTTAGGGAAATAGATTTTCCAGCATTTTCGGAGCATTTCGCTTTGCTTATAAAGTGGATTTTGTTACACATTATGTTTTGGATTGCTTTTAGTTTCATTGCTTATCGAATGTAGACTTTTTAAATCGCGCCGAAACGAGACAATCTGACCAAGACCACCTGTCGCCAATATTTTATAATTAAAAATAACTTATTTCTTAAAGCTTGATTTTTATCTGGTTTTCACGACGTGTTTTATTTCATCCAAGAGTCATCTTACGGCGAATTCAAGTGCATTTTAAACCTTTTTAATAATGTGTAAAATAAGTTATCTGCAGTACTTAATATTCACAAATGTCATACACAGTTATAAATCTTTAATCCTTCTGCAAATATGAAAAGCTTTGCCAGCGGTTCGTAGTGACCAGTGTTATATTGTGAATAAACTGATTTTATTAATTGTTTCAGGAAACAACTTTTGGTGTGTAATGTGCGAGTGACGATATCGCCATGATTCGAGACCCTCCGGCCATGCACAAGCCCGATAACGCCAACAGTAAGTATTCACTTTCTACTTTAAGTTAAGAACTCTCTAAATTAGTATATTTGAATAATACGCAAGTAATATAAAGTCTAAAAGACATTTTACCATCAAAAAGTATGAGGTCCGTACGAAGACGAAGGAATGTTAGCAATATGCTTTCTTTATTCCTTTTAAAGGTAAAGACGGCTTAAAAAGGTCGAGGTACTTCAACTGTGTTCGATAATTAAAATTATGTTTAATGCATTGCGATAAGATGTCGTGTTTATGTGACAGATCCATTTATTTATACATGGAGTATTCACAATTACTCTCAAAAAGCGACTTTTTTTATTTACGACGCATTTATTTATTTACCTTAAATGAGGTATTTGATAGTCACCGAACTTCTTGAACGTGTGAAATATTAAAATTGTTATCTCTTGTAAAACAACTTTAGTTAAAGAGTAGGGCGCAAAAAGTAAATCAAGGAACAAGAAAAAATATAAGCAGCCAAGACGTTTCTGTTTTGCTGACGTCAATTTTTTCATAATATTAGGACAAACAGGTCGCGAATAAAACGCGGGAAGGGTTGTGCCATAAACCGCCCAGTGCCGTCCGTCGCGATATTAAAAAGGGGACGAACGATATTGCAATATCACATTTATGCGAAATGTCCGACACCCAGATCGTATTGATAAAAATAAGCGATTTTTTATTGTGCCCCACAAACTTGGACGGGGTAGGTATGTTTCTCCAGTATTGCTGATTGTAGTCTATTTTTTGAACGGCTGCTGTAAAATGAAAAATAAATTTGTATCCTCAGATTTGATGCTTTTTCTTAATAAAATAAAATACCTATTCGTGTATTAATAAATACAAGATATTCGATGAAGTCAATTTGAATAATCTAGTTAGAAGTTTTGGAAATGTTGTTGAGATGAAGGACCACTATGTGACGTAAGATGAGTGGTGGTCGGTTGGTGTGGAGATTTCTGCAGACAAAGTTTTTGTTTTATTAAGTACTTAGGTGTTATCCAATATTTTATTTTATGCATAGTTTTCAAATATCGTTTTATCTGAGACATTGACTGGATGCATTGTAAATTTGGCAGCATTTATCACATAACAGCAAATTTTTAAGTATTGATGAAGATTGTACTCAAGATCTTACGGTACTTAGTTCCAATAGTTATCTTTTTAAAAAGAACTAGTTGGAAATAAATATAAGAAAGCTATTGGCGAAGTGTAATGTGCTCCTAGTAGAACATTAAATACTAAGTATATAGTGTAAACACGTCACGGTTTGTCGATTTACTAGCGCCAGTGCAGAGATTGCCGCATTGGCCAATTTCGTGCACGTGGTTATTACCTCATATTTCACGATAACGTAGTTATCCATGAGGAAGATTTCAATTTCTTCAGAAATAACAAAACAAATTCACATGAGCATCAAATGCAGTACGGGCAACGGCGGAAAATTGCGGAGACAGTGCGGGAGGTCGGCGGAGCGGCGGCACGGCAGCGTGGCGGGAGCGGCTCGCGCGGCGCCCGCGGCTGCTCTGGGCGGCCCTGATAAAATTTATGGCCACTTCCCCTTTAAAACAATATTGAGGGCTCAGTTGGGATTTATGTCTCGCCGCTGCTGCAGCGACTCAATTTATTCTTCAATTTTTCATACAATAACTCACACACGTATTACGAGTGATGGATGAAAAGGACTAACTTTCGGGCTTTAATAAGAGCCTCCAGATGCGAATCTCCAAATTGGCTGAAGTTTATTGCCCACTTATGTCAGGCTTAAGTTTCGCCCGGAGCCTTTCTCTGAGAAAATAATTTATGACGTAGATTGTCTCGACTTTGTATACGTTTGATTGTCGTTTTAGGATACGATGTGTCATTTAGTGACGGGCATGACTACCGTGTAAAATTCGGTTGACGTTGCATATTTTGCGCGTGAACCTTAAATTTTTGTATGAGGGGCCTCATATATTTGTGAGTTCTTACTTTTCATAAGATATAAGTTAGACATCTGATGTTTAGAAGTATTTTTAACCGTATACAATTAATTAATTCAACTCAATCCAAAAATGGATATCAAAGTTAATTTCAAAATTTGGACTAAACATGACACCTAATATTTGATATAATTTAGATTAAATGCAAGACAAACCAAAGCAAATTAAATTATCATTATAATTTATCGATACTTCCGTTTTATCTACATGATCCCAACACTAACAAGCGGCAGCAAAAGAATTATGATGGCCGTATGATATTATGTATAGAATTAAATGCTGTGCTTTACTGATCCTCGGGGCATTTGATGGAAGCTTGTGCAAATAGTGAGAGTCTGGTGTCTAAAGAATATTAAACTCAAGTAGATTAGCGCAAATGTGCCGCATGTTAACACTTGGTGTTAAGATGAAGATGAAGAAGGCTTGCCAAGGTTTTACACCAATTTCACAGGTGTCAATCAGACCTTGCAATTAAACAAAACTGCACCTTAATTAATGCCTCTTTGAGACTTCTCCATGCAGTCTATATTTAGCCACTGGTTATCACTCTAAGCAAAAACGAATATTATAATAAGAATATGCAACACGGTTAAAACTAAACAACAAAACAAAGGTAAAAAATAAATTTTCCTCAAGCATACATACATAGTAGTACGCAGTATAGTTTTTGCTTTGAAAAACATGAACGCATACTTTGTAATCGAATGCATTAATCAATAATGGAATTATGTATAATTATAACCATTTACATCGATAATTAAATCTGTTTGTTTAGACAACAATTTCCCGTTTGATGCTGATTAATCTTCGCAAATTGCTATGCCGGTCTCTTTTTATTTCAGTAATGAAAAGCAATTAAGATACGGTTTTCTGCCATCAAATAATTGAAATTTTAATTGCTAAAAACTCTTTCCTTAGAAATCGTTTACCACTGCCATTAGGCTTAATTCAAAAATTAATTTAAACTTTCACAAGGTTGAGCTGGGAAGCGAGCACCGACGTAAAAGCAATATCAATTTCATAATTTTAATTAAAAAAAAACTAACTTCTGTGATGACAAAGTCTCGTACTTTTTTAATAACGGAAATGTTAACGATGGCGGCAATAGGGGAGGGGGGGCCATGTTGCAGGGCGCGTTCCGTTGCCATAGGTCAGTTGGAATTTTAATAAGGCGTCTGCACCTTCACCTTTGCACCTCGTTACTCACGCCTCACGGGCAACTACGAGATTTACCTTTTAACGTTATTCTGCGCTAATTACCATAACGAGTTCGATTACTTTACCATAATAAATAGAACCATGACATTTAATTGCATTGCTGTCTTACAAATTAGATTAATTAATGTTTTTATCTCATGCATGGTTGTATTTATTTAATTAGATAAGTTTTGCATATGAAATTAACACACTTACATGCATATATTTTGTTTGGGAGGCTTGCAGATACCAATTTAAATACTTTTTACTCTAGGAGCTACTTCTATTGTGTAACTAAAACAAGTTCACAAGTTTAAGCTAAAACTTTTTAATATCTACGTTGAATGACTTTATGATGGTACAAAAATACAGCTGCGAGTACCTATCTTGTTAGCTCAATATTTTGATAGCTCAATTTAGGCTCTAAGACTAGATTGGTTTAATCGTCATGACCAGTCATGCTGGGCAAGACAGGATCTCATGATGGTAGAAAAAGCAAGTATTAGGTAACCGAATAGTGGCTAATATTTGGCCGACGAAATACAGGTACACATAGGAAAGATAGGCAGGAGGCAAATAAAGATAGCAAGGACAAAGTACAGGGAAGAATGACATAAACAAAGGCAAGGGTTCTAGCAATGTCTATTAAGTCAACATGTAATAAAACTACTCTCGTTGCCTTTCTTTCCCAAATATCATTATGTACATTCACAGTGAAATAGATAGCGTCGTATTTAGCAACAACGTTATTCGGGGCGAACATCCGGCTCGTTATATTTTTTTTTTACATTTTAATCGCTATTAATGCAAAACCCGCATTTGGTTAAATCTAATTACGTCCCGCATAATGGATATCGCAACAACGCAATCAACTCCATTGTTTAATGAGTGACCGGCAACTAAAACTAAATAAATTGTATGACCATTTAGAATAGCTGCAACCACAATCATTATACAAATCCATTAGTATCGTGCTTTAAATTATACCATATGATTATGTATTTGTTTTCATAATTAAATTGAATAAGCGGTTTCTGTTATAGCTATTGCGTTTGCGTTAGATGGAAATTTCATTAAATATGTATGTTTAATTTATTTGCTGACGTTATTATGGTTATTTGGTTACTAGTCCACTTAACGGGTCTGTTTCATTAGCATCAATGATTTTATCATAGCTGATTTATTAGGTAATTATCTAAGCCAATAGAAAAAGAAGACCAATAGAGATCTGAAGCTGTATTAAGTAAAGTTGTTTGGTAATAATCAACAAAAGAAATTAAATTTCGTATTAAGCTATAACAGCAATTAAAACGTATCTCTAAGGGAAGAGGGTTTATCCGTCAAATCATGCAGGACCAATAACAGGGTTACTGATGTAATCTCTATGTAAATATGTGTTCCGATAATTTCCAACAAAACCTTGTAGAAATCATGTTCTGAGAATGATGCATAGTCAATGTAATGTTACGTTTGCATATGGGGATGGAGCTAATTGCGAGCGTAATGAACGATTGTAAATTATACGGAATGAACGCGGCGTGGTCGTGATTCTTACTAATTAGAATTACAACCTGGCTCTCATTAAATTAGAAATTATTTGTTTTGAAGTAAGAGAAACGCAGGCAAGCAAAACATCGTAAAACCCGAACGCGCAACATTGTACGAAATTTAAAAGGTAAGAAACACAGGTTGTTCCCGAAACCTGTAAAAATAAATGTATTGTAATGTAGTTGGCACGTTTGTTAGTCACACCTATAATAACAAACTCATGTGGAGTACAAATAGGTAATAAACACAAGCTCACATTGTTACCGGGTTCCAAAACAAACGGAAATGAGTTTCGTCGCTAAGAAAGCATTTTTGAACGTAAGTCCATTACGGATTTCAATTAGATCCTCATGTTTAGAAGTAATTTCGTTGTGAAATAGGAAAATTAATATTGTGCTAGAGGGGAATATGTGGCGAAGGGAGTCGCGTTAGCTCCAAAACAAACACTCCCTTATAGATGGCTAAATAAGTCATCTTTTGCTATATGAAGTCTGACTGCCCCCTCCATCTCGAGGGTTGACTCATATATTATGCTAAGATCACATCTAAAGTCAGTAAACACCTCTAAGAGTCTATCAGTAACTTGTATCCAATGAACTCTATCAGTATATTGCACAGTATTCCCAAGTTTGTATCAACTTGTATGCCATTATTGTCACACTAGCGATGAAATAAATTACATTTCATCTATTTTCGTGGTTCTTTTCATTTCGGCGCCTTAATACTTCGATGGCAGCCAACCGGCTGTGTCGGCGAAATTATACTGCCGGCAGTACGGTAGCCAAGTCCCTATCAAACTCTCCAGCCGAAGGTAATAAAACGAAAATAATACGAAACGCCTTCACACCATCCGATATTTATCGGATAGCTCTGGTTATTGATACCACTTTATTGTTTCTTGATTGAGGCAAATGAAACTATCGTTAAAGCTGTACAAGTCGGCTCTGGTATCGCATTTATTGAATGGGAATTATATAAATTGTAGACACGACTTCTCAATGACTGTCATTAAAACATTTACATTCTCAACTAGATGAACAAGATTATAAATGCATAACTCCAGATAAACAAAAACCGCAACGAGGAGCTCTACTTAGTAAATGGATAAAATCGATCTGGCTATTAGAACGATGTGCACTGCACCGTAATTACGGCATTAACAACATGCATAACCTGAAATGGTCAAAACACGCCAGCAACTGCACGCCTCGCTGTCGACGACTCCACACAGCATTCCAAGGAAAAATACTAAGATTTTTGAATCACTCTAGGTAAAACAGGGTTAAACACAGACGACTTTTTACCGCGAAGAAACTTACCACGCTTGTACATATGCACATTCTGAGAATATTGAGGGAAACCACATTGAATTGATTAGCTTTTAACGTTTCGCGTGAGCGCGTCTGAGTAGAGTTAGCGGAAATTATATTAGTTTTACCATCGGGTAATTTTGTCGTCAAGTTGGCATGTTAAACGATACTAATGTTGACAATACAATGTATGATATCTTAAATCACTTCCTATTGAAGTTAGACGAGTTAATTCCGATTCCCGAGTCTGCGGGAGGCTCATTTGTTCAATGACGGCACCCCTTGCGGTGTTGTGGCGGCGTCATACCGTACTGCTAATTGCAAACAGCGACGCCCCGGTCCAGGCAGTAAGCCATCTTTATTATTTTATTATTAAAGAGCCGTCATTAATAAACACCAATTAAGTTTATTGTCGCGACGTTGGCTCCAATAAACGAGACGTATCGGCGGCGGCGGGCGGCGATGCGCAAGTGATCGATTGCGATGAGTTATGTCCACCTAGTTACCCCTTCAATTGGATCCTTGATTGGTTTGACGTACGCACTATTATTATGTGGACCGTATGCCGATAAATTGGAACTGATTGTTTGCTAAATGGCCAAAGCTTTATTTATTTATACCAACGTACTCGTTGTCGTTTTAAATGCGATACAATCGTTCAGAATATGCTCACGTAACAATTTACTTGTTAAAAAAGGAAATAAGAATAGTAGCTTAGCCTTTTATGGTGCGAATGCTTCATAAAGTTTTATTGGGTGCTGTTAATGCACATAATGAGTCCGCATGTTTCAATGTTGCAGTTTTTTTATGGTGTGAGAAAAATGCGTATGCGCATCTTAATGACGTCAGCGAGCAACGACTGCATGTCACGCGGCTCGCCTTTGCTAGAATTAATTGACGCAATTACACAGTAGAAAACAATCGAGCCTAGCTTAATGCCATAACGATGAGTATTACGGACAATTATTACTGGCGTGTACGAACCGTAGCGAATTATTAAATCAAACCATTACTTTTTCCTTTTCTGTCTTTAAGGCGTGCCTGCATAAGTGCCGTACATAATTAACTTTCCATAATGTTCGTTGGTTAATGGAGATTTATGCTTTGTTAACAGGTCAACAGGATGACAACAAGTACGGGCTTAGTGTCAACAGTACTGTGACGGGGAGCACGGGGGGCGCGCGGCTGTGCGCCCAGTGCGGGAAGGTCATCACCGAGAGATTCCTCCTGAAGGCGATGGAACGGTTTTGGCACGAGGACTGCCTGAAGTGCGGATGCTGCGACTGTCGTCTAGGAGAAGTCGGCTCCAAACTATACTACAAAGCAGACCTCATGCTCTGCAAAAGAGACTACCTTAGGTAATCGAACCTACTTATTAGCTTTTTTTCGCTTAAAAGCCTTGTAAAGTGCTTTCGGTATTTATAACTCGTTAGTATCTCTTTTTTATAGCCTTGTTGTTTTTAACAGGTTATTCGGTGCCACAGGCAACTGTGTGGCCTGCAACAAAGTCATTCCCGCCTTCGAAATGGTGATGCGAGCAAAGAGTTTCGTTTACCATTTAGAATGCTTCGCCTGTCAGCAGTGCAATCACAGGTAAGGGACCATTGAGCCCGGATTCACTCAGCATCGTATTTTATCGTTAACTGTTCATAAACCTGTGAAAAAGCTTATGTTGATAAAAACAATTATTTTAGCAGAAAGTATAATAGTCTTTTATAAACACACTAGCTGACTCAGCAAACGTTGATTAGCTGATTTTTTTTGTTGCAAAATTATAAAAAAAATAAAAACAAACAAATTCGTCCAAAAAATAAAATATTTTTTTTAGTGTAACCAACCTTTAACACTTAGGGGTATTAAAAATAGATGTTAGTCGATTGTCGCATATAAAATTTGGTAAAAATCGGTTAAGTCATTTCATAGGAGTACGGTAACTAACATCGTGACACGGGAATTTTATATATTAGAAGATTATCAATTGGACAAACGTAACTCACACTTTCACTAAGATCGATACTCAGATCATGTAAGGGTATATTTTTACTGCTCTTATTATAGCCAACTGGGTCATGGACCCGCTGTTTCAACTGTCGATATTAAAAGCTAATTTTGTTTCAGGTTCTGCGTCGGCGACAGATTCTACTTGTGCGACAACAAGATCCTGTGCGAATATGACTACGAGGAGAGGCTGGTGTTCGCCAGTATGGCGGCCAACCCCAGCGGGCTGGCGCACATCCGCCGCCAAGTGAGCGGACTACAGGTGAATATTTATGGCACGACTATTTCAGCTCCGCGGTCTAGACTGCTTTCATTATGCTCCGATATATCCCGCTACATCTTATTGATTGACCCTATTCATTGAAGTCAACAGCCTAATAATATAGTCCTTTACAAGCGCAGTCGTTACCGTTTTCGTTCTTTGAATGGAATCGTCTAGCGAATGTCGCGCGGTGTGTAATTATCTAAAACGCGTATTGTCGGTTCCCACGCTGGTGCCATACGTGGTTCGTTCTGGGCGAGCTACGTTGCATAAGCTGACGTGGTACAATTCTAGTAGAGCGACCACAAGGCTGTGTCGCGTGGCGCTCTCGTCTGCCTAATTTATTATTCACGGAATAGCTGGAAACTGAGACCATTATACACCATCCTATTACGGCCTCTGCTATTGATCCGTCTACATTAGATTCGGTTATTTAAAAAATGAAAACTTTGATGGCGAAATGATGATGATGGCATTCTTTGGATTAGTATCTCTTTTTTTGGAACCTTAAGTGCGTTTGTGATTATATTTAACTGAAGAGAAAACGAATATATTTTTTCAAACGTCTCCATTCAGAATAAAGGGCACGTGAAAAAGTCGACTCGGCGGAGTAAATAACTCCCACAAGGACACTGTTAGTGGGAGATTCTATCTCCACTTTATTATGTTTCTTTTGTGATCATTAATCTTTCTCGTACGAACGCTTGTCGGAATGCGAATGTGGGGGAATCTATTTCATTTTATGAGTCGCGCGAGTGGAGGAACCCATTCAGCTGCGCGACATTTCTAATCGACTTTTTGATTGCGTGCACGGTCTTCTGTTCGGAGCGTAAGTGAATTATAAAATATAATTTGATGAACATAAGTACCCTTGACGTCAGTCTACTCATTAGAATCGTTTTTATTATGACTACAAATTCCTACTCGGGTGGATTTCTAATTTTTAAGAACTTTCATAAATTCGTGTCTTTAACACACAATAATATAACTAAATTCAGTATTGGACACTGTCGCGCGTGGCGTGATATAGTTGCTTAGAGTAGGACTTACCTTAACAATACAATAACCTACTTAATTGTATTCAATTTGAATAGAACGGGTTAACAATGCGAGTAAATGATTAATACATGTCCAAATCGGTAAGTATGTTAAACCCGAGTCCCCTGATTTAATCATTGTTTCCCAAACAAGAGAAATGTAAATTAGAGTGCTAGTGATTATTCTTTGATTCATGTAAACAAAAATACTAATTCATAAGAGTCTTAATTAGATTCTTAATTTTGAATAATTTTTACTGGAAAATCAATGACGGTGGCTTTGAATTGATTAATAATCAAAAGCAAAAGAATGTTGGTCTTAGCCATTACTTGTAAGCAGCCATCATCATCGTAGGTATTCAACGCATCTGGTATAATTAATGAATGATTTGTCTCATAGTCACCGACTAGTGGTGGTTACGTGGCGGGGGTGGCGGGGTGCGGCGGGGGCGCTGCCGCTGGTGGAGCGCTGGTCGACAAGGACGCGGCCGGCTGCGTGGGCGCAGATGACGCGTCCAGCGGTTACGGCAGCCCGCCCGACCCAGATGTGTGCGATGCCGCGCGATGACCGACGGTGCAGCGCCGACATCTCGCCCCGGTAAGGCTACACTACTCTATCCTTTGCAACATAAAATTGATGAATTTATCTCATTTTTTGTAAGGCGCAACACCTAAGTATATGAGTATCCCAAAATTCGAACCGTAGACAATGGTTGTTGTTTCTTTCTACTCGAAAAGCATCCTCTTGTCTCCGCTGAAGATTCCAGTATCATTTATTGAAACCAAAGTAAAGCTTTACATCGCATTAAATTTATATCTCATTGCCTTATTGTTTGTTGATATCTATAATATTTCGAACAAGACAAATAATCCTAATAGTCCGTATAAAACTCGCCGCATAATTAACAATTGATTATTCAGAACTCTAAATGGCTGTTGGGCTTTTGAAATAAACGGTGTTTCCCCCATTGGTGAAACCTTATAAGGGAGATAAGTGGCTTTGCTTTTGAATCTTTAGTCGCTTTATTAGATGTAACTGAGAATATAGCGAGTCGTCGTCAAAACCAATTATTACAATGGAAACAGACTTTGCCGTTAGGTTAAATTAGAGTGGGCTTTACTTAAGGCTTGATTTCCTTGATATTTACCAAGAAATCATATTCTATTTATTCATTAGCTTACACAGTTAGAAGCTTTATATTTTCTGCTTTATCGGTTGCTATAATGAAGAACTTGTTACGCAGGTGAAGCCCCATTGAGTATTGGCGAGGCGCGCAGACTGGCTGCTAGCCCCTGGCGTCGGGCGAGCACCTTCGGCATTTGAAGAACGTCTTTCAAGCGACACAGTTATAGACACTAGCGTGATGTTCCGTTCCTTCACCACACAAAACTAGCCATCACCCTACAAAATACCTTACATAGAATAGAGTAGTTCGAAGTGCTTTATTTTTATATTTCGTTCATACATTTTTGCGAACCTGAAGTTTGACTGTAAAGAAATCTTGAAAATGTATTCGATATAAGGTAATAATAACGTGCTGTGTGATGTGGCCAGGTATTTAGTGTTGTGAGTCGACTAAGTGCAGATCTAGACTAAGTCGCGTGTCGCTGGGTATACGTTATTGACGCTGCGCGAGAGTACATTAGGCTGGCAGCGCGCGGGCGGTGACGGTGGCGGCGGCGACCGGCACGGACGAGCCGTGGATATGTGGCCACTTTACAAAGTGTCCGGGATGAGTCGCGATAACGTTGTTAGAACACGATATTTCCATTATGTATACGATTTGAGCACTTGTTTACATGTTAAGATAGCAGCGTCGCGTGGGTAGGGCGCGCGCTCTCGCTTCTACTTTATTGTACATTCTGTACCACATCTTGCGCTTAGCCAATTTAGACACGCCCCGTACCAATAAATAAGACAATGGATAAAATGTTCATTACGTACCCACAACCTTAGGTCTTTATTTGAATACATTATTTTGAATTTTACTTAGGGAATAGAGTATTATCGGTAATATATTCCGCTCGATATACCGGATAGGTCCACCCTTGGTAGGAACGAGCGGATTGTTTATCGATTGTACTTTTTTATCGTGATACAACGATTCAGGTCCAGACACTAAAATATTAATTGATAAAATCGATCTCATTGTTATGGATTGTATGTATGTACATGTACTAAACATAAATATTGTTATCATACAAGGTATGAAGTTTTATTGAAGGTAATTTCTTACTTATTTTTTACTTTTGATTGGTTACGTATGTTAATGTTGTTTTTACCAAAGATAAGTTTCTGTAGTAGGGTTTTCTAAATAAGAGAGTCTTATTTAGCACAAATGAGCTAAGATTGTAGATTAATAGTGATATATTTGGTACTCTGAAGTGGTGCAATGGTTAGTTAGGTACCTCTGTATAAATATAAATATTAACGTTTAACTGTTTAAATAACATTTCGTGAACACCCACGGTACTTATAAACGTTGTTTGTGCTTACGTAGGTGATTATTTACGATGAGAATCACTTATTTTTGTAGCACAGCCTGGTCGCGGACTCGACGCCTGGCAGTTATTAACAAATGACGTTTATCAATAAAGTGGTTTGTGTTTTTCTTTCCGCCACAGAGCTTCAGTGAATGTTGTTCGCGCATTAAATTGTAACGATAATAAAATACAGATGATTATGCTAAATCTTTATTTTGTTTAATGATAAAAGAAGTTGGAACCTCTATGTAGATAAATGCTAAAATTTTTCTAAGATATAGAATACTTAATGTAAAATAAAGATTTCTACGGTAAATTATGTATTTATGTAAAAAATTGAACTGTCGTTACTTAGTACCTACTATTGGCTAATGTAAAATGTTCCATAAATTTTTAATACTTACCATAAACCGATTTAATAATGTTTTCGACTTCATAAACATCGACAGAATAATTATTTCATTTTGCCGTTAACGTGTAAATAAATATATTTATTTAATGATTATGTATTTGTTTTATTCAATGACCTCATCTGTTATTTGCATTGGTATCTTTATGTTGTAAAAACACGGGTTTTTTGAAGTCGATTTCTCTCTTACAGACTGCCAATATAAATAACTTATTTTCTGTCAGTCTACCCAAACACTTTTGAGTCCACCCGGAAATCAAGATAAAAGCCTCAAACTAAAACTTAAGTTTAATAGTCATGAGTTATAAAAAAAAACATCAAAAGCAAACAAACAAAATTGTTATGTAAGTATGAAGAGCGGTTCAAGTGCAGTTGCACCGTCAAAAACATCTCAACTGAAGGAGTTTCCAAATCCATTAAGTCAATACACATACAACATACACACCCACACACGTACATTAAAAAGTCAGTGTACATTATTATATTACAAAAGCTTTTAACTTGATTGCCGATCAAATATAGCTCGGAAAAGCACTTAAAACAATTCTCATGCTCACTGCGGAGGTGTTTAGGCACTCCACAGGTATTCGAAGGATGCTACACTGTGCTAATTGGCCAGAAGCATTTACAACGAAACAACCATCTTTTTAAATTCGTTTAAAAATACATTATGCTGTCAAACAAAAAGTGAGTGTAAACGCTTTCCGTAGAAACGTATGGACACGCCATGTTAATTCTCTTTGTCGGAATTTCAACTAAACCGATCATTACGTAGTCATGTTATGTATATTAACACTTTTTCTGAACTACAATGTTTTCGCACATTAAATGAATTATGGCACTTACCATCCTCGATGTTCAGACTTGAGAAACGAGAGCTCTACATAAAAGAGTCTGTTACAAAGTAGTTCAACTTTTCATCTGTTTATAAGTATTTATTCCACCGGCACAATCAATCAATTTTCGTGTTATGTGTGGTTCCAGCAATTACGGTATAATTTAACCATCAAAATTCAAAGATTAACAGCGAGTTGGACATTAAATTTAAATTTTATAACCGTCACTCAATTCAAATAAATCTGTATGATTAATGTGTGATGTCTAAAGCTTGTGATGTTTCCTGTCAAAATCTGGTTTAACCAATTAAATCAACTATGGACGTCAATTTTAGGACACCTAAAAATAGCGCCTTCAACTGATTACTTTAATAGCTTCAATTACGCTAAGTAATTGAAGCACAAAGTTCACTACATTACGAAGAGTGCTTGATGTTATTTCTTTAACTACTTTAATTTTAAAAGACCATTAAACTGTGATTACTTCTGTCATGAATAAGTTTCAAATGAACTTTTTTTACAACAATGAATGGAGTAAAACCTCCATGTTATAGTTTGTAAGGGACTGTCCATAAAATTCTCAACGATGAGACGCATTAACGAGCGTCGTTTAGTTGTTTGCTGTTTAAATAAGAGCTGTAATGTAATTTTAATGAGCTCACAAAAATGTGTGCCTTTTCTGAGTATTCACGTACTGACAGCAGCGCGGGCGCAATTATGATGCGTTTGTGCTTACTTCTTGACACTAAACACTTTAAGTAACGTTTTTATTGATCATTGTTCTTATTTTTATGTCTTATTAATGTTAACAATAATAAGGTTACGAAAATATTACAAGAATGAACAATTCATTAAATCAAAGGTGGAATGACAAAAGGATTATTTTACGACTAACGCTAATACTAAAATCCAGGCAGGTACCTAATTATTTTGCCCCTTACCTACTTTATGCGAAAACTCATTTCAATTACGATAAACGTCACAGAACTATGAATCGACCGGATTAAAGCGCTTAATTACAGTTTATAGGCAATAACAAAAGATTTGGTTGCACCAAGAATAGAATTTGCCTAAATTATTGAGAGCCGCGAGGCGAACGCTCGCCCGTGAAAACTCACTTAAACTTTTTTAATTAAATTTTGGATTTTTCTCCTCGACGCCGTAAGGAATCTTATCCTTAAGCTTAAGTCAAAACGTTGTATTAATTAGTCCGCGCACAGGAGACTAATGACCATCTTAATCGACTTTTACAACCTAGTGCCCAGCCGCTGTACCAAACGGTACCAAAAATACTTGAAGAGAATCTAATTACCTATCTACATTATTGACACGAACATTATGAAGATTTAAAGTCAACACAAGGAAGAAAAGCGTTTTAACTCAACAGGCTATTAAAACTAGGTCCCTTCTGAGTAAATACATTACAAAAGCAATGAATTCAAGCAAGATTTGGTTCGAGGAAATAGCTATAAGTGCGAGCAAATCCCCGCTAATGTGTTTGATCATAACTAAGTGAAGTCAGCCGTCTTTGTTTGCGTTTAATTAACGAAAACGCCGCGCCACGGCTGGTCATTAAGCCGACCGATGGATTATTATAAAGTTCATGCAGCGAACGTTGCCTGCTCTGATATAATTAACAAAACATTAGCGAAGGCATTAAGCTCTGTACAGTAAGTACTTATACGTTACGATTACGACACTATAAATATATTATACCCGCGCATTAAAGGACAGTTGCCGCATTTGTTCGTGTTACCGTAACAAGTTTGTATATCAAGCGACATTGTTAGATTTCCTATCGAAATGTCAAACCAATTAAAGAGGTTTAGCTTGCAAGTGTTTTGTAGTCACTAATTAAGTATACCAGCTCAAAATTACTCTTAGTAGTTAGTAACGCAACCTTTGATTGGAACAGAACGATAACAATGAAATTGTAATTTACTATGGCTCTAAATGTCACTAGCAATACAGTAAAACGTGCTTTGGAAGTAGCACTTAGCACTCTAAGATCTCTAAAACATATAAAATACACGAGTCGACACTTGATAAATTGATTCTATTTATGGATGCATTGCTTTTACACGGTATGATGTGTACGATCGATCAATAATAAATGTTACGTGCAAGAGAATGTTCCAACTATGTATTAATTGGTACAGTTGAGAAGTAAATTGAGAATAATGTTTATTTTACTTTTTATGATCACTCAATAACGCCCCATTAATTAAGAACCTTGGCCTCAAACACACTATAGGTGTTAAATCAATTATAAACATTGAATGTTGGAGTAAAAACTAAAGATTTTCAGCCTTCGTTTGCGACTCGTGAATGGGCCATTAACCCCTTGATTTATTTAAAAAGCATCGTGGTGTGAGTATATTGTGAGGCGCAAGAAGTTTCCGTCGAATCATTTAAATAAACGAACTCGCATCATTATGTCAGATCTAAGGATCGAACAAATTGCCAATTAGTGGCGCGCTGGTGCGGGTAGCGAGGCACTGACGGGACGAGGAAGAGGCGACGACGTGGCGGGGCCACTACGACCTAAGGGATGTATTACGTGGTGTAATGGTATCTCAGTCCAGATATAAAAACAATTAAGACTATACATTTTTACACCTTAACTTTTCTTTATAAAAAAAATAGATTTATAATGCGTAAAAAGTAATTTTTAAGAAAGAATCAGTGAATAAATATAGGCGTTGTACCCGCCACGGTCCCCTCGCGTCTCCGTGTCACTCCATTCACGTCGCACTACGATAGCTCTTAAATATAACGACCATTAATGCTTTAATTTCCTTGAAAGCAGTTTTAAAAGACTTTTCCGTTAAAACTTTCACATGAAAGACGATGACAAAAGAACAATGATGTAGAGAAACTGGAACTATCAAAGGAATAGTGTACAAAGAGAAATAGTAACTATAATATACATACTTACACAAAAATTGTATTCCGGTGTTTGAATACTTGTACATTTATTATAGAAGTTATTGGTACGCTCCAAATTATGGATATTAAAAATATACGTTTTTTTAATGCTGAGTTTCAACAGATTCAGCCTCATTGTGTATCCTGTGATAAAATAAATAGAAATAAAAATTTTCACTGACGTAATTATTTTTAAATTAAAATTACGATATACCAAAGAATTCATATTAAAATTTAATTTAAAGTAAATAAGTACCTAAACTACTGTAATAAAAAATAACATCACGTTACGTTATTCTTGTACACGAATAAAAGGAGAACATATTTAATTTGCACAATGAGCTAAACAATATCGGACTCTATGAAAACCACTCTACTTGAATCTTTGTGAGGCTCGGGGTGGCGGGCGAAGGGGGTGGGGGGTCCAAGAGCGCTCAGTATTCAGAGTATCGCAAATGTAACTTTCGGTTCTTTTCATGGCTAAAGTATGTTGGCGGCAATCCATAATGGGATCGCCATTATTCTTGCCATTAATTCGCATGGCCCGGCTTCCGTGCATTAGCGGCCAGCGACGAGGCTGCCAATCTACGAAAAGGGTCATTTCTGCTCAACGTCAACGTATTCTGTTGTGTAACTCACTTCGTAAGAACTTCACTTTGTTTAACTTTCTACGTACTCTTGGCTTTTAAGTTAACGTGACACTCAGATACTGGCAATGGGAGTCCTTTATTATTTTTATCGTAAAATTTACGTCAATTTAATTCTAATAAACATTCTAATCAGTTAGTAGCTACTTATTATAAGTTAATTTGAGTTTAGCAACAGTTAGAGGTATTTAAAATTAATTATTCGCATAAACTAATCTAACAGTTTCATACTTTTTAATTAAAATCCAATATGAGAACGTTAAAAGTTAAATAGCTAATAAACCGGGTACACAACATTTCTGACTTTGTAAAATTAATTAACAGTGAACGCATGCAGGAAATAAATCCTTCATTTTCCTGCGCAGATTGCATAAAAATAATCAAATAAGTGGCATGGACATTACTCAAAGCGTTGCAGTGCACCGCGTTAGACAGAGCAGGTATACGGACATCCCTTTCTACCGCGCCTCCACGCCCCCCTTCCTGAAAGAAAAACTCTCGAAAAACTAATTACAAGTTGTAATTGAAATTTTGCGTGTTATATAATCGGATACTTGAGCCGTGAGTAATGTATAAATGCGCTGGGGAGATGAATGGACGACGCCGTGGGTGGGCCGGACAAGATAGGCGGGCCTCCTCAATTTTTGGATTAAGCAACTTTTATACAATAATTCGCAACAAGACGTTACAATTTACAACTTTTTCAATATACAGCATTACGCCTTGTTTATATTTAAAAGGCTGTCATTTGTGACTTAACATTTTATTGACATTTAAGTAATTGTTTTTGAGTCATCGAAGTATATTAATTGCTTTCTAAAATAATTGCAAAACTATTTTAATTTTAGTTCAATAATAGCGACTATCATTGCACACAGACAACTACAAATGATAGAAACCAGGCAGGCTCTCTCATAACAAACATTTTTAATTAAAAACCCCTTCAAAACCGCGCCAACAAAAAAACGCTATCACAATAGCAACAATCTAGAAAGCGATCTAACTGTATAAACACGCGAATAATGCGCAATCAAAAGGGCAGCGGGCAACCACTGGAGGGCTATGCAACTAGGGAGGCCCACACCCCGCGGCCCGCGCCTTCAACTCCCTTTGTCTCTTTTTGCGAATTACAGTTTTGATTGCTTTGCTACATAACTACTACTTTTCATTTTCGTTATTACAACCAGTGTTGCCAGGTGCTAAACGCCGCCAAAACAAAAAGCAAATCTAAAAATAATATTAAATTTCAACACTCCATGAAATCGTGTGGAGCTTTTGGTCAAACTAATATACGACACGTAACATATAGGAGGGTGGGGGACTAGTGACGGGGAAATGGAAAAAGCATTAACGGATATGTCAGTGACGCATCAACGGAGAGTGGATGCTTTCTAATGCTGAATAAATACCATCCACCTCCCCATTCAGAGCCGTCAACACTGCCAAAGATTGCCGGCACAACAAAGCTCCGGGTAAGTAATGGCCTTTTTGGAGCACTTACGCAGTTTCGTCGACTCTTGATAGTTAATATCTACATTAATGTGTTTTCGACAGTTTTAAACTTCATTTGCTGGTTGCTAAAGTTCGCGTGCTATTTGTAAAAGTATTCAAGTTCCGTTCTTTTAATGAGACGATAAGCTCCATTTTCTTGAAAGCGTTATATTGTTGTTAATTAAAATACAAACTTACTTCACATGCATCCTGTACTTACGAGTAGCAGTACCTAGGTATGTATAAATTAAATGAACTCCGCGTGTAATACGTAAACAGATTGAAGGAACATTCAATCGAATAACAATTCTCGAAATCAACATGTTTAAAGTAGAACATGTTCATAAACAATATATCTCGTGTCAGTCTGTTGTGGAATCGGAACGCTCTTTCGTCGAACGACATTGCAACGTTATTAGTAAATGTAGGGTAGTCATAACAGGGCGGCACATCCCATTTCCTGTGAGCACTCGGACACGGATCCGAAATGTTTTAGCTAAATCGACTCTCAGATTAGATGGATATTTTTAAACCATCTCCTCGCCTGATCCATTAGCAAGATTTCTGTATAAGTATTATGCTGTAATGGTGTTGTTTTTTGAAGTGTTAAGTGTTTATAATACATTTCGTTTTGCCCTTTCTATGGTTTGATTACTTTGTCACATCAAACCTACAGGATATAATATCTTAGCAAGTCGATAGGTATTTGTTGTCATGCCTTATTAACTGACTCACTATAATGAGTTTACAAAGTTCCATTCTCAGATTGTCCTAGGATGTAGGTCTCCTCTAAAGATTTCCATTCATCCCTATCCCTCGCGACTTCCATCCATTCTGGTCCAACAGAACCCTCAGGTTCCAACGTTTTGGTTGTCGCCCTTTTCTCCTTTTCCACCTCTGGGATACCTTTCTCATATTGTTTTTGTCCATATCCTATTTCTTTTCTCTCATCCTGTCCATTGCCAGTTTAATGTTTTTCTCGTCTGCATCTTAGAACCTGGATATTTCCTAAAAAAATGCCAATTCTAACCTATCTCGTCTTATAACTTCAATTCAATTTCTCCCTCTATTCCTTTTTAGCATGTATTTACTTTTGGTCTAGTGTCTAGTTTAAAAGAAAACAATCAGTTTGGGTGATAAATAAGTTTGAAGGTTTTTATGACTATAACAACGTTGCTCAACCTCAAGTATTAGTTTCGTTGTTCTACTGGTGACAATTGTAAGTTCTCTGTCACTTAGGACCGACGTTTGGACGCGGAACACTAATAATCAGCCTTAAAATTCAAACAAATTATAATCACGTAAGAAAAACCCATGATAATCCCTTACGGTGCTCATACCTCTTGAAGCAATTCCAGTAAATGAACGTTCTCGTTTATTGGAAAACTTAGAGACCTGTAGTTATTATTACACGTAGTTTTAAGCACATAACACCACTGTCTGGTGTAATTACACCCCGGCTTGTGTCAGTGTCGGCCGGAATTTATACACGCGGCACCACCAACTTATGTTATTAACTCACTGGAACTATGCATACTTTAACCATCACTACACACATTTTACCACATAATTGTATGTATGTTGTACTTCTAATAATGGATTACATAGAGGTGATGATGGTAGCTGTAAAAGAAAAGATATTCTTTAGGAATGTGCAAATCTATCGTATTATCTTCCAAATTAAATGATGCAAAGTTTTATTCGCGTATTTATAGAGATCACCCGACTAGTTCAATTGTGACATCTTTTGATTAAGGATTTCGGTTGGGTCTGCAACTAGTCGGGCGATTTATTAACAAAACCCGGCTATGTTTTAGAATGTCTTTTCACCGCTGAGTCGCAAAAAAATGAATTCATGCCTGAAATGGTAACATATCTAATTGCAAGTTAATAAAGCTAAGATTTAAATTCTTCTTCTGTAATAATTTTAATTCAGTACTTGAGAATATGGTTCCACTTTGCAAGGATTATACGTTTTTGTATGTATAATTAAACTTTACTTTTTTAATAAAACTTAAAATAATGTGTTTGGAAAGTTTGCCAAGACTAAACTTTTTAGTACTAAGTAATAACAATTAATTTATTAGCGTTATTAAAAACAGTACTTGACATCCAAAAAGAAAACAGTACATTAAAAACATCCTCTTTTTGCGCGTTATGGGTTTTCGACAGTCGTAAAAACAAAATGCGCTCACGCACTCTTTCCATTCCATATCACACAGACCCTCCGTACCGATAGTCTTTTATGACCTTCTTTAATTATATTTCATCGAATTCACAAAGTTTACTCTTCCATCATTTACCGCCGTTCGTAGAAATCATTAAACGTTTTAATAAAATAAATGCAACATTCCAATAAACGGGAACTCAGTAAACATAACATAAAAACACAGTAAACAATTGTTATTAACGGCAAATAAAACATCAGTAACAAGAATGGATTGTTGTTACTGACTTAGCTTAATTAAACAAGCCGGTAGTCGACACTCAGACGCATAATACTGCTAATTAAACGGGGGTTTACAGAGATCCGAAAAAGAGCCACTCAAACACGCTTAGCCGGTATTATTAGAGTGTATTCAGGAGGCTCGGCAAACAGGCCCTCGTCGCCGAGGGTGCTACTCTCAAGTTTCGCGTTTAATTAGACAGATAGAGGCGCGGACGGGCCTTATTAGTATTGTCTACGGGGGCCCAATTAACACTCGGGAGGCGCCACCGTGGGTGGTTCCAAGTTCGTTTTAATAATCAAGGGATACCCTTGGCTTCGTTAGCCGAATAATAGGATCGGGTGGCTTCGGTGAATCTCGTCTGGCGCGTATTGTGACCGGTTTAAAGTCACAGCTCGCGTAGCCGCGTGTTAATCAAGCTACAGGTGCGGCCATTTATTTACTCATCTCACTCGCTGAGCATTATGTTCATTGCTTACGTAATACGTGGGTCGTTCGGAGAATTACTACATACAGTTAATATTACTAGCACGATAACTTTATTCGATCACGTTATTATTCAATTAAGCCAAGCGAGATTTTTAAATGAGCACGTTAAAGAGGTTATTTAATTGGCTTTTGCATTTATCAGCGAATATTAAAGTAATAATTTAATTTTCTGTTATTTTTCATCACAGTTAATTACACGTGCATAAAATAATATCGGTAGAAGAAGCGCGACTCCCCAGAGTGAAAAATCCCTTTATCTTCATCAACTTGCAACAGCACGGCAAAAAGCTTAAATAATTTTCTTAATAAGAACAAAAAGGCTGCGCAATTATTTGTATGTAGGATGTAGGTATTAATTAATTAGGAACAAGCTCAACACGGACAGCAAATTGCACTATGAGTCTTGTAGCCTCCCAGGCACAGTACCCCGCTGGCCATAAAACTCTCATTACAGAACGAGCAATTTCTCTCGTTAATTAACGCTGCACAACCATGTCAATTAATGAAACGGTCAAGTTTTGCGTCAAAGAATTCCCTTCCTTATCAAAAAACCTTATTATATTATAATGAATTTTAATTAATGTAAGCCACATTGTTCTTTCATATATTTAACGTTGTTTACATTCAGACTGAAATCAAACAACCTTATAACAAAGTACAGTAATTGGATTCTACATACGGGTTTTGTTAAATTCTTAAAATCTTTATACTTACATAAAATCTGTGAGGTCGTATAAATCATAATTTTGTGGTCAGTAATGAGGCTTCTGGTAACTTAATGCAAATGCGTTGCATCTGCATTTTGATCCAGAAAATTGCCGAGAAAAATGCAAACGCATGCGCTGGGCCTTGCCTCGCATGACTTGTCGGCACTAATAACTTTTTCTCAAAACACTAATGAATAACTTGCTCCTTATTACTGGGCACGTTTTGCCACTTGAGGCTCTTTGAGCGGACGAGACGGACGCGGCCGGAGCGGTCGGGAGCGGTGCGGAGCGGAGCGGGGCGGGCTCGCTCCCCGGCGCTGTTCCGCCGTTGGCGCCAATCTTACAACTTACCATTAAGCAATTTTCATCAAGATTCATGTTTTACTTAATGAACTTCTTGCTTGTAGTAGACGCATTTACTTGCAAGTATTTCTTGGAGACCGTAACGGTGTTGTAAGCCTTGTCTTTATGGTGGCTAAGGATTTACTTAATTGCAACTTATGTTATCCATAATACTTAAATTGGATTGCAGTTGGATTGTTCAGATTTTATAAATTAAGTTAGGTACATAAAAAAACGAGTAAATTGATTATTTCTCAAAAACAAAAAATATTTTTCGCTATTCGAACTAAAATAATAAAAAATATGAAATAAGTGGGTATCTAAATCAAAGAGAAAATTTACGCAACATTTTTTTAATGCCCTTAATTTAAATACCACCGAGCCCTTAGTCCAGTTTTTCTACATCTCTTCTAACTATCGTCTTTAGCTTCTTGTAACTGTTGCTCGCATTCTACAAGATTGTGTATACGGAAAATGCTATGCACATGACATTTAATTAGAGAACGTTGCCAGTTACATTATATATTTAACTTGATACATATAAGGAATTAATGTAATTGACGCCACTTTTAATGGAGCATTTATACAGAGTTGGCGATTACTGGGGCCATAAGAAGTGCAATTCACGGAGTCGACGTTGCGCGGAGCCAATTTAATTTACAAAGTTGTCGGTCAAGTCCGGATTAAGCTTTGCGATCCGCTCGTTCTTAATAATGACATGTGGTCGATGCTCGAACATCTGTCACAGATTTACGCACACCAATCATTGTACTACCTGTCACGAGAGGTGAAAGAAATAAACTTGCTCTTATTATATCGCGACGAGTTCTTACGCTTGTTTAGTTTGCGAATGAGCTTATAATTATTTTTAATGTCGAGCTTAGTGATGTTTATATTAAAAGTCGTCTCATGTTTATCGCCTATTAACAGAGCAGGATTCTAAACTAGTTGTTAAATCTCACAAAAATTGCACTTACTATGGCATCGATAAAGTTTAAAATTTAACACGTACAATCCGCTCCCTAGCTACTTGTCTTAACCGAGAGCCAATCCCCGCAACATTGTCGTTAAAGACATAAATTAGAAATATAGTTTTATGTTAATTTAAAGGAACATAATATTTTAAAGCCACTTGATGGCTGGACTAGTCTGCCCGGGGCGCACCCGCGGCAGGCCGGGAGCTGTGTACTCGCTCTATTGCCGTGTATAACAGCGTTTCTTGCTTCTTTTACAACTCTAATTAATTGTTCAAGTTCAACTGATTCTTTTTAATTGAAAATAACAAACAAAGAGCTTTATGTTGCATTTTTTGAACAATAACATTTTTTTTCTGTTAACTTAATACTATTAGTATAAATGTGTGTTGATATCAATAATTCATACCGTAGTAGTAAAATAATAGAAATAAAAAGCTGTCAATAAATTCATGTGATGCCGTGGTGGTCTTGCGTTTGTATGCACAAGGCACTGGTTCGATCCCAACGAAGGCAAAGTACCAGTGTGTGTTTTTTAAAGTTATTTGTACTTTTTAAACATTTTAACACTGACAAATGGTGAAGTAAAAGATGGCAACTAAACTAGGATTCCAAATATTAGAATCTAAAACCGCCGTAGTTCCACTATGTATATACAGATATAATAATTCCAATACCATTTCATAAGACATCTCTGTCTCAACAATCTTATTATCAAGCTAGCTTCGTCTTACAATCTCACACAACAATTCGCCATCAATGTAATTAATGATCACATCGTTATCGTCGTATATATGACTAATTAGATATCGGGCTACGTTCGCCTACGGGACGGATATACGCAGTGTCTCGGCGAACACTTCCGGCACCCGATCCTAATTACAGATAACGCTGAAGGCTTTACCATCCCGTCTCATCTCGTTTACTTGTCGAGGGCTGCTCACTGCCTCACAACATACCGTATTCCAGTTACAACACCACCAAGTTATAAAACATTGTACTTATTACCTTCACTCATTAAATTGGTAATTTTAGATTAAATCAATCGTGATCAGCGTTTATTTGTGTATCTCTTATCTTGATTGAGTCAGATCGTAATGTTTTTATTTGGATTTATTTTTAGGTAGAGCCGTGTAGAGTTGACTGTTTTAATGGAATTTAATTAACAACATACTGTCAATTTATGTTATTCTCCATGTTAATTAAGGTCAAGTTTCAGTGTTAAAGATGCTAATGATTACAAACAGATTTAGTTACATCAAAGCTTTGAATAACATCAGGTGTGCCACTTAAATCAAGTCATAAATAAAATAATTAACTAATATCATAATTCTGATGCAATTTAAATTACAACTTTAAAAATCTATCGTCTTCGGATCTTCGAATATTTATTAGAAATTTTATTACACCCGTATTAATTAGTAGATTAAATATTAAAATGGGACGTCGGAGTTGTAAAGCTGTCGCGGCGAACGTGTTGTAAACACGCCCCAGGCGTGACTGGCCGATTGCACTCGACTGTACTACCTACTCGTATAATTCCAATCAGTATTCAAATCGATGCAAATGGAAAGATTAATCGGCGTTTGCACCACCGCGGCGTCGACTGCGAGTAACGTAGTAATTACATGATATTTGTTAGTTTAATCTAACTTTTTGTGGATTTTCTTAAATGTTTATGAAGATTGTTGTTTTAACTTTAATTAAATCGATACTTCCTCGGTTTCAACAGTTAATTGGCGTCAAACTCGTTTGTTTACATTCACTGCGAATGTACTTATTTAACGCGTGCAAGGTATGTAATAATTACAGTGCAGGATGTCATAGCAGTCTATCAAAACCCAATACATTATTCATAATTGCTTCCATACCTTCGTTCTTGCCACTTAGAGCTAAGCTGGATTTATTGGAAAGAAAACAGGCGAACAGTAATTGACTTATTTAACTCCAATAGATTTGCTGATAATATCGGTATTGCTTGCGGTACTTGAAATCAATAAAACATTACGTATTGTTTTATTATTCAAAACAATAACTGGAACTTAGAACAGCGGTATATTAAGATTTGACATTCCAATAAACTAATGCGCGTGAATAAAACGCCTACGTTTAATCCCATAGAAAGCACGAACAATCAATAACAAATATGTTTGTCTGATTAATCCGATCAGAGGAGATCGATCACTCACAAATACAAAGAGATACAAGCAAAGTAAATTAATCTGAAGCTAGAGGCTATTGCGTTTTGTTAGCTTCTTAATAAGCCAATTGCTGTCACCGTTGAGCCGTCCGCCCACGCGACGCAAACTGATTTCAGAATAGTCTCCGACGCAATCCCACGATTGATTCTAATTAACGATAGCAGTATTTATTGGAGCAGTTCGCAAACGAACCTAATTGATTTCGCTGCGACGACGTCAGCTGACATGTTATAGACCTGACACCGGAGACTGCTGTTTATTGGCTATTAATGCAGCTGGCTACGGATACATCCTCGTACAATATCGATGCACTTCATATATGGATATTATAATTAACAGGATGTTTTAATGTGTACCTAACTAAGAAAAATATTTATAACTCCTACTCCTATGCATATGTTATTCATTAAGCTGAGGTTTTTTTCATAAAAAGTAGAGTCATCGAGTATTCTCTTGTTTGGATGATTTTATCAGTGATCTGTGAATATTTTATGGTATTCAAACCTAAATAACTTATAATTAATAAAAATACCTACTTTTAAAATACAAAAAAAGTTTGTCAGACGACAATGCGCTCTTTAAATAAAGACTATAAATTACGAAATTAACAATGAGGTCGTCTGTCAAGACGGTTTAAATAATTAAAACTTTTGTTATTAGGGTTAGGCCGAGTCAAATAACAATGCGACTTTATAAGGAATGTAGAGTTTCGACATTTAGGAAACTGAGGTTTAAAAGGTAATATAATTAATTCTTATTGACTATATTTATTGTGCGAATTTTACCAATTACCATATTCATTGATATTCAATAGCTGTTTCAATCGTTTCAATTAATTTATACTCGCTAATACGTAAGCTATTAAAATGATTGCCATCGGAAACTATCAATCTTAGGCCTAAATTATAAACTTTAGGATTTAAGATTGATAGTTTTCAAGTATTGATTATGCAATTGTGCTAATCGAGATTATAAATAAGATTACACAAATTATATACCGCATATAGTCGTATTTTGTGCTAGAATTGATTTCAACATAATTTCAATAAAACATGGCTTTAAATGAATTTCTATAAACAAAAATACGTATTTAGTCCACCAATTACGTACAGTCCATTTTACGAAACGCCGCCAATTAACAATTCCTTTAAAACACAATTAAGATATACTTACAAAAGATTAGATAATTTATTAATGTAAAGGTCGCTATACGGTGTACGTAGCGTGCGTATCCGGTAGTGGGTTCATGTCCGCCGAGCGAGACAGGCATCTCTTTAATTAGGCCACGTTTCGTCTGCCCTGTAATCCACCTGACTGTTAATTAATACAGCTGAATAAACAACCGCTAGCACGCGGGAAGGGGATTAACAATTCCGTGTAATAGACCTTTATTATGTTCCATCTATTGCGCTCATGTTACTAGTTGCGGCGCCTCACTCAAATTACTTTTTAGGTATGCCGTAAATAATACTGTTAATAAATAATTGTCGTAATAATAGTTTGTTGCAACTTTAAAAGTAACTAATTACCCCTTAATTAAAACTAAGGGCCTTACAACGTGTTCACTTAAAGGTATCCTTGTATAGATAACATTAAAATACTCTCACAGAGTTGACGATACCGTGAATCAAACGCCATATTAAGTTTGTTCGTGCGGGTAATTAAAACGGAGCGTCGTAATGAGAGACCGCTGCGCTCACTAATTAGGCACAACTGCTCCAGAAACTGAAAACCTAACTTTCCCAATTAGCAGCTACATCATCACGTTAATACCAATTACAATGAGCAAATCCTATCACATAATTAATAGTCACTGTCCAGTAAAGCCTCCGTTACTTCCCGTATTGATTTTGTTAACGTAAACCTACAACAAATAAACACCCACACTACTAGGGGCTAAAATATATTTAATAACGTTAATGGAGCTAAAGTTCATAAACATCGACTCATTGGTAGATTAACATAGGTTACATAAAATAATACTCGGTAAAATTAGTTTTCTAACCATTCTTCCTCCATAAATATAATTGCGTTCCACTTATTGCCCATAAAAGCAAGGGAACGTGCGAACGGTCCTGTTGCAAAATTGTACAAAAGGAAAGTAATATTAGGTAGAAGTAGACGCAGTGCTACCCCGGGCGCGTTTCGGTGACTGGGGCGGGCTTTCAGATAAATTATTTATCAACTGTATAGCAATTTTCTTTATGACTCCTCCGACGGAGCAGAGCAATTTACTCGTGAAAGAGATGCGTAAACTTGCAAGGACGCCCAAATTGAGAATAGAACAATGAGGCCTGTAAAGATTTCAATAAGGATAGGTGCCGGCGTGGCAGCGCCGCGCTCGCGACTATGCCTTGACAAAAAGTACACGACGAATACTGGTTCCGAGACGAGAGCCCCATATGCTTCTCATTAGCAAAGCTTTTGAAATGGACTCCTTGTCGTAAGAATTTAATTGACATGAAGTCAACCGACCGTTGTGGCGTAGCGTTTAATTATTTTTTAGGTATGTTGCATGTTATGAGGACTTTTTTAAAAAATTGAGTCACGATTCCTGAGGCTTTTAATATAATTTTATGTGTGCGTTAAATCTGACATGAAAGTTTGTAGGCGGCGTGTGTAGGGGCGCGCGGGCAGTGAGCGTCGGGCGGCGGACGGCGGTGGCGCTTCCAATTTCCGTAATTGTGAGTTCATCAAGGAAATTGACTGGCAGACAACGCAATGCAATCCACTCTTTATTTACATCACGCTCGCCATACAACGACTGCTTCGCGTGTTCCAAAACGGTGTGACAGCGTCACGTCTGCCGCGGAACGAGTTTACTGAATATTTTAACAAATCGGTGCAATATTTAGGTTTATTGATTTTAAAGTGTCAATTAAATTAGAAAGTATCGTCTTTCTTTATATGGCTCGCTGCCATTTACACTAGCATATAAAATGATAAAAAGTATAATTTATTTGTTTAAAACGACAAAGCAAAAACTAGTTTTGAGAAGGTACGCCTTCACACTAAGTTTAATACTCGGCATTGTATTGTATTTTAAAATGACTAGCATTTTAATCAAACCAACATTAATAACAAGAAATTAGAAGCGGGGATATGACAAAAAAAGTTCTTCAACACAAACACCGTACACAATAGTCACAATAAACTAATAAATCCATGTTTGATGTATAATGAAAAAGTCGTAGAAGACGCGAAAGCTCGCCAGTAAATAAAAAGCTGCGGTGCTCGTGAGGTAATTGATGGCGGGCGGCAATCAAATTAGGCTCCGCGTCGCGGGTAATCGGCTGAAAGCTGCCCGACAGAGCTTTTGTGGGTCGGCGGGTCGGGACTGCGCCGCCCGTGGACCTGCAACACGACCTTTTGTGTCCGGCGCACTGAAACCAATGGACTTGACAGATTTGTTTGTGATATTTTTATTGCTTAGTTTTAGATGTAAAATGTGATGTGTTCTTTTCTGTAAAACAAACAATAATTTTATGTAGTGTGATTGATTTTTGGTACCGTTCAATATTAAGATTTAATTGAAAGATGGGGTTAAAATGAGTTACAAAAAAATATTTCACAATAAAAAATAATTGTCACACACTCATTAATCGACAAACTGTAGATTATGTCATCCATTATCTTGGCGCGTACCTGTTCGTTTATATAATCTGAAGGTGAATAAGGCTGTTAAGGAGGAAACGACAGGCTCATCATTAACGGGTCGAAGAGATGCGGACGGACACGCAGCATCCGCCGCGAGCTCTTTAGCTTTTATCATAATTTAAGTTTTCCATTAGCCGTAATTGACGCGAACATCGTTCCTCGCTTACTGCCGCGAATCGTCGCAACGATTGTTATTTTTGGATAGATAAACATTCCCTATTTTCAGGACTTCCGAACGCTATTCCATCTTAATTGACAATACTATTAATAATTAATAAGAGTTATGGCGTACAGCTTTTATCTTAATGTGGCTTTTAACGATACATTTGTATTCGAGAGACCATTTCGATGTAATTTCAACGGCACTACCGCCTCGCTAATGGATAAATATCTACTCGATGTTTAATTTTAAAATTTATGAATAATTCAATCGTTTGGAGAGCTCTGTTTCAGCGTCACTTAATGCTTAGATCACGGAGTTCGATTTAATTTGGGTAATGACGAGATCGATGTTATCCATTAGTGTAATTGAGCGGGCACTCATGAGACGGTCGAGATATCAAAGTGTCGTCCGGCGGCGCAGTGCGAGCTCCTCGGAGCTGGAGTGACTATAACTACACAATACAAATTATTAAGAGTGCTCGGCATCACGGGAACGCTTTCAGAAGTAATGAATTAGAAAAGTTGCGCAGCACTCACGCGGATTGAGCCGCGCGGCTCGTCGACGCCGTCGGCGCGCCGCTCGCTACAACATTACTTTAATTAAATCTATTTGAACAACAAACTTTAATTAAATTTCATCCAGCAGTTAGGCGTCGCGGAGGAATAATCGCGCAATTAGAGCGGCCGTGAGCGTCGCCTTACACGCTCCCAGTTAATTAACTCACTTGGGCCGACCTATCCGACTAACGTTGCGCTGTGGAGCCGGCGAACACCCGACACTAACTATCTTAAACTGTTTATTATCATTATACACGTACATTTTGGCACCTTTCTTGAGACTTTGAAGTCAATTGTGTAGAATAAGTCATTTAAATCATGAAAATCTCTTACGAAAGGACAATAGAACCAGTCAAATCAAAGCAATAAAGTCAAGTAGTTGTGCTTAAGATTACCACTCAAATTGCAGACATAAAAAATTGGTATTTTCATTCCATTATACATATAGCGGTGGTCATAAACTCTTGAGAAATGAATGTATTCGGTGGCGCACCGTTTGCACAGCGAACCCTAAGCCGTCCGACTTATTCGATTAATACTCGTAGCAACACAATGGCTTGGCGCTTAGCACTATGTGTTGCGCTTTCATTGTGCAAGTTTAATTGTTTTTACAGCCGACATGACATGTATTGTGTGCGTTTGGAATACTTAGAAATAACCTTACCGTATCATGACGAGTTGCCCATTCCATTCTGAATTAATGAAACGCTTTAGTGTGCGTGGCCCCTAAAACGTAGTATCGATTACGAATGTTTTCATAATATATCGAGAATCGAGTAGAAAGCCAATAATATACAAGTATCACATATCTGCTAAGTGTTCGTCTGCTGATCCATTATGCGCACATCGTAACGTATAAATAAAGGCAAAAACTCACAAGATCCATTAAAAGTATTGCTGCGATAATTTGGAATTATGTGGATAAGACTTCTAAGCAACTTAAAAGCTGTTTTTAATTTTGATAAAGAATTTAACTTAATAACAAATTGCTGGTGATATTTAAACTGAAATTAGACGTCCTGATAACGTAACTATTTCCTCCGACATCGAAAACAATGAATGGTGTTCGTTTTTTTTTATGTATCAGATACAATTTAGGCCTTCATGAAATCCTAATCCATAGTTTTATCATTGTCTATTTTTCCCTTTCCGATGGGTCCTGTCTAATCTATCGTGTCGGAGCACTTCCGTAGAGAGTGCGGCTATAAAGGAGCCGAGAGCCGCGAGTGACCGACACTCCTCCCACAAGCTCTGACCCCGCTCACTTAATACAAACACGAATACCTAATACTGAATTATAAATTATTCAATACAACATTACTTTTTTCATCATAAAACGAACCATTATTTTACTTTTATTGTTAATTAAATCACTCGCATTATGGATCCAGAAGTGAAATCGTTAAAACGAAAGAACGAGCTCAGAAAATGTCCTCCATATCTTTTTATTTTATGCCAAAATTTATTAGTCGTAAAAATAAATATTCTTTCCGTACATATATGTATTTTTAATGGTATGATTGAACTCATTTTAGAATCGCCGACGGTTTGATGTGAAATGTATTAAACACTAGAAGTTATCTCTGAATTTGTTTGGCGATTATGTTGCAGTTATTTTCCGTTCAAAGGCATATTTTCACTGCACGGCATCGCGGCTTCGTGGGTGGCGAGTAACGTAAGCACAACCTTCGTTGACTGCATGCATACAAATTTCGACCGATTTCTTGCTATATATGGACCTCCAAAAATTAATTCGAGACTTAAAGATATTATTAAGCAATGGAATGTGAACCTTTGCGTTTTAAGTTAACGAACTACCGTTAACGAAATCTGAATTAATTCTGATCTAATTTTAAAAATAAGTGCTTAGTTATGTTAAAGTACCTAATATTTCAGAATCTAAATAATTACTAAACACTTCTGCGATTTAGTGTACAATACTAAAAGATTTTCATGGTTGACAGTACAATACAATTAATCAGCCTATCTCTTATTATTAAATCTCACTTGTACCTGTACCATACCAACTAATTAAAATTACCGATGCAACAAATAATCAATTACAGAAAACCTCATTACAGCGAAAAACCGCATGTGAGAAATGAAAAAAGAATAAAAATACTTCTATTTCTTTGAATGTCTTCTATGAAATGTGACAGTTCAAGCGGCGTCTTACCCACCACAAGTAGGTATCGTATGATAAAGCCAATATAGTAGAAATATGAGCTGACGCTGACCACTGCAATATTGCAGTGGTACGTGTAGGCAGTCTTATGAAAATCGCTGGCATCTACATGAGCTCATAATACAACCGGAATATCGTTCATATCCCGTTTAATTTTAGTGTAGACATATAATATAAAACTGGTTCATATAATCGATCTTATATTAATACTAGTTGTTTCCCGCGACTTCGATCAAGTTATGAACATATTCAAGACTTTCACGTACTTATATCACGTACATTGCTGCCCTTCTCCTATTCATCTTAGCCTGATAGTATTAATCCTAAATCCCCTCTCAACAAATGGGCTATCTAACACTGCAAGAATTTTGCAAATTTGTTCATTTGCGCCTGAGTTTATAAACAAAGAAGCAAACAAACCCTTCAGCTTTGTAAAATTAGCCTAGATATTCTGGAAACTTTATAAGCACGCCTTCATTTTTAATGTTTTCTTTTAACTGCACAAAAGTCCTCTCTAGTGTTACATATAAACTTGTAGTCACAGTAGTCTTAAGTGTAAAAACAATAGACACCAACAAATGCTACAAAACTCAGCTAATACAGACTCCATTTGGCGTAACTACTTTAAAATAACGTCACATCTAGATTAATCGTAACTCTATAACAGTTTAAACAACGCAAACTTATAAAAAGTCCATCAGTCGAAATGCAGGAGTTTCTAATTAAATCCGACGTTACTGCGCTGGATGCCGCCATGCCCGCCATGCCGTGATAAAACGTGCCACTGCGCAAACGCACTCGAGATGGGAATGGAGGGGCAAAAACCGTCGGCATCAACAATAAGTGGGTGCTTCAATAAAATAAACGGTTCCTAATCACGTAGGGCTGCGACAACTGCTCCGCAACAGGTATCTATATCTACCTATTGAATAACGGCTACCGGATCCTTTACAAGGAATCTATGGAGTCACGTTACACCTATATTTTTTTTGTAACTGCCATTAAATCTTTGACGCTTTTTCTGGTTTAGCTTATCATTGCTCTCAATTATTCTTGTATTTATTTGTTGTAATGCAATATTATACTAGTTCTAAAATCTCTGGTTATGGAGACTTCTAAATAATAGACAAAGCACCGACAAATTTAAGCAAAATTCAGTTCAATCACTACATTACAAAATAACTAACGTTACTAACGTGAGGTTCTGGGAAAGACATAATGTCGTCTTTTCCGCAACGCTTAGAAAACTCGATTTTGTTCATGATTTTAACAGAAACGCTTAACCTATAAGGCTGTGAGATGTAAAATACGTATTTGATCCCAGTTGTGACTCAAAACGACATTTGTTTGGCACTGATACAGGAATACTCGTGACCAATGCGTATGAAATAAGGATAATCCATGTTCAATATTATGATGTTGGTATGCAGATACATATTTGCACTATAGGGACTAAAGATCTTTCAAAGTCTAAAATTAAAAAAAGGATGTCATGCTGTTTCTGATGGATTCTCTGTGTACATGTACGCAATTACGTTCGTAAGGATACTGAATAATTTTTCATTATCCTTTAGAAATAGATAAGTACTTACGTCTACAGCAGCAAATTTTATTAGATCGCTTTCTCATTTATTTTGCACAGAAGGAACAATATAAAATCAACAAAACTAAGTAGCAATTAACGCAATTCATCTTTTATTCTTGATCTTGTTTCATTCTTTGAAGTAATCAAATCCCCTGTTCAAAGGCAAGCAGTTATTTCAATCTTGTTAGACAGTATGGCGCGCAAAAAGCTCGGAATCCACACCGCGCGCGACATTCGAGCGCATGCGACGGCCGCGAACGTGCGCGCGCGTTCTCATGAATTTAGATCAATGGGGAAAAAACGAAGAAAGCCATCCTGCTTAGTCTCAAACGACGCTGTCATCATTCTTGTAAGAAACGATTGTTGGTAGTTAGGCAGTCTCAATAAGGCAATGAGAATTGCAGCTGAAGATTGCGCGCACTCAAGAATGCCGTGATAAAAATTCATTTAGAAGTAATTAAATCAATCGTTTCTTCACACTTTTGTTCTTTTATTTCTCTGTTATGTTGGAAAAAGTACAGTGATGGCGTATGGTATGTACGGATGTATGTAGGTACTCGCAGTCCTAGTAGAAAAAGATGATAAAGTGTGACTTTAACAGCCATTAAGTAAAAACTTCTGACAGGTCTTTGATAATGTGTGACTTTTCACTGTTAGCACAATTTATTTTGCAAGTTAATTTATTACGATCATGATAAGAATAAGCGATGAATGTCGATAATTAAATTCCTTGATGCATTTTCGCAGTGCATTTACTTAGGAAGAATTGCTCTACCAACGCAAAATTGTTGTAAGTTTTCTCCTTAACAGCATTGGCAAAATAGTGCTGCGTGTGCCCTTTTCAGAGGTAATCTATTGATGAAATGTACATATTAATAGAATTTTTATTTTCTACATATATGTCCGTAAGTATGTATATTGTTACTTATGTTAGTGCCGGCAGACTAACGCACTCGAGATAGCGCACCAATTAAACGCACTCCAAGAATGGAAAGTGGTTGTTTTTGCCGGCCCTCGGCGCGCTTTGTCGATGCCGAGCGTTTCTGGCAATGACAAACATTCGGCTGCTTTGAACACAGCCATTCATTAGATACATTTTTGTTTTTAAAATATTTCGAGGCCTAATAACGTTATTGTTGGTAGAACTAAATCTGTTTTGCGAGATCATCAAAAGAACGAACGAGAGAAGCAATGTATACTTAATGTATTATCTGGCGTAATCAAACTTTCATACGAAATTAAAATTCTTGTACTTGGAGTTAGGTAGGTACCAAAGTCATAAGAGATAATAAATGGACACAAATTACTTAATTCAAAAAGTAAAATATCTAGCATAAATATAGTATGCAATTAAAACTTGTCAAGATAGGAAACGTATACGTGGGACCGCTTATGCAAAATACCAGTTTTGGAGACTAATTCGGCTAGATACCCACTTGTATTGCACTCCGGTCATAATTAACATAAGATTAGGACTCAACTAAGTATTCTAGCCAATAACCATATTCCAAATATAGCTTGAAATCTACCACAAACTAGAACATCTCAAAATAATATAACATCACGTCTCACATCCAAGCAAACAAGATTTAAGGTACAATGTAAGTTACATTGTACCTCTAAATCCTATTTACTCAATCAATACCATCTTCCTTTGTCTTCACACCTGTGTATAGAGACATAAAAAGTACATCTACGGAGGAAAAGCTGGTACAATAAGCGGGGCAAGTAGCGCGCATGATTAGCGGCGGGCGGCAGGGCGCGGGCGGTTGATTGCTTGCCCAATTGGGCTCTATACGCCGCACATGGGAAATATTTTTAATCAACACCTCCATTGAACTTACGAGCGGTCGTACGTGAGCTCTGTACACAGGGACGTATTTGGACGACGGGAAATGCAAAGTCCTCTTTAGGATTTTTTATGTTTACTATTTTTGGTCGTTGAGATTTTTGACAGTACAAAAATAAGAATTTAAAATGTTTATATTATTTACATATTAACCTCTATTAAAACTTTTATTTAACGTTATAATTTATGATAGATCCTGTTTATAAAACATATAAAATCAATTATTTTAATGACCGTAATAAAGTAGGGGCATTAAAATAATCTTTGTTCTCGGTTATTTAAGCTTCAACTTACAATGTATAAATTCAAATAATAATTGTATTTTATGTGTGATATCCAAGTTTACGAGCTAAGTATGCTACTTTTTGACTTTCATGGGTGCGTATGTTCCTTTGACTAAACGTGTAATTTTAAAGAAAGGAAACACTTTCCAACTTTTATTTATTATCTATGGACTTTATACTACTTATTTAAATTTTAATAAGTCAATCCAATCGTAAATTAGTCAAAGAATAACGCTTATCACACTTAACTATGCAGAACAGTAATCGCTCACAATATTAAATCCAACGAAAGCGGGATAATAAAAGACCTTTTTTTTATTTAAGGAGAAGGAGACAAAATAGCTTCGCCGTGTCAATTTAAAATATCACTAACGTGTAAAACTTTCTCATACTTGAGAACAGTTAACTGGATAGAATAAGTCCAAAGAGTTTTAATAAGAGTGACAGTCTCATTAACCTCTGCCGGATCTAACAAGTCGCCCCCAACTTTGCTTGTTAGTCTTTAAATCAAAACACACTGATTGCTGTAGCTGACTGAGTTTCAAATACATTCTGTTAGTCATCATTTGATTACACAATGGGTATAAAGTAACCTCGTAATTGATTCGTAATTCCCGAAATTCGTTAAGAAGTTAAGTTTGGTACTCCACTTTGCAGGAAAGATATCACTTGATTGGTATTAGTTGTATCTTGTAAATTAAATATCTTCTGATAGGAATACGGTAATAATGGAAGTAGAAATTATTTCAAAAATAACTCTTCTTTCTGTCTCTGGATGACAAACAACAGCAGCCGGTGCAGCAAATTGCCAACAGCCAAGGGGTCGTGGATTCGATTCTCTACCAGGACAATTTTTTGTTTGATTTTTTCCATTTTTCCGTTTTTGGATCTAGCAATCAAATCAAATTATTATACAAGCTTTGTTTAGCTTAAGACTAGGTTGAGGAGTATTACATTATTACTTTATAAAGCTTGCTAAGGTAAAAAAATACATTCTGAAGCAAAACATTTAAATCATCATCATCATCCACTGCTGGACATAGGCCTCCCCAATAGCAAGCCATCGATATCTATATTCGGCTTCGAACATTTAAATAATTTTATTAAAATGCTTGTGCAAATACGTACCTCTTCGGGGTGTAGCTAAGGGGCGCGGATGGCAGTGGGTCGAGTTGGTTCTTGATTGGCGCTATGAATGTGAGTAGATTGCACCGCGACCGCTGCAGCCCGGCCGCGATCACCGTCGCTGCTCTCACCACACACCCTGCTTCCTATCCGATATTAGTCTCGACTAGGATTTACCTGATTCGTCATTTATTCAGGAGCTAAAGATTCTTTCGAAAGCCCACTCATAATTTGGAAAGTAAAGTAAGTTCTACGCCAGATACTATCAGGCCATCCATAATGCCGGCCTAAAGACATCTTGCTGGAAGGCACATGCTTTTCATCTAAGAAAGGCTTGAGAATTAATCAACGCTGGCTCACACGGGTTAGCGATTTCCGATTGCAATATTTGGAATCCAGGTTCCAGGTCCCTCACAATGAATATGTTTCTCTTCATCTTTTATCAGAACTTTGGGAAGAACAGTCTGGATCGTAATAGGGACGACCTTTGCCCAGATCTGAGACATTAAATGGGTAACATCAGAAAGTGATAATAGCCAACAAGAAAGAATGGAGAAAGTGATTCTGTTACCAGTTACAAGGTATTTTGTTATGCAGTCCTAGATTCCATTTCCCAGATACCTACGTAAAGGAACAACAAACAATATCAACTGTAAAGGAGTCTCAGACCTTTGGGAAATGCTCACATCGTGTCGTGCCCGCAGATACCAATCGGTATTAGTTGTAACCTTTTACAAATTAGCATGACCTAAGCCACCTCCCACTCGTCGTAAACTACGGAGTGTCGGAGTGTTTTCGACATCTTCAGAGGATTTGCATTTAGTTAATGCTAAGTGTTTTTAGTGAGTTTCTTTTATATTATTTTTAAATTAAGAAATAGAAGAATCGGTTTTTAATTGTTATTTCATTTTGGTTTGTAGTATTCATGGCATAAATAAATTTTTAATGAATGAAAGGGACATCGCTTTACATCCACTGATTTTCTCTTTTGTACAAGCCATCTGTGCAGAATATTTGCATTTGATGAAGAGATAAAGGAAATGAAGACTTAGCTTTATTTATCTCTGTCTCCTTTCTTACTTTCATTTTCATAGCTCAACTAGAATTTAATAAAATAATCCGAATTATTATTGTAGGTACCGTTACTCTTTTTATGCGACCAACAGTTTCTTTTTTGGGCACTAGCATACATCTTGTGTATTTCTTAAGACGAAGTTTTGTGTATTGTATTGTATCCCATGTAAATGTAAGTCACGTTTCCAATAACATACAGTTTTAGCTTCATAATTTTAACCCGGGCCGATATTACAAACTTTATTTTGTTATAATATCTGTAGATATATAAAAAGAAGTTGGTTTAGAAGCGTTTGGGTTACCTCAATCATAAATCTAATTATTATTGCCGTCTTGTTATTTACTCAATAATTTAAAAGGTAAAAGATCTTAGTTTCATTTAAGTTCGTCTCTCGTAACCGTCTTCCGTAAATTACTTAAATCAACTAGTTCTTTTTCAGTTTCAATGGGCAACTTTTCCAAAACACCCAACTTTCGTGGCTAACGAACTAATTCTTATTGTAACATTACTTCATGTTTAGTCGGATTATACAAGAAAACTTGTAAGGAGTGTAGAGTATCAGTGTCGAGTCGGGAGTGTCGAGTGTTGAGCGGGAGGGTGGCGCGTGGTCGCCGCGGTCGAGTCCCGTCATACCGGCAGTCAGCAGAGTCGCGCCGCACTCAACTCGTATTATTAACGACGTGTATTGTAATCACGCGGCGGGCGATCGCCTCCGCCGAAGGTAGGGCGGTATTAAATTCCGACAGCTACGTGATAAATCGAAATTGGAAAAGTTTAATAATGTTCGGTTGCTCCGAAAGCAATAAAACCGTTTATAAACGGGCACGAGCGAACGAGACGGGCGGCAGGGACGCCCGCCTTCGGGACTTTTAGGGACTCTTAGGTGAGTCCGTTCGGCCTTACGGGCTTTAAATTGATTTCACTGGTATCTTGATGAAGTGATAAAACCGTCACTGGGCCTAGAGTGCTCGCCGAGGACGAATGAGAATACCGAGTACCGAACATCCCAATACGGCACGCTTTATATAACCACTTGTTAGAATGTCACATATAAAAGCATTGACATATTTTTGTCCCTGAATATTGACTACGGACAGCCCTGTAACGCCAAATGAATTCTTTATAAAATCTAATAAATTGAAAAGCTCTTGAATGTGGCGACGCTCAAAGTGCTTACATAAACATAATAACATACTACTTTTCATACACGAACATTTCAAAAGTCGGTTAGTAACAACATTGGAAAGCGTAATAAGAAAGTCTTAGTTCACATTAATATTCAGTATCTCAGTGCTAATTACGTGTATGCTTGTTAGATTGATTAAGTAACTATTAATCAGTTAATTTATTATTATATGCTCAAGTAATGGAATAATTAGGGCGGTGTAAGGAGGAAAATCGTGGGGTGCCGGGCGGCGGCAGCGGCCTGCCCACAGTTTACTTAATATCGAAGCCTATACGCCTTCAGACATATTGCTCACTGCTACGTTGACTTTTTATTAGTTTTCTCTAAAACAACTATGTACATGTATAGAGGGTTCTATTTGATTTTAAAGATATCTAAGTATAACTGTTTTAAGTTATTCCATTAAGCTTAGCCTGAAAGTGTTTCAAACTCATGGATCGCTCCGGTTTATTTTTTAATTCTACTCATAATATCCGTCGTCGGAAAACAGCAGAAAAGCGTTCTCAACCCGTCCTCCATTGTCTAAGACGTAGCGCCAGATTTTTGTAATAAGCAACATGCTGAATTATTTACATATTCAAATAACTTCTATACAAAACTCCTGTTTTTAATTATAAACTTAATTTGCTTATGATAAATCTATGGAAATTTTTACCTCGGGCTCCAACCCTCTATAGCGTTAAGGGTAGAGTAATTACTTCTTTTCTTCGTAATAAAAACGGATTAAACTTTGCTTAGGGTAGCCTATTCATTCTGTTTACTATTCAGAATGGCTTGTATTAAGAAAAAACTAATTTACGCTCGCTGTTTGGATGTAGGCATTATCTGATTTGAGATTTAAATTAAATTAGCTGATTACAAAACAAAGTTCGCAAAAATATAAATTGCTTAAGTTTGATTGCGGTGTAATGAATTTAATTACTGGAAATCAAAATTTGCTTGTTGCTAAAAATAAAAGAGAACTTTAATTAAAAGAACGCAAAAACTGACACAATGCTCCTCTATCTCAATTCTATTTTTATTCTATTATTAATTATAATTTTTAAAGTGTTTAATTTTATACTTAAATACTTACATCAGAGCCCTACAAAACAGCAACAAATGTAAACAATTTGCGTTCTTTAATTTGATAAGTCATTCGCACAATCTGTCCAATTCTTCCTTCAATTAGGATTGTGGAGTCAAGCGGCGACGTAATAAAAAGAAACACAGATAAATGAGCGCTTAATTCCTTTCTCCGCTGGACGTTGCGCATTGATATCAATTATCAGGAAGCTGGAGATGGTATTGTATACGCGAATTGTACCATAAAGCCGCTAATCCCGGCCCGAGCGAGCCACAATTTGTCCAAACGGTTATGTTATTGCGGTCGGTAAGCTCGCTGCCACCGCCACCGCCACTCGCTACATGATTTTTCTCATAAAATTACACTCGCAAACTATTGTACTCGTTTTATTTACTTTTAATACTTAATTGGTGTATCTTTTACAATTCACGCAACCAGTTTATTTGTGTCTTTGTGCCACACTGTAGCATAATGAGATAAAAGCTGTTACAATAACATTTGAAACTATTGTTCAATGAGGCTTTGTCTGTAGACACTACAAAGGCAGGCATGCAGTTAATTTAAGTGACGTGTAAGTATATTAATGGACGGTTACAATGTCGTATCCAGCTTCAATGTCAGCGGACTCAATTTGTCGAAACTGTTATTGCACGGGACGAACAACCCGCCGCCAGTTCAGTTTTATACGGAATCGGCCATAACGGACAGCTCCGGCGGCTCTAACTCCCGGGAATGGACACTTGATTAAGATACTTGTGTCACTTTATTTTGCGATTACATCTGACATGAGGTCGCAATCTTCTTTATTGTTAATTTGGAATAAATCTGCTTGATTAACTTTTGTACTTAAACTTGCTCTGCGCAAATATTAATTCCCAGAAACGACCATTAAATGAGAAAATGTTAGAACGCTGCGCACATATTTGTCGTTTAACGATAAACAAACATGTAAAGAAAAACATAGGAATGAGCAAATGTTTGTGCTCACTTTTAACACATGAACATAACAGGTGCCAAAAGCATGAAAATGTGTAAATTTTATTAATAGTGTCGCAAACAATTCACAGTCAAAAGCGTGGTCCCTCCAATGTCATCCAATCAATCGCGGAATCCAACATTAGACGGATGTATGGGTATTCGAAATTGGATCGAAGATTGTAAGAGGGATTGAAGGACAAAGATGGGGGAGTGGGTAGGGAGGGGGTTGGCAGCCCACGCACCACGTCCGAGCCGTAATGAGTTGAAAGCGGATACTTGTAGCGCACTCAGAGCGCGCGTGTCCGGTTACCCGCCTAATGTTGCCCGGATAAACAATGACGTCCAGCCTTTTAGCGACATTTGTGGACCCACTCAACGCTGGACATAAGCCTAAAAAGATTTTACTATTTGAGATTCTTTCGGATGTAGGAAAGGAAATACTGGGTACTAAGAAAATGTGATTACTTACATTTTACCCAGTTTGTTTAACGTAAGGTTTGCGTTGGAGGAGGGTTAATGGATAGAAAAACAAACATAAAAACAATACCTAGAAATACTTTTTTCTTTAAATTTTATTTTAACTATTTAGCATAAGAAGTGACTTTGAAAAAAAACATTTTTACGTACATATGCCAAATGATGAAGCACGTATTAAGTAACACACACATGAAACTGATAATGTTCCACTATAGGTAGGCATCACAGTGATACTGTAATATAGTGTGTAAGTCCGTGAGCATTAGGTAAGTGGCGAGTGGCCATGTGAGAGCCGCCTAGTCAAATGTAGAGTGACGGACCATCATTGCTCCATTAACTGAGAGGCCGAGGGGAGACGTATGGGATGTTTGATACGCCATTAGTTCATTAGCAGTCTTACGCTTGTCATGAGCCGATTATTTAACATCACTATACATGGACATCTCTAAAAGCTAATGGATGGCGTCCGTGATAATTATTGTTTATATAAAAGGCATGAAAGCTAAGTAAAATATCATGTACTAATAAATATTCCGATATGGAGTCTAGTTTGTGTTACTAATGTTTTAAAGTACTGTTATCTAGGTTAAGATGTATTAAGTATAGTAGGTAGGCTTTAAATTTGTAATGAAAACGTTATTTTACAATAAGTAAGTTGTTTCATCGTATTCAAAATGACTTGATTTACAAGCTTGATTAGTTCAACTAGTAAAAGTAACATTTTTTGAAAATTAAACGACCTTTAGAATCTTTTCTGGTAAAACACAAGAAATTAAGATGATAATAAATGTTATGGAAACGTCACAGATTTTTTTCATACAAACTACTTATTCATTTCAAAGCCCAATTGATAAATATTGCAAATTCGCGTTTGAAAAGAGGGGGCAGGGCTGGGTGGCAGCGCGGGGAGTGCAGTCCATTATCCCGAGGTGAGGGCGCCGCGCGGGCGTCGCAACAGCAAAGACGTTAGTCCGGCTCTGCATCGGCGACTTTATGACGTTATCTCTAACAGGTTCCGTCGCTCGTCGCCGGGATGGGGTTGCCTCAGTGGTGAAAGCACGGGATCCTCTGTTGTGCCTGATAATTGCCCCTAATGGAAAAGTCTAGTCACTTCGTGCGAAGTGCATTCCAAGTTTTCGCTTTTGCCAGATAGAAGTTATTACTTAAGCCTTGTGCAGACAACGACTTATAGATTCAAATAATGTTTATACACCTATGTAGAGCTAAACAAATGCTATGGTCGTATACTCTGAATAGGGACTAATGGATTCCATATCTCCCACAGCAATCTTGCTATACTAAGGGTCTTGCGAGATAAACAAACATTTTTTACGATAAGAACCGAACCTTTCGAAACTCTTGAGGAGAGATGATAAATTAGAAATGTTTACTAATGTTTAGGGTATTCCTAGTTTTTGGTCGAGGAAATAAATTTGTGCGTGTACCGCATGCGTAAGCAAATTGAATTGATATGTTCACGTTCGTACTGACTAGTGTGCGTGTACTTAGTTATTTGACAGAATGAAAAAGCAAGCAAAATCTAATACACTTAGAGCATCTTATAGCGCATACATATTTAACACGCATATTTACCGATTGGCGTGGATCAGTGGGAGTGTGGGCCACAGTGTGGAGGGAAGTGGGGTGAAGACGGTCATTCAATGAGATTGCTTCTTGGTACTCCCGAGGTAATGGATCTCACCGAAATAGACTGGATCAAGGAACACTGCTAGTGCGTTAGTGCACCTAGCTACATACTGCAAGGAGCAGAACAGTGGATATGGTAAACGACAATTCAATGTCAGTCTACAGATATTAATTATCTTTAGAAACCAAATCTTTTGAACTACTTTAAATCTGAAGACAGTCACTATTTTGCTCGGCATGGTGTATGCTTGATCCTCATAAGGGACACAAAGGAACTGGAAAAACTTTTGAAAAAAGTTTATATATCTGTTAAACAACTGCAACCCTGAGGATTGAAAATGGAATAAAGTATAACATGGCAAATACCTTTCAGTGACGCATTTCCAAGAAAAAAAAACAACCATTAACATTAATAATGATAAGAATTTTTGCATGGAATGGTCTTTAGAAAATTTGTTACGTAATAAATAATACATTTTGTGTGGAAATGTTCAATATTCCGTAGTGGTAATTATTCCCTAGCCACACCATTTGAAATATGAACCTGTGTAGAACTGTCACTGGCTACAACAGTCAATGCAAAGTGCATATCTGTGTCGTGGGCCTGCTGGACACACGATCTCAAAATAGATTATAATAATATACTGGACGTTGTTTGTGACATTATTTGCACAACACTAATAAATTTAAATTTATTCAATGTCTACTATAACAGTCAATACATTTTAATCAAGTCCTGTAGATATCACAAAATGTCTACATACTAATTTTATTGTAATAGGCTCGTCAGTGTATCGTACTATATTTTAAAGATAATGAAACAAAGTTTCAAACAAGTAATTTAATAATTATTAATTACGTACGGATAACATAACGTGTAAGCACTATAACGTGTTCTAAAATACTTCATATGATGAAAACCACAAAGTAAGTATCCAGGAAACCAGTGATATCAAAAATGTAGAGTCAACCACCAAACCGAACCTACCTAATCAAAAAAATAACGTGCTAACAAAACATCCATACAATATAATGTAGTCTACAAGTATAAGTGTTACCGAGTATCGTCACACAATGGATTCGGTATGGATTGAATTATGGAAGACGCGAAACTGGGCCGGTGTTGGGACAAGGGGGGAAAATGGAAAATGTGTGTCGCCAAGTTGCGGCCTAACAGCTCCGCTCCTAACAGCGCCGCTCCTGGACAGGGTACCGGCTACGATAATGGATTGATCAGATACCACTTTCGAGTATCCGATACAATACTGCCTAAATTGATGTATGTATATGCTTAATATGGTATTCTCATAGTTAGGATTGGCACACATCTGACGGAAAAAGCGTCGCGTTATCGCTAATATTTTAAATGATCTACGGTCGATGCAATTTGAAGAGTCGAGTGTTTTGAATATTATATAAAATTAAACAAAAAAATATTTATTGCTACTAAAATTAAGCACTTAATAGAGGCTTTGCTAAAAATTTTACTAAAGATTCTCCTTACACCGGGACCAGCACGGTCGGCCACAGCGCTGGTTTTCAGCCACTTTTACTCCCTGAGGTTCATCATCATCATCAGCCCATATTCGTCCACTGTTGGACATAGGCCTCTGCATAGGCAACTGCACATCATCGAGATTTGTCTTCGGTTTCCCTTAGGTGGTAAAGTGTTTATTTGTGTGTCCTTTCATTACCTGACGCGCCCTACCTTGAAAATATATAATCGCATTATTTTTATTATTGTTAAATAAGTTTACAAGTTTTCTTGGGTTCTAAGTATTGGCTCTATTTGTACTTTATGGATAGAGGTCTACACAGCTTTGGCAAACTTTTTATGGTGAACATTGCCTATATAAGAAAAATAAGTCAAAAACTGTGGTGTGTAATTAAGCTTTTAACAAAAGCCTACTTATCATTTTCTTTCAAAAGTGACTACGTTAGAGTAAAGGAATATTTAACGAGAACTATTTTAGACTTAAGAAGCAGTTGCTCGCTGACCAAAAACACCCTTTTATATAAGATTTAGAATAAAAGTTAATTATCAACTTTTTTTGGATGATGTGGTTGTTTTTCCCTACCAGATACGAAACATAGGTATCAACAATAATAGAGCTTCTGAAGCCATTTTACTACAGGTAAAATCTTCTAGTCATAGAAAACCAATGCTTTTTTTTCTGTAAAAAGCTACCTTTGGCTTTCCGTAAAATTGATAATTATAGTAGCTACATAAAAGCTGACTATATTGAATTCATCCTTAATTGGTTTTAAAGCTGGTTACCGAGAATGTTACTTTAATATCAACAGTAATTCACGGATGTCGAAATCTTACGAAACCTTATGATTTCTACCTATAAGCGCTTATTAAGGGAAATAAATATTTTTGGTGCAGTTTAATTATAGTAGGTACATTAAATAACAAGGTTGTATAGAGCCCCAGAAAAAGTTACCTACGGTAATAACCAGATTCAATAAATTGCAAATTATATCTTTAAATGGCATAAATGGTTACATTTTAAAGGCTTCTTATCGGTAACATTAAAATGAATTCAAGTTTAACAGCTTATAAATTGCGGTTGTGGAATGATTTTACTTTTTTTTCTTAAAGTTCTTGGCTGTCATCTTACAGACTAAGTGTAGCTAGACAGACTAAATGGAAGGCCTTTATATGCTCTGTTGATGTAATAGGGTACATGGACGTCATACCTAATGATAATATGCAATTAAACTGAAAGCGTTGTCTGTAGTTACTCACGTCAAAAGTGCTCATAAACTACTATTAAGTTTACTACAGCCGATATCCATAAATAAATTAAATTACTCACATTAATACTTTTATTTGTTTGAAAATCGATTCGGACAATAGCAGTTATCACTTTTAGTGCCCCACCATTATCTAAATTGACCTATGATTTATAGCACAGTATTCATTGGATGCCTGATTTGCAAACAAGCATTAATCCATCTACTTTTGCTATTACTCACAAACATTGAATGTTATCTTTGGAAGAAATTGTTAATATTAGTTCTATGAACGAGTGCACAATAAAAAGAACTCGGCAAGGCTACAGTCACTAGTTCATTATCCAAATGGACTACAGCTATTTGATCCACTTATGTGATTGCCTGCAAGCATTATCTCTCCTCCGCTGAATGGAAGCCATAAGTCTACCTCGTAACTCTCTCGCTTCTCCTTACAATATTTCTAGGTACTTACGTTAGATATAAATATGTATGCACATAAATTAACTATTGGACTAAGACCATGATAAGTGTGATTCTTTATTTGCTTAAACTGGTAATGTAATTAGATGTGCTTAATTAGTTCATCCATACAACTATGTCTTTGTCATGTTACAGTGGCTTCAATGGATTGCTGCTTAGTAGAGTTCCAGATTTAAAATCAGTAAAATACAGATATTTGGCAAGTACTGATTTCTTATTTTTAATGTCAAAAATCCTGCTCTTGAAAATGACCGATACATATTTATGGTTAGTCCTTCCCGAAGCTGATATGTTGGATGAGCTAATATAGTAAGTTTTAAATCATAAGCTCTGGACTATCATGAAACAACTCAATATTGGCAACGGCATCGAGAAATACCATCGTCTTTAATATACCCATACCGAAGCGATAGATAAGAAAACAATTTCATTATAACTAGTGAAGCTCTGACAATATTGTAGATGGCTACTCATTCCACCGCAAAATAAATAAATACCGAGCATTTACATTCATTGCTTAGAGTGAATCAAAAGAGTTGGAGTGCTCTGAAGAAATCAGCAGATACAGGATAATGGACCGATCCAATCACTTAGCGAGCTGGACCTCAGTGACTTATACAACAAGCTACTACTCTCATGTATACATTTACAAGGCTCTATATAATTTGCTGCAGACGTTTGCCTTTGTTTATGGCTAACATGCAATATCGTACGGAATCTCTATGAGAAGACTAATTAATTTCGAAAGTTAACAGTAAAGTTGGTTATAGAGCAGGTGATATACTTTAGGTGTCTTTTACAGAAAAACAGTTTTAATTACAGTATTCATTGCGCTATTTTTGGTCCGAAATTTTTCAGGAAACCGAAAAATATAAATTTAATAAAACACTTTATAACGTTACCCTAAAATTGCTTACCTCAAATATCTGTTACAATTTTTCATTAATATAAATAAAACTTTACCCCTCAAGGGTTTTTTCAGTGCGACGCCGAAGAGGCTCGCTCTATTTCCTACAATTATTCGACGGAAATGAGATTTCGGATTAGACCGCCGCCTGATGAAGACGTCTACAAGATGGACCGAAACGAAAAAACAATTAAGCGTAGACAGAATTAGGTAATATGTACGAAAAATTGCAAGGGTTACCATCTTTTCATTTAGCGATACATAGGATAAGCCACAATTTCAATCAGACCATTATTTTTATGTGTACTAAACGAGGTATAATTAACTTTCACCTAATATTAACGCTTACACATTATCGTAAATATGGCCAATTTGCCTCGAACCAATTAAGAACATAATAATTCAACATAATCACAACACCAGTTACCGATATCCTAAATGAGATCATATGTTGAGCAACTAGGCGAACCGTATTCTATGATAAATTAACAATTTTATTCAACACAATTAGCAAGAACAAATTATACTAAAACGTTGTGATTTATGCTATGTCATTAGGAATGAATTATGGCCCCAACAGCATTTTAATAGCGCGAAAAGAGTAGTCTAACTTAGGAGCCCTGTTACTTCGTAGCCATTTACCTTCACAATATTCTATACACAACTCCGTTAATTAAAAGTTAACAAAGCCGGCGTCTAATTGGATGGTTTATCTATACCTACATATAAATATAAGTCACAGCACGTACACCACCGTTTATTATAATTAAATACTTTATTGTTGACTTATTTCATCCTTAAACGTCCCTACCTTCACTGAAAGAAATCCTTACAAATCCATTGTTCCCATTAACTGTAAATCATAAATCTCTGCCCAGCATTCGACCAAAAGCAACAAGCAAATGACCCGTTGAAATTTTTCTAAATTGCATACAAAATGTCTCTTACAGACTTGTGGGTTCTGACGGCTATTACTTACAACGCAATATCAAATTGCTTTCAATTTATTTCGCAATTGCCGTCTTTGAGTTTCGCTTTGTAGGGGCCTCTGACGTCGGTCCGAGGCAACAATAAAATGTATTCGTCTCCGGAATGTTTAATATGGGGAAAAGTTTAATAACGCGTCCGGGCGGGCGGCGGCGGAGAGCGGCCCCGCTGCCGGCCCGCTGCCGGCCGGCGGGCCGCGGGTGGTCAGCGCGCCTCACCAGCCGACTACGATAAATCAAATCTTTTACCTTCTACGTCGCTGAGAAAAATCCCTATTACATTCACAAACATTTCTTCCAGGGCGAGTAAAAAATTACAGTCCAATTATACCTACCTATGAGACTTGTTATACTTCTACTACAGCTCATGTTATACGTTTCATGTTTTCTTACTATTATTCCTTTGGAAGGATATTAATCTATGAATTCATAAAGGATCAATAAAGGGTATACCCGTATAACTTAAACAGTTTGCAAAAGATACTGCCAATGCCGCGCTTGTTCTCTATGAAGGGTTGTGAGTTCAATTTCCGCACTGATCGGAGGTAGACTAGTCTACCTTCTAGATACACTTAAAAGAGAATAAAAACTTATTTAAACACTTATCGCATGCAGTTTCTTGCCAATTGACTCAAGTTATTTAACTACCTTCATGAGTGTCAAAAAGTAGAGTTTTGCTTCTAGGTATGTATTATATTTGTACAAAAAAAATAGATAGGTACTTACAATTATATGTTTAAGATTAAAAACACCCAGCCAGGTATGAGTTAAACGTTTAATTAATTTTAACTTTATTTTAAACTTCATATCGTAATAGATACTTCTTTCTTAATGATTTAGGTGTATTTTTGTTTAAATTAATTCCTTACTTTGAAGATTGATTTAATATACATTTTGAAGAATTCTTTAATAAACCTTAAACAAGTACCCTGGTATTTCTTAATAAGCCACCTTCTATGGAAACATTAAGTAGACAACTTCTGTCAGCGCCTGTTTCATTACGTATCGCCATAAAAATCATTCACTCATTGTTAGGTGGAGGCAACAGAGGCGGTGTTGTGTTTTAAAAAACTGTTGTAATTGGAAACATTGTGACTGCAGCTCATCAAGACATAGCAACGGAGCTCGGCGGCTCTGGTGTCTGCGCCGTCGCCGACACAATGCCTCCCTGACGTTAATTAAATGTTAACAAACGCCCTCGTCGTCTAATTGGAACTGTTGCCTATTATCCTTACCTTTCGACGCAGAGAATAACTTCCAACCTCGTGAATTGTACTTCAGACTTTTTACTCCGGTGTCTTCAAATTGACTGGGCCTCATTGCTTTTGTTTTCAAAGATAAGTACGCAGCCACTCATTCGGATACAAAGCTTTGTAATTGCTTGTACAATTATCTTGTGAAATAATATGAATTATTCCGTCTGAAACACTGACTTAGAAGATAAAGTTATTAAGGCCTTCGTTAAAATAACATTTTGATAAGACGAACAGATTTGGCTTAGAATCAACTTATTGTTGTTTTAGTTTATATTAAGGAACTAAAAAATGTCTAGACCTAAGTCTATATATCGCGCTTTATTATTATATAATAAAAAGTGTACTTTTAAGTTGGCACTTTAAAATGGTTACTTGGGACACTAATGCCTACTTACAAAAAGAAAACGCAACTGAAGTACAATCACGTGAGTAATGTTCTGTCCAATACTAAATCTCTACTATAATAATTTTACCACCTTAGGACAAATCTTATTTCCCAGTGGTAGTATATCTATTTAACAATGAAAAATGTAAACTGTGTGGAAAAGGCCGTTTGATTATTACGCATTCCCGTTTCGGTAAATACAATGTAAAACCTAATCTTCAAAGGTGGTAAACATTAAAATGACAAAGATATCATTTGAAGATTAAATTCTTTATAATTAATAATTATTTTTAAGAAAAAGAAACATGGCTTTGGAATTATACTCTTAATCGTTTCACAGTATACTTTTTAATCTGTGAGTAACTTAACTTTTAACTGCTGGCAACACAACCAACTGTCACTGTCAAGCTTAAATATCAATAGGTTTTGTTTTGAATTTAAAATTTATCACAAAATTTAAATGATAAGCAAGAAACAACAGGGTAAATGTTAGTTTTTTAATATTTTGGAAGTAAATTACAAAATGGCTCATTTTTTACCGGGTAGACCGGGCGGTGACTCTGATTCGGACAGCGACGAAGATTATGGATTTTACGACAAGCCGGTACGTATCTAAAAATATTATTGTAATATGCTGCTAAATATATGCACCAGTTATCGTGAAATTAGTGTTACTGTATTTCCCATTCTAATATTAGAAATATTGTAGATAAATGTAGATAACTCTTCAATTTATTTTTCACTTTGATTTTTCGCAAAACTCTGTAGTCAGCTAAATACCGTCTCGTGTAAAGATCTCAATAATTTAGGTTCTTAAACTCAAGTAAAATATGCATTCTAGATTATTTTTGATGGCTTATTATTTGAATTCTTTATAACTGATTAAAGTAATAGTCTTTACACGAACAGAACATGTGTATAATATTAAAGAATTTGTTATCATTTCAGCCCAGAAATTACTATCAGCAACAGCAATTTAATGAGAAAAAAAAGATTGAAATTGATTTGCAAGATGCCATTATAAATGGCAATATGAAAGATGTTCAAGAAATTGTTACTACTCGTAAGTAATGAAAGTATTTTGTATTCCTTTTTCCATCAAAATTATTGATAGCTAAAAGAAAGCGGTTTTTAACTGTGCTGTCCAACAACAGTGTATCAGCATATAACACAGACACATACTACTGATCAGTTATGATAAAACTGTAAGTATATTTCCTATCTAATCTATTTCCTCATTTATTACTCAATACATGCAATTGATAATCAAATTAACAATTTATTTAATACAGTACCTCTTAAAGCTTTATTCATGCCATGCCTTTAAAATTAAAAGTAGGGTAAAGTAGGCAGTAGCAGAAAACTAAGGCCCTAAGTGGCCCAAGTCATCACTTTCTACTTGCAAAAAAGGACAAATCCAGAAAGTGTTCCAATGCTTGGAATATTTAAGTACTCTTGTGACAAATAGCCAGAAGCTGGCAATTTTCTTCGGAGAAAAATAACAAAAATCATATTTTCAGGCAAAGAATTTCTGCATAATTTAACCAAAAAACTATTTTCTTATTTCAGGCTTAAATAACAATGTGAATGTTAGACTAGACAGTGGTTGGTCAGCGCTGATGCATGCTAGTTTCCATGCACAGGACAAGATTGTTAAATACCTATTGGACCTAGGCGCTGATGCAAATTATCGTGCAGGTGGGCAATAACGCCTTCTATTTGTTTGTAATAGTTGTTTTACTAGCAAAACTCTTACTACCAACAAGAAGAAAGCAATAGTGTAGAAATAGATTAACCAAACGAGAAGATATTTCTTGTTATCTTACATGCAATCAAGCATTCCATGTCTTCTTAAACTTAGGCTCATATTAATAAACTAGCTGTTGCCCGCAATTTTGTCAGCGTGGTTAGAAGATATAAGTTATGATTTATACCTGCCCTGTATTTTCCCATTTTCCATTGTATCTTCACTATCTTCGGTCCTATTGGTTGCAGCATGATGATATATAACCTAAAGCCTTCCTCAATGAATGGTCTATTGAACCAGTACTTCCTGAGATTAGTGTGTTCAAAGAAACAAACTCTTCAAATTTATATATTAGTATAGATATGTATACACATACCTCTTAAATATCCAGCATTTTAAGAGACTAACTGTAGTTTATTTGATAAACTACACTTAGTCTCTTAAAATGCTCCTCAGACAAAACAATAAAATCATTTTTTTTATATATTTCAGATTCAATGACACCTGTGATGACAGCTTGTTCTAACAGCAGTGCAAGTAATGATGCTATCTACAGCATTGTAACAGATTTGATTGAAAAGGATTGCAAGCTCAACTGTATAGATAATTATGGACAAACTCCTTTAATGAAGGCTATTGGCTGTGGCAGAGTTGCCGTTGTCCAGAAATTTATGGAGTTAAAAGTTAATATTGAAATTAGGGACCTCCAAGGATGGACGGTATGTTTCTTTTATTAATTAATCTTTTAACATAATTAAAAGTATTAAAATAATATATGTTATGTGTACATTAAGACAGAAATCTTTTTATTCTATTAAAAATTTAACAAATTCAAGAACTTCAGTGTTTATTTAGTTTATGATTTAAGAGAAACATCTAGATTGCACAAAAGTATGAAATATACAAATAATAAAGTTGACAGTTTGATTTTAGACTACTGGCTACTGCCTACTTCATTTTTCATGATGACTTTAAAAACATGATTTATTTTTATAAACATCAATCAGTCAACTCAGCCTATTGCGGCCCATTGCGAGTCATACACCTTTCCTACTTATTTACATATCTTGTGACATATTTCAGGCGGTATTCTGGGCAGCTCACCACAATCAACCAGAAATACTAGAAATCCTTATAGCTCACGGCGCCAGAATGACTGAAGTCGACAAATACAACAGATCAGTATTAGATATAGCAGAACTACATGAATATAATGAAATCGTAGAAATATTAAAGAAGCATCTTCAAATACCCGAAGAAGTTGAAGATCCATATTTCAATGAAATCACTACTTGGCATGATTATTATCCAGGTATTAATAAGGGACAAAAGTAAGCAATGCTCTTGTAAATATTACCCTATAGCGCAGACCGAGAAGAGCGTGAGTGTTTTATGACACTTGAAATTTAACATTCTGGCTATTGATATAACATCCATAATTGTTTGAACATAACAAAAAAGTTTAGCATCGCTCGCGGCCTTTCAGCGCAAACTATCAAAAATAGTGTACATCGTATACTCGAAGTCTTTACTCGCTTGCATATATTCGAGAACTAAGAAGAATGTTTCGAGACCGCGCGAGTATTACTCTTCCCAGTTCTCGGTCTGCGCTAACCCTTACATAACTATCAAAAATCATAACACAAAACTTTCACAAACTAATGTCTTTTTCAGACCAGAATACAGAAGTGAGATTCCTCATCTTCTATATGGGATGCATCTGGAAAATTTTACTTCTGCCTTCATGAAGACAGGAATGGATTTAAGAACCTTCCTCTTGCTTGAGGAAGATGATATGCTCAAACTCGGTATGGAGTTGCCATATGAACGACAAAGACTGAAGATCGGACTGCGAAACTTTCATAAAAGGAATTGGAAAATTAAAGCCGTTGTAGGCATGACTGCGCAGAGACCAGAGAATTTCAGGTAGCTATTGATAGTATTGATATAATTTAATTGAGGATTTAAAAGGTACTCGCAATCTCGCTCGCAAGCGCAAAGGTATTTCATACCTTTTTCGCGGAGATAGACTACGATCACGTGCTCTATTACACCAGACATTACAAGCATTTTTAGATCGCATACTTAAATGCTTGCCTTACGCGGGATTCGTCCTCGCGGCACGTCGCTTACTCGAAGTTACAATTAATCCCACCAATGAAATGCTACCAAACGGTAATCGATCTCAAGTGTTGGCTTCTATTTCAGACGACTTAATTCTTTTTTTTCTTCTTTTCATTTTTCAGTATGCTCAACTATTTAACATCTTTGGGGTCTCATCTACATCAAATATACGTGTTAGAAGCAACTCTACAATATGTATTGCGTGAATACAATAGAATCCAAGACCAAATTAAATTTGAACCTCCTGACTCGCCAATACGTGAAAAACTGACTTCTGCTGCCAAAAAACTTATTTTTAACATAAACTGTATTCGAAAAGCTATGAATAGAGTGAAGTACATATTAAAGAAGGTAAGAACAACTGATGACCTGGATTCGTTCTTACCGAACTGGTCACTCGCGGCTCATGACAGAGACAGGTGGAAGAAGAGTGGGGAGGCCTTTGCCCAGCAGTGGGACATTCCAGGCTAGTAATAATAATAAGATATTATACTGACTTTTGGGATATTTCGGAGATTCTCTTGATGTAAGATAAGAGAAGCTCCCTTTAAAAAAAAAAGTCATTCAATGAACTTAAAGCGATACGTTTTTTATCCGCTAAATTAGGGTCTAATTCATGGATATAAAACAAATACTCGTTGTTGTGACTTCAAATTACAATTTTGCAACTGGCAAGCTGCGGGCTAACTTCAACGTGCTATATGCAAATGATAAGGAATAACAGGCCTGATAATAAGCATAATAATAAATTATTTTTGAAATCCCCTCTATTCCCGCTTTCGCTAATACTTAAGTGAATACCTATTGTCCATCGTATTTATTGAAATAAACATTTCAGATAGCGGACAACAACCCAGAGCCCGCCGATCTCATAAAAGAGAAGTCACTCCAAGACATCACCATGGGTTATGTAACCGAAGCAATGGTCGTATTCTCCATAGGTCTCGTAGTATACCACGTTAAGAACATCGTATCCTATCTAGTGAGGAAGTAAAGTACGTAAACATTGTTATTTAGTATATATTCAGGTTGTGCTTAACGAATTTAAAACTTGTTTTACAATTAATGTGTTAAAATTTCTTACTAATGTTGACAGTTACTTAAACAAGTACAATAAGTGTTATTCTCTTTTTAATTTAATTATTCGTTGACCAACTTCCTGTTTCTATGAAAAAAAATTATTGCCATGAAAGTTCCGAAAAATAAGGTTTTATTCCGTCAACCTTCGCGTTTTTTCTTTCGTATGGTAATGTTACATTTATGCTGAATTGCTTACTGAATTGTCTCCAATCCACGAATTACTGTAATGTGTTTTAAGTTTTTGTGCAAGTAGTTTTGCAGTTGTTTTCTCATTAAATATCCTCTCTCTTGAACTTAGAAGATCGTTATTGTATGAAATCTTTCTAACATTCTTACCCAATTACGATATATTTAAATCTCTTTCAACTTTTTGGAATTTCTTATCTTTGAAAGTCTTCATTGTAGCGTTTAAAATTTAAAACACGTAAGTCAATAAAATTACTGAAAAGAGCTATAATTCATTATTATTAAAAAGTCTCTTCTCTTTATTAAAAAGTGCCCTGTAGGCCAGCCCTGCAAGTTATTGTCCAAAAATTATCGCAATTGGATAATAAAAATGAAAAAAATCCGTTACCTCTTATGAATAAAGTCGAGACACTTTTTTAACATAACATAACTTCCACGAACTACTCTAATTATTTCTAATGGCCGGACAAAATCGCAGACGATGAATAATAAGTTTGGTATTCCCCGGCGTTTATATATGCCACAAGTTCCAAGAATTCTATTGAAGAAAAACACTCGCATTGCACTTATGCCAAATACATTATTGTCAACATTTTAAATATTCACTACATTGATTTGGGTCGAGTTTCTTTGTGTATCAATTTATTTTTAGAACGGTTTGTTACTTTATGAGTGCAGTGAGATTTTCCCTATAACATTAACTATAAAATTGTGAAGGTCGTTGTTAATTCTTGTTCACATACAAATCAATCTCTCTCGCTGTACCGAACAGTTCTAGTTCGTTCGAAACCGGCGAGTGTATAATATATTATTCTTAGCTCCAACAGTAATAGCGTTAAAGACTGAAGCCCATTAATTTTCTAGAAACATAATGAACGATGGTCTTGGATGACAGAGACGGCCTAGTTCAGCTTTGTACGTACATCATGTTTATTTCTGCTGACGTATGGATGATGGCTGATGAGTCCGGTCTTCATGTACCTACGTGCATTAAAAATTATGAGTATCACATGCCAGTTGATGGCAGGCCGGCCTTGTCACTTGCAGTTAGATGCATTTGGGACTGGGTTCTAATTAGAGCTCGTTTATAATTAATTGCACGTCATTTGTATCCATTATTCATGGTTTAGATGCGTCGTAGGTGTGTTCGTCAGTGCGTTCATGCGTCGCATACAACTATGTTTTGTCGTCTATCTTTGTAATGGGCACATTATGTACATTCATTGCAATAATACCTATGTTAACATAGTTTTTATTTCTGACAGTGTACATGTTTTTGCATCAATTATTTATTTTGTCGTGCGTTGTCATTTTGGTTTTACATCGGTACTTGTTTCAGCGCTGAAATTCAGTACGAATCTCATGCAGTTGTCAGCACAGCCACTGTTCTAGGGACGTCACTATAAAAATATTCATCACTGTTTCATCTAAATGTATTAGTCCGATTTTTTAGCCAAATAGTTTTTTAGCCAAAAAACTTTAGTGGACGTATTATATAAAAGGCCAAGAACTCCTTTACGATGTGTCGAATATTTATTCGCCACAACAGTTGTCACTGTCCGCCTCAGAGATTGTCACCGGTGCCGGTATGTATTAACCGGCTGTCAATCCAAATTCTTGGCAACCCTAGCAAACATTAATTAAGAAACATTAACTTATAAAATAGGGTTTATTTTCTTCTCAATTATACTGACAGTTTATTTCCTTTGCCCTCCAGACGAATAAAACATATCGCATACAGTCTTGACCTTTTAAATTTACGAGTAATTATGTTCCGAAATATGGTCGTGCTTCGTGCAAGTAAGCTTAAAGTGTTGGAATTTTAATTGCACTTGTTTATTCATTAAATACCTGATTCATTTCATTTTAGTCCGTGAAAAAATTGCTTTACAAGAATTTTAAAGGACATTTTTCTTTATCCCTGTTTTTGGCAACATAAACGACTATTACAGCCAAAAAATAAGAGTTTTGAAGAATATGTACAATGTTACTCAGATAACAGTGTGTAATAGGACGCAGACTTATTAAAATAAATCTGTTTTCTTTTTAATGTACTGGAATGCGTCACTTTACTCATCCAGACAAGTCGTAAACGTTAAATATAGCTCTGACGATCACTGACGCACTTACAATGTAGCTTTATTAACTGCAAACCGTAACTTTTAATTAATATGTATTTCTGTAGATTTATATGAAACGATTTATGTGCAAAGTGGAATATACATTTGTTGCAATTTGCGAGTGATTTAACCATCAAAAGCACTTAATAGCAGAATAGTAAAGTAGAGCAAAATGAGCACCTACTCAGACGTAAATACCACTTATACTACACTCAAACTTTATCATTTAGTAGTGTCTGATTATACAGGGTGTAAGGAACACCGTGACTTTTCCGTGGGACCTGAGTTCTAGACATGATTCCAGACCCCACTGCGTTGGAATTTTTCATCGGTCTTTTCATGAAAATTGCAGATTTTTTTCGCGTTTTTTTAATTTTATGTGTCATAAAATCATTTTTCCTACGTATTTCAATAATATTTTCATAAACAAAATCATTATTAAGCCGTTTTCACAAAAAAAGGCAATGTAAATGAAACACTAAAAACTGCTCCCGATCAGCTGATTCGTAAAGGTACTCGTCGGTCATCGCTCTCTTGCAAATCTAACCGAAAGTGACGTCAAAACCGAACCAATACTCATGAGCGACAAGCGTAAGAGATAGCGCAACTATTGCGCGCGCACTCGCACGCATTATTCGTAATCCTGCCTACTATTCCTTTAAAAAAAGCCGCGCGCTTTGTAGGCACCGCTAGCCGCCTTTGTCGACACCGCCAGCGCGTCGCCGACACCTACAGCGGTATCGGCGAGTGACGTACCTGTGACACTGGATAAAATAGTACATCGATTTTTGTTACACGGGTTCCATGTTATAAAATAGAAAATCACCTTCTCAGCGTTTATCAACTTATCGTACTACGAAATTTATTAAAACCTTTTATTATTAACAGTTTGTTATTGTTTAGAATTCTGTAGTTCTAAAACATGTTGTTATAAACAATAATTTATTTTTTCTAAAATTATAATTAATAATGCTGAATAATTATTCCAGTCACATAAAACAATTATGTTCTTACACAAAAATACATTTTGTGATTAATCAATTTTAAAGGTTTAAGTTAAGTACTTTATTGTCAAGAATAATTTTACGATATTCACTTCGACCTCATGTAATTTATCGATAAAGAATCATAGGTACCTAGGTCCAACACTACTCAAAGGTAAAACCGAAAGTTCGGCTTTTTTCAAAATAGTACCTATTTTTACTCAGTTTGTTCCTTACGCTAATCGAATGTGCATGTGCAATCGGGTAATTCGCGGACTAATTATCGTGTAGGCAGACAATTTTATTGTGTTAAGTGATATAAGTGCGTGTGTTGTGTGTGTATTATTTAAATTACGATCCTAGTAGCTCGATAGGTTATTTTACCGCCCGGGAGAATGGCAACATGCTAATGTGTTATGGCGAAGCACGTGGCAATGCAAGTCTCGCGATGAACATTTACTGGACGCGGTACTTTTTGCCCCGGGTTCAGCAGCAGATTTTTCGCCGCGCCAAAATTTGTGTGCACGTAGATGGCGGACATTTCGAAATTTTCGAACCTTATCTGGTTAGAAGTGAGCGAGATTAAGGTAAGAGTAGGTTTGATTTAATAATACACAAGACACAGATTGAAGTCAGAATAGTGTAAATTGATTGGTATTTTTTTGTGATTGTTTTTCGTTACATCACAACATTTTTATAAAATGCGCGCGCGTTTCGAATGTTTCGATCGTGTCGCCGAGTGTCGCCCTCCTACCACATTACAGTTCGTGTAAGTACGTACGCTGAGCGTAAGGATCGCGCGGTAACCAATTCATTGCGTGCTCAAAAATGACTAAATCTATAAATATTAATCTCCGACGGTAGCGACTTCTTTAATATTAATTAACACGTTATTTTAAAGTCATTATGCGACTTTGGTGGTACGGTGTTCCTTACACCCTGTATAGTTAGTTGATTTTCGAAGCCCCTTTCACTCTCGGATACGATTTAACTTTTCTAAATATGTAGGTTTTCTACATTTTTGTTAGTGTCATTATATTTCCTATCATATTTAAATTATGTTCCTTAATTTTTGATTTGTAACAAAAAAGTAGTTGGACGCCTGATAAGTCACAAACGTATTTTAATAGAAACCTTTAATTGTCTTAACCGTTATCACGAAAACGATATTCAGTTAAGCAACGTGGTACTTTTGACATTGAAAAGTTTTATATATGCGCATATTTAGCATAAGTGTTAAGATATATTTGAAGGCTGAGAAGATAATTATTATAATAGAATAATTAACAAAAGACAAACATTCGACCTTAGTCTTATCATGGAGTAAATTTCGAACGGCATTTTCGGCTTACAGCTCATTCTCGAAAAAACAGTATTTTGAAATGGGGAATTTAAACTAATTAGTTTACTAAGAATTTGAACTAATATCTATCATGAAGTATTATCATGAATTTTCATGGTATAATCTACTAGCTTTTCGCCCCCGGCTTCGCCCGCGTCGATGTCGGTTATATCGCGTTTCCAAGAGAACTCTTCAAAAGTCCGGGAAAAAAACTATCCTATGTTCTTTCTCAAGGTCAACTCTATATCTGTAACAAATTTCATTAAAATCAGTACAGTGGTTTAGACGTGAAAGCGTAACAGACAGACAGACAGAGTTACTTTCGCATTTATAATATTAGTAGGAATGAGATATGCAATATTGAAGTACTGGTTGCAAATACATATGGGTTGACAAATAAAATGCCTTAGGAATTTATTTCCATGTAATTGCATTAAGTGTTTGATTTCAATGATAAGAATGTTGCACACTTGCATCAGATTTTATCGGGGAGTTCTCAATGCCTATACTGGTTACTAAGTGGGAGTGGCGCCACAGAGAACCTCAATAGTCACTATTTTTAAAAATCCTCTTAACTTTTCGCAATATTAACTAAAATTCAATCAAAGTTTACATCGTAAACGTGATAAGCCTAAGTTCTTAGATATTGCTAGAAAGCAAGCAATATCTAAAAACTTTATTATGTAACTGGTCCCTTATCCTATGTTAAAACTTCCTTAACTTAGCGCAAATCACTTTTTTATTTGGATATTATGACTGCCAAAAATTAAGAACCGAATGTTTTTAGGATTCATGTGTAAATGTATTTACCATAACTCTTGATTGCCTTACCTACCAGTTGTAGTTTTAGTTGATTTTTGTGTAGGATACACGTCCTACGAACACAGATTCAGCAGCTATCTTAAGCAACCTCAAATTTTCAGACAAGAGTTTTGTGTTTTTCATTTTTGGAAGAAATCACCAGGAATTAAAAAAATGTACAGCGTGAATCAGCTCTAAAATGGTGTAGTGTCAATCTACATGATTGTTGTTTATCACTCTTCCAGCCAATTAAGAGCTAAAAATAAGCTCACAAAAATTCCTACTAAAGATATATCTCTGTTCGCCCTTCATTCTGTACTGTAGTTGTCATAAATTTCTTCACACCGTTTTTGTTGCTACATCTTTCGAACATGTGGATCCATACTCTCCTGTTTAATGTACTTCGATCTTTTTTTACATATGTAGATTACCGATGGGTAAAGTCGTAAGTCGTCGAAACTTTCTGACCGGGTGTTAATGTTCCCCCAGCATATTGATCGCCACAAAATCGAATAAAGGCACTGTCAGCAAATTTGCTAAATCGCAATTTTGAAACAGCATTAATGTAATAAAATAGTATGCTAAAGGCGATTTTAGAAAATACTCATTAAGTAACGAATGACACGTGTTCATTTGAGCAATTAAGAGTAATGGTATTACATATCTTCGTTACCCACACGTGTTTGTTCTTTAGTGTGACAACTTGCCTGCCAGTACTTACGAATACTTAAGAGACCATATCACAACAGATTAAAACTAATTAATTTTCCACACATGTCATATGAGTTTCAAGTTAGATTTCAAGATGTTATTCAAATGATGTAATCACTAACTCTGTTTGGCAGCTAGAGATGCGCCGAATAACTATTCGGTATTCGGTATTCGGCGTATTCGGCAATTTTTCCACTATTCGTATTCGGCCGAATTATTCGGTTTGGTGCCGAATATATTCGGTTCTTTTTTTTCCGCCACATTATTCGATGTAGAACTAAAAGATATAACTTATTCTGTTATAAGTCTACGGAAAACTATGAAAAAATTGTTGAATTAAAAAAAACTTTAACTCAGTGTTTATTTTTAACCAAAAATCAACATATTATTTCTTAAACAACAACATTTTACTTATAACCTTCTAGTCAATATTTATTTTAATTTAAAAAACGCTTTAATCAGTCTTTAATCATAAATTATACTTTAAGACCTCCAAACAAAATATTTCAACCATAGAACAAGATAATAATCCCTACTATCACTACATAGTATAAAACAAAGTCGCTTTTTCTGTCATCATGTTGTATGTCCCTATGAACGCTTAAATCTTTAAAACTACGCAACGGATTTTGATGCGGTTTTCAACAATAGATAGAGCAATTCTTGAGGAAGGTTTTAGTGTATAATAAGTTTAGGTTTTATGTAAACTGACAATATTACAACGATATTAGTTAAACATGTCGGAAAAAATTAAGCCATTCGAGAGCTTTCCTCGAGAACGCTGCCAAAACCTTTTGAGTTACAACAAAACTATGTATGGCGGGTTTGTACCTCTTTAATAAATCTACAAAAAAGTCCGCGGTGGTATATGTCTATCTTCCAAGGATAACCCACAATAACCATTTTTATGTGTTTTCTTAATACAGTAAAATTATGGGTTATTTACGAACCTATTTTTAACAATACAGTATTAATCCTTATCCAAATAAATAAGTTAGATATATTATACATGTAATATAGAACAAAATTGCCTTTTACACTACACCAAAAAAGTGAATAGGTAATGAGTTATCGTAATATTAAAATTTCCGCGCGAGAAATTAAAAATCGATGAAACGTAGCGAAGATATCGTTGGCATCTATATACTAATATATAAAGCTGAAGAGTTTGTTTGTTTGTTTGTTTGAACGCGCTAATCTCAGGAACTACTGGTTCAAATTGAAAAAATATTTTTGTGTTGAATAGACCATTCATCGAGAGAGGTTTTAGGCTATATATCATCACGCTGCGACCAATAGGAGCGAAGAAAAAGTCATAACTTATATCTTCTAACCACGCAGACGAAGTCGCGGGCAACAGCTAGTGATATTATAAATGCGAAATCAACTCTGTCTGTCTGTCTGTTACGCTTTCACGTCTAAACTACTGAACTGATTTTAATGAAATTTGGTACAGAGATAGAGTTGACCTTGAGAAAGAACATAGGATAGTTTTTATCCCGGACTTTTGAAGAGTTCTCTTGGAAAAGCGATATAACGGACCTCGACGCGGGCGAAGCCGTGGGCGAAAAGCTAGTAATATTTATTTCTGAAACTAAACAGTTAAAACTTAAAAAATAACATTTTTTTTAATGTTTAATCTTGCGGGCAGCAAGTAAGGAAATGTTGAATGAGACGAGGCAATAAAATTTTGAACCGAATAGTTCGGTTCGGTAAACTTTAAACCGAATAGTATTCGGCATTCGGTTATTCGGTGAAACCACTATTCGGCGCATCTCTAGGCAGTACAGAAAAATTAATAGTTTTTGTTCTTCGCTGTGTATTCAGTTGTCAGGCGCGTAATGTTAAACACAGACCTTTTTATTCGTTTGTGGCACAAATAGTTGCGCAATGAGGTGGCTTTAGTCATCGTCCGGTCTGCCCAAACGTGTTAGAATCCACACTATTGTTTCTAATAACACTATCCGCTTCCTTTGCCTATTCGCCTTGTAAAATGTAGCTTGTAATGGAACAAAAGCCACGCAGTTCACCGTTACGACTTCCCAAATGCTTATACAATTTGTTGAAGTTATTTGAGTATTTTCGATCGTGTTCTGTGCTTACTGAATAAGTTATGGCGCACGTGCTTCATTTCCCAAATGTTTTCTAGACATAAATTGAACTTGTTTTGAACTTGTTGTTGAAATTGTGGTGTAGTATTAGACGGAAATTACCGCGTCCAATAAATGGAAACTGTTAGATACATTTCTAACAAGTTCCTACCGAAATTAAATTTTAATAAAGGTTAACAAAATATTCCTGAACCAAGGTTCTCGTTACCCTTCTTGACCCGAAATCTGTGTGACCTAACCAGGTGGAATTTCAGTGTTTCTCGCCAGTTTAGTTTACAAACTGTTATTGGTTGGAGGCATTGTTAAGTTTCACACACTCATCTAGTTCAAACGGCTTTTTTTACTCATTTTCTCTTACAATACCCACGTAAGGTATCTGAGTACCTAGTTCATGTATATAAATACCACTGAGATAATTTAACGACGCAATTGTCCTGACATCAATCAATTCCTTATAAAGCAAAACAGACACTGCACTGATTATAATTATTAACTTGAGTACTTGGTATGTGGGTGCTGTTATTACTTATGTAAGCAATTTAGATTTTTTCAGACCAGAACTACTTCCTCATAGATGATTAAGTGTGATTATCAGACTGGCTGCAACGCCTATTAGGTCATTATGTTTGTTTATGATGTACTAATCTACCTACAAACACATTACGTGTTGAGGTAGTCGAGTTATATAATCGAGCTAAAATACTTGAATGCAAATTTGTTGTATTTTAAAAGTATGAATAGATTTTTGTCCCTGATCTCAACATTATAAATAATGTGGAAAATCAGTGTTGCCGATAGATATAAAGTATTATGTAATAAGTTTCTGGTTTGTATAAAAAATTAAAAACAAAAAGCTTTTTAAATTTTATTGACATCTAAAACATTCGTAACAACTGTTTGTACTAAAATATAAATGTGTATTATGTTAAAAGCTGTTAAATTTGTGTATTATAAAGTGCTTGTTATAGCTGCTCAATGCAGGACGTGTTAAGCAAAATGGACATCTGAACGTATATGTATAAGACACTTTATCAATCGTCGTTGTCGTATAGCCTATTAGCTAAATAGCTTTTTTTATCACATGAAAGTACAACAATGTATCTTCACTTCTGGGTGAACACTTATAAGCTCTATTATAATTCTTTTTTAGGCCTTTTTTATTTATTATATTTTTAGTGTTCTTATGGCTACCTAATTATATAGGACACAAATAAAACTTCATCGTAATACCCAATATAAAAACAAAAGTAACAATTGCCTGAATACAATTCCTATCACTCGTCGAGTAAGCAAATGTTACTGAAGCAACATTCAACATGCATCTGTGCTTAACAAGTAGGTTGGAATTTCCAAGAATACTAATTGACCAATACAATTATTAAGGTGTTAATAAATTTTGAGATTCTCTAAAAGATTCTAAATAAATATTGCCAATTGCTTCTCTTAAATTTATAAAACGTAAATTAAAAATAAATTATTAACAGTATTATGGAATAGCTGCTGTCGTGTGACGGCTAGCGAGTGGCTTGCTCAGTGCTTCTGGATGGGGATGTTCCGGTCGGTGATGGCGAGCTGCGGCAGCGGCGCCTCCACGGTGAGCACGCCGTCCCGCGACAGCGACGACTTGATGGCCTCGGGGTTCGTGCCCTTTGGCAGCAGGAACTCCCGGTTGTACTCTCTGTACACAGACTTTGTGTCTGACTTCTCTTCGTGTTTGGCATGGACCTGAAACACACAGTCACAATCCCCGTTACTTATTGGCGCTCAGGAATTTATGTTTTGGCTACGTCTCGCGACTCCGTTGACCCCGATAAAAAATCAGAATACTTTAGTTTTGTGTGCACAATAGCGATTCTTTAAAATTGGCATTTTGCCAGCTCTAAGGTGTTTCGGTCGTTTTCTTACATTTTATACGTAAATAAACGCTTCATTATTTCACAGATAATTAATCTTCATTAAACCGCGACATAAAATAATACCGTCGACATCTTGTCGAATGAAACCTTATAAGTCGACCTTTTGCCGCAACACACCGGCGATAAAGTGGGTTGTCAGGCAAACGATGCAATCGTCAATCTCATTAGATAGGTGAATTTTTCAGTTTGCGTGCATTCATTTTCCAAACTTAAAATTCGTTTTGTGTTACTGGCTCGGGCATAAAACATATCAGAGGCGATCTCTGTGATCTGTCCGAAATAAGACTAGGGAATGTAGTGATGACGTCAACCGGTAAACCGAAAATTGTGTGGATATAAACCGTCCATTGCCAAATGTTTGTGTAAACCTACACCAGCGCATCTGTACTGTGTAGTTGAGCAAATTGTACTGCCACCCGTTTTAGTTGCTATAAATTAAACGAGCGGTGCCTGTAAATTTCGTTTTTAGTTTACAACTGATAATATGTTGCAAACTTTATATTGCGTTTTATGTTGTCGTTACATGCTCTGTATAACATTGTACAGAGCATTGCCCTTTATGTAATAAGTTTCAATCAGCGTTGTAAGTAGCGTCTCGGACAATGCAATAGCGCCATGAGATTGCATTTACTCGTAACAAAACCCCGCCTACACTTAATCGAAACTACCTTTAGCCTTTAACGGAGCGTGGCAAGCACAACCATCCATGTAGATTGAAGACATTACAAAGGAATCTAAATTGGATTAAATTTGACCTCATACTACAACGTGTAGGATTTTAAATGGTTGTTCCACGAATACCTACTATGAATCCAAACTGACGGTTTAGGGAAATGTTCGGAGTGAAAGCAGCAGAGTTTAAATCGATAGTTGGTTACCCTTATGGACTTTTCAGTGTGCAGTTGTTTGAGCGCAAAAAATCAATACGTCAATCATGAATGTAAAAACTCACCAATAATTTGTTGTCTACAGTCTTGACGACGATTTCCTCAGGGGTGTACTGGCTAACGTCGAAACGGAGTTTAAGTGATTTGCCGTCTCCCTCATCCTGGATCAGGGGCGAGTTCAGGCTGTCCCAGTGGCTGGGCTCGGCCAACTGTCTGCTGTCACTGTGCTGTGAAGATGTGGTGCTGCTGTGGATGACACAACGGTCTTATTAATAAACCCAAAAATTTTCACGTGGCCCAATTTACTAAACATTGCTTTTGGACTTAGTTTTCGGACATTGTGAGTTTTGCCAAAAATGATCATTTTGAAAATATTATTAATTTGTCTATCTATGACTGAACTTTTTCGAAAAAACGTGGCACCTACTTTTGTTGGAAAACAGGAAGACCAAAAACAAGTTTCAAAGTTTCTAATCTACTTAAATTCTAATTCCCAATATATCTAAAACTCACCAAAACTACAAAAATAGTATTTAATATTCGTGCATGTATTGGAACTTGTGTAGAACTAAAGTGTTGACAAAGTTTGTAAGTACCTTTAGGTATGTAATTAATATTGTGTGTGATTTAAGTCGCGACATTGGGAGATAACCTTTACAGAACGTTTATTGACAATCGTGCAATGTAGGTGGAGCACAAAGTAGGTGCTATACTTAACAGACTTATGAGCAGTTTGATCAACGGATGTCATTCGTCTTGTTTACCGATACCCAACAAACTACATGCAAAGATCAAGGCAAATGTAACTAAATACATAGTATACATTGTTTGAATACGATGAGTACGTACCTACCGAGAAGAAAATCGCACATCATTTATAACAGTGTATTGCGATATAAACCTTATTCCATTGAAATAAAGGCTGTAACCTCAAACATGCGGTCGATTATTAGAAGTTCTTACATCGATCATCAAACTAATTCATGGTCGAGCTTATCCTTGTACGAATCAGTTCTATACATACGTTTATGTAGGTACATAAATGGAATTAAACATGCTATCTAAACAGAGCATCAGAATGCTTGCATGCAAACGAAGTACCTCCACGTAATGAACAGTCACTAGTTAGGTCTGTAATAAAGTCGACGACGCTTTAATTTCCATCGATTTCACATAAAACTAAAAACTAAAGAATAAGAGAATTTCGTTCTATCGATCGAAAATCGCCAGAGAGGGATGTAGCTGTACAGGCAAATAGCGCCATCTCTTTCACGATGTAACTTAAAGCGCTCTATAACCGCTTTATAACATAAAAATACCCAGTGCCAATTAATTCAGTCTAGCAAAAGTGATTGCTGGCATGCGAAATACTATCACGCTATTATATTCTAATTTCTAATACACGAGGGTATTGCATGCAGGTACTGTTAGCCACTTATCGCTCACAAAATGTTAAGTGGTTGCTCCATAATGCATTAGTAACTAAAATACGTTCCAAAACCGATAAATATTACGTAAGTAGGTATTATTTTCGAAATTTGAATCCCACCAGCAATCCGGAGATTTGCAGAAGTATGTGCAAAAAATAATTGTAAATGATCAGTATTTTGCACTCGGTGATCCATCCATTTTACAATAAACATGCCTAAACTTAATATTGCGTATTCCCTATCTGAATCATTATGTAGCAAAAGGTTTACCTACTCAGTGCATATAATTTTACGTTTTCAACAAAACATCTGATGTCATTTTCAAATCATCAAGTAGAGATACAAGGTCACTGTCAACAAAATGAGCTCATCGATAATTTATAATAGAGTGGGCACTTGTATCGACGTAATTTGTGTTCAATTGTGTAAGTAGGTGGTCCGGTACCAACGTACGGCAAACAAAAAGTAGATCACCAAAAAAGCGTGAGAATTTTGGAGCTTTTTCTTTAAAAAATCAAATCTGAGTTGTGAGCTTATTTTATTCCGAAACATACTTTTTGGTTTTATATTCCTGAACTTAAAAAAATATTAAACAGTTAATTTACCAACCGTACAAATTAAATGTGCCGACTTAAGTACCACATGCCTGCCCAGTAGCCTAGCCACATAACTCCAATGCTAAACGGATTAGGTTTCATTCACAGCAACACAAAACAAATTCCGACTACGCTCAACTACAGAATTAATTAGCAAGGTGTTCAAAGAATTCGTTTGGTGTGAAATAATCTACATTCCTGAGGTAAATTCTGTACAGCAAATATTAATTATACCTACATTATGTCATTTTACTTAGACATTGGCTGCGGTCAAAATTTTCCACTTTTCAACTGAGAAAAACAACTTCTAAAATCATCGTTATTTAATCACGTTTCATTCAATGCTTTGACTGTTAAGCGTTTAAGAGCTTTATGCGTCCCTTAATCAAATGCTCGAATGCAAATTTAACTTTCTACAACAGCCTTGGCTGTACCAGTCTGGAACTTAACGTCAAGCAAATAACTGGGTCTAAGTGTTGTATTAACAAAGCCTGCTTTGTGAAACTGAGGTTCAAATTAAACAATCACAACTGGACTTAACTAGCCTCATTTGCATCGTCCTGAGTTATTAGTAGCAGTATAAACAACAGGCTCTCTTGGAATGTGTTTCGCAATATTATGATCGTTTGCGCATTGCTATAAACTATAAATGATTAAAGTTATGACTGATAATAGTATAATAAACTTGGTGTGATGCCGTGATTCTTTGCTCGTGACTGTTCTATAAATAATATTGTAACTAGGATATTTTATAATACCTCACTCCGACCAACTTTTCTTCAAGTTTGGTAGAAAATATCTCTGCTTTTGTATTGATTATGGGGTGAAGCTAAAACATCTCCAAAATATCGTGTTCGTGGTTTAAGCGCAGCTCTTAATTCGTTAGAAAATATGTAGGGGGGCCTTTATTTATTACGTTAAGTCCTGAGGGGAGAAAGGGTCGGATAGCATCTTATTTATCGGCATTCCGACGTCGAAATTATTCTAGTTTTGTAGGGGAAGGGCGTTCGAGTTACAAAGATAAAAATAAATACATGAACGGGCCTTTGACACATTAATGCGACATCTTACAACTTTAATACTTTGTAAAGATGTCAATAAAATACTAAAGAATACATGCGGGTTAGATATACAATGAAATATAAAGTTAGTGTGTTATAATACTAGCAGGTGCGATACTACAGCAAGCAGAAGTATTAGAAACATACATATTAATTAATCAACAACTATACATAAAATACGTTGGTACATACATACTACATCGAAGACTACGATTATATTATAATGGTATTTAATTTACATACACATGTATGGGTATTGTAGAATTACCTCTCTGATGACTTGGTTACCCCTCCGGAGGAAACAGATTCGAAATTGTAAGACATGCAAAAAGCAATGTTCGTTGTTAGTTTTAAACTCGGGGGAAAAGGAATCAGAATTTTATTAGATTTGCATGCAGGTAGGGATGAACAAAATGGAAACAAACAGTTAAGAATCGTAAGTACAGTTCGCAACTTTAAATTATAAACAATTTTTCCTGTAGAATAATGGGCCTGATGTTTAAAAATAAACTATTAAATAAAAATGATTTATATAGGAATGAATTTCATTTTACTAGCTTAGGATAAATGAGAGATTAAATTTAATTAACATTGTGACAGCCCTAGTCCTAACCAGATGTTAAACAGACGAATAATAAACCAGATATAAAATGATTTATAAATATGAAGCCAATAAAGTTCACGTCATCAATGATGCGCGAAACGAAATGATCCGTTATAAACCTGTAAATATATGTAAATAATCTATAAAGCAAGCGAAATCAAATGAAATAAAATATTATTTGTATTCATACTAACATAATACATAATATATGATAATAAAAGTAAAACACATGAGAAAAATGTGGTCATAAAACAAGGACATTAAACAGTCAACGACGTCAATTTGTGACTACACAAAGAGAAAAATCATCGCTTCAAATTTAATCATTCTGCTAAATAAGAAGGTATTTATTAACAGCTGCTACCGCCAAATATGTCCAAACAGTTACTGTAACACGACCCACACGGAACGATGGAAACATGGGCGGACCAGTAATCCCACACTTGAATGGAATTGAGCAAGATCCTAAAAATATTAATGACGTGTTGGAAGGAAGTCATATCTGTTTGTTTTCTTTGTGATGCTGTTCAAAAAGCCAGCGTATATCAAACTACCCACCACGTTTCATGTGGGAGTGTGAATATGCGAGATGTCGAAGGCTAGTATTGCATCACTAGAGAGTAGAGTCGCCGCCGCTGAAACTGAACCAACTCGCTCAAGTCCAAGTGGGTCATGTATTCATGCCGTAAACACAATTTCAGGGCGTTAGCGCCAACAACTAGGCACGTATAATACTCTCACGTCTGTGTTGATAAAACAATCGTAAACCGGTTTCTTCAGAGGTATGCATTTTGCAACCGTTTTCGCTATAAGCCAAGGTGTGATAACAGCATCGAGGTTTTATACCACTTGAATGTATAATTTTACAACTCGTCTTTACATCCTTGCCAATTTACGATTTATTTAATGGGTAGTTTAAAGTAAAATGGTGTGCCTGCTCTACTTTAGAGTTTAATATTTTATCAGCTATAACTGCTGCTTCAATCTTTCAAGAAATACATGTATAAACATTAAAGCGGCAGGTAGTTTTTTTTATTTACGCATTGCCATTGATCCATGCAGAACTAGTTCATAGCTCATTCATAGAGCGGAGTAAGTAGCTACTCCTACTCTTATATAAAACCTCGTTATGCGCGAACATTGTGTTTACAATTTCACGCGTTACTGTGTTTTAGCAACAAAATTCTCAAGTTTGAGGCGGCGCAACCGGCGCTATTTCTATTTATGACATCATCCCGCGTCGGGCTTACGTATCGCTGCACGCTTTAAATGGAGGCGACTGACTTGTCTGCAGTTGATGCCGTTCCGCGGACTGATCCCGAATAATGCCTTTTGAATATACTTTCTTGGAGTTGCCGACACGGCCGAAGTGGGCGACTGCCTTGCGAAACCACCAAACTCATTTATTCAAGATTCCCTTTTAGGAAAACAGGCCCGGCAACATAACTGTGACGGATGGAATAATAATATAGCCATGAGACAACTCGGTTTATTCACCCACTTGAAAAATACTTGCCCACCTGATTTTTTACTTTCTTCGTTATTAACATTACCAACTGGTTAAATAGTCGCCAATAAATATTTTTATGAAAGAATTTGTGCGGAATACATCTCTAACTTAAACCTACGTTAATTTATATTAAAGATAAATTTGTAAAAAAATTAATAAATACCTAGTTGTGCTTTTGAAGAAGTTGTTGCTTTCTCTGTTCATGAGTTCTGATCTGAATTTGCTCATTTCTTCTTCCATCTTCCTCATTTCGGCGTCAAACCTCTCCCTGATGCTGGAGAATTCAGTGTCGATGACAGAAAAGTCACCAAGCTTGATTGGGATATTCCTCTTAAGACCACTGTCAGCCATTTTAACGAAGTGTGTTATGTAGAATTCGTGAAACTAAACAAACACTGAAACGTTCTTATGTAAACACGGATCACAGTGTCGCTACGCACTCAACGGCAGACAAGGCAGGACTGATCATTAGTCGTCGACTCGGCGCCAGGGGGCCTGCGCACAGTTTTAAATAGCCTCACGTTCGAACGACTGCGAACCGCGTCGAGACTCGGTCGGCGTCATTCGGCCCACACTGTGCTTCTCGCTCATTCCACGTCTGGCCGGCTTCACCGTGCCTCATACCGAGCATCTTCCTATGATGCATAGGCGCTACCAGCGAATGATGGCAACATCCACGGTATATGATTGATGATTCATTCATCTTGAATTCGTTTCTTCTGTTTAAGGCAATGTACATAATATAGCATAACTAAACACAATATTATTCGTGGGATATTTTTGTATCGAAGTAGTATACACGTATTAAGAAACGGCGTTTCTGTGATAAAATATTCTTGAAAGACTTGCTGGTCACCTTGGCCTTATGACGTCAGTTTGACGTAACGTCGGAAATTACCTAACCGCTTTAATAATCCTCCAATTCGAGTTATTCTGAAAAGTGTATTGTTTTCTATCTACAAAGAATATGCACATTGCATTGCCAAAGGTTCCTTATTTTTAATTTCAAAACGACAGACAAGATTTTTTTTAAACAATGGCCAAATATATAAAATTCCGTTTAGGGTTATACGGCTGTTATGAAAGCGGCCAGAGGACCTTGATACCACGAATGAGTCAGAAGTTTGTCGCGCCTTTAGTGTTAAGACAAAAAGGTCCAATTATGACCACGTTCCTCGTCTTGTAGGCAGTAGGCGAATATGTAAAGCGTTGTGTACATTACAAATAGGAAACATTACTCATAGTGCTACTCCTACGCTAATATCAATCATTGCGAGATATTTTCTAGGAATTCGATCAATATTGCATTGAACTAATCCAATCCCGGGAACACATCCAAGGTTTTATAAGTACCTTAGTAATATAATACTTGGTAGTGTTAATCTAAACTCCTTGAATATATTACATGGGCTTAACCTCCTTAAAATTAAGTAAGTTAAGCTCGTCATTTTAATACAAGGGACAACTGCATCAATATGATTTTGGTACGAAACAATGTTATCTTCGATCGAAAAAGTTTTCATGTTTTCCCTTAATTTATGGATGCATTTCCAGATAATCCTCAATCATACGTACAAAAAGTTCTTACCTTGGAACGGAATTGTTCCCTGGGGTGCAATGTTAATAAATTTTGAAGAGGGGGCTGACCCTCCATTCAGCCTACCAAATATTTCACCATATCTTTAATTTTAACAGTGACTAGTCATTTCTCGAAAAAGCTTCCCCACACTAAACGCACCATTTATAATCGCCGACAGGTCTTTTACTACAGGAAACCACTCCGCAACCGAAACGTCACAATTATATTTAGAAACATTGTTATTTCGTTGTAATGTTATGATACCTGCTTTCAGAAATATCTTCTCTCCTGTTCCACTTTGTCCAACAATTACATAGCTGATATCACATTTAAAAGCCCTGGTTCCGTTTTAGTTTCCATAAATTGTCTTTTTATTTTCCAGTGTGACATAACTAATGGAGTTATTATCTCAGTGACACGCTGAGATACATTATTACCGGCCGGCGGCCGCGTCTTACTTAATTTGCTCTTGCCAGATGTCACTTAAAGGTACCCGTTTTATTTATTTTGCCAATTTTTCTTACCTCAGAATTTCCGTTTCCTAGATTTTTAATAGAATAAAAGTAACACTTACCATTAAAAATAAAAAAGAGGTTAATAAATGACTGCTTAGAAAATTGTTTCAGACGACACAAATGTTATAGGTAGTTTGTAGTTGTTTTTAAAGAGATCCTATTGTATAATAAGTTTCCCGGTCAGGTTAAGTTCCTTTGTTATTTACAATTCTTATCTCATGTTAGTTGTATGCAGAAATCTGCGAGGCAATGGAAAAGCTCATTAGTCAGTGACAATTTGTCATTGGATACGCTCATGCAAAACAGGTCTTATTTTAAGATAATGTTAGCCTTTCTTAACATCAAGATTGCCGAGGTCAGGCGACAATCGACTCGTACGTCGTGTACCCGTTGAACAGTACAAAAACTGTTCCTTCCGAAGGAGAATTTATAATGCTATAAAGACTCTTTATAACTTTTGCTTGTTTTTTTTTTTCATTTTGTGAAATCCGCTTCTCTTTTATGATTTAAAGGGTAGGAGTAGGTAATATCAAAAAAATTACACTAATTCAAAAATTTCTATCAGTCGTGAGTGTCATTGGCAATAGATTAAACTAAAAAATAGGCCAACGGAGTAGGCTCTGGTCAACTACTTTAAAATAAAGCTCATGCTGGCTATCTGAGTTAAAACATTCAGAACCAAATAGCAGTTAAGTTACGAACCCACTAACAACATTGCAATAAGGTCGTGCAACTGCAACTTTTATGGAATCCCTCTATCATTAAAGTCACATCTGATAGATGAAGCAGCTTCTAGGCTCACAAACCGTTGTTGAGAATTGTCTTGACCCGTAAAAAGCCAAATGAATTATAAATTAACTAGGTAGCGGGAAAGCTTATCAGATATTAACGGTAACGATATTACAAGCTGTCTAAAACCTAATTAGTTTAATATTATCCTACTCTATGTTCCACTATTTCCACAATTTTTTACCCAATCCGGATGGTAAGCTCACGAACTTATCATATTTTGAAAGCTGTAAATGAACTAAACTCTTCAATGATTTAACAAAATACTGTAGAATTAAACCTTGAGTGAGGTGAAACATTTATTCAAATCAATTAGGCAAAGTTCAAATCTGTGCGGAACTTTAGAAAGTTCAAATAACTCGGTGATGGCGCCTGGCGGTGCCGTGTCACGACCGATTAGACTACCTTCATGTATACTCACGTAAGTATTCATACTATTTGTACTAGCTAGGCCATTTACGAACGCATAGTTTCGCATATGTCTAGGCTAGGCGTGATATAATGTTATCGTGCTCTATTCATTAGCATTGCATGCACTATTTATTACTTAAAGGCGGGATCTAGAGACGTTCTATTTCACACGATTATTTATTAATACCAAATTGTTCTGGGTAATTTAGTAATATGTGCATCAGATGCCGTAGGACCTGAATAAGCTTGTTTACTTTGGATGTGTAGAGTATGTAAATGATTTATTTCGTGTTATTTATATCATAGACGATGACATCCAAGAATCGTCACGAAAAACAATGATGCACATTTATTTATAATACAGTAAACAAACGAGTCAGAAATTCTGAATATTTGTTGTCTTTTCCGAGAATATTATTGATGTGTCTGTCCTGGATTTGTTTCAAAAATATGTCCCCAGTCTAGAAAAAAAGGATTTTTTCCTTTAAAACTTTCGAGGATAAATTATTTGTTTTGGGCTAGAGCTAGTAGGCAAAGGAAATATTTATATTAATTCTCCCCATTAGGATTTGTATGTTATATTTTATACAGTATTTTAGATATATAAATGTTTGGTTTCTTGGAGCAGTTACAATTAATTTACTAGCCATATCTAAAACGAAAACAGGTTGTTGTGTAACGCTTTTGTATACAACATTGATTCTTTCCGCTTAGTTAGATAAGAACAAGCTTTTCATTCCCAAATAACAATAGCTATCAATTATGAACCACAATGCTTCTGATAAACTCTACCGAGATTATTTCTGTAGATGCAGACACTTCGGAGGAATTTTTGATGTTACCTCTATCTCGGAATGTACTCACCGTCTTACTGGCAGATCCTAATATCGTGCCAACAACTGCTATTCTAGTACTGCACGAAACTGTCTGGGACGGAATGTTGATGAAAACGATAAACTAAAGAGGTCGTTCACATCTCCCTATTGTGTAACCAACATAAAAAAGGTCTAAACTCTTATTCACATTTTTTTTGTTTTAATTATCCTAAAAAGTATTGACAGTTCCTCAGATAAGCTCCGCGGAAGGCGATACGTTGATGAAATTTTAATAAGCTCGGGTGAACGACCATACCGATTAGGAATAAAACGTGAAGCAAGCTCGTGACGTCATCATACGGGTATCTACAGTTCTAGCGACGGGTTTATATGGAACTGTGATGCTTGACTTCATTGCGAGGATCCACATACTTTTAATTTTAGAAGAAACCCTATAAGGCATTCTCTGAATAATGTTCCGAGAGTATTCTTCGTAAGAAATGGAATTTACATAATTACTTAAGTGTTTACATATTCCTTTTAAACACCGCAAAACTCTCACATAAGTTTTTGTTGGTAGATATGTTGAATTGGCAATATGGGCATACCTAGTTGGTATGTCCCACTGATGAACATGAAATAAAACTAAATCCTACGCATATTAGTAATGTCATAAAGGAAATGTATTTCAGTGGTAAGGTAGGTGGCGACATTGCTAAACTACGTAAGTACCCAAATGATCTTTGCTTCCTGTCCTCGCTTTTTGCAGTCGTTAGGAATCTACTGAGAATCGAAGACTCACATTTAGAGAATATCATTACCCTTCTTTAAGTGTGTGAAGTGAAGCAAGCAAGAAAACAAAATGAAAGCAATATCAATCATGTCTCTTATCGCGAGACTGATGTTTGAGATTTTATGAAAAACTCAGCACCGTTGTACCTACTTGACTTTTTTTACGAACTTACCTGATTTATTTCTGGTTTGTGTTAATATAAGTCATTAAGTAGAAGATATAACATATCAATCTTACAGATATACTTTTCCTTAACTTAATTTCTTCCATTGTTAAGAGCAAAACCTCTCTTGCATAACTGCAACGTCTGCAACAGCCTTATTTCAATAGGTGAAGACCTGCGAAAAGGCCGCGGTTCTCAAACAAACCTATCTCGAGTCGATTTACCGATTCAACGCAAAGCAAATAGTAAAAATAACATGCAAATAGATAAACCAACATTACGTATTCTGTCTACAGACCAAGGTTACTGTATTGTATAACAAAGTGCGACGAATCTAGACTTAGTAAGATCAAGGTTGAAATGATTTTGTGACAGTCGTGATGACACGACTGGTGGTTAGCAGAGCGGAAAGCGGAACCCAACGTGGACCGCTGGCGCATTTTACCTCACATGCCTATAAAGTTTCGATGATACTCGATATGTGCGCATGACTTCACATAGCCATTGCCACGGCAGGTGAATAAAGTACAAGTGAAACTCCGTCGAGGGACCTCGTTAGTTCAATGCTCTTACAAAATCGAAGTACCTAACAATTTAAGTAAGTATTGACTGAAGTGTTTTGTTTCTGCGCTGTATTTCTTGGGTAGGTGGTAAAGGTGAACAGTATCTACCCATAGCTAACAAAATAGATATTGACTAAACTTGGACTTTTATCGGCTGTGGCAATCGCTGCCTAAAGTATAATATTCAACGACTGCCAGTCAGAGCCTCCTAGCTGCAAACTAAGAAGAGCGTGTACTTAAGTTCTAGACAACTGATAAACATATCTACTTATATATTTCTAAATACATATCTACATATCAAAGACGTGGAACAGCATGATCGTGCTCATGACACAAACATTTATACTCGGTAGGAATTGAATCCCACTGACAGCTAGACCAACAGGCCAGTAGGTATATGATTAATGTTGCTTGATGATCCTGAACTTGATGACTATAATAATCTGAATAAAACGAAGACCTTGTTTAAAATTCACGTGTACCGTTGCAAGAGACAGACGATCTACCTAGACTTCTCCAATAATAAGTTCATCGACTCTAGAATATTGATTTGAGAACAAAAACTGCAGCAACCCACATGAAATATTAATAAGTTCCGAAGCTATAAGCAAAACATTCAGTACCAATGTCGCCTACAATGTTCGATCGCCGGATACATTTAATTTAATGACGTAAGCAATCCACCCCCATTGCTTCAGGTACAAAAGCGGACAATGACGTCATCACACACTGAAGTCTTGTAGTTTGATCTAATGGTCATTAGAGGGAAATAAAGGAATAAAAAATTTAATCCGCTCTTTATCGTAAATACAATTATACTATTGTAGATGGATTACAATCTTATTCTTTGTGTTTAATAGTCGTAACTGATGAATACTTTAAAGAGTTTGAAGTTCAAATGCGGTATAAATATATTTACTTTCAACAAAACACAAGATTTAATTGAAGTGGTTCCGTTATACCGACGTTCATTTGTATAATCTAAACAGCTAGCTGCTCAAAATACTTACATGTTCCATACGACATACCAACATCTTGCGACTATTTTTACTACAATTAATGCAATTAAAACTAATTGCAGCTGTGTCAACATTAGGCGTAATTGCAATTACTGGCGCATGACAAGAATCATTTGCATCGACTTACGAGCTTCAGCATGCCTCTCTGCTTTTTTCATAAATCTGACAAAATAATAATGACTGTCTTTCCAACATTACTTCACATCTACCTATATTATTTTTCTACATATTTTGCATCAATTCTTTTGCTTTAGTTTTCAGCAACCCAAAAAATAAACTGTCTTGTAACAAGTTATACCTAAAGTGCATTCATATTGCATCTGCGTCTCTTCGTTAATTTTTGAGTAAGTATAAGTATATAGGTATACAATATATTATCATCAACTAAATATTAAAGTAGATAACCTACGTGTACCTACCTATATATTGTAATTTCTTATTTTTTATGAATCATGATGATTAAGTGCAATATTAGACTGCACTATTTGATACGTAATAAATGTCAATGTGATATTAAAAGCATATCTTCGTACCTAAAAGATAATTGATCAAATAATTAATAAAAGTATTTGGACGTAGTTATGCAAACTAGAACCAACCCACACTTTGAGTGAAATTGAGTTATATAATTATTATGTAGATAGGCTGTTCAAGGTGTATTACATCATCTCAGAAAAAATCCTGGCCGATATAGCAAGCCACAAAACAACAAAAAGGAGCCGTTTAAGGTACCGAGTTTGATTAACATTTTATACGCAAAACGGAACGCACCTTTAAAACAAAAATCTGATTATCTCAAAACTGATATTATGTTGTGGGTTGGTTCTATATAAATGAGCGTCGAATCTGTTGTATTAAAGATAAAATACGTGTAATAGTGTTTGTTTGTTTTGTAAACACTTGTTTTAGTCCAATGTTTTCAGTCCCTAATATTGATCGTAGCTATGTTCTTAGGTACTTTACCAACCTCCATACGCTCAGGTTTGTCAGTTGGTATTATTTGAATTATATCTATCTACGCTACTAAGCAAAAAAGTAAGGTATATCGTAAATCATCGCAATGGACACTGATTAATATTTTTTTTTTAATAGATAACAATTGCCATACTTGGTAAAAAATTATGGGATAATCAAATGACAGCTGTTTTACGTTAAATGAAAAAAAAAAAAACACTATCGATTCATCCAGTACGAAGTTATGATAATTTATATATGAAACAAAAAAATCAGACTGTATTCAGAATGAAGAGATACATCCAATATTTTTCCTGATGTAGGTACTTAGTTCTTTGATCCTTTTACATGAATGATATATATATTCCTTGTCCGTGTTCGCTTTACAGCATTATACCCGTATTATTAAATTAGTTTACATGACCTGTCTTACGCTGAATATTGTTTTTACAAATAATGTGCGTAAGATTAGTGGATATAGAACGTTGCGTCAACACTTGAAAATCCTGCAAATATGTAAGTAACCTCTGGCGATATACAAAAGTTAATTATCATAATATCTACTGCAAACTCATGAAGTGGCCAGGTACTCCAAACGTCAGAAACAGGACAACATTGCCCGATGTTGCAACAACTTGAATGGCGAGGGCGATTCTCGCGCAACGGCTTATTTTCGGTTGACATTTATTGACACAATATAATATCAATACCTAATACACCAACCTTATCATCATTAGGCTACAGTACCAGCAATATACTGAACCACCTTACAGAACCTGCTTACTTCACCCCGGAAGCTAATTGTTTACCGTTAAGCCGTCCAATAAGTGTAGGCAGATAAATGGTACCTGTTACATGACGTGATTCCACCAACAGAAATATTTTTTCATTGCACATGCGATAGGCCTCGGGGCCTCTAATTCGATCATGTGCTCAGGCTTTCTGCATATTTCGGTCAAAAGCAAATTTTAACAATTCTAGTAAAAGAACTACCTTCTCACAATGAAACATGTATGACGCTCCAGTGCTAACCTGCTGAATAAATCTATTGATGCCGATTGTTCTGCGTGCAAGACATGAATAGTGCATTAGCAAATAAAATTGATTACGCCCCAGTTACTATGTACTTAAATGTGCGATGATACATTGGTTGCGTACATATTTGCACGCTTGTATAAATCATTTCACTTGGTTGCCTTGGAAGTTTATTTTTAGAAATTAACATCACTGCAGCGATAGCTGGGTTAAAAGTTAAGACAGACCAAGATATAAAATTGAAACGTTACAGCAGATCCGTTTCAGAGATCATTTTAATATTGAAATGCTTTTTTGGAGGCCTGCGTCATCAATAGAAAATTCTCAAATGTTAAAAAAACATACTTTTACTCTGGGTGGAAGGTGTTTTTAAGTAATTATTCAACTTATTTAAAGTTTGTGAGCTGAATCTCACTTCCAATCTAGGCTCTAACTATCTATACTTGTGGTGGGCAGTAAACGAGTCAGACAACTATCAATTAAATGCAAATATTTGTGTTCAGTCAAGCTAAATTGAAACTGTACCTACGCAAAAATGTCTAGTCTCTTTAATCTCTCCTCTCGCATGAGAATAAGTGTTCACAAGGACCGTATTACATTCGACAACTGATCTGGCAATAGCAGTTCCATACAGGCTACCCTAATCTGGGGAATTTAATTTGTTTATGTTCGAAAAGAGCTGAAAGCCAATGACCGAAGGCAAAATAAATTAGAGTTCGACTTAAACCAATAAATTAAATGAATCCTTTTTATATTTAACAACGTATTCGTTCACATTAGGTGCAAAAAATACCTGCCTTGTTATTCAATAGGCATGTATTCGTTAAATGACGTCTTACTATAAAAAAATATGAGTAAGTAATCCAATTTGCAAAACACGCTGTTCTTAGGACGGATAGAATGCCTTATAGGGACCGTAATATCGTTGTGTAGGTGACTTTGTATGAATAAATTCAATACCACCTACATTGACCAACTGCTGTTTTATTAATTAATTATCGTATCGTAGGTTTTTGAGGTTGTCGTCATAATTATGATTATAATCGGTACTTATATGGCTAGTTTATTTAATGATACTAAAATAAACATTGGTTTTTTAAAGGGTAAATTCCCTCTTTTTTTGTTTTCCTCCGGGGTGAAACTCTAATGACTTCAACCCACGCCGAGGGCACGGCGAGGGGATATGTCGTACTCCCACCGACTAAAAACACCCCGGGCCCCTTCAACTGCCTGAGCCAGAGCCACGGGATCGCTCGCGCATGCTTCAGCGCGACTCTGACCGGCTTATGTCCTTTTGGACTTCTTCTCGAAAGGTTGGTTTAAAAGCCAACCCCTCATTCCTCGTAAGAACGGACATGCAGGACCACACGTCCGTAAATTCCCTCTATCTACCGAATGGGGACAATTTTCCTTAGGGAAGATGGGAGCGGTAGACTAACTGGGCCCCAATTCCGCTATTTACAATGGTCGATGCATTATTGGTAATACCATTAAAATGACACTGTTATTATCTTCCTAGGCCTTTTTCAAACTTAATAATTGGAATTTAAATAGGGGACGGAGCACTCAGTCAATACCGTCATGACAAAGACAATAGGAATAGTGACATGTTTAATACAATTGCCATTCATTCATCGGCCATTGTAAGTAGCAGAATTAAGGCCCTGTTACACAGCACTCTAGTGATTTTGGTTGTAACAGTGAAAACCTGTATTCACGTGATTTGCATCAACTTATTAAATATAACAATCGAAGTTCTTATCGCGACATTCATTTGCAGCCCGCAACAATGTATTATCTTAAAACCTAACCTAAGCTTATCAGACATCCAATACCATAATGGGCTAGAAATTATTTGGAACAATTATTAACTATTTTGTTTGCATATCTTGATTTGACTAATGACTGGAATATTCAACCCTACCACTGCTGACGTGACAGTACTCATCTAAATAACAGAGGCCATGAAATTGAATTGTTTGGAATGAATCACAGACTCCTTATCTCCACCTACAATTCTGATAAGAGGTTTAAGCATATTCATTTGATAAGAAGCATATTAAGTATGTATGCTTGTTCAAAATGTAGGTAAATCACACAATATGGAAGAAATACATATATTTATTATTTCTTATAGAATACAAAACAACTAAGATTATGATATTACATACACTTTGCATACAACATCGAACTGGTTTAATGTCAAGACCCAATCAGTGAACGGACCTTAGATGCTGTGCGATAAAAGCGCAATGTTGGTCCCAACTGCCATTAGTAATCTTTGAAAATGCATTACAAATATATTGGTAAAATATAACTAAATAATGATTAATACCAACTGATAGAATGTGCTAATTACATAATAATAGACAAATTAAAACTAAACATCTTGTGCTTCAATAAATGTTTCACACTATGTTTCCATTAAATCAAAACTTGAACTTAAACTGTAATTCAAAAATAAGCAGATACACAGCATAATGTGAAATAAGTTCTTAAAATAGTTTATACAAAGTGCTAAATGAACTGGGTCCGAATAATACATTTATCAAACATATATTAATTTTGTAACAGTGATTATAAAAGAGGATTTCCTCAATTAAGCAACAAGAACAATTCCAAACTGACTTGCTTCTCATTATTTTTGTGCAGATAATTATCAGTTCTTTGTGTCAACCCAGCCAGCTTTTAACATAGGTTTGCATTACAATATTTTTTATTTAATACTACTTATCACAAGGTGATTCTGTACAATAGTTGGCCACTTTATAAAGTACAAAATTACAAAAGTTTGCAAAAGCAACACTCAATGTTTTATAATTTCTCTTTTGTTTCCTTTCAGAAGTATAACAATTTGTAAACAAGTCTTTTAGTAGTGAATTAAATTCACTTAAATTGTATAATAACAGTAACTATTTCAATACAGTACATTATAGAAAAATATCAAACCATTTACCAAGATTTGTATCCTAAATGAATATGTGTGCGTTGGATATAGTTAATAGTACAAAATATAGATTCCCTACATACTTTTCAGTCGCATATTGGTCTAAAACTCGCGTTTTTTTTATGAAGAGCAGCATAAATAAGTATTCATATCAAAGGTTCCTTTATGTTACAAGTTTGTTTAGTGACTATCGCCCTGTGTTTGCAGGAGCTTCAGTTATAGCTGGAGGAGGAGCCGCAGATCCACCCGACCCTGATGTAGCCCAAACGATAATAATGATAAGAAGAATCGCTCCAATAGCACCAATAATTAACATCATCTTCAGGTTCTGCCACCAATATTTCCGTTTCAGTTTGCCAGCCTGTTGCTCAAACTGCGCAGCTCCATGCTGTAATGCATCAGCACGGTTGTCTAGTTCTGACAACTTTTGATCCCTCTCCAAAACTTTCTCGACGTTGACGCGCATAATGCCAACAACTTCATCGACTTTAGCTTGAGTCTGGGCCAATCGCTTGTCGCTTACTCTGGGCCCTGAGCTTCCTCCTTGTTCTTCCATTTTTATCGGATTTTGATCTTCTGTACGAATAACACTTAAATGTAAAACACTACAGGTAAATTCCTTAAAAATCAGGTTTTATGAATCACTGACATAAATATGGCGAAGGCACGGCAAATAAAATTCTCGAATGACAGTAGAACAATCAGCGTGACACATTCATGACGTCATAATAACTATGGATTTCAATGTTTTCATACGTTTACATTTGCATTCAGAATGACCTAATTTCACCGGTTTTCAGAGCAGTATTTGAACAGTAAGTGATTGATAATCATAAAATAACATTTTAACACTTTAAAATGTCGGTTTGGTGTTTTCCCAGCGTAATAAAAAGTTTCTGGTAAACGTGGTAATTTATAAATGGGTATAATTTCTATGATTATGTGCTTTCATTTGTATTTTCTCAAGATGGTATTATATTTATTTTATAATTTAATTTATTTCAAGTATGTACATTGGGTGAGTAATAAAATCAAACAAAGTTGTCTTTGTCTGGAATTCAGTTTTGTTTATGGGTCTTGTGCTGCACAGCTCTATACTTTTTGGTTTTGTTTCTGTCAATTCTGATTTCTGGTTGCCTGTGGATTTTTAGTCACCGGTACCTATTAAAAATTAGTATTTTCTAATAAAAGAGCAAAGAAAAACCAAAATGGTAAGAAAAAACGTGTTATTTATGTTAAGGACAATGTATATCAGCAGTTGGGTTTCTGAAATATCTCAGAAATCGGGAATAATCTAGAAAAGTGCGAACCGTTGTTCTTGTTGCACGTGTGTCTTGATCACATGAAATTATTGTTCAGGTGTCACTCAACCCCATCAGAATATTAAAAAATGAAGCAGAAGAGGAAAAGGCCGAAGTGGCCCGTATGTCCAGCTTCATTGGTGCTATTGCCATCGGAGACTTGGTGAAGAGTACCTTGGGCCCTAAGGGTATGGACAAAATCCTCGTTTCTTGTGGCAGAAATGCTGGCCAGGTAAAAAAATATATTCTTAATGTTACTATACAAATCAAAACTTGCAACTGTGCTATTGTTTACATTTATAATGAAATTATTTGTAGGTTGAGGTTACAAATGACGGCGCTACTATTTTGAAATCCATCGGTGTTGATAACCCAGCAGCCAAGATCTTGGTGGACATGTCTAAAGTACAAGATGATGAAGTTGGTGATGGAACAACATCTGTGACTGTTTTAGGTGACTAAATTTATTATTTTTTCTGAAAATGATGCACTTGTTTTTTGTCAATTGTTAAACAAAAGAAATTGCATTGTTATTAATAATTTGCTATTGCTTCGTATTCTGATGTTGTAGTAAGTCACAAATACACAATAACATACAATTTTAATAAAAAGAAATTAATGAACATGAGTTCAGGGACAAGTTAACATTAATTATTTGCTTCTTATCTTAAAAAAAACTATTTCTTTTCTTTGTTTATTTGTCATTTTTAGTAATCAATAACATCAATAGGCTTAAATTAGATAGTATTGATTTCTTATAAACTTTTAATATAATCATTGCTTACTGTCAATTACAGCCGCTGAATTACTTCGTGAAGCTGAGAAATTAGTTGAGCAGAAGCTCCACCCACAGACCATTATTGCTGGATGGCGTATTGCTGTTGATGCTGCTAAACAGGCCCTTTCAGACGCTAGCTTTGACCATGAGAAGAGTTTCAATGAAGCTGCTCTCCGAGCTGATCTGGAAAACATTGCCCGCACAACATTGAGCTCAAAAATTTTGTCAAACCACAAAGAGTGAGTATATGTACAAATGTTTTATTTAAGTTAAAACTCATTTTTATGCTTAATGGTGATTCCATTGAGGTGATTCTATTTTGTTTGGACTTTGTAACTAAACTAGGTTTTTTTTACAGAGATACTGTATTTTGCAATTACCTGTCAAATTAATATGTTAAATAATTTGAATGTAACCTTATCATTCTCACCTTCTTTAGCGTTATTGTTGTTTTCTTTTGTGTTATTTCAGACATTTCACAAAGTTAGCTGTAGATGCAGTCCTCCGTCTCAAAGGCTCAGGCAACCTGAAGGCTATCCAGATCATTAAGATTTCTGGAGGTCTGTTAGAAGAATCCTTCCTCGATGAAGGTTTTTTGTTAAACAAGAAGGTTGGTATTATTAACCTTATTGATTGACCTGACTTAAAATCCTGGATGAAAATGTTATTTACCAATTACTGTTGTGTTGATTATTATACACAGACTTTATATTTTTCTTAATAATTGTAGTCTTTACTGATTGAGGTAACTAGCATCAATATTTTTTTGTATCGTGAGATAGGCACTGTATATTCTGTATTGGGACATCCATTGGCTAATTTCGATGCTTGCTGTGTTATGCTACCCTTCAACATTGCTTACATTAACATCACATCAATTGATTAAACAGGTTGGAGTACATCAACCTAAACGCTTGGAGAATGCCAATATATTGATTGCAAACACACCCATGGACACAGATAAGATCAAAGTCTTTGGTTCCACCATTAAAGTAGACTCCATGGCCAAGATCGCTGAGCTGGAGGTTGCTGAAAAAGAAAAAATGAAGGACAAAGTTAACAAAATCTTGGCTCACAAGTGCAATGTCTTCATCAACAGGTAATTTTCTATTGTGTTATGTTTTATTCATCCCAAGGAAGAGATGGTCCTAATGTTTGGCACTTGTTTTTGTTTCCATAAACATGTTCATATATTACAGCAAACCTATTGGTTACGGAATTAAATCATTTACAGATATGGCTGAGATAGTAAATAAATTAATTTAAATATTGTTTTACTTTCTAACATCAAACTTGAAAACCATATAATATTTCCCTACTAAACTTGTCATATCAAAAATTGCAATATGTCTGACACTTGTTAAATGTCTCCAGGCAACTTATCTACAACTACCCAGAGCAGCTGTTTGCTGACGCCGGCGTGATGGCGATTGAGCACGCCGATTTCGACGGCATTGAGCGACTTGCTCTTGTTACCGGTGGTGAAATTGTATCCACATTTGATTCACCTGAGAAAGTTAAACTGGGACACTGCAAAGTTATTGAACAGGTAATTTTTTTAAATACCACTCTTGTGAATTTGCTTTTAAACACAACTGAGCCCTATTAATCCCTAGCCCTAAATAGTCTTATACTTAATAGATTTGGAAAAGACTTTCAACCTGATACCTACACATTAATGTAAATAATGGTATGGACTGGATAGAGAGATTGCCATTGAAGAAGATGAAATAGACATAAAAAAAAACAATGGATTTGGTGTTGGCCAACAGAAATCACTTAAATATTTTTCCATTCCAGGTGTTGATTGGTGATGAGTGCCTTATCCGATTCTCCGGCGTGGAGTTGGGCTCGGCGTGTACCGTGGTCATCCGCGGTGCTACGCAACAGGTCATCGACGAGGCTGAGCGTTCGCTGCACGACGCTCTCTGCGTATTAGCCGCTACTGTTAAAGAGCCTAAAGTTATTTATGGTGGAGGTTTGTAATTTTTTAATAGATACTTAATTTAGTCTTAGGCAGAAGGCTTAAATTTATTTTCAAAGTAACAATGACATGTTTATGATGATAAGGAATATAAATATCTTAGGCTAGCAGCGTAGCTTTTTCACAAGTTAAGTCGAAAACAGCGTTCAGTATTACTGAATTTAGTCAAAAGCTGTATGAAATATGTTATACGCAAGTGTATCCCGGTCATATTGTGATTCGCGAAATAAAATGTTTTGGGTCTGTGCTGTTTCAGATAAACTCTTTTAGGAATATGACTTGTAATCTTAAAGATATAGGCTAGATACTTCTGATAACAGCTCTCTGAAAATCGATAAGTGTTATATTGGAACTATTTTTAAGCAACCGAAACTTTGATATGTTATGAGACGCTAATAATTTATTTATGATAGGTGCCAGTGAGATGCTGATGGCGGAGGCAGTGTCCCGCGTAGCAGCGCGCACTGCTGGTAAGGAGTCTGCAGCGGCCGAGGCATTCGCCGTAGCGCTACGCCGCCTGCCGTCCGCCGTAGCCGACAACGCGGGCTACGACTCCGCTGACCTCATCTCCCGTCTGCGCGCACACCACGCCCAAGGAGAAACTACCATGGGTTTGGGTCAGTACGTCTACCGTCTGTAAATTGAGACTTATTGTGTCCTGACTTCTGACTTTTATAATTTTGATCAGATTACATATTCTTTCATGTTTATAAGCAATAAGTCTGCTACTGTACACTATTCGTATTTAAGAAGGCAGCATGAATGTATTAAATTGCTATTATTATCCACAGACATGCAAAATGGCCGCGTAGGTGACATGAAGAAGCTTGGCATCACTGAATCGTACGTCGTTAAACGTCAGGTGCTACTGTCTGCGTCGGAGGCTGCTGAGATGATTCTCCGTGTGGACAACATTCTGAAGTCTGCGCCGCGCCGCCGCGGACCCGACCGTCGTCCTTGCTAAGATATGATACTCGGACACTAACATAAGTAGAAGTGGGAAAATACGAGACTAGAAGCCGAAATACACTAACGTTGCTTCATTTATAGTAATGTTTAAGTCTAATGCTATCTCTTTAAGAAGAGTCAAACAGACTAAGTATCGTTTGTGTATAAGGTGTGTAACTCTGGTTAGTTTACATGTGTCTCATACAATGTATTTTCATACATTAACTGTCAAAAATAAACTCTGATTGAATAAACCACTTCTGTTTATATATTATTGTATTAAATGCACTTTTGTGCGGTAAAATGCTTTTATGTCAGAACCAACTTTTAATAACTTTAAGTTTAGCTTTACCAGTCTCGCCTTATCAGTCATGGAGCAGAACATTTTTGTAACACATGTCTGTGACTGCACTAAGATTTACAATAACACACCATTTTTTAATATTTCAGTGATTGCGTGTTAAAATAAGTATTTTGTGTTTACAAAGTGGAACTTTATGAATGAAACGATAACATTTTATTTTCGACTTACGTCCTTCTAGGTTTGCTAGCTAAATCACATTCAGCTGCGCTAGTTTCATTTACATTAGCTTTTAGTTTAAATAATGGCCGTTAATGCCTCGGTATTAATGTATTAACATATAATTTAATAAATTTTAACTGAATTTCTATCCATTTTATTTACTACTGTGATTATCCCTATTTCCTTCCTTAAGTTTACTTATCCCACTAAATACTGACGTCTGCAAACTTTTATATTTCGTATTTGAAAACTAATTATTATTGCACTTTTTTGTATGTTCGTCTTACCAAAAGGAATTATTTTTTCAGCCTTATTGCCTCTGCAGAGTGCAAACACTGCGAGTGTTTTGGTGGCTTAGGACAAGCCTATCGGAATCGTTAATAGGCATCATAAAATGTTCAATTTCACAATTATTATGCTCACTGCACGCATAGCCGGGTGAATATCACCAAACTCAGTGAGTTACTTGTCGCGGGTTCAATCCCCGCCTAGTAAAAGCATTTGTGTGATCCTGAAATATGTTCTATGTCGGAGCTTTCTTATAGTTAATACTTTTTGGTTTGAGTTTTTGGGCTTGTACGTAATTTGTACCGGTAAGTTAAGTGTAGAATTTGATCTAAAACGTCCTCACAACGCGGCAATAGAAAACAAATGATCAACGGTGCAAGGTAAAGGCATATTATGTTTAAAATGTTTATGCTTCATAACTAGCGCGGAATCATTAAGTAGGTACTCATAGAATGAAATGCCAAAGGTACATCACGAATACTAGACAGGTCCCACTTTAACCAAATTACTACTAATTTGACATGCGATGTTCAGACGTGAATTTTTTAGCGCCGTGCATGAATGGTTTTAAATTGCAGACAATTTGAAAGGAAAATCAATGCTTATGCTAACAAAGAAAATAGCTGTTTGTCTACTTTATTGTGAGGGTGATATGGCTGTTGACTCAGTTCTCTTGCCCTAGATATAGCCATAATTGGAACAATTTCAAAGTCGTAGGAAGGTTGGAATTGAATGTAAACGAATGGGTATTTAATATATTTATCTCTATGTATAATTTCGTTGATTGGTGAACTGTCTGCTATGGTCCCCGTACATTAATATGATGCTAAAACAACTACAGAAAAGATCCGGAATTTCTAGAATTTTCACTAGATACTAAGCCTGCCAAAATTGTTGATGTAAAAAATGTTGTTAATAATGGACCAGCAGAAAGTCAAACGAAAGTCAATTTGACAAAAAAACATTCGGTGATCATGTACTTAAGTGTTTTTATTAAGTACCTACCGACTAAATTAGATAGGTAGATAAAGTATAGGTACATTCTCCTATATAATTAAGATTATTGTCGCTTTTAAAAACATAATTTTCGCCTGTTTACTCGCTGTTATACACAAACAGAACAATTTTGCTCACACCGGCAGATTTCCTTACCAAAAGGCATAGCGATAGCTGTCAAAAGACTAGACTGTAGTAAGGCTATCACGTCACGAATAGGCTTTCAATGTGATCGAAAATGCTTAACCAGCCGGCTTTGTTAACAAAAGGCATGTCGATACCTTTTGTTAACAAAACCGTAGCTGGGTTCTTGTATTGTCTATCTGCGTCAGTGTAAGCATTCTGCTCGTAAGGCTCGAAAACACTAGAAAAAACAAGTACCTAAGTTTTTTTGCAGTTTATAAAAAATCAGAGAATTGATAGGGACTACTTGGCCTGAGAATTATTTATAAGTATCTAAACATACATTTCTCTAGCCAGCCGTCGATTGTTAACTGGGTTTACCAATTTAGTTAATTGTTAACAATAAGCTTCGGATAGTCTTTTAAAAATACCTATATTCATCGAGTAGTTCATGTTCACAGGGCACAATGAAAGCTTCATAGTGCATTTCTCTTAAACGCTCCATGATCGTATATATAAAATGTTCAGATGTTTTTTTAGTCCACTTTAGAATTAAGGACCAGTCATTTTTCAGGTCCCCCTAGTCTATGTAGGTTCTAAAATAATTATTTTGTCGCAGCCAATGTTGCCTACAACATAAAACCTAGAAAACAACACTTTTCGTTCCGTTACATTAGTATGATTACTACTGTAATTCGTCACGAAACGAAACACGATTCATAGTAATATCTACACGAATACCCGCAGTACCTACCTACCTATACATCGTATATCTATTCTATAAACCTATATATTTACAAGATACTTTTAAATTTTCTCACAAATGAAATGAAATTCGTTTTCGCGAGGAATCTTCGGCTATCTGACCTGGGACAGTAATGGAATTTTCCTTTATTATTTGATTTACCTGCTCCTTCAATTTTATATCGGTGCAATAGTGTTATCCTCTTGTACAGGAGCTGAACCTTTTTATATTACAAATGTTATAAGGTAATATACCTATAGGAATCTAGTATATTATGTAGATGTGTCTGTAGGAAAGTTGTTTTAAACTTTCTACATGTGTCTACAAAACGTACGGCTTCGAGTACCTATCGATTTATATTCAAGTCTTCGGGGACTCATTATAAACTTTCCTCTCTTGATTTAGGTTATCATGGTTATCTCCATCTCAAGAAAAACCTTATTTCTTCTGTTTTACAGTTAAGACTTTTCTATTGCAATCCCACGTAGCAATAGACATCACAATAACATTTCTGCCTCATTTGAATAGTTGCTGAGCATGCGATTGTTGTTTATGGAAAAGCCAATTCAAATATGGCTATAATTATGAGCCATTTCGTTTCAACAGAAGCTAATAAAGCTCACGTATCCTGCATTTCAAGAAAGCTTTTAATTTTCTACGTAGGTTCATATAATTAGTATGGTTAAATTACAATTTACGCGAAAATGGTTTGGCCATCAGACTTCACTCGCTCGTAATGCGACAAAATAATTGCTACTTAAGTAACTAAGTGGGTCTTTAATTGGTTTACAAATTAGATAAGATTTTATTTCATAGAACACGTTTACGTAAGGTGAGTAAATTTTTTGATTAGCAAATGTCTAAATTTAATAATTCTGATAATCTAATTTATTTTTAAGTCTTTTCAAAGTAGATACTTGTTTAGTAACTTAATTGCCTACAAATGTGTTCAAGGTTCGGTGAAGGGGGCTTGTGGTGGTTCACGATACACCTATTCTCAGCCCCCTCCCCGAAACCCTCACTCAGTAAGACTCGGTAGAAGGTATAACAATCCCGGAATGTGTGCGTATGCGTCGTAAACTAAAATTTGTGACTTCTAACATCTGAACGAAAATCGTGTAATCTCAGATAACAAAGTTATAAAAATAGAGTTGTTTACAAATTTACCTTCTCGCAAAACTGCGAACGTAAATAGTACCTTTTCTATTGCTACAAATTTTTCTGGAGCAAATCGGTGTGAGCTCGACGCGAAACTGACAGCTCGTTCATTTTTAACTCCCGTCCCTGCTTCCACGTTGGATACGACAATTTGGATAAATGGTACATCCGCCGACGACCGACTAAATTATTCAGTCTCCTTCTGGCTCCACTTCTTCACGTGGCAGCGAGAGGATTACACAACAAAGTGGAATATTTAGAGAGTAATCACGCACGCAACATTGGAACTTAGAATAGCTCTGTCAACCCTAGCGTGTGTTTCCTTCAACGGCATTTCTACTCTGCTCATAAGGCGTTAAGGATATGAAAATTGCCTTCAGGCCTTCACATAATATAAGTAGGCTGGCATGAAAATTAGAATTGCTTCTGCATATTTGCATGATTTTTATTAAGTGCGTGATATCCATTTAGGTTGCGATTGTCCTGAATACGCTAGTTATAAAACCTTTTTCTATTTATAGTTTCGTAGGATTGGTAAAATACAATTGTATGCAGCACTTTTTTAAATGCTTTATTTAAATCTAAACTGCTTGGTAATAAACTACCAGAACTTAACTAGGTACATATTTCTGAAAACAATTTAATTCGATAGGATCTACGTACTTATGTAGGTCATAGAGATAGCACATATTCATTGAGCGCTGACAACCTAATTAATGTTCAAGACGTTAATAATTGATCTTCATCTAATATCGGATTGTAATTTGCTAGTTAAATCCATATTTGATAGCATAGACTGTAATTATTGAAGATAGTATCAAACGTAATTATAGAGACATTACCATAGTTTATTTTGAACTCAAAGCAATATTGTAAGAGTCATCATTAAGTTTGAATGGAGCAAGGTTTCTTAAAATAAAAGTTGCCTAAATAAGTTCAATGGTATTTCATTAAAAGGCAGACGTTGAAAAACAAGGCATCCGAATGAATAATGTTAGCTAATGACGAATGTTTGCAGTTGTTGAAAATGTGCTCGAATACCACACAGGGAGCGCGGCAAAAAGTAAACTGCAATGTAATTGCGGCCCGGAATAAAGTTATAAGGCCCTCCTTACTCCGGACCGAATATTATAATTTAGGAGAGTGCTAATGTAATTTATTATTTTTTATAAATTCATTTAAGTATAGTTCGTAAAAGTTCGTTTTATTGACTATCTCCAACTCATTTTTGATTGCTTAAAATTATCGTTATTAATACTAAACTATTTGTGTATATTTTTTCGTTGACGCTATAGAAAAAATAAAACAAGGAGCAAATCTCTCTCTTCGCAAATCCGAGCAAACAGTTCGCTTAGATAGGGACCGAAACCGGTGCCCATAATCCAAAACGAGAGCAGAGATTAAGCCTTAATGGGATGATAACTATCTAAATTAAAGTTAAATCCAATAACTCCATTCATCAGGTAGCAGTTAAGTAATTCACCCGAGTTGGGGTGAGTTACAAGTTTTGTTAGATCTGTTTCCTTTCCTCCCCGTTTATCTTTCTTAAACACTGGAATTGGCTCGGGATTCGGAGGATAATTACGTTGCCTATTTAGTTGGTAAATAACGTACCACCTTATTTTTCTTTTTGCTTTTTTTTGCTGTTCGTTTGTAAGACGGATTTGTATTGTTTTGTGACTTCTTGCGATCTTTTGTGCCAATTGGATTTTATATAAAATGTCGTGACATTTAGCTTTATTATTTTATCCTGAAGTCCTAATTAGAAAAAAATAAATTAGGACTTCAACATGAAAGCTTCTAATAACAACTCGAGGTTTAATTTCAGTTGAGCTTGAGAGATTTTAAGAGGAGTTATACCTAATTGGCGGCAGTTTTATTAATACAACCTGTGGTAAAAAATGGGAAGGTATGATAATTTTCATTAAGTTCCGGTGCAAAATCCTTGCTTTTTTACTACGTACATTTTACCACATGTTAACATATTAAACACGAAAGTACCGTTGATACCATAAATAGAATACTGAACAAAATTTATATCAAACGAAATTTTGTCCAGAATCCGAAATACACTCAGAATTAACATTACGTATCCCACATTTACAAAACCATTAGATACGATATCGCGCGAATTATCAAAGCGGCGTGTTTAACGAAGACACACAACACGGGATCAGAATATACACGAACACAGCACCAAGAAAATACATAGCACCATCGATATTCTGATTAGTGCGAGTAAGCTCTAATTGGCCCAGTTTGGGTGAGCACAGATCGTGCCACTAAAATAGAGATTTGCGCGGGATTAATCCTTGTTGATACCACAAAATCCCACCGAAATGTTTACCTTTACAAATATGGGTCAATGGCGCTGGCGTTCGCTGTTGTCTGCCTTAGGGACCGTGCACATGCCAGCGCTTTAATGCAACAGCGAACGAACTGTTGCATGCAAACTACTGCTAAGTACATAATGAATTTTAGGTTAGGCTGGGTATTGCATTCGTCGGAACGAATTCGTAAAACTAACAGGTAATTTTCAGAAAATATGTTTCCATTTTTTGACTACAAGTTCTATCAACTAAAATTTTACATCATAAAGGTTGTGTTTTATACTTTGTTAAACTGTGGCTGTTATTATTTATGCTTTCATGTTTGCATACCTACTAACTTTGCTTTCAATTTACATTTAAGCTATTTTAATTTCGAGAACAGTTTCTATCCTTATTACGAGTAAGTTCTAATACTCTTAAAGTAATCGATACACCTAAAATAACGTATCAGTAGTTAGTGTTGTCTCGCATAGCGAGTGCGGGAGCCGGCGATGCACCAGAATAACTCGGCTAAGTAATATTGTTTTAGTTAGTAAGTAGTGCAGAGCGAGACCTCTGGCAGACAGTTTTGGCAGCTGTTCTGCACATGATGTATGTTAATGTCACGTAAGAGATTATTTCTTGGCACTGAAACATGGTGCCTGCGCATACAATTGTTTGCTCTCCTATTTTGCATTCGACGAATTCTTGTATTATAGTACGTTGGCTAGTGCGGAATAAGTGACTACAAGTATTTTACTTTTTTGTTAAGCTAGAGCAGGGTTAGCGAATTTTGGGTCATAGTGAGCTATCTGAACTGGTAAATAAGCTTTGAAATTCATTTGTTTATCGGTTAAAATCCTATTAACCAATTCGATCAAGGTGCACACATCCATTAAGGATCAGTTAATTAATTTATTTTAATCCCTTTGCTCTATCATACCTATCAGTCAACGAGTTTTTTGCGTTACATGTTAAATGGGTGCCGCTTACATTTTAATAGCTTTTCCCTCCGATTTGTAGGCGTTAAAAGAGACAGAAGAAGAATTTAAAATCATACGTACCGTGGCCTTATGAAGTTACAATAAAGATCTTAAAACCAAACATGTAAATTAAACAATACTGAATTGTAAGTTGGCCAAAGAAATAAGGCAAAAGTCCTTAAATTACTGTATCACCTACTAACATATTTTTAGTTTTTGTTAAGGTTTGTTTGTTAAGGTGAAACGTGGCTTGTTTATCATCGGGCTCTACTTGCTCAACTAACAGACCGAGGGTACCTAATGGTTAACTTAAATAGCGCTTGAAAGCTATAGACAGGCTTCAAACTAACTCTCAAGTGGAATAAGCGCAGGTAAATGGTGTTTACGTGTAGGTACTTGTTGTGGTATTTATGAACGGTTACTGTACATTGTAAGTGGGTATTTGTCTATTTTAAAACATGCAGTGGTAAATTATCAGCAGCATTCGCAGTAGCAAGACAGCCGTAAGGGCAATGGGAAAATTTTCGTTTCTTTATTAGAAGGCGTTTGCCCACTTGTGGGACAAAGTAGCTTAGCCTATTAGATATCACACTAACTATTCATGCTGATAGATATAGTAACTATCCAAAAATTGCTTTATTCAAATTTCAACATTCACGTGGAAGCGAAGGCTTTCCTTAATGATACCTCCGACATTAATTACGTGTTAAACAATAGAATAACCTACATTCTCTTTATCTCGTCCTAGTTTTATTTTGAGCTGACACCTAAATGGCGTTATCAAACAACCGACGTTACCTTAAATTGCCAGATATTCTGTCTAGATTTCTAGAACTACATTTTGTATAATCCAAACAGTCGCCTCAAGGTAGCGGAGCCAAGAATTGTTTCCGAACTACAACGGTAAACTAAATTCTAAGCTATTGAAGGTAGTATGTCGTGGAAGAATTACTACGGCAATCCATTTGAGGTAGTTTTTGTAGAGCGGCAGGAGCGAGTCGATACACAGTATCTCTACAAATTCGTCTAAGTGCAACACTTTGAGAAAGAAAACAATTGTACGAAGTTTCCGTCTTCCTACGATTGAATTCACTAACTTTAAAGTGTGTTATTTCTTTCAGGCGTAACTTTGTTGTTGAACGGAACTGACAGTTGCGTAGTATTGACTTCTCGATACTTGTTATTTGTTATAAACACTAAAAGGACGTAACTAAATAAACCTGGACTTGCCAAAATAATGTTGCGACTTATTTCCATTTATTTAACGTTTAGAAGCCAGTACCCACTTTAATATATATCAGAAGACAGCCATTTAACGCTTACAATTGTGCCCTATTTTAGCACATAGTTTGAGGATCTCCCCAAATGTTTAAACTTAGAAATGTTGTATAGTTAACAGGTTTGCAAATGAAGCATTGAGGTTGCTTGCCTCTAGCTCGGAGTTGCTAAACTTATCTCCGGTGCTCTCTAGGCGATGGACTTCAGCCTCGTCCATTTTACTTGCACCAAATCCTGCACCAATTCAAACAAGTTCCCAAGTTTTGCTGCAAGAAAACACTATGTAACAAAAAATTATGTTGTTCCCCCAAACGGGGTCCGCAGAAGTTCTTCTTTTATTATTTGTCCAGGAGAGAATTGTACAAATACGTCACGCATTACCACAATTTTCCGTATTCGTAGAAAATAAATAAACGATTTTATGGTTATTGTTATTACTGAAAGAGTTTCCACAAAGCTTTTCCTAACATTACCTATTAGACAAAAAGGTTATTTATTTTCGCCACAATGATTTGGTACGGGGGAATCAAAGTTTCCTTCATTTTCCTCAAACTTTCTTTGGATAGTGAACGAACACATCGTCATAAACCAAGAACACAATGGTTTTATTGGTAGCATTAAGTTAATGGATGCGACCTGACATACGTAGATATTTAACCAAGTTTTGACAGTAAAGCATTTGGAGCTTAAAACTTAAATTAAAAGAGTTATTTTTGGAAACATCCTCATTTTAACTTAGCATTAAATGTAATTTGTAACATTTAAGGTCACTTTTAATCTAAGTTATGTTTAAAAATGATATTAATTTTACAACAGTTTTCCCCCTCTTTTAAGACTTTTGACATATCTTTGCTATTTTTCGCGACGTGAAGCTAATTCATTTACAAAAAAAAAACAAACACAGCATCATCATCATCATCACGGATCATCTTTGTAAAATCCCTCTAAACTATCTACATATGCAAATAACAAGAGTTCACTCAAGCAACATTACACAAAGCGTTCAAGAACGGTTAAAGGCAAAGCGCCGGCGACGGGGTGCGTTCGACCCTCGCCACAGACCCTGCGTCCATGAAATTGAATTAGCAACTCATTAGTAACGCCAATAAAACCAGCCGACTGCCCGCCGCCCCTACTGGACTTGCCCTGCCGGCTGGCCCTCCATAGGCCTACCTTCGCTACGTACACAATATACACTAAATGTACCGGCCATGCTTTGAAAAGGAGAGCGCATTTTCAACTGTTCATATTGAAATCTCTATGACGTCTGAGGTGTTTCTCCGTTTATATTTTGAAACCTTGAACAGTTTTATTTAGTTAAATTTAATACAAGTATTCACATAATTTGCTGGTATTAAAAGAAATGTTAGTCTCAAGACTTGTTTTCTTTGTCCCTTATTTATTCATATAGGTATTTTAATTTAATTTGATCACGAAGCCAGCTTATTGTTCATAATTACAAATTGTGATTATGGAATGGATACACAAAAGTTATTCCCAAAGCATAACTCTTTCGCAAAACCTAAAACATTGCTAGAAAAAGTCCGAAACGCATCGCTTTTAGAATTCAGGTATCGGATTAGCATGTAAAAAATGGAACACAGCAAACCGTCGTACATTACGACGTTCTAAATAACCAGTGCTTTTGCTTTTGACAGATCTAGTTATCGGACGCAAACATTCGAATGACCACGTCACGTAGAACGAACGTGTCTGTGATATTGCGAAGCGAAAACTGAAGAAAATTCGACCTTTACAGATTCTTTTGAGTTGACTCGAACGTTAAAAAAAACTCATTTTAAATATACTGGCTTTTTAATCTACGTGCGGAAAATTTAGTACATCTTTAAGTAGCTTTTTCAGGTTGACTCTGTCAAAGCGTTTCATTATAAAATAAGACTCTTCCTATATATTATGTTTACTATATTTTTAATAATTTGTACTTCAAGAGACCTTATCTTCCAGAGATTTATACAACGTTCTGAAACAAGCTGGAATACTTGGAAGTAACTCCGTACAGCTGTAGCAATGTTTTCACAAATGAGCATTATGGTAACATTGTATCTAAAGCTACTCTCCAGTTTATTCGCAATCGGTGTGTATTGCAACAGATCTCTCGGGATACAAGTTGACCCTAGTTTGTTAGTTACACATTGTTCTATAATAATACATTTGATACGTTGCAACTGTCGAGGTAATAAACTTTATACTTCATATTTCCATGTATAGGTAATTTTTGAAAAGCAAAACATTTTTTACATGTACATTACATTACTTGTTTACTATTACGTAAAACAATTTTTTAGATCTAAACGTTAATAATTATGTAATTAAAGAAAGTGCTGGTGAACAAATAATCGGGTCCTGATTAAGAAAAAATCTACAGCTGTCATTGGCGTCACAAATTGTCTTAGTAACAGAATGAAAACTTACTTAAGACCAGTAATAAAAATATAAATCAGCCTCTAGGGCTTAACAAAATCAGAGCTTCGAAACATTTTTAATAACAACTTTTACGAGATACTAAATAACTTTTCGGGAGTTCGCGTTTATATTATCAAAGAGTAATCACCGTACATCGGCGGGAGTTAAATGACATTCTTGTGAAGGTGCTTTACATGATTAAAATCCTCAAGTGTCTTAGTAACTCACGGGTTTAATAAAAATATAGGTAACATTTTGTCAAAGAATGTAGCCGGATTTTAAGCCAACCGAGCATCTAATTTTTTTTTGCAAGATTATATAATGTCAATCATCCATGATTTATCATTGTTATTTATTACGAATAACGATAAAATTCTGTGATTGACATTCTGTCATATCGGGTAAAAATAAAACAAAAAATATTTCAATACCATAATAAAGAATACTTTAAATAAATCTCTCTTTTGCCTTAAGACGGTTTCTTTCCGACGATAATTATTAAGAATCTAAGGAGAGGTATTACTATGTGTGCTTTTATATAAGAAATATTTGAAAGCGGTGGAGCGCGATTCCCAAAGGCGCCAGAGGGTAAACTCTTCGAATTATAGGCACTTAGTTTAAACGATAGCCCATTGGGATTCAGTATGTTTCGTTACACTCATTAATCTTAACGTATTACACTTTAAAATAACTTTCATATTTGTGTGATCAAAAAGATTTTACAAGTTATTTCTGTAATTATTCCAACATATATATCTACGTTACGTAGGTTTATTTTCCGTGAACACTGATGCCATTTTTTATCTATACTAATATATAAAGCTGAAGAGTTTGTTTGTTTGTTTGAACGCGCTCATCTCAGGAACTACTAGGCCGAATCGGTAAATTATTTTTGTCTTATATAGACCATTTATCAAAGAAGGTTTTATTATGCTATAAACCATCACGCTGCGACTAATAAGAGCGATACAATGATAGATAGATACAATGGAACAAGTGGAAAAAGCAGGGTAGATATAAATAATAACTTACGAGTATATTATCTAAACACGTGGACGAAGTCGCGGGCAACAGCTAGTTTCAACAATAAAACTTAATAGATTCAAAGCAAAACATTAAACGAATAATAGATATACCTATATTTATGATGTATGTATTAGATATTAAAAGCAAAGCTCAAAATCTAGTCTCTACACCACTCTAGTAATCAAAATTCATTCACGTAATAGCTTTAATATAGCCCGATAACTAAGTTCTCACGCCGATAAAATATTCATAAAAGAAACAGGAGAGTTTTTACATTATCGATACGGCGGCGATTTGGTTTTTTATGTGTCGACGTCAGAGCTTTGTCGTGTCTAGATTATAATGTAAAATAAGGTATTTGAATCAATCTCATAATAAAAGTTGTTTAGTCCGTAACAGATTTTTCAAAAATTTTCAATGCGTATTTTTCATTTTATTACTGTAACACTAAATAGTGAGGACGATTAAAAGTACTTTAGGAATATGAAACTATAGGAATATAAGTTCTCTTTCAAAGGCGTCGGTCATCAAGAATTTAATTTTCTGTAGCAATTACCTAAGCCATGGGACGCGAACCTCTCATAGCGCCCAGATTAAGATCCGCGATCAAGATCCATGACCGCACATGCCTACGCAATAGATTTGCCGTCAATCTCTGTCACATACGCATTCTCGAACGTGTAAGATACCGCGGCTTAGCTTTTTAGCTTTATTACTTCATTATACTAAATTGATCAGATATCTTTGAAAACTAAAGTAAGTGTTGCGTCCCACGACGAAGCAACGTAGTGACATAATTTTCGCAATTTGGCCAGACCCTTCACCGAACCTTTCAGTTGCTAAGGTTGTATTGCAAACAAGAAGTTTACAGTACCTATTAGGACGGCCAGAACAAACATACATACATTTTGGAGTCGTGAAGATCATCAAATAGCCTACAAAGGGAAATGGCAATGTCAATATTGCCTATTGATTGTGACGGCCCTGGGGGCTTGCCACCACCTCTTAAAGTTACTCTAGCGATGTGGAAGCAAGATGGCGCTACCCAACATAGAGTACCGTCTCTTTTTAACAACGGTCTTAGTTAAAGTGTAGTTAGATACTGTTGAAGGCCATTCTAAGCTACTCAGAGACACACGATAATGACAAATTCAATTAATCCTCGCCTTTTTATAGCACATACGATAATCAAATTTCTGTTTCGTAAGCAGCCCAATCAAGGAATTTTGTGTCAAAAGAGAGAACCGAGTCAAACGTTAATTTTCTTAATGTATCTTGTTAGGGTCGGGCAGGATCGTGTTCCGCTTCTGAATAAATTAAGACAACATTAACAGCAAAGACGCGATCGTTCTCGTACCTTTAACGAACTTTGCTATGAATTATACGGCTTTATATAATCGTATGTTCAGAATAATTATGGAATTCGACCGTCTCACACAAAATTCTCGAAAAATTCTTTCCTTTTATGAGGAATAGGTATTTTTTTATTTAATTAGCAACCTTTAAATAGCAGAATATCGTTCGTTATAAAATTGAGCTAATTATAACTTAATGATATTTTAACGGATTTTGCGTATGAGGCAATGCTGATTTTTATTATTATTTTCAATAAGACTATGTGTTGTCCCACTGCTGGGCATATGCCTTCCTCTCATCTTTCGCTCGCTCATCATACCACATACGCCTATCAAGTCTTATTGTACCTAATTTCATAGAGAGCAGTTTCATAGAGATGGGTCTAATAAATCAAACACCATTAAGTGTCTTTGACATTAGGTACAGAAACAAAATACTGTAAGATTTTTTTTCTGTACCGCAAACATATGAAATATAATATTTTTCTAACCCTAGCCATTGTCTGAACATCCAACTGTATACAAAAGGAGCAGCGTTACCCAGCAGAACAATGCCTAGTTCCCATTAGAGATGGCGTCGCGACTGCGTCCCAACTTAATGTCGCGTGTAAAGTTACCGCCACTTCCAACTGCATGCACCAACTTCGCGGTCGCGTATGACCTCTACAGACCTACAGAAATTCAGGACACGCAGCATTAACTCAGCTTGTTCTCAACACGCATTTCAAAACAAGAAAAAAATAACAAAAACATAGCCAAAAGTTACAGCCAAGTCGTAACGGGGTTAAGCGTTTATTTTCATACCGCGAGAAAAAAAACATTTGGAACAACAAAATAATGGCTAAGACCACGTTACTGTTTTTCTTTGCTCCTTTTTGAGGTTCAAGAGCAACCCTTCAACTTGGTTGGACGTTAATTGCTTCGTGAGAACACTTACACCTGCACAGCCTTTATGGAGAGAGCGTAATAAACAAAATAAGTAAACAGGAATTAAAACATTACACGTTTTATGACAAAACGTGCTCCCCTTTTATGTTTCTTGTGATAATAATAACTAGCTGCTGGCTATTATCTGACGGTAATTACTGGCGCACTTATTAATGTGCCCATCACAAGTTAATCAACTACCGGATAATTAAAAAAGCTCTGTCCTTAACTAATTATGTGGTTCACTCCGTTTGGTATACTTAAAAAATAATTATAAAGTTGATGTCTCCATTAATTTCGTGTTTTGGAAACAACATAAACGACAATTATTTTACTTAATAATGTGTTATGATAGTTTTCTTTTGAAAATCCTAAATGAATAATTAAAGTTCTTTGTTTAATTACACAGGAGTTACCGTGCGTGTATAATCTCAGATGTGTTATTACAGGGATATTTATTCGAGTATCCAGAAATATTCTCGGTTTGTAAGATAATAAACAATTGTATCTCATTTAAAAAGATTAGTAGCCTATGAGCGTTCGCTCTAAATTAAAAACTGGAGCCATGTTTACTAAGCTACTTAGTTTTAATTGAAGTTTACGATGTTCATAGACATAGTATATTAGAACATGGCGATGCTCTCAACTGCGGTACATCATTGCATGAAAATTATAACGATTTGATTACAGCCGATTAATTACCAAAGTCATAAAGATTCTAATTAACTGGAACAATTAATAATTAAAAACATAGTTTGGACTCTAACGTCTATTATGAATTATTTTTCAGCCATTAAACTAATCCAATTTATCTGACAAACTGCTTAGTTCATCTTATAGAACAGAACAGCAGAAAAATAAAGCAATACAATTGGACAGCCATAAAATAAAATATGGAAACAAAGTATCGAGTCGTAGAATTTGAAAATAGAAGTGACAATAATATTAAAATCAAAAATTCACGCATTCATTCGTATCACCCGGTCGAAATTCTCGTAATGTTGCCTACGGGGCGTATAAAGTGAAAAATTTAAACCAGATATGACAATATTTTAGAAAGAATAGCTTTATTTTTAAAATGAGCGCCGTCATAAATCCCACCCCACTGCAATAACGCACGCCCGTGTACATGTGCCCTGAATATAAAACATAGGGTAAAGTACCTTTAGTCGTACCAGCGCTTAAGTCGTACCACGTCGATATCTGCGCACCCGTCATGAAAAGGTGGCATCTAGCAGTGCAATATGGTTCTACTAAGTACCACGGATAAACAGCAACGCGCGGCGGCTTGCCGGAATTCGCGATCAAAAAATAATGAAAAAGTAAGTTTTTTGCACAGTTTTCACTAATTTTTTTACGTCATTCATAAGCAATTTCACAAAAGATTGTGTTGAAACGAATATTTTTTTGATTCATGTCTGTTTTTATAGTGTTTTCTGGTTGATATGAGCTAGGTTAAATGGTAAACGGTTTCTAGGTTATGTTTTTAATTTTGGTTTTAAACTTTGTACACCCCGCTGCCTAACTCGTACCTGCATAAACTTCTTAATTCGTACCGGTACGACTTAGGTGTTACAGAGATATTTTTTGCTAATTTATTTCTTTTCCTTTAGGTGATCAATATGGCAAAGAAAATTTATAACTCTTGGAAGCAAGATGACATAGATGAACACAAAAAGGAACACAATTCACAAATAAAAAAAGAAAGATAGACAGAAAGATAAGAAATTAGATGCTAAAGAAAATTGGTTGTGCAAACTAACAACACTAAACAAGATCGCAAAGAAAATATGACCCTATGTATTAAATGCAAAGGATGGGTACATGATTTATGTGCAGATCTCGAAATTAAAACTAAAAATTACATTTGTGATATATGCATTTAAAAAATGATAGTTTTATTTCAAATCAAATCAAATCAAATCAAATCAAATCATTTATTCATTTGCGAATATGGGTACATAAAAGTTCTTAAATATTATAATACTGCACATTGACCATATCCCACCTACAAAGGCATGCAAACTACACAATTTTCAAAATCACTGCAGACATGAAACATTGTTCTGTTTAATCTAAATCTTATACAATCTTAAGTTATCCTCTAGGTATTCTGCCACATTGTAATATGCTTTTCTTAATAATAATATCTTGACACTAATCTTAAATCTATCTATATTTGTTATTTCCCGAACGGATTTTGGTAAATGGTTATAGATACGTGGAGCCATACATAAAATGCTTTTGTTAAATAGTGCTGTCTTGTTTTCTGGTAAACTTATATTATAATTTAATCTTTGGCTTTTTAACTTTTTGAAGTAGTGCATGTTTTTTCTAACGAACATTAAAACCTCTAATATGTATATGCATGGTAGTGTGAGTATACTTAATTCTAAAAATGATGGCTTACAACTCTCTGTTTGCTTAATATTGGTAATGGCTCGAATACATTTCTTTTGCGCTTTAAAGGCAGCTTCTTTATCAGTGGAGTTGCCCCAAAAAATAACACAGTACTTTAAAAGTGGTGCAACATAGCCGTGATATGCTGTAATTAAAGTTGACCTATTGACCGTTTGCCTAAGTATATACAATGCATAAGAGTATTTATTTAATTTAGAGCATAGCTGTTCAATATGATGTTTGAAGTTTAAATTATTATCTATATTTACACCTAGGAACTTTGTGGCATTTACTTCATTTATATTTTCATTTTTGTAAATAATGTTCATGTTTGTAATTTTATTAACTTTGTTTCTAAATGTCATGAGATTAGTTTTGCCAAGATTAATATGTAAATTATTTGCTTCTAACCAATCTATAATATTGTTTAGAGTCGTATTAATGTCTGATTCCATTTGCAATCTGTTGTCGCCGGTGAAAAGGATTGTACTATCATCAGCAAATAAAACTGTGTTGTATTTTGTTATCTTAGGAAGGTCGTTTATATATATAATAAAGAGAAGTGGACCAAGTACACTCCCTTGTGGAACACCTGATGTAACCATTCTACATGCTGATGAGTAGTGTACTATTTTTTTTACATATGGACATACTCTAGTCACTTGAGTTATTTGTGTTCTATTTGATAAGTAAGATTTGATTAATTCATGAATATTCCCTCTGACCCCATAGGCGCATAACTTATCAAGCAAAATTTGGTGATTTACATAATCGAAGGCCTTTGTAAGGTCCATATATAGTGCACAGGTTTGCTTACCCTTATCCATTTGGGTGTATATAGTTTGGAGAAAATTATATACAGCTATGTCAATTGACTTGTTTTTGCGAAAACCAACTTGCTCACTACAAAATAGATTATTTGCCTCAAAATATTTATAAATGCTATCATGTATAACTTTCTCAAATATCTTTGATAAAACTGGCACAAGAGCTATTGGGCGATAACAGCTCATGTCGTATCTGTCCTTTTTCTTAAATAGTGGCTTTATCACTGTTAACTTTAACTTACTCGGAAATTCTCCCTTTAAAATACTAAGGTTAATTATATGACTCAGAATATGTGACAGTTTTACAGAAACATGTTTCAGAATTTTGGTTGATAAATTATCATAGCCGGTACTATTTGTATTCTTTAAATTTCTAATTATGTTATCAACATCTTGTGGTATAGTCGGAAGCATAAACATTGACCTTGATTCAAGCTGAATATGGTATTTAGTGTGATTTGGTAAAGAACTTGTGTCTTGATCTATGTAAAAGTTATTAAAATGGTTAGCGATTTCTTCAGGGTCAATTATTGAATTACCATTGACAGTTATTTCTTGGATTTGATCCTTTGGTAAATTGGTTTTATTAGCATTGATTATCTTCCAAGTAGCTTGTGATTTATTACGAGCAGATTTAATGTATTCATCATTACGAGACTTTTGGGTAAGCTTGATAATACGATTTAATCGTGATGATAATGATACGAAACTAGACTTGTTGGACTCCGTTGGTTTTTTCCTATATTCCCATAAAAGCTCCCTTTTACGTTTGCAGCATACTTTAAGACCCTTTGTTATCCATTTCGGTCGTGACTTGGCAAATATTTTTATTTCTATTGTTGGAAAACAGAGATTATAGAACAGGCAAAAAAGGTCATAAAATTCATTAAATGCTACATTTGGTTCAGAGCTCTCAAAAACATCAGTAAATCTGAGGGAATTTATGCATTCTTTAAATTTATTAATATTTTCTTTAGAATAATCACGTTTTTCCATATTCCACGATTTAAGAATAAAACTAGCTCTGATTGGACATTTGAGCATCTGCGCTGTGTGGTCTGATAATGCTAGTTCAGTGACCTTTGCTGTACATCCTTTGATGTTAAATATTATGTTATCAATACATGTCTTACTTGACAATCGTGTCGGTTCTTTAATGCCTAATTTTAAATTATAACTTTCTATAATTTGCCGAAATGAAGTTGATTCATATGTTTTTTTGAGCATATTAATGTTGAAGTCACCGCAAACTATTACTCTTTTTTTATTGTAACAAAATCGGCTTAAAAGAGAATTTATATTTGAAAAGAAATTATTTATATCTTCTGCACTCGATCTCGGGGGCCTATAGATGCAAATTATTAATATTTTATGTTCAGTTAATTCTATACCTGAGCATTCAATGATGTTTTCAATCGAATATTTACTAATTTCATGTAATGGCATATATTGTAGAGATTTTTTTACCAGGATACAAGATCCACCGCGTCGGTTTTTTCTACAAAAACAAGAACCCAGTTTATACTCCTGAATGTTTAAAATACTTAAGTCATTTAAAATCATATTGTGTTCTGTAACGCACAAGACATCTATAGGTGTTCGTTCATTATCAAAAGTTAATGATAAGAGATCGGACTTGGCGATTAAGCCATTTATATTTTGGTGCAATATTGTTAGGTAATTATAGACGAAAAAGCTGATTTGAAGTAGAAGTTAGGTTCTCATTTTGTAATGTCTGCGAACAATTATTATTTATTTTATTATTTACCAAAGAGACCTGAGGACTTATATTATTAGTTACTTTTTTAAAATAGAAAGGTATTGTTCCTGGATTGCATTGATTAGTTTTATTATCTGTAAGTGTAGTTTTGGTTGTGTTAATATCGTTAGAATTTACATAACAAGCATCTAAATAATTAATATATTTTTTTAATTTTTGAAAAATTATATAAATCCCTAAATTGTTTATTTTGCCCGTATTTTTGGAGAACATGGCATATGTGTATTTTAGGTGTTTATTAGAATCAAATATGAACGCATATTCGAAAATTTCGTTACTTAAATGTAGATGATGGTTAAATGCTTCAACTCTCTTATTAAACAGAATTACATTGTTATGCAGTTTAAAATTAGGGGCGCAGATAATGACGTTAGTATGTGTTATTGTTTCGAGCTTACTCTTCATGTAGTTAACTAATTTTTCGTAGTTTGTGGATACAAGAAAGTCCTTCTCACCTATAAGAATTATACAATAATCTTCAAAAGTGTAATTTAAAAGCTTAATTTCCAATGTTGATAGAAGATCCGATATACCTGCATTTGGCATGCAGTAATGACATATTTTTGCATTCTCAAAAGTATGTTCCGCAGTTTCTAAGATATTATTAACATTATTGCTACTTATTATACAATATTTTTTGAGGATTCTTCTTTCATAAATACTTGAGTAACATTGTTTAGTTGATTTTGAAATGCGTTGAGAAAACGATGCGTTCTCTGTGTTTGGCAGATTCTTCGAAGCCTCAGGCATATTAGCTGCAGTGTCGTTTAAATCATATTCAGTTGACGGTAATGTAGGTGACAGTAGTGCGGAACATTTTGGTGGTGTACTACATCTTTTATTTCGTTCTTCTTCCATTGTTTCTGTTATTAATGAAGTTTTAAGGTCTTGGTTTTCGGAGCGTAAATGTTTTATTTCTTCTTGAGCATTCGTTAATTGAAGCATGAGGGATTCTATTTGAAGCTTGAGTTGACAAATTTGCTCACTTTCGTCGTCCGTTAGGTCTTCATTTAATTTCAAAGATGTGTTAGTAGCGCCATCTAGCGTTGCCCCACTCATATCATTATATTCCTCACTTTGTGATATTGGTGAGTGATTTGTAGACCTTGTTTTGCTGGTTCTAAACGTGATATTTTCAAAGAAATTCATTCTTATAACTGGTATAGAAATTTAATAATACGAAAAGAGATTTCAAATTTTACTTGGTTTCGAACGTGCGACCAGTTGATCGATGACCATCAGTAGAAGTAAAAAGGGGACCTCGAATTCACTTGACCATCACAACATTAACAATGTTGCTCAAATTTTCATTCCTATAGTTGAGGTTTATTTACAAACAATGACGGTTAATGGAAAAAAACGAATTTGCATTTATGAATTGTAAACAACTTTTCAAATTATTTGGTAAATTTATAAATGTTTTTTATTTCACTCAATACGACGATTTTAATGTTCGGATAGTACTGTATAACTGTTTTGCGGGTTTTAATGAGTTGTTCAAGTTAATTTCACTTCATAAACAACAGGTAATAGCGGTTGCAATTCAAATTACTGTATGAATCACTTTGGCACTTATTTTTCGATTTTTCACTGTTACTATTGTTTTATCACTATGATTCGTTTATTGTTTTATAATGTTTGTAAATAAGGGGTTTTTTATGAAAGTTAAACTTTGTTTTAATTTGAAAACAGTCACTTTTTGTATTGTTTTGTCATTGCTCACAAAAATTTAAAGTTTTTTTTTTTTCTTATATTTCCACTTTTTCTGTACATTAACACTTACACAATTACTGTGACTTAATAACTACTGAAAGTTTTATGTATGGACTAAGTTTCATACACTTTTATGCACTATTTATATTTTTAAAGGGTTTTTATTTACGGAGCACTTTCACTTTACGTTTGTCCACGTGCAGCGCCATCGTTTCCCAGAGGTACTCATTATTACGAAACTACTACTAACGTTTTTTTATTGATATATTTATAAGTAACACTGAAACTGGTCTCGTAGCATATTAGTCTACGCAGTTTTTTAATTGCCCTTAGAATTCCAGTTGGAAATATATATGTTTACTCTAAGTACGACTTAGGCCATGGGTGGTACGATTAAGGCAACCGGTTGCCTAAGTCGTACCGAAGGAAGGTTTTTGTAAAACCTATAAAAAACATTTTATAAAAAGATTTTCATATGTCTTATTTATCTTTGTTGATTCGTTAATAAATGAAGTATTTATATATGCAAAGATTTTTCTTTTATTTATATTACAATAGAAATTATAGCTATTTTCCTTGAACTGGTACGACTAAGGCGACCTTACCCTACCTACTCGTATTAAAATGTTCAGCTTACCTATTGACAAATATACTTACCACTTACAGTGTTTTAGCTTGATGAAAAAACCGTCTATCGCAATTTTTGCCGGCTCCAAATATAAATTCCATATTGAAACTTGTATGTTATATGGAAGTTAAATAATAAAATCCGAATTTACTCGAGAAACTGACTTTCCGAAGATATTTTTTCTTTCGCTTGCTAAAACCTTAAAAGATATATCAAGAAGATGTACGGGATAACGTTCCTACAAATAACTTTTTGGAAGCTCAGGCGATCGTGACGTAAATATTTATTTTGCTGAAATGTAAGAAAATAAATAAAATAATTTGTAAAACTTAGGTATAAGCGAAAAGTTTCATAAATAGCCATCATGTTACTCATGGTATAGCGAAATAAAAAAGTACTAACTTATTTAAGGTAGTTACTTGTGGAAAGCGTTCCGCCGTGTGTCCAAACACCCAAATATAAACGTAACAAACAAAATTTACTGTTATTACAACTATTTGCTGAAACATTATTTCATGTTCATTACGTTCATAGCTACAGTTTCCTCAGTAACTCTGGAAATTCTTACATTACTCGTTCATAATTGTACATTATAGTAATTTTAATATGCGAAATTTTAGTTCGCTAGTATTTAAACTCTTTTTAATTAGAATGAGTGCCTCCTACAATTTCGTTAGGTAAGTCGAGAATAAAAATGTGTGTGGGGCCGACGTGTGAGCATTACAGGAGCATACCGCTAGACTTCGTCCGGACACAAAATTCCGTCGTAAAAAGTACGGATTTGTATTAAGACAGATTTATGTTCTAATTAGTCGCTTTGCGAATGTTGCAGAGCTGCGTAAAACAAATTTATGCGACCGCGTCTTTGTTTGTACAAATTGTTTCATATGATTTAAAAGCGACAGGTAACTGCGGATTCCGTACGAGGATTGATGGCGCGGCTCGCGATACGGTATTGGAACAGTTTATTACATAAATATTGCTGTTACTGGAATTTAGTGCCAAAAGAATGGGGCAGGATTTTAATTATAAGCTATTGGTGAATAAGTACTGGCTTTTAACATAACAACGCAATAGTTCGTGTTTTACATAATTAGGAGGGTAATGTGTCATGCAGACCAGATAAACCTTCGATACGATTTCTTCTCAACATGAGGTTTTGACTGCATGGTAAGCCGAGTGGTAAAGGTCACCACTTCAGATCTACCGTGCACAACGTGACTGGGGTTCGATTCCTGCGTAAGACAAGCATTCGTGTGCACAAATACTTGTTATTGTTGTACAGTGTCTTGTGCATGAGACTTTGATTGTTTAACCTACGCGTTACAAGAATTTATTTGGCCGTGGCAGATAGAGCCATTCCCACAGTTAAAACATTAGTGTGGATATAAACCCAAACACACAAAATATCAAATCAAGTAGGTATATTTGCAAACAGACAATATCATATAACTTGGGATCGGAGAGGCCGAAGCGCAAAACACAACAAATACAGTGCCACCATTATCAATTCACAGTCTGTGGTTTACGACAAAAGGTTCGACCATCTACTCTCTGCACAAAACCAAAGCGATACAACAAAGCCCTTTCTATAACCAGAAAAAAGTGTAGTGAACTCTGGTAGGCAGACAAAAACACCCCAGGGTTTCACAATAAATATTACTTTGGTGCCTATTGATTCGATCGAAGTTCGGGAAGCCAAGAAGGCTAGGTTTCCCAATTGACCTTTCTGAATTAATGGATAGACTAAACTAAGTATCATTAATTATCTCCAAGTCTCGTGATTTCGTACTTTGAGGATCGTTTCCAAACATTTCTTGATGCTGTTTTGTATCTACTAGCTTTTGATTGTGATTTAGTCGCGTGAATATCGATTAAAACAGATGATGATTATAAAACATTTTCTTGCCATTTGTAAAGAGATAAGAGACATACACTTACAAATTTTAGTAGTTTTATGGTATCGTACCAGAAGGGTATAAACTGGCTCACTAGGGTGTACCTCATGGATTACATCACCTGTGGCAAAATAATATAGAATAAATTATTGAAAGAAAAAAAGAGGATAAGCAGACGTTGGTACGGTAATAAATTTAATGAGTGACTAATATTTTAGTCGAATTTATTTTTCTTTAGTTTTCTTGTATCTCTCAGCACCGCGAGTCAGACTCGCTCTTGACCAGTTTTCTAGCTTATAGTGTTATGCAAGGCTAAGTTGGTTCACAGGATACTGATCTTACAACAATTATTTATACTATGTAACTCTGTTGCATGAGGTTTCACATCGTTAATGTATATGTGGGCGTAAGTACAGCAGATTACACCCACACATGTGCTTAAGCGCGTTTAAAACGTCTACACTTAGGCAAACAAGTATATGCGTGTATTTAAATGTATTACAATCAATTCAGCTATTTGAATACCAACATTACGGAACGGTCTTCATTAAAAAAGACCAAAAATATCTACCGTTTCGTAAAAATCTATTGGTAAAGTGATAATAGAACGTCATCTTTAGCCTTGAACATCCCACTGCTGGACATAGAAGACCCTTTGTTTATGCCATTCTCCTCATTATGTATCTTGCCCTTCTTGACAATATACATATATTGCGCATAAATCTGACGTTTTATCAATTATTTTATACCTATGTTATTTTATGAATCCAATTTGAATGTTTGTTTACGTATGTGAGAGAGTAAGCCCTGGTCTCGATCAGAATTCGTCATAAATTCTCTATTTTCGATTCAGAAAATTAAAGTCAAAAACTGTCAGATTTTCCATGTTATCGGAAAAAAGCAGAAAAACTAACATCTGGAAATAAAGTACTAGTCAGCTCGAAACTGACCTCTAAAGGATTTGTAAGATCTGTGAATGGATTCATAAAACGTATAAGGGACCGTAAAGGGTCAACCGGCGGATAAATGTTACTACTCAAGCTTTAAGACCTATCTCCTATCCACTATATTATGGTGGGTTATTTTTTAAAGCTAAATTGTTTAGTTTACCGACAGAAAAAAATACTTCGTTCATTAATGTATTGTTTCCTAAACCGCTTAATATGTTGTCGATAAACGTTCATTGTAATAAAAATAGATCTACTCAATACGGTGAAGGTGCTTAGTAGCAAGCAGGTACATCACGTTTTAATTATGTTTGAGTTCTACATTGTAATTACGAGAAGGCGGTAAAGTGTATTCAATAAGATCAATCGAAGTGCCTTTGATGTTATTGTCATAGAGCAGGCTACATCCGAAATGTGGTGGAACAAATGTTCGGCTCTGGTACACCGACAGGAACCTGTTTTGAAGTTAAATTACCAAAGTTTGACAAGCGGTCCGACTCACTAAACTACGCCAGCAATAATTCTGCATAGCGTGGTTGGAAGACAATCACCCTCCAACTACTTATCTACTATTACTGCAGATTCAAATGCATTTTCAAATATTTTTTTGGTAATATGTTTATTTTTTTTTACGCCTTGTAGACTTAAAAGTTTAAATTAATTCGATTTGATAAATCGTACGTGACCAATGCGCTGGAAATACGTCGTCTGGCAGCACAGGTGCTCATCCGCGACGGAGCACCGCGTCTAATGAAATACGTCTCCCAAGACACCCTGGCGCGTTCCCCTCAAATTGATACCGCGGATTATCTCATTCCGGTGATTTCGCCGTGGCTTTATACTTTTCATTAAATTGAACAGACGTACAAATCGCCTTACGAGTCAGTCTCGTTGCGGGTTTCCATGTCCGGATCGCGCACCTCTCGCCATTAAAGCTGTGTTGCGATGTGTCAGAGAGCGCGCCGTGAACGGGCCGACCCACATGATATTAATTCCGAGCCGAGCTCTGGCCCACCGACAGGCTTATAAGATTAGAATAATTTTCTCATTCCGAGGACTCCCCGCGAGCGCAACCAGCAGTTTAATTAAAACTAACAGTTGTCTCACACAGTCTTATCCGGCAATTTGCGAGGTATTACAGGCCGAACTTTGTCCACAAATTATCTTGACTCCATTTAACAAAGCGGTTATGTTAATACAATCTCGCCGGATTTAGAAGAATGTTTTTGTTATAAGAGGCGTGCACCGAATTACGGCATTAAGGTTAAATTATGATATTTAATTTGGGGCTCTTAATAATATAGCAGCAACAGCCCCGTGTTGCGGCTTCACAACGTGTCGGGGATGTGATCATTAAACCGGGGCCCAAATTAGCTTTTTATAGGCATCATAACACTTACAGTCGTTGGAACCAACTATTGAATTAGTAATATCGTTTAATACACTCACTTTAGTGTTGTAGTGATGGCGCCGCGACTCTAAACTCGGCACTTCTATCAAATATTAAAAGCCCTCCAAGATATGAAATTATAAAGTAAACGTGACAGTCTCGTGGACTAGTTGACTTATTTAGTTCTCGCCGTCGTACTGAGATCGGGAGTGCTATTTAGGTGTGATAAAATGTTATAACCGGCATCGCGTATATAACAATAATTTATTTATGGGTACGTAAGTGCATATGGCTTTCGTGGAAATAAAATAAACTGCCTTCATATGTCCGAATAAAATCCGGTTGTCTTCATGCATATAAAATTTTGTCTCACCCGCCTTGAAATATTATGTGACACGATTGTTGGGGAAGGAATCTGGCGGAGTCAGTGAGCTCCCTCCTATCGGCTGCTGCCCTTTATCTTCACTATGAAATAAAGGGAAGCACCACTCCCTGTGTAATATCTTATGCGTATGAGTGCTTATGAAATATGAATTCTATCTCACAAAACATATTATTTCGTTATTACTGAATATATTGCTACACGTTTCGGAGTTATATGGGATAATACGCTTTTCTTTATAAGCAAAAATAAATATCGTTGAGCGCATCGCGTATAGCATTGTGACTGTGGCCCGCTGTTAAAATGTAAATTTCTCTGATACCGATAGGAAGAGCTGACGTCGACTTATTTCATTTTATAATAAACTGACGTACGAGGTATCATAAAATGTATCTATTTATCATTGTGGCCGTTAAGGGAAATACAAAACATAGTAGTGAATTACATTTTTAAAATATACGCGAGCACCTTAGCTCTGCTTAAAATGGAAATGGTTTAATTTCGCCATGTTTTATAACAAAATGAATAAAGCGTTTCAGAAGATTATTTTGGATTGGATTTAATGATGAATAATGAGTGCAGTTTTATAGTTTTCAATGGCTTACATAATTCATAACGTCTAATCCCACATAAATGAGCTGAAGGCGGAAGTATTATTTTGAATTAATTAATAACGGGTATAAACACGAGGCTAATAAAAGGGCAACAGTATTGTAAACTGTGTAAAGATTTAGTTCTGGGGTGTTCCCCGTCGGTTTGCCGGTAGCCGGCCCGTGACGGCGACGGCGAGACGCCGGCGACGCACACTGCGCTGCGCTCGCCTATACGTGGAAAAATAAAATCATAAAAATAATAGTCAGGAGGTAAGATGTCTAGAAAACTCTTTTTGTAAATTTAAGGCTGTAAAACTTTATAATAAAATTGGTGCTGAGCATAAGGTATTCATCGGAATCAGACCTAAAAAAGGTTCCAAATGAAAAACAAAAAGCTGTTTTCCTTAATAAATATATTAGTTTGTAGTTATTATTAGTTAGTAGTGAATTACATTTGCTTTTGAAGTATAGTGAAGTACCTTCTTAATTTTCCAATTTCATTATTTAAACCACACCCATAATCATGTCGTTTTTAAATAAACACAGAGTAAGTACATGAAAACACTTACTCGAAGCTATTGGACTAACTTCTCAAATGTATGTGTAGTGTGTAACACCATGAAGTTGTGCGAGTTTTAAAACATCTTAAAAATATAAATAAAACTATTTCCATTATTTCTATTAAAATAAATATGTGGAGCACTGTGCTGATCCCTAGCAATCTGTCCCGAACAATAAGTCGCTCTCGAACAAAAGCCGGCCATTTGAACAAGTCGGAAAGTTTTGTAAGTTTAGCTCTTTCTCCGCGGGATCTTGGCAACGTCGCGGTCCTCACAATGGGACGAATAATCGTTAGGGCCAGTCATAAGAAAAGGCATTACAAAAACAACGACGCACTTTAACCCGTATTACTCAACATTTTGTCAGTGCCAACTACTTCATTCCGTCACTTTTTGTGGTTGTTACCTAGTTTTTTTTTTAATTTATTTGGTCTCCAAGCCTACTATGCTGTATTGCGTCTCGAAAAAAGCTATCCACCAAATATGAAGTTCTCTTATATTTGCGACTCAAATTAAAGTTATATTTTTTTGTTATAAATTAAGATACTTAACTTCTCAAGCGTACGTGTAGCCGCGTATGAATAATGAACAACGCGCTGAATAATCATGTTTATGATATAAAAATGTTTCGGTCTGCCAGTTCTGCCGCCGAAATACATTTTTTGTGAGAAATTGTATATTACAGTTGTAAAGACAGAACCATATTTTATAAAATCCCTTATGTCTTATATCATAATGTAATTGCATCAGCTACTTAAATATTGGTGGAAAAAGTAAGAAAATTATGGATTGATATGTGGTGCAAAGGTACTTCTTATGCTTTCCGTTACCCAGGGGTTAAATAATAAATAAATAAAATAAAGCCAGACGTTAAAACAATCCAGATAATGAATTGTTGCCGCTAGTTGGCATGTCGATATTTTTTTGCAGTCTTAGAAAACTTTTAGTGTCGCGTGGCCGACTCACACTTGACCGGTTCGTAGTACCTATTCCTAATCATTATTATGACTTGGCTACGATTTGGTCCAAGTAGCAAAAATAACGAGATCATTTACGCTTCTACCAGGTGTCACCTTTTCGGAGCGCTTTTGAAAATAAACCAGAAATCAGTACAGCGAAACTTCAGAATCTCGACCAGGTCCTGAATAAGATTCATCAGTGATCTTTACCCACTTTCCCACACGAGTAAGAAATCTATTGAAAATAAGTAAGGATAAAAAGCTCGAGAGTGATGGTAAGGCGACATAACGAAGGAACGCAATCCGGCGTCAGTTCCGGCGTCCGTCACGTGGGAACGACTTCCGGCGCGGCGCCAGAACTCACCCCCACTTACAATCACTTAGCTCTCTAACAACACCCGATCTTCTGTAAACACACTGGAAACTTGCTATCACTACCCCAACACTCATTTATTCCTTCCACGTCCTCATATTAATTCCCAGTATTACTAATACAGGATAGGTATTAATTAATTATGCTGTCAGATGCAAATATATTCCAATTAACGGCAAAAGGCTTTCATAAAATCCAAATGCTCACTTCCCGCTACCTGATAAACGACTTGCATTAGAATTCAATCATTCGTTCGAGTTATGTCGAAAAGCGAAAATTCGAAAACTGATTAAAACCGAACAAATTCAACACCTAAACACATAAATCTGTCCATTTTCAAGATCTCGGTTATTTTCATACATCGGTTTAATTTCCGTTTCGGCATTGTTTTCAGAGGGAAATTCGATTGGCACAAGAGACGCGCGTTGATATGAGCCCGTGTAATTTCCTCTCATATTCAATTTAATTCTTTGAGGGATGCATGTCAGGCGACCCTTACTTTAGGAGAATGAACTCGTTATATCGTATCGTAAAAAGGAGAATTTATTTACGAAAATTGTTTTCCGAACTGAAATGTGTATTAACTTTGCGAAAATACGAGTATTTACGAATCATTTTATGGGATTCGTTTAGAAAGGAACTTTATTTTGTTGAAAGTAAGCTTAACAAGATTGGATGAATTTTAAGATGAAACTTCAGTTCGGAACTTCGTACCTAGTTCATTATAGAAAACTGGAATAGTGATATGGTTTCATGATTATAATTCCAGGTAAAGGATGTAAAAAAACATTTGGATAATTTTCATTTATCGGTAGACAAACTTAGCTGAAGTTCAGTAGGGCAACCAATACGAAACCACAACAAAGTGAGTGGAGATATGTAGAAACATGTAGAACAGTCGAGTTATAACGAGCAATTAGGCTTACGCGTGCCTATTAATTTGATCAAATAATTATTTTATACAAGTGTAGGGCAATGTAAGTGATGTCTATATCGGTGCGTGTGCGGCTCACGGGCCGCGGGCACGCGACATCGCCTGCCCTACTATCGACTTACACCCTGTTAAATCTGGCCCAATATTTGTACAGCCTATTCATTACCGCCATTTTATTGTTTCTTCTTGTACTCGTAACAACGGCCCGTTTCATTTTCGTGTACCCGTTAAAATTTGTTCAATGAAAATTTATAGCCAATTAAATACTCGTATGAATTAAATTCTCTTTGCTACAAATATTTTGCTTGTTAGTTATGTTTTGTGAGTCGAATTTATAATGTTTGGGTCTTAGCTGAATTTAATTAATTCTATTTTATGCTTTGTTACCTGAGTATTCGAGCTAATTTCATTAATATCGTATGCAATAGGAAAATTGGTTAAATCAATCCAGTATAAATTATTTACTACATTTCTGTGTACGAGACTTACAGGTTTAATTTCATTTTTATTGTTCGTCTTTATCCAACGTAACAAGCGACAAATGTCTCCATTTCACGTAAACAAAGCGAACTCTGCATAATCTACTTGCGAACGTTTTCCTGGTATCCCAATCAGTTTGATAATAACGGCGACAATGAAGCCAATCCGACACTATCACCTTAATTTGTAGAATGTCGTCTACTTTTTTCCAATTAGTCGCAACTCGCTGTCTTACGGGGCATGCCGGGATAAAAGTTAAGCCGAGCGTCGCGCGAGACACCGAGCACAAGGCCCGATGCCGGAAACCTGTCAATAGTGAGAGGCACTGAAAGAAAATCTAATTTGGATTTGAGGGATTACACCCAGACTTGTTTCGGCCTAGTAGTTGCCCCGAGCCGTTTCGTCTTCGCTTCAAATTGAATAAGAAACGCGAAGGCTTCGTCGACACGACCATTTGATTTCAGAAAATCCCGTACTGCCATTCTACGGTAAATTATTTTGTTTCAAATACGTTTCTCGTTTTAATGAATCCATTCGCTTTAGTAGATAACAGCTTTGGGATGTATATTTGGGTGGTACAATACTTTATTTTGTATAAAAGAGATTGTTTTGTAAATTAAAAAAAAACAAATTAATTTGTCATGTAGGTACCTAAACCGCAAGCGATTCCTAGTTTATAGCTGTAAATTGTAGTAGTTTAAAATGAAATTACAAAGTAAAATAATGTTGAAAACGAGGAAAATTAATTAACACAAAGCGTTCCGTTAATTGCTAACACAGCTGCAATTTTCATATGAAAATATCTGAATAAAAACTTGATTTAATCGCCTGCGCTCGTTCGATTAAATTGCCAGTTGCCATACGAAGGACACGATGAACGCACGTTCCCATATCGCCTTGGTATCGGTAATTAACGAGATGACTCGATGAAATCAAAATACATGAGTCACTGTCATTGTCCTGTCCCCTTTGAACCTGAGCTAAACGATGACCACGAAAACACGATGTTACTGGCACCAGAACAAAATTAATTTAAAAATAAAATAAATCCTTGAGCAGACAACAGTGATTTTGGCGCAGCATGTTAAATGAATACTAATTGGTTTGAAAAATATTTAGGATGTTTTTGCGTATGAATATTTATAACATTTACGTAGACAGTTTCCGTTTATTTTTTAATTTGATCAGTCCAGTTTCAATAAGATTTGTATTAACGGAGTAGAGTACACAAATCCACAAACTTTCTAAAAAACAAATTTTGGGTTTCGTAACTATGATTAAATTTTGCCAAAATTCAGTCTTCAGAAGTTTTGCAATTCATTGTAGGTCGGAGATGAGTAAGAGTCGCCCGGCGCCCAAGTCTGAACGCAGTTGGTTTCATATTTCATATTGGCAGTAGAACAAGCTCTTTTATTTCTGTCTGCTAGCTGACATGTGGCTTTTTCAATCGTCCCCTAGTTTTATTAAAAAGTAATTTTGTTAGTCTTGGTATGCAAATGTTATTTATCATTTATTGCTGAGACGATATATCAATAATTTGAATGTTCTTTCTACGTAACGTTTTATGAAATGCGTTGCTCTTTAATAAGAGTACTCCTGTTGTTATTTTATTCCTCACGACAAGCAAAGCATTAAATCCGCCAATGCGACAAAAAAAAAAACAGAAAAAATAAGCTTAATATGAAAATGAAATAATTCATCTGCGAAATAGACATGTTTGTGTGTACGTGGAAGGGAAAAGTCGCATTTCATCACCTAACAATTCTGCGAAAGCATATTGTGCACAAAGATGAGGGGAGAGCCAAGATTGAATTAAGTTATCGACGAGAACCGGCCTCACGTTATTTATGAGAGAAAGAAAACGTAACTAGCCCTGTTATCTACTAACTATTAATTTCGGTAATAATTAAACCTGACCGACTCATTTATATCTGCCGGCGAGGTTCGCGGTACAAACCAATTTCTTTTGTTACGTGAAATGAAAGTTCTGTGTAATATTTTTTCTAAAGCTCGCTTAATTTTCAGTGTTTTGTCTGTTCGTTTTATCTTTATAAGTTATTTATTTTTAGGTGATTTGTACTATCATGAATTTTCTCACATAAGTACGCAGTGTATTTTCCAGATGTACTTTTGTGCACTGCTGTGTATTTTGTTACCAGCTTTTAAATAACCTGCCCCTTTGTTTAACCATGTGTAGGTTATTGTCATGTCGAGTACTTTGGTATAAACCGAAAAAAAAATTGGTTATAAAATAAGTTCATTCTTAGTTATTAAAATAAGGAAAGAAAATAATGTACAATGCAAAAAGTGACGTGTTTCGACATAGGTATAATAAATAAATATGTCTTCAAATCCGGCCCCAATTATCCTTAATGGAAAGTTAATGGGATCAGTAATTTGCAAAATGTCGCCCTCTTTAAATATCATATACACGGCATTTTTGATATTTTATCGGCCGACATAAGGCCAACCCCTGTATCAGGTAGATCCATCAAATCGATCACATTACACTCTCATTAGTCCAACATAAAGTATTACAGTCAAGGCCTGTTATAAAATCGACGCTCGAATCTAGATAAGGCTCCACCATACCCAATTTGAAGTGTATCCCCAACTTTGGTTTAATAAAATTTCTTTTCAACTTTTCATGAAATGGATTTTCTACGGTATTTTTTATTATTAAGGTAATATTTTACCTTCACGTATATTTTATTGTAATTGCTTATAGAGTTATTATTGGTTTAAAAAGAAAATTTCCTGATTTGAGTTTTATATTATTCCATGTTTTGGTTTCATATGAATAGAAAAAACATCGTTTAGGGGTTGAACTATTTTAAAAATGAATATAAACAAATAAAACCAGCGACCAACTAAATAATCGAATAAGAGAAACGAACCTATGTATATAAATTATTACTCAGCATCGTAAACCAAAGCAATCTAGCGTGTAAGCAAGCGCGGCAGTCCAAATAAATCCACATTAGTGCCTCAAAACAAATACTGAACAAAAAAGGAAACAAATTTAGGAGTAGTAGAAGTCATTGGCACTGCACCATTTAACATCTTATCCTGTGTAATACATTCGGTGCACATGTTCCCTTCCTGGGCCGTCGACTACGGAGATAGATAACTTCCCGATGATTTAGTTTTATTGTTATCCGCCATCGGAATGTCTCTCCGAACCACGGCTCCGCCATGCGTAGATCCACAATTATTACCGACCAAGTTTCAGCTTTATTTTATCGGTGACTCAGCCCAATCGAATATTTTCCTTAAAATTCTGTTGGAAATTAAATATTGTTTTTCTCTGAATAATCTTTCTTTCTTTAGCAGGGTACGTACAGAGCTTTGTACAACGACACATGTAGCCTCTACATCTTCTTTACATTTGGGTTTTATTTTAGTTACTTTTCTATCGTGTTTATTTATTTCAGTGTGTACCAAGGAAAATACATGCGCCAAACACGAAAACGGTTCCTGTATCAGCATTTTAGTTTGCGGCGGCAGGTCAGGTCGTACGGCGGGTTCAACGGTTCGTCTTTGTCACGTCCGACAATTTTTACAACACAGGGCCGGCAAGCGTTTCGGAAAGATTTTATTGGCCCGTTCGGTCACGTCTCGCCCAAAGATCGTCCCCGGATGGAGTGGCGGCCGTTTCGCGCGATATGGGTTAACAGCCTCGATTCATCGACGGAGCAGATCGTTTTATGATTTCGGCGGAACAATTTTTATGAGGGTCCCGATACAAGCAACCGTTTTCCTATGAAATTACTTAAACGGTATTTACTAAATGCTCACATTTTATTATATTATCTGGTCTTGGGAATAGTTTTGTCGGCAAATTATTTATCATTTACATAGATATTGCTGCAGAGATAAAAAGATAGCTGACAAAATAGCATACTTACGAAACGACTGCAATGCACAAAGCATCTAATTTAAAGGTTCTCTGCGTCTGTTTAACCCGCTGAGACGGCGACTAGCAGTCGGGTTTATACTACCCTTAATAATAGGGGTGGCGTCTATGAAATTACTATTCAAAGGAGTTGGCCAGCGCGGAGGGCACATTACAATGCGAGGTAAACCGCTTGTACTCACGTGAAGGTTGTACCATGACCCTTTTATCATCCCTCGTCACGGATGAGTGCCAGGGACATCATTACAACTTTATCAAACGTCACCTTTACGATAAATAGATTTTACACGGGATGACCCCAATTTGGACGCAGCTACACACATCTACATAATATTTCATGTCGGAATATTAGTTTAAGGAGAAGGTCTGATATTAAAACGACAATTTTACCTTCTCGTGAATAATCTGGATGCATATCGCAGCGAATAGAGGGTGCATAACAATAAAACTAAATCACTGAAGGCTCTGTCTATTGTGCTTGTACGGCGCCGGCGGAAAGCGAGCGTATGTGGGGGACAACTTGATTCTCCCCGGATATAAAATAAACTACATTACAGTACCTATAGGTCATCGGTAAACAAAACTAGTGTTGAATAATATTATAAAGTTTTTGGTGAGACCGCGATCGATGACAAACCACTATGCATGTTTGTTGGTTAAGTCCTAAGGATTACAGTTACATTAACCAATTTTAGACTTGCTCCATTAAACTTTATCTTTAAGTTACCAAAGTAAACAAGCATAATTATATAACACTAATAACAGGCTTAAGAAGACTCAAAACATTTTCAAGCATGTAACAACTAAACATAATAAAAATCTGTCTTTATAAAACTAGAAAAATTGTAAGAGTTTCCGCCGTTTGTGACCGGAATATCGAAACAATCAATGGAGTTTGTCGCGGGCCGGACTAAATTGAATCGTCGGAGGGACGGCGCCGGAAACCGGACGCGCTCCTCCAAACCTCTCTATCTTAAACATTAACCGACTACCGACCGTTTCGCTATGCGTTGTTTTCCTAAAATAGTTTTTGGTAATAGTATTTCAGCCCGGAAATTAAAAGCTTAAATGGATTGTAAATTACATTTAAATTTCGTAAAGATATTAAAAATCCATATAAATCTAATCAAATGTTGTGTTAGGATGATTAACAGATGGAATATGAGACACATGATATAATTTAATCATATTATGGCAGTAAGCTATCATTGAGTGCGCCCCGAGGGTGTCAAGTTCCCAAACATATCATGACGTCCCCATAGATTATGGGGTCAATCGCTACATAAGGAACTAAGGAACTTTTGTAGCATAAATTATATGAGAAAGCTTCAGTAACAGGCAGAAAAATACCAATAGCCATAAGCTATTCCATAATGTTAACTATAGTTGTAATAGTTGGTTCACTTTGGCAACAGGTGAAGTTTATAAGTTAGGACAGTTGACTTCGCCCTGACTTGTCTTTATACAACACGTTAAGGTACTTGAGTTGAAACTGTTATGGATTTGGAAAGTTCATTTAGTGAAGTTGTTGAAGTGATGTGAGTTTTTATCCATGGTTTCAAAATGTTCAATGCAACTTTTGTCTAGTACTCGTAGTTATAGGGAGATAAAAATTTAAAGCTACCAAAATGTTTTTGTTAAGAGAAAATTCCATTGAGAGGGTGGATGACGAAACACGATCAATGAATTCAGTAATAAAATGGAAACAAAACCAAAGGCTAAAGACCATATCAGCAGCTGGAGAATTTCTGGACATAGCTCATCCAAGGAACATCACATAACCCGGTAAACTGCTTACGAAAATCAGGACAACGTAAAACAGAATCAGTGTAATGAACATGTTTATCTAAACCATTGTCTTTATGTCAGTGTTTATGGTCCAGTTATTTGGACATAACAGTTACAATGGTATCTGGACAGAATGGTCGGTAGGTTTCCCCGGGGTATAGTTTCCTGTGGACCTCCGCGAACCAGGTGAGGCAGCTCATTAAATTTGGTTGAGCGTGTAAATGCCGTTATGAGATAACGCCTCTCTGTAATTAGGTTTTCGTAGAGGTACTTAGTTATGAGGTTGTATATATAGGAATTATGTTTGTGTGTAATGGAAACATACTTCTTCTTGGAACGACCTCACGATCTCACAGCAAATAAAGGCTTTTTTAATAGTTAGACAACAAATTAACAAGTTTGGAGAACATGTTAATAATGCATGCATTTCCAGCTAATCAAAAAGGCTTTATGTCGAAATACTGACAGAGATGGAATTTATTTGTGACAGATCCATAAACAGTAAAAAACATTATTGTAAATAACCATCGCAGAAAATAAATTATTGAAATACTACTAATTGTGAAGTGCATGTAATACTTAATACAATTAAATCAGTTTCAGCATTAAAGCATTGAATGAGGTTGTAAGCCACAACAATTCCATAATGCGCGAACCGATTGAGTGCCAAATTCTCATTGCGAAATATTTTGATTTTGAAGTCTTTAATTTAATTACTGCTCGTGTTGCGATAAACTTAGCATCACTAATTGACATTGACGAAGGTGCACTAAAAAGAGCCAATAACGCTTTGTATTTTTTCGCGGAAAAGAATCTGGGGCCGAAAAGCTGTCTCGAGATTTCTTATAAGGAGAATCCGGTTTTTCCTCAACCTCTGATGTAACATACCTGTAATACGTTATTAAAAGCTTCAGACTTTATTGCAAGTTCAAAGTTAAAATACACGAGCAATTACATTTTAATCTCGGATGGTATTCCGTAGATTTCTTTGGTCCGTAATTTATGCATAGGTACCGCTTTCTAATTTAAGGCGTTACTATAAACAAGTTACGAGCGACATCAAGGGTTACGACGTCGCAGCCTTAATGACACCAGCATCCGAAAGTAAAGTAAGTTTATGGCACGCATGACTTTATGATAATGCCCATTATTTATTTGTAAATTTGCCTTACATTGATAATTTTGTCAACTGACAAAAATGGATACAAAATGTGCTTGTCTGGTATGGTTCATAACGTAACGTTAAAGTATAGTTTTACCAATACTTGGACTGTCTCAAAAAGGTAAGCAGCAAAAGCATTCATGAAATTGAAGTTTATAACTTCAGCTTCCCATATTTTTATTGATATTTCTTACGCATTTCCTAAACTGCATATTTCAGATTTTGATTACATCCCAAAAATACGTATTACAATCAACAAACATCGTACCTGGCCTAATAAAATCTTATGTAATTAGTGGTGCTCCATGATTTAATTGTCGCGTCTCGGGGCCGGCTACATAAGTCGTCCTGCAGGGATTTATTGCCTCAATTATAAGCGGTCTGGCCCCAGCCGCACACCTGGAAGCATTCGCGTACTTTGCACTTAACCGGATTATGCTCAACTAGCATACATTATATCTTCGAGCTATCTCTTTCATGGAACACCAAAATGGAACGCTATTTTAAGATAGCTTTGTAGAATTTGCATTAATTCATACCTGGTTTTTTGGTTTGGTAGGATTTTTTGACGTAAGTACCCAAAAAAAGCTGTGAATGTAATTAAGAGTTGGCTAAATTTCTACTTACGTAATCCATGTCTGTAATATTTATTCCATTATGTTAACTTATGTTAAGCATAAAAATGAACAAAAAGCTTTATATTCTATAAACCTTGACCACCTTTCCCTTCAAATGTTTCGAAGTACCACCAAAAGTATAAATTTCGTAGTTTATCATTTTCTTTAAAATTCTCAAGTTTTCCAAAAGCAATTTCCTCCTGCAGCGAGTCCAAACATTTTCTATATATTACGTAGTGAATCAGAACAGTGGTCAGGTGTGACCTACTTAGAATGGCGTTACATCAATTTGACGTGTCTTTACAGCTTGATTTAATTGTCGTCTCCGAGGGATGTAGAGGCAATAAGTCGTGATTTGCCCACTCCCTCGGGATTTATTACTTCAATTACCTATAGCCGGTGTTCCCAGGTGTAGCGATAACTATTTGGAATGTCCTATGTGTTACTGCGACATCTGTTACACATTAGTACGTAGGTGTGTGCGGATAACGATGTTTAACTAGATGGAATGCATAATTTTAGTTGATTGTATCGTGATATCTACATACACTGTTTACTTGCTGCGACGTGAGAAACTGATTGTCCTGGCTCAAGCAATCGTGTTTGTAGATATTTTGTTATTTAAGGTGAGAAAATACTTCGAAAATACTATTACTTTTTATTACCAGATAAAAGTGCTTTCAGGACATACTTATATCTTTTGTGTCTGATAAAATATAATACTCAATCTCCAAACGACGTTAAAAGTAGTTATTCATAGCATGTTTGTAAGGAAAATAGCTGAATCATTTCCATGTAGGAAGAATGCAAACAATACACACATAAAACGTCTATGTGACGTCTTGAACATTAGTAGTGTATGGTGGGTGCCAAGATATAATCTGTTATGGTGACATTATCTGGATCCCCTGCCAACGGCAGATCCGGCCAAAAACTTAAAACATTCTGCTTTCAGACGTGCCTACATCTCTGCTACATCACGCTTTTAACAGATTATTTTCTCGATTTTTTGGTTAAGTAGCTATTTTGAATTTATTTGGCCTTTAGTCTCTATGCAAGTTTATTTGAAACGTGTCCACTAGGTCTTTAAGTAAATTGTAATGTTCTATGATTAATTAAGTAATTTTGCTGCAGATAACTAAGCTACTCTGCAAATAAACAATCTTGTTTATCATTAAACACATTTAAAATAAATTAATAATACAACGTTAATTAACATAGAAATGTATACGTTTAAAACAAATTAATAAAAATATTTGCAGAGCATCCTCACTTCCTACTGTTTTTTAATTAAAAGCTACGTAATTATTAACACAACTGTTCGATGAAGGGTTAAATGGTGTACACCGCTGACACATCCACCATACAATGTTTACGAAAGTGTATTAAATTGCGAAGGCGGGTTATAACGTAATATTATTTCCCCGGAGTGACATTACGGCCGGCTAATGAAGATGTGTCGGTGAGGTTGCGCAGGTCGCCGCACTGTCGATTCTGTCCCAAACTTTGTCATACTAGAAAATTTACATTTTACAACGCCAAGCTTATTTGTGAGGGCTTTATACACCGGTGGAGATATTAATTTGTAAAATGAATTGTTTTTTGCATTTAATAATCGTGAAATATGGCCGGTATAATTTTGTCGCTCATTTTAGGGTTTTAAATGTATTTTGCGATGTAACTTTATGCTCTCAGACTTTTATGTTGCTTATTGAATTAATATTCTAGACATAAATAAATAAGCTTATTTATTTTAGGTAATGTGAAACACCTCATGTTTTTGTTTGTGAAAATTAGATTTACGTATAAAACTTAATCAATGACATGCTTGAATGGTTTAATCACATAAAATGATGCATATTATTCGGTTGTGACACTAATTAACCTGTCGGATTTATGAGCGCATTATCAGATGACAGTTTGATGTCTAAATTAGGTATTTCATAGTGTGACTGTGACATATATATTTTTTGGGAGACAGTTTATATTTTGATTTAGGCTTCGTCGGTTAATTTATGTATTAATGTAAATATTAATGAACAATGAACATGCTTCGTTTTGGGTTGATAAGGCATTTCGGTTGTTGTGAAATACGGTCAGGGGCGGGTCGGTACGCCCAGCCGGGCGCGCGTGATTCTGACAGTTCTGACTTACTGAACAAGTCCCGCTCGCTGGACGAAACGAACATCGACACACTGTTGACCTCCACTGAGGTCCTACACAGAAATACTCACTCAATATTCCTTACTTTAGAGTTAAAATTTCATCTTTCAATAATTAAATTGGATAAGGACATATCATGGTCCAACTAAACAAATGACAATCTTGATGAAACAAAAGCATTATTGTATTGAAAGGAGAAGAGTTTCATTTAGTATTACGGTTTAAAGCTGCCATACGCATGCCAAATATTTTAAGAAAAAAAAACTGACCTGTTTGAAATTTGCATTTGATTCCGAAAACCATGTATATATGTAGATTCATAACAACTGTAATGTTTAGTCACGGGCAATAAATTACGCTAAAAGGGAGAGGGGGTAAAAGTTTACACATTTCCATTCAATTAGTCACCGCTTATTCTATTTAACTCAATACATTTATTTGGACTAAATGTGATTCATTGTATAAGTCGGCATCGAATGTTTAAATTATTTACCCATTTCTGTTTCATAATTTTCATAAACTCGTCGTTCCGCTTCGTGTGAAATAGTTAACCAATGTTTTACCTAAAGATCAATGTAAAACATTTTATAAACAACAATAAAATAAAATACCTTTAACATCTGAACCTACATTTAGAGTATTTCATGAGATAAATCATCGCAACTTGGCATACGAAACTAAAAATTGCTTCCGTTTATTCATAAGAGAATATGAGAGCAATATATATTTCTAGCTCAGTAATAACTTGTCGTGCAAATTACCTTTGTGATTTTTTTATTAAAACACGTACTGGAGTGGCGCCCTATAAATCTGGTGTTGGGTCTCCCACTTTACTGCTGAATGTACCCATCAATTGACGGGAAATATTTAGGGGTTTCGCTTTTTATGTTGTCTTTTATTGGGATGAACGCTTCCTGGAAAATCGTTGCGAGAAAATCGTGTGTCGAGACTTTGGTGTCGCGACTTATTGAGGATTATGGAGAGGTTATGTCGAACACGGAATTGGAAATAGCTTCCTGATAATACTCGCTTCGAATGTTGTTCTCAGAAATGATGGCGCTGCGGCACGTTCGGTAATGGTTTCTCAGTTTTCTATTTATATTTAGCACCTAAATAAATAAACATTTTAGCTTAAACTATTACATTCTGTAATCGCTTCATATGCATCTGACTTTGTAATTCATTAGGGATTCTAAGAATCAGGGCCCCAAACTAAAAGACGCATAGGTGGCATTATTTCTCCCCTTCTTTACGCTATTTAACCGAGCGAGTGAAAAGGTTAATTTAAAAAGTTAATTTCTTTGTCTGGCTGAGAACTTCAATTCGCGTGATGTCCTATAAAGTTAAAAGCAGCACTACCACCGGTTGGTGTAGAATATTAATGTCGTTTTTCTAAGGAGTAGTAGCCTGCCCTTGGGGGCATTGTTGTCATCTTTCTACTGTCTCGTCTTGGACAGGCTCCATTAGTTACAAATTCTCAGGATATAAATATTCACACCCGGCACGGGAATGCTGGGGATACAAACATTCATCCGGTTAATGGAATTAGAAAACTGCACTTACCTTCTACTTGCACTGATATAACTGCAGATTACTTTGGGATTCACACCGACTCCACACCAGATTAGTAATTTACAATCGTGGCCAAATCGGCTTTTAGGATTTTTGACGCGAACGAATGACATCCGCGAAAAAGGTCATAAGTGGATTAAGCGAGCTGAATTTTAAATCGAAATCGATCCTCTCAAAATGCAAATTCAAAATTACTCGTGATTTGAATGATCCGTTTCAAGAAACGCTTGCTATATCTTAGATGTATTTATAAATTAACAGATTGAATAGAAGGAAAATAATATAGTAGGTACTATTATGGTTAATTAATACATAGTGTTGATTCGAGTAAAGATTTGCTACTTTTACAAAATACAAAAACATAGTTTAAAGCCTACTTGCAAAAGTAAAACTTATTATTTTAGCTATGCCTGGTTCAATAATACAATAATGTTTAGCAAAGAATTAATATCCATGTAAAAGAATTGAAACTGAAAGTTTAAATAATCTTTATGTAGTTCTTTAAATGGAGATTTTTATTGCTGTTCACTGAAATCTAGTTTCAATTTTAGAATTTTCCAAGGCCCTTTTTCCATTCTCTGTTTGAAATTCTCATTCATTTAGGATAGAATAAAATCCAGTCATGAAGGTTTACCATCTTCATTAGACTGGATTATTCAATCAATTCAGTCGGTCCAGACTACTTTTCGTGCTAACTGACCCTTTCTTTGTATACGACATCACAATTCAATTAAACATTTCCGAGCCGGCTTGATTGTGGGCTCCGTTTTATTTGTTCGTCCCATGAATTATTCAAACAACCCATTTCTTTTGCTTTCCTATTCACCAGCCATTTCTATAATAGTTTCTGTTAAGGGTTTATTCTCATTAAACTCAACTTAAGTATTTCTCACACTACGTTTGTTATAAAAAAAAAAGAAGTATTTTTAGAATTTATATTCATTTTTACCACTGGAATCTACTTTGCTTGTATGAACTATTAGGTATACGTAATTTGAATTATTTCAACCTTTTTTAGTTTTCTTCTATTTAACAAAGTGATTTAATGTTGTAAATACCTCTTTGTTTCCTCTTTCGTAATACCTTACTTTGTTTGGCCATCACCTACGGATGTAGGCTCATGGTTTATTTTGCAGAACTGGAGAACGCACGGGTTTTCGAACGGTTGTTGATTTATTATTCACGAAACAACAGAAACATCGTTTTTCAGATCCGTTTCTATCTCCGCAAACACGCGTTCACATTCAATTAACACTTTTTCGTTGCGGATGCTTCCAGGCCGCCGGAAATTAAAAAACTGTCTAGTATGTTTATGTTATACACGATTCTTCGCATTCATTGGAGAACAAATATAAACAAATACCTGGATTTCAAATGAAATATATTTTTTCGGATAAAGGCACCTTAATTACCATACATCATAAATTATTTCTGAATTATCGCCAGATGGATTTTTACATTATTTTAACTTCATTTTATAAGTAACATTAGTGTCTAGTTCTGATTGCAGTGAGTGAAATGAAACCCAGCCTCTTATAAGTTGTAATAAGCACCAGCAAGAAAGCTCAGGTGATGACGTGTCTGTCATAGGTTCTGCTTACAATAAAAATTAACCATGCTATGAATTTTCAGCAAACAAACGAAAAGGGTACACTAACAAACAAAATGATCATATAATAATTACGTGGCCGCAATAAAAGGTTCGCAAACTACTGTTTACTGTAGTCTTGTTATCATTACGTATAAATAAGGCAGTGCTCGTCGGCAGTTAATGCGGTCCACCGAGGATCGGATCCCGGTTACATTGTTACCCTGGAGATTAGATAGGCGTGATGATTGCCAAAGTTTGATTGAGCTTCGTCCGAACCCTTTCGCGAATCTCCTTGATTATGGGATAGGTAATTGGCGTCTACGGATTGGGTACACAGTTCACGGATCGGATATAATGGAAGATAACCGTTGCTTTGTTGGTTATTGCTCACGTTGCGATGTTGCCGATATGGGCCGAGTTTAATGATCTATTTTGATAGTTGGGTAACGTTGCTATTTTGAATTAGAAATTTCTCCTCGTTGAATCCCTTGTGATCTTAAAAGTTATTTATAAAAAGAAACAATTTCTTATATTACAATTTGGTCTATTCTATTTCAGTTTTATTTACTCATGTATATTGTATGGACAGTACTAATTTTGTGCTTTTATATCAATATTATGTGCATTTTCTCTTCCAGATCGGGTTGGTATTTACGCACCATTAACCCCGAGTGCAGGACGGCGACATCTTCGCTAAGCCGTACTGGTGTACATCGACCTTATTTGTAAACCACTACTCGTAGATATTCTTTGATCTTTTACCGTCAAATATATGCTGCTTTACGTATGGGTTTTAGTTTTTGGATTCCAGTTTTTTTCTTTAATTTCGCTACTAAATGTCTTAGTCTCTATTTTTATGAGCCTGACAGACATAGGCATTTTAAAATTAGACACATCCTACACGAAACTCTAACCTATCTAAACTCTGAACAAAGGAGTTCTTTGAAAGTAGGTCGTGTTATTTGGATCATGATGTTAACTGTTCCAAATAGAATTATTAGTTTTAATATTAATTAAATACGCTCAGGGATATTCGACTAGTTACCGCAAATAAAAATACTGACAATTTTCTCACTTTATATACTGGAAATTGGAATATTTGTAAGAAAACACCCACAGCTATTTGTAAAAGCCTCGGAAAAAAATGTGTTCAGCAAAAGAGATCCCACCAAGATTTTTGTACCAGGTTGTAGAACCACCCTATATCATAAAAACTGCATGTTTATGTGTATTAAAATTTATAATAAAATACCCCAAACTATAAGAGAACTTCCATTTAGACTGTTTAAATTAAAATTAAAACAATGGTTATCACAAAAATGTTTTTACACGATTACGGATTTTTTAGAAAATAAAGTAGGTAATAAAACAAATATATTTTTGTAAATGTAAACATGTACACCTTTTAATATATGTAGCATAAGTTTGTAATTATATTCCTGCCCGACTATGATTTAATTATTGTATGCCTAAATAGGCTGATTGTAGTACTGGATTATTATTATTTAACACCTGTAACCTACTCAATCAACACAATAAAGATACTTTGACTTTGAAATGTTTGGTTTAGGTATTCCAAACAACAGATCCACGGTAGGCCGGTGACGAGAGCAGCTAGCTATATTCCTAATTATGAGGTGATAATTAGCAGTCCATAATCGGTTGATAAGTTTTTTTTAAGTATTTTATTTATCGTGGTTATCATAATATTTTTTATTAAGAAATATCCTGTATATATGTACTTGGAAAGTCGTTTAGACCCTGCGACATTCGTAACAGTCTATAATAATGCAAACAAAAAACAAAATTTAGGTGGGTATATCAATTGCCCCCAACCCAAGTCTATATAGTAGTACAGTAATATTTGTATCGATTTCTATCACTTCTGTAGCATATTTACTGGTTAAAATCTATGTCGATACTTGGACCATAAATATTCTTTGCAATGTGTAGTACCCGCCTCAGGAGAAGCCCCCAGCAAGAAAACCTTTAGTCACCTCCAATAGCTCCCAAAGGGCGACGAACAGTATTGCCTTGTAGGTGAAATATAATGTGTAGCAAATTATGGAGCATGAGTTTTACAGCCGACAAGTGGTTTTTAACTTAATAAAATTCTCACATATAGGCTTATCTGAAGATTAGACAGTCTGTCTGGAGTTTTGAAAGGTACTGATTCACGACAGCTCTTTTTAATCAAATCTTTATTTCAATTTTGTCAGACATCAATGCTTCAATTAATAATAATGCGTAAGTATTTTTAATTTTGTCCCGCGAACGTAAATTTATTAAATTACAGTGACTGTGTATAAATTTTACGTCACAAGCTGAATGCACTTTAAAACATTTCATCTGCTTCAATTTTATCGTTCAAATGAAGGCAAAAAATTATTTAATGAATTATTTACCCGATTGTTCTGTTCTGTTCGTGGATCGCACAAATACTTGACCTACGCGGTGATCAAATCCTTGACACGTCGTCGTGCAAACAACTTGCAAAGCAAAGGTATTTCAATACTGTTATCAAATAAATTCATTTACTAATAATTATTATTAAAAATATTACAAATTAAAAGATAAAAATAAACAACATTACTCATATAAAGCGATTTCTATTTACATAATCTAACAATCATAAGAATCATGGTGTTTGTGTAGCTTCAGCAAATATGAAAGAATCCGTTGTAAACATGATACGCCAGCAGCCATGTTTTCTTACACGTCATAATCTCGTGTTTGCCGGCGTCGAGTTCCGGAGAGGAATCGAAATTGCTTTGTTTTGCTCTTTTTTACATATGTGTGTGTTTATTGAGATACTATTTACACTTTGAGTATGATTTTCAAATTAATTAATTTTTGTGGTCTCAGGGTTTCGTACCTACGGGGTAAAAACTGAACTTGATTAAGGCTCTGATGGCTATCCGTCTGTCCATCACACGGGTGTACAAATATTATGAACTGTTATAAACTGATGATGTATTTCTGTGGCTGCTATAAGACAATTAAAAATATTTGAGGTTAAGCAATGGGATCACCGTGGTTTTAGTTAAATAGGTGTAAAAAAAATATTTTTCTCTTTCCCATTTGCACGGAACCCCGTTGTGGGACAGACACGCACTTGACTGTTTTTTTTTTTATAACAGTATCAATATTTTTGTTCATAATGTGTTGGCGCGGACGATTTAATAATTATAATTATGAATAATACGTTCATAATATTGAACAGAGTATATCGTTTAGTAAATAATGAAGATAAAACGAGAAAATGCGGAAAGCGAAAACAAAGGAAAACTTTTTGACTTCCCTAATGTTTTGAAGTAGATTTGGAAGAAACAGTAAACTGCCAATGTTTTCGGTCAATTATATTATCACAGCCAACTAAATAACAACTTTATTGACTGGTGTTATTGTTTTCTAAGTTGTTTAGGCCTTTTTAACAGTTGTTGTGTTGGGTGCGAAAAGTTCTGCTTTGGCTCTGAACTCTGATAAGAAAGTTACCTAAATCAATGAATGTTTTTGTATAAAGCATCAACATTTTTTTACTGTTACTTCAATTATAGTGCAAGGAAAAATTAAGTAAAAGTACTAGGACCGTGACCGACTGAGACCGCTTTAGCAGAATGGTTAATTTATTTTACGCCTATAAACACCTAAGTCCAATAGGCATGTGTGACGTTGTGCTGTTTGCAGACGACACTTCTTTAATATTTAAAGTCAACAGAAATAGAAATGATTTTAATGAAATAAATAATACACTCACTCGCGTCACACATTGGTTTTCAATTAACAATTTAGTATTAAATGCCAAGAAAACCAAATGTATTAAATTCGCGACGCCTAATGTTAAGAATCTTGGGCCGAATATTGTTATAAATAATGAAGTGCTAGAGACTGTAGAATCAACGGTTTTTCTCGGTGTTACGGTTGATGCAAAACTAAAGTGGTCGGCGCATATTGCATACCTAGCGAATAAACTCAGCTCTGCCGCTTACGCAGTTAGAAAAGTTAGGCAGATTACTGACGTGGTCACAGCTCGTCTTGTTTATTTCAGCTACTTCCACAGCGTTATGTCCTATAGCATACTTCTGTGGGGTAAGGCGGCTGATATCGAAGCGATATTCGTCTTACAAAAGCGAGCTGTCAGATCCATTTATCAGCTAGGCTCTAGAGTTTCTCTTAGGGAGCGGTTTAAAGAGATAGGCATTTTAACTGTAGCATCCCAATTTATTTTAGATAATATACTATGGATACGACAAAATCTTCACTTATACCATAAAAAGAGTGATATACATAGTATAAATACACGGAACAAACATAAGCTAATTGGTACATCGCACCGTTTACATAGGGTACACAACTCATTTGTAGGGCTTAGTGTTCGCCTCTACAATAAACTACCTCCTAGTTTATTGGAATTGCCATTCAACTCGTTTAAATCAACGGTTAAAGATAAACTATGCAAGAAGGCTTACTATACAATAAATGATTACTTGAATGATAAAAATAGTTGGTCGCCGTGATTAACACAGGACGGTTTTAGTGTGGAATAATGTATGACGTGTTATTACGATTATTATGTTATTTGATAGGCATACTTTATGTATGTAACATTGTGTTACCTATTTTGTTTTATTTTTAGTATGATTATACGCATAAACGTATATGTTCTTTATTAGAAATTTTGACATGTATAATTTTATTAATTATAAGATTGAATGACGTAGCAATTTATGCCGCCTCCGTGTTCGGGGCTGTGCCAGGTAAATCAACGTTTGGGGTATTTCTTTCTTTGAGTTTTATTTTATTAGCCGGCAGCAGATACGTCATGCTCCCTTAGTCGTCACTGCCTGCGGTGGCGTCTTGGGTCGGGTCACCTCCTTCCCTCAAATATGGCGAGGGAGGTGATGGCTGACCCTTGCGTCATACTCGTGAACGGGTGCTGCTTGCGGTGGCTGGTCGGTCTGCTGACCTTGGCCGAGTAGTTGACAGTTTAAGTTCATAGTGGCTTAGGTACCATGACCTCAAATTTTTGTTTATTTGGCACGGCACCTACACACTTATTTTGATATATTTTTTAATAATTATATTGTAAATGGAAAGACAGCGCGCTGCTGGGGAGTTTGTTGCGCCGTTTCTTCTCTCACAGCAAAAGCACTTAGGAAGCGGTGACGGGTGGGCAAAACTGGGTGCTGTCAATGTAATTTGACCTTCAAAAAGTGCTACTTAGTAGCCTAATTTGAATAAATGACTTTTGATTTTGATTTTGATTTGATCAATCCCTTAGAATAATTAGGTGAGTGAGGCCTGTACTTTTTTATTTTTTTTTGCATCAGAATTAAAAATAATACCTATATTTATATTTTTTAGGTGAATTAAACGTGGTGATGGAACAAACAGACAAACTGTCATACTTACAGACAGCAGATCTCTAATTCCGTTCCTTTTGAACCCTCTGTGTGCGCAAACCCAAAAAATCTACATATCCTCTGCTGCATATCCTGTACGTAAATTTCAGCTGTACTTAGTACTAATAACTTATTAGTTAGTCATACTAAGTACCTTGTACAAGTGTACTGGCACAACTCAGTTCCTGAGTGATGACGTCATTGCCGTAATCGTCACAGTTTGCCGGTGGATTAGCCGCCGGATGAAATTAGTACACGTGACTGCTGGCTAATTCGTCCACTTGATTCTTCATCACAGTTTGCGACACGTCTTATTTTGATGAATATTTCTCTTGTTAAGACATAGTTTCAGTCGAACTTTACCTTCTTTAAGTCTCAACTTTAAATGTAACTTGTCAAAGATTTATTACGTATCAATAATATTTTGCTATTTGTTTTCAGGCATAGGTTTAGTTACTCGAGAAAAGCAAAGATGTCGCCTTTATTAATGTAATTTAATATTTAGGCAATTAGGTAGGTACTTATAACAATGATTAGACAAAACCGCTGAGATAAAAGCCATTGCCGTAGTTATTTTACTAGAGCTACTTGGGGTTGAAAAAAATTGTTGCGAGAAACAAGTAGGTATGCAGATTAGCTTTTGATATCCAAAAATAGCTAGTAAAATTCGTTGGATCAGGGGAACAAATATAAATAGAAGAGGAAAAAAGATAAATTCTACAAAAAAGTTCTTAAAATGATGTTCATCCTTTTTTCACTTCATTAAACTGAAACATATTTTTGAACCTTTATACTTCAAGAGATCTTACGTTTGTTAGATTTTAGCAGATATGATTACAGCTGCACGTACCTACACGTAGAACTTTCGTTATACACATACCTATGAGTTATCAACTTAGCCTACCAGCTTTTAATGCAGAGAGCATACTATCTGAGTAAACCAACGCTGCATCGTACTACAGAAGCATTAGAACGATATTAATTAATTAGTTAAATGGAATATTGGATATCTCGGCACATATTTGGAACTGTTCGTTTAGCCCTAACGGGAATGTATTCATTATGCGAACACTAAAATCCACTAGCTTCTAACATACAAAAGCCACGACATGTTGCCCGTAGCGAGAACTAATCCGGCGAAATTTGCACTAATATGCCTGGAAAGTCAATTTCTGGTATGAATTTGCATTCGTGACTGGACTCGGTCCAAGCTGCCTGCGGCGATGACAGCTACATCACTCATCCTATCTGCGTACTTAGTCATACCAACATACACACACATACGCACACCATACTGCACACCTGAGTAATCAGACACCTATATGCATACACAGAATACGTATTATATTCTGATTACATCGCCAACACGAATTGATAGGCTTGAGTTATTGTTACAGTTATCACACCATTAATACACCAACAAAGTTTAGTACAAAACTTTGAAATGCCAATGTCTGCTGTATCGTAATATATCTGCAACAACACGAATAATATCAAGAAACTTTAAATCACAATAGCCTAAAGAAGTCAAACTGTATTGAAGTAGTAAATCGAAATAGCTGCAGAATTTATTAAAATGGATATAAAGTTACCTAGAGGAGATCCGTAGCTGGAGCAAGTTCTAATCTAGTCGCAGAGACAAAGCAAGCGTAGCGGGGGTTGCGATACACGAGCCAAATGCAAAGCTTTATTTAGTTTAAGGCGCCATTACACGGCTCATATAAACTGTCAAAGTTCGAGGACGGGGGTCGTCGCAGTCACCGCGTTCCCTATCCTCCTTTCAGCTTTACGTAGCCAATCGAGATTTTTACCCGGTTTTATGTTACTATTGCTTCTTACGCGCGATCAATTTAACGGCAACGTCTTCAGATGTTCCGATTTTTTAGTATTGGTATTATTGTTTATTTTAACATACGCTTATCTCCTTTGATTGTTGGATTCGTTCAAATTAAGATTGAGTGCTCTTGATACGAATGTCACAGGTTTTATGAAGGCAATGTACCATATACATTTTTTGATTACCATCCTTTTTTACCGAAAACTCATTCCCATTTCACATTAAACATATTTTGTAAATAAATGAATGCGACACGACGTAAAACAAAACAACCCTCCGATTGTTATGTCATATTTCAGCGTAAAATAAAATGTCATCCGCTAAAAAATGGCGCACGGGGAGGAAAGATTAGTTATTGCGGGCACATAAACCGCGGTGCAATTACTGCGTCTGTCGTGCAGTGTCGCGCAGACGTCGCGCCGAGCCGCGCGCCTCCACCGGTAAGTCTCACCTCGCGACACCTGACACACAATTCCAGTAATTTATTTTACTCATACGCTCCCTTATTGTAAAATATGTCCCTTTTTCGGAAGACATTCTCATTCTACTTGTCAAAATAAGTCGTATTGTCGTATCCCCTTTCAACAAAGAATTTATTCCCGTTATTTGAGTATGTACCGACGCAAACTGTTCGTTCTTCCTTGATTTTTCTTTCGTTGTTTGTTGTTTCTTTCAATCCCCTAATCAAGTTTAGAGCTGGGCTATGTATTTTCCCTCCAGCTCTTTCGATCTAAAACAACAATCCTAACGGAGGTGTTTGGGATGTGAAATAAAATATAAATACAATGCGCGAAATGCTATTTTTCTAGTATGCAGCCATTGTTTTTCCAAACTTCATACAAAAGGGCTTTGACTGTAAATCCTGTCTTTGTGCCTTGACAATATTTAAAATAAGTGCAACCAACCGTAACAGTGTGATTGAGCAGCAAATATCAAAACTTTGTATTTATACAATTGAGATATAGTCTATCTCTTCGCAAAAGAATGGAGGAGACCAGCGGTACGTGAAATTAAATATATAAAAACGTAGATTTGCATATAAAGGTTTTGGAAATAATCATCTTCAACACGAAATTAAATCTACCTACCTAATGTATTTTTTATACGCTGATATCATTGGTACTTCACACTATCTACTTGCTTTTAAACAATATTGGTTTTCTCTGAGATTTTCCTCCTTGATTTGAAGCTATTTATAACTATGATATTTGATTTTGTGCCTGCTATATCGTTCAAAAGTTCCTTTTTCGTTTTCTTGACTTGACTTGCAATGAGTATTATTAAAGTTATTTTTTAATCTTCTAAGGACAGAATCTATTTTGCAAATTTGGCGGGTTGATAAGCGATGCGAATTGTAACCTGGCGTTAAAAATCTTTACTCTCATGACCGGTGGGCATAGAAGAACTAGGAAAATAATAGAAAAAAAATACAACTGAAAAATAATATTAGAATTCAAGGTCTGGAGCTCCAAGTCCTTTGTCAACGGCTAAGCTAGATTTTTTTATCGTCCCACTAGATTCGAACTCAACCGAAGTCCTTGCTCATGAGCGCACACAGCGCAAGTTGTCGAGTCAAACTAGTCAGGCGATACCAATAAATACGCATAGGCAAACTATCAAAATTATTATGAATCCGTCTCACGATAGTTATAACACTAATCATTTTTACTACGCGGGTTCAGTTCAGTTTCCGTTTAAACGTTTTATGTAAACCGTACTCCACTTTATTAGCGTATTTATTTCCAAACACTCTGAGTGTACAGAGTAACCCGTATCATCACAATTGAGTGGAGCTCGGTGCCAACAATTAATACTGGCTGGAAGCTTGTACGACAATAGATTGTGACTAACACTGGCAGCCTCACCTCCAGCTTTGCACAGGTAGTTAACCTTTGGCTGAAAACAATCAACAGAGCCGTTTAAGGGCTGCGACGTCGCCTAAATAGTTTGTCACAGCTACACTACAGGGGTGAATAACAATAAGACCCCTCTGTTCCGGTATTCAATCTGCGCGAGACATAATCAAGACGTCGGGACTCCTTGCAGACATCACTTCAGCTTTGTATCGTTAGTTTTTGTGTTTAGTGTAAGTGAGCTGTTATATGCAGTAAGGCAAACTGGTTAAGGAAACATAAAGAACTTAACTATTCAAAAACCACAAAAAAAATATTTTTAAATTGCTAACACATCACTCCTGACCATCTCCCAATTGTTTTAGTTTATTGCATTGTGTTTATTTCTTCCATTTCCACTCATCACCTCTTTATTGCCTTTCATGTAATGGGTATACATATTTACAGGCCAAAATAACTTATTGGTAACGAAAAATAATTTGCTTGTTATCACATAAATTCACTCCCACACTGGCGCCTCTCTGTAGACGCAGGAAAACAAATAGCAACATATTTATTAAAAACGATAACATCAGAATAAAGAGCATAAAATATGAGAAACAGGTAATAAACCACAGCTGGAATAATAGCACTAGCAATAATTAACAGTCATCGAGTGAAAGCCGCAAGCATCAATTTTGAAATGATTGGCATCGGCCGAGAGTGATCCAAATGGGTGGCTTAAACACTCATTTGATATTCACATTTGGTCCGAAATGGGAGAACGTTGCGACGCAAATTGGTACTAATTTGTCCACATTCAACCTGTCCTAGACATACAGCTGGTATCATTTACCTTTACTTTTACCCAACACTTCCCCCATTTATTTAGTTCTCCATTACTCATTAGGGAAATCTAAACAAATTGATTGATGCCAGATATTTCCCAATTCAGTTGTAATTAGGCTAATCAACTATTGAGCTTGTGAATCTACCATCGATATCCGTTAAATAAATTAGTCCAATTCGTATTTGTTGATCCCAAAGTAAATAGAATATAGTCCATGTATAGGGTTTGAACGAAGTCTTTTAATCAAAAAGTTTTAATTGGAATAAAAATAAAATCGGAGAAACGATGTTGAAGCTTCGTATTTCTCACACTAATCTGGGAACAAAATAAAATAAAGAACACTAGTAACTAGTTCACTATTTGGAATCAGTTAGATAGGAAAAAGGCTATTAATGTATGACCTCGTTTGTGCTAATGCTACTTGGAATAATTATTGCTTTATATAAAGTGTACCTCGGCTATTTCTTTTTTGGATCATACTGAACAAATATAACTGCAGAACAGTGCAGCGAGAATGAAAAATCTAATGGGAATAAATGTATCTAAAATGTACAGCACTAGAAGTTTTGCTTTTGCTCATATTTCTCGGACATTTTTTGCTAATTATGAGGTTCCATGTTGGACTAAATTATACTCTACTGTACTCGGAGAATATTACTGTGTTATTATCATTTATGTGTGTATTCGAATTGGGTGGATTGCGCATATTCGGTGCAGCGTGCAGGTTAATTACCATGATCAAAATGCGAAGGAAAGAGAGGGTTCCATAAATAAATTAAACAATAGAAACTGATCATATAATAATATATTATATTGTTTCTAATTTTGTGTGCATTTTTCCATTTGTTATAAACAGTCTTGTCTAGATGTCAGTAGCAAGATCTCTCTTTTATAGATTTAATAGAAGAGGCTCTATTTTATACCTTTGTAGTTTAAAGTACTTGAATGGCATTTCAAGTACTTTTTACAATTTTCTACCTTATATCTATGATCACTTAGCTTCCAATTCTTCTTATAAAGATACCTACGAATTTACTCCTGTTTCCAAAATATTAAAATGAAAAAGATGTCAGCGGAGTCCAGGCCATCATTTTCAAGATCGCACCTGCCTTCCGTGTGGAAGTTGGCACTCCCCTGTGACCCAGATGCACTCGTTCAGTATTGCTGGCACTGTTTCCGCATAAATTGCGTATATCTCTGGCCTGGTGTCATCGAGATGTTTAACATCGTGTGTTATTGCCGACAATAACCTATTGAATATATTCATGTTTCGACGACGAGTTTTATTTGAATTCAATGGTTTTATATGCGAGTTATTTTTGTTTGTGTATTTCTGGCTTTTCGATTGTCACTGGAATTTTGAAGGGGCTTGTGTGAAATGTGTATGAAAACAAAATGAATTACTCTTTCTACTCTTCTGAGGTATCAACAAACGGTATCAATAAAATATGTGCTGTCTGTCGTTTCTGAAATTCAAAATAAACACTATTATAGATGGAGAAATAATAATAAAAAAATATGACATTTGAGACTGCTTTCAGCCATTTAGTTTGCTTTTACTGTAGTATACTATACGGTAATAGTTAGTTTAGTCATTTGCACTGCTTAATATTGTACTCGTAGATATCGTGTACATAATCTCGCAGCAATCGTTAAGTGTATTCGCGCAACGATCCAAAACTTGTTAATTAAAACTCATTAAAAGCTTAATTTCAACATTGTTGGTAATTAAGAAGATTCACGATCTGCGAACCCTATTATCTTCGCGGAGCACTTTTACGAATTATTAAGATAGAGAGCAACAATATTAAAATCCCATCTTCTTCCTATATTCGCTAATTAGCGGGGTCTAGACTGAGGAATTTGCACAGAACAAACTGCCTAAGAAATACGAGTTAATACGAAGCTGTAACAAATTTTGTTTTAAACTTAATTGATAAGAGTTTTAGCAAACAAACAGTTTTTTTTATGTATGTAACCTGGTCCGGCCATGTTAAATAAATGAAAATTTAGGTAAGCTAATTATTAAAAACAAATTCTGTTATTACATTGATAGGGGGAGGCCCCTTGGAAATGGCATTCATTTATATTATCTTTCATAAAGTTACAGTACCTACTTACTAACTAAAAGGTGTCTTCGTGCATGTTACTTAAATGATTGTGAAATATTCCATGTCACAAGTATTCAATTTCCGTAATACGGGAGTCGTTCCTTTAAAAATATCTATCTGCTTATTTAATTTACATAAATCGGTTTCCTGACGGTTTTTGTCTCTGTGTCAAAAGCTTTTCTAGTAAAATTTTAAGAACTGAGAAAACTTGAACGATGTCGTTATAAAAAGCAAAAATCAAAAAAAAAACTCCCTAAATTTGTGATCAACTAAGTAAACTAAACTGTTTGGTCTATTATTCTTAGGCTTCAAGATTGAGTGAGTGATCAATAGGAATTATAAATTAATTTCAAAGTCTTTTATTAGTCTTCTTGATGAAATTACAATTTGAATACATCTATTTTAAAACAGAGCACTCAAAACGGATTGTTTCTGCAAATATAAGTACATTACATTCCCTTGCGTTTATGTCTCCAGGAAATTAAACTTCGAAATTAGTCTGAAATTCAAAATATTATTACTGAATTAAATGCGAGTCTGGGTGTAGTTTTATTACTTGAATTAGTTAGCGCTTACTGCAATTTTCTCAACGACAATATGGTTCCAACTTTCTATTTCATCGAGAGTGTGTTTCTATTTAATTGTATATATTTATATATTAATTGTTTACATTACAAGTTAATTTAATATACGATTTCATCGGATTACATGTTGGGCTCTTTACTTAATTCATAAAAATGGTTTATTTTAGTTTTCTTTTAGTTACTTCTTTCACCATGAAAAGAGAGTCTTACAAAACAATCTCCAATATTCCTGTCCAAATTAAGATTCGAATGAGTCTGAAAAGAGAATTGGTAAAATTATTAACATATACAAAGTTCTAGAAAAGTCAAGGAACTTTAATTAATGCGGCGCGCACGAAACTTGGTTGAGTGCCTCTACTCTTGTAAAATCGTTCGAAACAACAGCGTATAACAATGCTATTCCTACTTTTACCTTCGTCTACCGCAGCCGTAGTCTGCACCATAACATATTATCTCAGTCACTGTAGAAAATTAAAGTTTCGGATGTGTCTGAAGTGCGGGAAGCCACTTAGTGTTTAATTAAACGTACGATGTCGACGTCTGAACGTCAGGCGTCCCGCGAAGGGCGCAGTGCGTCGACTCCACGATACGCCGCGTCCTTTAGATGTCGCAATATCCGCCGCGACTAACTAAAGCGATTATTCTGTTTAATATGTATCGCGAATATATCGTTAAAAGTCCTGTGTGTTTGGATTAGTAGTCAATTCGCCCGAGACAAATAATATTTTGGTGTACCGTATTCGCCTGCTGTTAAATTTGTCTCGGGCGAATCTGCCCCTAAAAAATATTCAAAATAGAATAATAATAATACTACTAAGCCGTGTGTTTTTGACCTAGACGCTCCTTGCAAGTATTCAAGATTCTTTTCTAATACAAATTATCTCAACTACTTCATCGAATTACATACGTGTTTATTTACGTTAAGTTTATTTTGGTTACTTTGTTTAACAATTCGTTTAAATAAATTGAATTTAAGAATAAACACTTAAGGCAAACATCACAGGTGTTGATAGACACTAATATAGTTAAGTGTAATTATTATTAAGAAGAAAACAGTCGGGTAATCTCTGGTGATTGTTGATAGCAATCCCGCATCGGAGTTGTAACAAAGTTGCGTGTTAGAATAGGCGCCGCGCCGGCTCCCCCGTAGGTTCACTCCTAATTACGTACATGTCACGGACACACCAGTGATTGATTGTAACTCTAATATCTTAGACAATGGATGACATGTGTGACATTGTACTTGCGATATTTTGCTTCTCTCTCCCATTATTAGGGACTTAGTAACAATACACCAATTCTAGTTAGAATCCCTTTGTTCTCAGAAATCGCTTTTGTTCAAAGCTAAGAAAGTGCGTATCTTTTTAGGGTTTATTTACTTTGTATTTTCTTAGAAGATTCGTTTGAACATGTTAGAGTTTAGCTATTTTGTATGTAGATTAACATTTGTAGCAAAAATGTTAGGCTGGGGCTTACCATCAACTCTTAAAATAAGTCTATTGAAGTGAGACAGCATATGCCATAGCATATAGCGTCTTCTTTTTTCTACAACTGTAATCCTCTGATTCCAACAGAAAGTGGTAGGTGACTGTAGGTATGTGCCTTTGACCTTTGTTTTAAAACTGAAGATGATATGGTTCAGACTGAAAATTTTATTTTCTTTTCATCATGTCTAAGGTCGTCGCCGACATCAAGTGCCAGCAGCTTGTTATATCACATTATGTCTTATTTTTCAAAAGTTACTTACGCATTAATGAATTTAATCATTGCGTTGAGGGGGAATTCACAAACATTCAAGTCAAATGCACAAATACACAGGACAAGCATTCGAAAATTACACTTGTTTTACGCGGGGATCGAACCTACGACACGTCACGGCTATCCGTGAAGTCAATTCTATTTTTATATTAACTTTAAGCCTCATTATTTGTAGTAGTTATTATCTTTAAGATAAACAATAGGCATTCTTAAATGAGCTTAGTTACTATATAAATAAACAATATAAATTGCTGTATAAATAAACAAGTATCCCCAATATAATTAATACAGAATTAGATTTTGTGTGTAGTCAAATAGAAAACATTTTAATATAACAGATCCATTGTACATTACAAACTCTAATGTAAATGTTAATGTTATTGTGAAAACTAATAACGTTTGAAATAATGTTTATAAATACGAATATAATAGACTGGAACTCCATTGAACACAACCGAACTTGTAATGACTACGTAGTACGAGATATTGCGAATTCAAAATATTAAAATATGTGGCTGGGTCTTCATGGATGTAATTTATATGTTTGTAAAACCCCCGTGATACAAGGATTAAATTCTACTACAGGAGTCGTCTTTTTTTTTAATAAATTTTAATAAATAATATAATATGTCATACACATTTAAATGGACTTTCCCGTAGACTCATTCTCTGGCGTAGACGATACTGCCTACGGGATGCTACGAAAGTGAAAGAAAATAGGTTCTACGCATAAAGTTGTTTTATTATTTTATGGAAATAAATCTTCGCACGTTATGTTCTCGTTCTTGGAAGACATTTGAAATCGATTTAAAATATATATATATATATTCATACTTGTTAATACATTATATACAAACTGTGTGTTTATTCAGAAAAGTGATATGATACTACTTATATTACCATGTAACCTCGCCTATTTTGAGTTAGCTTCTATGATATATTCTATTGATATTGTATCTCTATTTGCTGTTTAAATGTTGTAAATAAATAATTGGCCAGTCGATTCGACTTTAAAAGTTCTTCAATTTCTAGGTCGACAAAGTTTTAATAGTATTTTTTCTAGGAAAGTCTGTGTTGCAGTCTGCGTACAGTTTTCCTACAAACGTTTTTCTCGTAACTGTCGACTTTCATGGCATTAATTTCATGGAACAAAGTTGTGCATATAATATCTTAACCTATATTGTCCAGAGCAATGTTACTTTTTAAAAGTTTTGTAAATATTTTTATAGCATTCTTGAAAATGATTGTAAAATTACGTATAGGTAATTTATAGTCTTATGTCATTGAACGTTTAAATTGCTGAAAAATATAATAAAGAACTTGGTAGAACTACTATCGGAGATAATAGGTTCACAATCGTTTTAATAGTTTTAATTTTGCAATTCAATCCTTGCTGCTACCAAAACGTTCAAAAACATGACTTAACATTACAAAAAAATTCTATATCTATACTAATATATAAAGCTGAAGAGTTTGTTTGTTTGTTTGTTTGAACGCGCTAATCTCAGGAACTACTGGTCCAAATTGAAAAAATATTTTTGTGTTGAATTCATCGAGGAAGGCTATAAACCCTCACGCTGCGACTAAAGCGAGCGAATATACAATGGAAAATGTGAAAAATAACAGGGCAGGTAGGTATAAATCATAACTTATATCTTCTACCCACGGGGACGAAGTCGCGGGCAACAGCTGGTCCAACATATACGAGAACCTGCAAACCTACTCTAATTACACTTTTACAACTGAAGACAAAAAGCAATCAGTAACCGCTAACTAAAGTTCAACTTTGAACTTCAATTCGGACTTACACTGAAACTTTAATAGTTGTATGCACAATCTACGTTTGTAATTGTAGCAACAGTTACTGTCTAGCGTTTCCACAATCTAATAGTTAATTACACCAAACTTGTCCCACTAACGCCTTGCAAGCGCTAATTTTGTAAAGACTTGTATTTATGGAAATATTCTCTTGTTTCGACTTCGCTGTTTTAAGCTAATTGCTGTTTTTTTCTATTGTTTAAAAAGTTTTGTTTTCGGGTCTTATCTATGCATGTGTAGGTGTAAGCAGGTACGAGTTTTTCCATCATAACTTTCAAATGCCTAAAATAATTTTGTGTTAGATTTACTGCGCATTGATAGCTTGCATGAAACCTTACTAAGAGTACTGATTTTAATAACAATACTGCCTAGCGTTTCTAGGGAAAAATGATTTTTTAAATTATGCCAGGCTTCTTCTTTCTAACTTCTCAAGAATCGTGAAATATTAATATCAAAATAAAAATAAATCGAAATCCAAATCGAGTTTAAACATAGGTAAATTTAATTGGTAGATACAGACATATGGAACACCTTGCACATTGATGTTTTACCAAACCGCTTTTATTTTTATCCGTCTCTAAAATCAATATTTGTTCAGCCATTTCTGATCATCAAAGTCCGTATTTTTATTCCATTACTTTCTGTCCACTTACAAATTTATAAAACTTCAATAAAAGTCAATTAAACTAAACCTTTTCGTTGAAATAGAATTGTACCCTCCTACGTAATTCAAATAAACTACAGTTAGTTTTTATATCACTTAGATTAATATTTATTACAAGTATAATGTACTCAATTCTCAAAATAAAACATGTTTTTTCGAAATATTTGCGTTTATCTTTTTACTTGAAGTAGGTGCTCGGCATTTATATAGTCTCAATGGTTTCGAGAAAAATGTAGTAGAAACTAAACTTTTTTGAGACGTGTTAATTGAAATTAAATAAACGGTCATTCACCACTATCCAAAAAGGGAAAATTCTGAATATTAGTCTTGTTTAAGAGACCTGTATGACTAATATGCAAATGTAAATAAATAATTCGAAATCTCTACAACACTCGACTGTTGATCCTCTACTATTAAATGTTAAGTTTATGCTACACGGTTTTCTAGAAGGGTATGTATATCAGACAAACACAAACCTTCCCTGAAATAGTCGCTGGGACACGTGCCTGCATTCAATCACAGCACTCCATCATCACGCCACAACGCACGTATCGAATCTCTAATTACAAGTAACAATATATCGCAGTATCGTAGGAATGCATCCCCACAAAGTAATTCATCTTGTTAAGGGCATTTGCCACAGCTGAGAACAGATTAATTAAGGTAAACGGCGTTCATTAATTGTTCGCTAAAGGGTTCGAACGCAAGAGGTTAATTATTACAGATTTTCAGCTAGAGTTGATCCACTCGAGTTTATAAATGTTGAGGGGAGGTGTATCTTCAAGCTAATCTATTAAAGAACAAATAAAGTACTCATTTGTATGCACTACATGCTTTATTAAGAATACTTTAATATTATAATCTACAATATCTCAGACATGATAGTGCCTTGGCCTCATTTCTGTTCGTAGAGTAGTCTTAAGTGCTTTTCAGCACTTACTCAAAATACAAAAGAGTGTAGAGAATACACCTATCGCAATAAAAGATGAAAGAACCATACTGAAAGTAAATATACAATAGGCAGTGTTATCGGTAAAAGCTTGATAGAGATTCGAGAGTTAGGTGAGAATGCGGTTATCGTTCTAGTCAGGACTCCTGAAAACTGTATGTGTCACGTGCTATCCAAATCACCAGCGTCCCGACAAATAGAGCTGTCGGTCAAATAAACCTTTTAACCGACATATCGTCCAACTAAACGCGCCTGGTGTTAAAATTTATCAGAGTTTTTGAAAGGTACAGATTAAATTTTTGTCGCCGAACCCAGCCATTTTAAATCTGGCAATTGTGAACCACGTTGCCGTAACTGCGAACTGCAATTCATACGTTCCATGTTATTTTCGGTATAATAGAATAAAAGTGAAATGACGTATTGGTGTTCCACTAACAGAGTATGTCGCGAACTAATTGCTGAACACAATAGTTCACTTAACAGTGAGTGATGAAAATACAATTCTACAAACGTTGGGAGTTTGATGCTCACGAATCAATCACACAGTGTCAGTAGAATAGATTCAGGTTACAAATAAAGTGCAAGCAATACTTGAATATAATATATTTCTAAAATGAGACTAGGTTTCTTTCCATATAGGTATGTTTGAGCATTGATTACCACGCTAGCTCGCTATAGGCTGGCGATTTCTGATTCCAATATTACTATGACCTAACTATAGTAATTACATTAACGGCTTTGAAAACCGTGTAAAGTTTACAGCACTTCGTATTACATGCATCTCTCGCACATTTTATCACGAAGACTTGACGCAACTAAGGCACCCGTAGAGATAGCAGCGTAGGTTCATGTGGAGTAGTATTAAATTTTAGCTGGACGGGGTGGGTGAACCGCAGTCGGCGGTTTGACGTATTATCGTCGCGCCACACCACTTAGTGCCTGCGCCGGGCCGACACGCGAGCCCTGCCAGCCCCGCCGCGGTCGCGCTGCACACCCAAACTGAATTATATATGTAACTCATCACGTACTCAACTCTAACCTTTCAAATGTAAGTTTACACGTATTTGTATCGTCATTCCCGAAAGGATCGCTCGCTATTTCATAGTCGGCCAAAATATCTAAGCCGCAAAAAGTTCGCACCGCAATATATTACCATTCCTGAGCGAAAAAGATAAACTAAGTCCTTACTATCCCGAAACGACGTCGAAAATATTCATAGATGTAACATTTTTTGCGTAAACAAAAACGGTGACGTACAGAGGTCCGTAGAATCCGTGCAATCCGTACTTATATTCAGGGATTGCACGGGAAACAATGTGAAAGGTGTAGGTATATAAAGCTTCTGATACAGGCACGGAATCTGGAGGATCCAGCGGGCGCGTGCTGCTACAATATTCATGAGCGCGCGGCTATCGGGCGGCACGGCCCGCGAACACTATCTCACACTCGGACCCATTCCATCAATATAACGAGTCGCTGACCTGAATTGTTTAGTGACCACCTTTATACATATTTTGTCCGCTAAACTTAAATATACGATTATTGCCAACACAACCTATTTCAACTTACACATGAGCTAATAATTTTCTTTGTGTACGTTTCCCGACCTTTTACGGCTTCACTAAATTTTGTTAGGGTTTTATTTGGCAAATATATCAAAGGTCAAAAAAATACCTGCCAAAGAATGATATAAAATAAATTAATATTTTTATTCGATGTAATAATGTATTTTGCCCTTGGAAATACAACAATAGTAAAAATATTTCGTATTGGTGCGTGTTTGTGTAATTGTTTATGAAACGTGGTAACTGTCAATAAAAAGCTTGGATCATGTTTTTAGCGGACAATTTCTGTCTCACGTAGTGTCGCTGTTTTAATTACAGAAGCGAGTTTGTTGTTGGCTGTAAAACTTTGTCGACGAACACTGACAACAATGACATTAGGATAGCATAGCTCTATTAACTTTACTTGAAACTATCCACTATTCACACGAGGCTTCAATCCTCAATGCTTGTTGTTAATTTTAATATTACTGTAATGACCGAAGGCATTTACTTTGGAGTTTCTTTTGAAAGTCATATTGAGTTTGTAGGTGTTTTGCGAGTTTAAAAAAATACTGAAAAAGGCTGCTTACCTATATTATTTAGTTAAAGAAAGAATCCCAAGAATCTTCTGTACTTTTGATGTTCTTTTTCTTGATCGTAAACCTTAGCATGATTAAAGGTCATCAGGAACCATACTTTCGCCTTTGGATCTTTGGACGTTTCAATGTTTAAAGGTACTGCAACTTTTTTGACAAATAGTGATAAAATTAACTTACTTCATTTCTGATTTCTTTGCAGTCAGCTTACATTTTTACTATTCGTTAAAATATAATACATATAACGAAGTACCCTTTTGCAACGATAAGCTAACTTAGTTCAGCTCCCAGTTCAAAACGGCTTAAGTCTTAATAGAACATGAAGTTAGTTGAATAAATGCTGTATATGTTCGACTATGGGCCGAGTGCACCAGTTCTACCAAAACCAAGTTTAATAACCCTAGTTTTTTTTCGAATGCTATTTTTAATAACTCGATTTTATTTACACATTTTTTACTATTAAGTGTACTTTAACTCAGTTAATTAGTTAATTACTCAGTTCTTCTTGATCAAGCTCTGTCGTCACCTCAAGATTTCTTTTGAATGTGTAAATTGGAGATTTTTCAGCGTTTAGGAATCGTCCGTTAAATGTACTGGAAAGTAAAAAAAAAAAGTAAAAGTAATGGGCGGAGCTGATTGAATGAGGCAAAAACTGAGATTATCTCAAACTCAATAGGCATGTTTATACCTTGAAACCCGCCTTAAGGTTAGGGATAGGTAAAATTTGCGGCGCTGGTAAAAGGCTGACCACTGTTTACACGTAACCTTCTTGTATAAGCTTGCCACGCTTAGCAGAGCGCGGGTAAATGTAGGTACCGGTCGTTAAGTCTGGTTGCTCTGAGCAAGCACAAACCGAGAACCTGACAATGTTTCTTTTTTATAGCATGTAACTGCTTTACGTTGCTTCCTCCATAAGTTTTCAGTAGATAATCGATATGTACGATATCTAGGTTCTATTAAAATTCAATATTCATACTCTACGTATTTTGGTCTAGTGTTTAGAGACACTGACTGCTCTACCGGGTTCAATTTCAACCCAGGAAAAATGATTATTGTGAGTGTGTATATATACATTTGTAGATATGTGTGTTTATAAGTTGTCTAGTAGGTACTCATAATGCAAGCTTTAAGTTACTTAGTTTCAGACTAGATAAAGTTGTGTGAAAATTGTGGAATATTTCGTTGATAGTTTGCCTTCTTGAGACAGCGTATGTAAAAAATTATAACCGATCTGCAATGAGTGTTCGTATGTGTACTACATTAAACCAACAAGGACATATGAAGTAACTGGTACTTTTTAGTACTAACATAAGGGTCACTTTAGTTTTGATCTAGGTCTCTCAGAGAGCCATTCGACGATATTCGGGTCCAGCAACTTCAAACGTCATAAAATTTAAAATCAAAGCAAAAAATACATTCGACCCAAAATAAATGACCTACCACTAATTACTATGAAATAGCCCCACTTTTACAATGTTATATTACCATTTTTATTTATTAAATGGCATGAAGAAAACCTAATGTTGGAGAAATAATACGTAGAACAACATTATTGTTTTATATTCTCTGGTAACACGCGATTGAAGTCGCCAATGCTGGTTATAAATATAATAATATTTAATTGCCATCAACATTTAAATTCATTGTTGTGTGGCTGTGTTGGCAATCGCTACATTACATGCCGGACTGGTGTAATAAATTGTACGTAGTAACAAAGTTGGACTGTGCTATGCTTTGTGATCAGGTTCAAATTTTAAGTCCTTGCAGTCGTTATGTCTCAGTTACAGTGGCTGTAAAGAAAAACAATCTTAAATTCACATCGCATTTACATTTTATTTCAATTAAATTTCGAAAATATACAAGTTCTCTCTCTGCCTCTCAAACAGATGTTCAGATGTTCAACCCCAATGTCACAATTAAGGAATTAATTTTAGAAAACTAAAATCATTAACATGAAGTAGCACTAGTAGCTAATTTTTACCAATAGCAAGGCATTCTTTATTATCTTTTCCGACGGCAAAAATAAACAAATAACACTAAGGTTATGGTTAGAAACTTCTGTGTGACCTTAAACTTGACTCGGTAATGACATTCATGTGTCGGTCAAGGCTCAGTGGGATTTTTAAGCAGAACCATTGCTTTTATAGCGCCGGCACTTAACCCTAACAATGCGGCTGAATAGTTTACATAAAGCCGTTTAACCGACCGAGTGGGATCACTGTGTTACTAAAATTAATAAAAAGAAAATTTTATGCAGGAATATTTTTATTTTAGAATAGAAAAACTTAAACAAAAATCACTTTTGAATAAGATTGAACAATGCCAGAAATTGGCTACGTCCAATTACCAGCACCTTATTTAGAAATAAAGAAACGTAGCTGCGAAGGTAATCTTTACTAATGCAAAATTTGTTTATATTTTGTAAATAAAAATAATGGCTCAGTAATTTGACTGAGAAAACTTAAAAAAAAATCTCTTTACCTAGATAGAAAATGCTCTTTCGTAAATAGTACTTTAAGTCGTTTTTGCTTTTAGTACATTTAGATAAGTTAGAAATTATTTCTGTATACGTTTTGTTATTGTAGAATCTCTTAGCTTGCACTAATTAGTATGTAAAGCTGAGTGCATATAAGCGAGCTCTGAAAGCGCCAACCCACAAATTTGAAAGTTGGCCAAGTTGTATTGACAGGGGTGTTGTGGTCGCAACCCGCTCCGCTCGTCGCTCCGCTTGGCTACACACGCTTTATACCATGCTACGTAACTAATATTCAAAATAATTATGCCAAAATAAGAAAACATCTCTGAAGTTGTCTTTTAAGTGTTTATTTTCTTATAATATTTATTCGGTAGATATTTTATTTTACTTCAAAATCAACACTATAAACAAATGCGCTATTTGGTTTATAAAAAAGTATAGGAGTATTTTATTTAATTACAATAAACTACAAAATTATTTTCTACATAAAATAAATAAACTATCATATCCCAACAAGTTGTAGGCTTGAACTATTTGTAAGTTATCGATCATGAAACTGCCGAAATGACTATGAGATACATTTAAACATAAATAAACATGTCCGCTAATGTCCAGTTATGTTGGAGGATGTAAAGAGATCAAGGCCTTGTAATATGCATCCCGCTCCGTTTTCCCGCCCATCGGCAGTGAGGTCGCTCGTGGTTGTCACAATTCTCGCGATATCCCGCATCTGAAATACTAGCAACACGTGTAAACACTAGTACTACATTTTCCAACTCCTTACTATCATGTATTGCAATCAGTGTTTAAAAAACAACACAACATGCATCCGGAATCTCGCTCGTACCATCAAAACATAGCCGATATCTAAAGCGCCCCGCACAATGCCTTAATTCTTGCAATAAAAAGTCAGGTTTATTCAGCTACAACAAAGCGTTTCTAATTTAAGTTGTACATTAACATCGTTGCAAAGAGGCAAAAAAGGTGAACCTAGAATGTGTTGCAACCTGAGCAAAATTTAGTTGTTGGCGTCTGCGCTCAAGCAAGCGAAGCGGCTCCGAACAGGGCCTGGGTAATTGAACTAATAAATCTAGCTGTGTTACTGCGCGCTCCCCGCTCCCGACTCGCTCAGGATCAAGACGAAACCATTAAACCTACGCTCAGATTTCGCCTTGACTCGAGTTGCATTTAGTCACACGATACCAACGTGACGGTTCGCTCGGCTCTGCGTTTTATTGATGGAATTTTACTTTCTTTCGATAATGCGTTTTTAACACGATCAGCCATAAACCGTGCTACCAAATAAATTAAATAAAGATTACTGTTGGTCGTAAAGCCAGAATTTGAAATAGCACCTTATCAATTGAATGCTATTATGGTGTAAGGTAGTTCTCCTTCTTGATGCTACATGTTGCGCGGTTCAATTGTTTTCATGAGCTGGAGGTTGCGCGGACAGTGGACAACTATTGTTCTTGTTTTTGTACTAAAGCTGAATATTGCTTCAACTACACAGGTATCTGTACAATTTTACTTTTTTTTTTAAGTGCGACTTCAATCCCAAAATTAACACAATTAATTGACACAGATACCACACGATAATGTAATGAGATTCTCTGGTGATTTCGAAGGCTTCCTAAAAGATTTGGGGTCATTGGTTTATAAAAAGAAAGGAGTAAGTGGAAATGATTTACACTCCCACTATGATCGATACACAACTCCCCCGCAAAAACATTTTCGGAGACAAGTTAGTGCACCTTCTACATTTATTTTTGGAGCACCTTAATTTAGTAATTTGCACCCAATGGTTTAAAAAAATGCATGGCTTAACGTTTACGTAAAAATTGCATGAACGCTGAAAGTTTTTACTATTAAATGTTATGTTTCTGCTAATTTCAGAACATTTACAACACGCAAAAGGCGGCGCTTGGAGATGTTCTCATGATGAAACTGGTCTCGTACTATGAGGATAAATATAAACTGACCCACGCTGAGCCTACCACAACCGAGAGCATAACATTCATGTCCGATATTGTCACGCAAGTTGGTAATAAGTATAACGTGGACATGGCTGACCAGAGACCACTTCATCAATCGCACGAGAACAACCACCTGATTGACCAAGCAAGGCAAGAACCTCAACCCCGAATGGACAGGAATAGGAGGATGGAAAGGAACAACCCAAGGGTATTTATTATATATCTTTTAACTATCATATCTGAAAACTATTTGCACCGGATAAGTACTAACAATTACAACTATTGACAACGAAAATCTGAATTAAGTTAACAATTGCAATTTAAATTTGTAATCTCGTTTTCAGACTTACGAAGAACCTATACCCGAAGTTGTTATTTTATAATGTTTCGATAACAAAACCGCAAATGCATCGTTCACAAAACCGCAAACCTACAACCAACTGAAAATACAAAGCAAGGAGGAACATTCTCGTATTTCAACTTCGAAAATCGGCTTAACGTACTTTTATTTAAATATATTGTTACAAAATAAATTGCATTCATCAATACCTATTAACGTTTAAAATATTATCATGAGACGAGCTGTTTAGTCAAATCTAAAGCAAAGATTCTTGTCGATTTCAGTTTATTTTTGCAAATTTCCCTGAATATCGGTCCTCATTGGCACTTGTTCAACGGCGTGGAGCGAAAGGTACTCCAGGGGACAACTCTGTCTGCACTAAATGTCATCTATCAACGGCGTATGCCGGATTTTAGCAAAGACACCGTGACCAACGCAACTCCCGGGATTAAACGTTACGGATGATAACTATTAAAATTCAACAGCATGACTTCAATTTGAACGTAAGACAGTTTCGTCGAACAACGGAATTTGTTTATGCTAAAGTCGGTCCTAAGGTGGAATCAATTTACGGGGCATTATGTAGAGTTTCGTTTTATTCAAGTGGTAGGTACGCTTTGGACGAAAGTGCTTTTATTTATTTTAAAAGACTTTATTACTCGTAAAAAATATTTTGTCGAATTTACGTGTGAATTTTTGGTGATAAACAATTTCAAAAAGTTTTTTTTTTCAAAATAGTTTTTCGTATTATTGCGGAGTGTATTGTTTTTATTAATATAATAATATAAAAAAAGAACCAAGTTACAGTAGGTAAAGTATTTCGCTTACTATAATGACTGATGTAGTAAATCCTCTTAACGGCTTGCTGAAACATCAGAAAATCCATGTAATTGTTGTTTAAAACTTCGAACTTTAACGTCGTTATAACAGTAAGTATAAGTGTTACTTTCCCAATCCTTACAAAAATTAACGGTATGTGACAGTTTTAATTAAATCCGGTCGGTCGTGTTGGCAACATCGTCACGCAAAACATTACATCTACAACTTTGTCTACAAATTATGTTTACACCATTCAAATAGACGTTCCTTGCGTAAATACTTTTGTAACTTAGACCATTAAAGAAACTCTACACAAGTAATTACCATAACACAAAGTGGTTTGTTTAATGTTTCCCTTGATGACGAACGAGATGGAAATATGTATCAGAAATAGAGAGAATAAAAACAAACTTAATTGTCTAGTGCTCATCTTATGACCCTTTATGCAGGGTTTTTGTCAGTAATAACCTTTATTGTAGCCATGTTATAAACTCTGCGTGAGTACCATAAACCTTAGAGTCGCGTGTTTGACCGAGAGGCCATCGTAAACTGCATCATAAACTTGCGCACATAAATTTAGAAAATCGAAGTGCCTACCTCGGAAAATGAATAGAAATTGTGTGTCGGTTCAAATAGGAATGTGGCACAACATGCGGATTGCAGAATAACAATGCAAGTTGATAAAATAATAATTTGAAAAATAAACATTGCTTTCCTTCCTACAAGAATAAGAAAATACTCATAATAATCATCTAGTACAGCTTTGGCAGAGTGCCGGCATTGCAATAAAGTTAAATCTCGGTGGGCAACAGGCCCGACGCAGAAAATACGGCAAGGATCTTGTTATGACGCTGCTCCGGCAAAACAATACCCGAAACACGCCGATCATATGGGAAAATAACACGGCCCGAGCGAAAATACGGCCTACTTATACTACGGATATATACCTATACTTACACCGTTATATTTTTGCATGGGGTTCTGAAAACTTCCGACATATAATATTTTTTGGCATGACATAAAATAGCCCATCGGTTTAACCCTTTAAAAGAAAAATGGACATAAAATGGAATATCGCCACCCCTCCCAGTACCAGTCGCGTACACTTTGTTCCAATCGCATTTCCCTTTGGAACGATCTCACGGCGGAAATTAATCCATCCGGCAAATGAATAGACTGCACTTGTGCGTGAGGGGTGCGATCTACGTATGAGTATGACTGATGTTTTTAACTTTAAATTGCGAATAACTTTTAAATGGACCTTCGCCCTTGTGTCCAATCGCCTTTCAATATATTCCCCCTATGATCTAACAAAACTATGTTAACAAAATCAAAACTTTGCATTTTATTATAGCCAATAATCATATGTTTTATTCCTATTATTACATGATAATCAAATTTTGACTGTTTGAAGCCGTCACGCAAGTTTGCATGATGCGTATTATGTTGTACAACAACAACCTACCCAATTTTATATAGCTCTTTGGTATATGAAATTCTCATGCGTTCCAAAAATCAGTATCACATGCCTGTTACGTGAAGTTTTTAAATTAAATTCCTCGCTTACCAAACTGATGTTGTACGCAATGTTCTGTCTGCTATTGTAACAACTTTATAATTGTAACCACTGTCAACTGTCACTTGATAACTTATTCTACTGTTTTTTGGATAAATGTAAATTATATTCGGAGCATTTATCGGGATTGCTTTTTAAATTAGTAAGTTAAATCTGGCTTTCTCCGACTGAATAGTTTTGGCAAAATGGTTGAAATGCAAGTGTGGAGTAAGGGGAACTTGCGATATTTGTCCGCTGCATTAGTGGAATTAGCAATCTCATATCCGTGGAGCTAATATTTCTGGAGTTCGCACAGGGGCCGAGAATTAATCAGTTTGCGCTGGCCACTAGCCGCACGAACAATTTCTCTTTGCTAATATACTTTTTTATATTGGGTACCATTAAGCTTACAACCTATTTTTTATCTTTTTGCTAAAGTAAATTTGAATATTGAAACTAATTGTTATTAAACACGATAGTCGTGATTTTTTTGTTAAGTATATTACTCAATATAAATAATTAAAGAGGCTTTTATGTTCCCAAAATGTGTAATTCTTGTTGTAGGTATATACAACATGTATGTCAGTTGATGGTATATAGGCTAGAGTTAACGAAGACTCATTGGATTATACGGGTGTCAGTTGATTCGAGACGCGTAATTAGGTCACCTTGAAACGTGGACTCCGCTCCATATTTTATTTTTACTTGAGAAAATTTACCCTGCTTGGCTTTTACACGAAATTGTATTAAAACGGTGTAAATTTCTCATCCGTGCCTAAGAATTAAAAATATAAAATAAATTTTTAAAACATTGTATCTAACTCAACATGTTGACATTTCAACTCAATACAATAAATAGAAAATGACGATCCTGAAAATATAAGCAGTCAAAGCAATTACACTATTGCTCATACCAAATTGACACTTAAAATCTGCAAGCTAAAGGCTATATAAGCTTAACAGATTTATTGAGCATAAAATCCATTTTCCACACGCAAAGTTTATAAAACAAAAGGTGGCAACACCAAGACGGTACTTGAAAACTCGGTAACTGTTTCATGTCGTTCATATCAATTATTGACGTGTAGTAGGAAGCATGTGCGCCATATAATGGTGACTGCCGGGATCCTGGGCGTCTACCATTACCCTAAAGAAAAATAATCGCAGTTGTGCAAGCAAGAACGCGCGCTGCAACGCGTATAGTGATGTCTCTATTCCACAATTGCAATAATATTGCTTTCATAGGCGATGATAGGGAATTTAAAGTCTAGCGGAACCCCTTAACGGTCTACCAGGCATCGTCATTCGATAAATATTTAACTTTGTAAACTTTTCAATAACCAGTACTTAGAGGTGTTAATAGTTAAACTATTTTGTAAGTTGGAACAACTTACACAAACTTAAAAACGGTCAAGTGCGAGTTAAACACCAGAAAAAAAATGACTGTACCAATTTCCTTTTAGACATAAATAGATCTGTTTAAATATTAACAATCATCCATAAGTTGCACCCTGGTGACAGACGCGTAAACAGACCGACAGACAGTAGAGCCTTAGCCCTTTACGTAAAATAAAAAAAAGTAATCCTTACATTATTTGCTTCATTCTGGAGTAACAAATTCAGTAAGTACCAATAAGCATTCATGAAAACATGTTCACTATTGAAATAACTAACGACGGTAAGGATTAAAATAAGATGTTATCAATATACTCACTAATGATCGGATTAAAAACAGCAAATGATTTTGCACCATCGATGCTCGTAATGCTGAATAATCCCTAATGAAAACACGGCTTAATAGAGTTATTGATTCATAACGAAGCTCGTCCCGATCCGATATTCAGATGTGATACACATCGCATGCTAAATCATGAACTCATTTGTTCCCATTCAGTTAACGAACAATACAAAATGATGTTCTGTCGTGTCGTTCGTCCGATGGATTCACTCAGCTTACTGGGATTTCACTCAATCTATTGTTGGAGCTTGCAGTCCAACTAAATATCTATTTTGGCAGTTCGATCTATTGCTAGTCTTGAGCTGATGCGTGGTGTTAGGTAATTAATAATTTGTACCAAAGAAACACTATAAATACCCTTTCGTTAAGAGATGAACATTCATGAAACAGAGATACATATTGTTTTCCAGCCGAAATGTTTGATGCTCAAAGACGTAATGAGCCCAATACAGCAGCGGGTTGTCAATTTTTCTCTCTTTAACTTGATAAACTTTAAATTGGTAAATGAAAGCCTATTAATTTGTTTCTTGGTCATAGTTTTAAATGCATCAGTAGTTATAACTGTACCAACATAAATTAGTCTTATCAAACAATGCGTAGAATGCCCCCATCGTCCATGATCATCGTGAGTGGCCATTAAAGGATTTGTCTAAGAGAATTAATGATCCACTCCACTTAAATAGCATCAAAGTAGCCATCGTAATATTTCCGAACAAAAATCTCAATGCGTAAGTTATAATAAAGCCTCCATTTATTCGACAGCGACCGTCTAAATCGCGTTGTACATTTCTTGAAGCAATCTGGATTGAATTCGTCATTTTCACAGAATCTTTAATTCGCCTGTAAAGTCCGGCTGTAATCCTCCAAGTTCCCAATTATTTCTGTTGAGGGCAGTAATTAAGCAGTATAAAGTGCTTGGCTGCCGTAATCCAACCACTTTTGTGATATTTAAACGAGTTTCATTACGCTTCGGTTATAAAAGCAGCGTTATTACGAGAAATGTAGTGGAAACATGACGCTTAAGTTCCATTGACCGTAATTGTCGGCTGTGGAAATAAATATGACGTTTGTTCGATTTTAAAGATTTATTGTGACCGTACTTCGTTTAATGAGTGCTGTACACACGTATGGTTATTTACAGTACAATATTTAACAGTTAATATGTGTACTCACGCTCACCAAAACCGCAACACCCTCATTCATTTAAAAGGATTGTTAAATTTTATTTTAAATGTGAAGAACATGTTTTATGGATACTGCGGCGTTAAAAATAAGTAGACAGTGGCAATACAATTCTACTGGAAATGAAAAGCTTAATTCCCTAATTACGTTTTCACTTAATTTTTATTTCTCATAAAACTGTTGATTTGATAGATTTTCGAGTGATATTGTGCAAACGAGTATTAATTAAAGGTAAGCACGTTTAATGCATCTCGTCGTGTGGTTCGCATGCGGCTTCGTTCAGGCATTAGCTCCGACAATAAACATAAATATTTTTGCGTCGTTATGGCTGGCTCGCTAGCGAGTAATTAAATTCCATTGAATCGCACAAATCTTCGCCCTACGTCCGCACGACTTCCCTGTACACCAAAAATTTATGTAAAATATTTTGACGCCACAAAAGTATTTTTTTCTATCTGTGGTTTCCCAAAAACATAAATTTCACCCACATAATGCTTCAAGTTCTATTTGAACAGAGGAATGCAAGACGAAAATAATATGAGAACGAAATACTTACGAAATGTCAGCACTCTTCTAGGTAAACCAAAAGCAAAAATTCAAGATATTTTCCCTTTTTCAGGCACTCCCGCGGAGTACCTGCAAATAATACTTACAAAATTTAATCACTCTCAACAACCATCTTGCCTCCCCACACGTTTTCTTTTTAAAAGTTGCCGTCTCTGGCTCGTTAGCGGGGTCTTCCTTATTATTTCCTCCAAGACTGTAATCTGGCCTTTCAGCTACTTCAAACGACTTGTTCTTTTTCTTATGTGTAATTGAAATATATTGCCGTAATATCCGCCGGACTGGAGTACCAGCACTCGAGCGCATCAGCTCGAGTTTTCATTACTTGGGGAAGTGATTTTTTTTCATGAGACAGTATAATAATTCATTTTGTACCCTTAGCCATGAGACGACACTCAGAAACTTTGTGCCTACGAGAACTTGGGACTTTCATTACGATTAGGTACGCACATCGTGGACTCTTGAAAAATAGACGCTATTTTTTTTCTATGTGAATTGTACATCACGAAGTTTTGTTAACTGTGATTTGCTAAACTGACCAACTCTCCCATTTTTTGGACTTTGTGAATTTAATAATTTACACTTGGTATTTTAACAAATATAATTGACAAGAAGACGATATTACTGGCTGTTGGTGGCCTATGAACTGACGACGGTGCTTAGCTTATGATTGATAACTCCAAGACATTGCATCACGGAAGCAGATAATAAATATCCTTCAGAGATGTTTAGATTACGTCAGGTTTAAATTTAAAATAAGTCCATGAACTGGTGAAGTATTATTAGTGCTAGAAAAATGCTCTCATATTTTATCAAAATATGATGCAAGGCTCGCAGTTTTGTACGGTAGTATGTAAATGCGAGCGTTGTGGGCGCAGAGCGTATCGCCGATGCCCACTTGCAGACCGCATCTTCCGCTTTAACTATTTTCCCACACTCTTGAGGTGATTTATTGCGGGAAACGCTACCAGATACACACAAACATTCGCCTCCACAGCCTCTGCTACTAAAAATATTGGCTTCTTTACGACCAACCCTATATTTTATGGCCGATCGATAAGTTAAGTTTTCAGCTCTATCGCAAATACGAGTTTAGTGTATAAGTCGTAATGGAGCGTTACGTTTGCGTTTAGAGCTTTACCTCTAGCGTGTCCAATTGGTTACTACGAAATATGAAATCACAAATGTCGTGTGTTCGTGAGTCCAAGTTGGACGGTATCTAGTAATTACAGTAAAAGGGGTGGGTTTTAAATGTGGCTGCAGCAGTTGACGCAGACTCGGAGCCACGTAGACATACAACATAGCGTAACTTAATGGCAGGGTAAAACATACTGTTATTGGCAGTTATCCACGGGTGAGTGCACGGAACATCACGTGACTGTGACACCCCCCCCCCACTCCTATGCTCGTAGTATTCATTACCATATAAAAATTTCCTAACTCCTGAAGTATGGTTAAAACAATAATATTACGAGGTAAAAGTCTAAGGCTGTGGGATTTACAACTTGGCAACTGAATAGATCTTTATCTTATTTTTTTTTGTAGTATAAATGTTAAGACGTAATTACCTAATTATGTTGACATACAAACCTGCTTAGTTGATATTTGGGTCAACACAAAACACATAATCTACTGCCATATGACTTACGCGTATATCAGTAATGCCCAAAGGGACTATTAATGTCGTTGTTTGGGGAATACATTGCAACAAATATAATTACAAGATAATCAAGGTCAAATTGGCGTTTGCAATCGCACAAAATAATTTCTTCAATATATTTTTATGAATTCCTGATTCAATTTCGTAAAACCTTTTGGAATATTTCCAAAATTTTGGAAGCTACTTGGGAAATGCCTCTAGGATTTTCCCTTATTACACGTGGTTTAATAAAATTATTTCAGTTCATATCTTTTTATGTAATTAAGCCTATGCTCCCCAAAGAGGGTCGGCAACCCTTCGGCTTCACAGTTCACCCACATATTGCTAAAGATGGTAGAAAATCCCAAGTAGTTAAAAGAGGGTGACCTTTTTTTAATTTTTGAGTCATTCCATTACCTGAGATTTTTTTGCAGCTGTTTTCAAATATAATTTGGTTGATCAAAATCGGAAACCTTTAAAAAATAGCGTTTGTACTCGTATTAATGATCAGCATGTACAAATGACAATACTCGACAAAATGAGAATGAATGTAGAAAAAACACACAGAACCACATTCTTCACAAACTTTTTTCCCAAAACCTCATGATTTTTTCAGCGTAATATGTCGTTCACATGTCCGTAGTTTATCTTGAATCGGATATCACCAATATATACTCAGTTGGATAGAGATGTGTCAAGTCAGCAGGGGAGGATCGCCGGCGGGCGCCTCTCACAATGTAACCTATCCTCCAAATGTTCGCTGAAATTAAGTGCGGTGATATAAAACATCAACTTTAAGTACGGGTTACCCTAACATTCCCTTATTAAAGCCAAACACCGGCTAATTAGGGTAAGTACATGAATATTTTTTGGGGCGTCATGACAAAGAATTATGTGCAGCTATGGTGTTTTTTCATTAGGTTACATGTTGATGTTATAATTATTCTAATGAAATTTGGTAATTTAATGTGAAGGTGTTTATTTACATTCTCATGGCTTTCAATTGTTTCATCCGAAGGATTGTTGCTTGGATTGTTTCGCAAGTCGATCAAAAATAAATTCACGATTTTTCAAGTATATAATTTGATAGTAAAAAAAACTTTTTTTAACCGATTTCAAATAGAAGTATAGTCAATATCTTCAATAAGGAGGTTCTCAATTCATCGTTTTTTTTTGTATTTGTTACCTCAGAACTTCGGATTGGGTGAACCGATTTTGAAGATTATTTTTTATTTAACGTGAAATTGCTGTCATTTGATCCCATAAAAATATTCAAGTTTGGCGAAGTAATTTTTATTCGAAGTCGGTTGTATCTTTTTGTATTTGGAAAATATTATTCTCATATTTTAATAAATTGCAATTTCTTATAGAACATATATTAAAGTCTTCCCAGAATCTAGATGAAACGAACCAAACCCAAAAGTTAAAACGTATTGTGTATTCGTTTTATTCCAAGTTCTTTTTTGTTGGTAGCCTGTAATCAGCTGTTTCGGGCTGTATACAAAATAAGTTTTTACCCGAGAAGGGTTTGATGGATGAGGTCGCTGGCGACAGGTCCAGTGCCTTCGTGACACGCATCCTTAATCTTCACGTAGACGCTTGGACCCGACAATGTGATGACCTGAAAAATAACTCGGTTACCGTTTGATACCGCCGAAACATTCTCGGTGGGTTGCCGATATCCTTCGATAACATTTTAAAATAAGGTTGTGTTGTCTGTCTCTTGTAATGCGTGTTTACTGTAATATTTGTTCATAATGTGTAACGACTGTAGCGAGTTTACATACTTTGAAAAACAATTTAGAATATTTCTTTGTAACGCTGAGTAGATATTTTCAGTTAATAAATAAAACCTTTTTTAAGATGTTATTAATTGCTTTGTTGCTTAAATTTAAAGGCATATGTTTTTTCTGCATATCTATAAACGCGCATGTTTGATTTCCTATTAAAAACAATAAATAAAATTATATATTAATTTCTAGATAATTTTAGCGTTTGTCTACAGATTTTGCCTTAGATAGGTAGGTATCTAAATTAATACTATCGTAAATACTAATAAAACTATCTACAAACAATCATAACATCATAAGTAAAGCAATACATTCGTCTCGAGACACTTATTACATTAGTAAATGGAAACGAAATACCAGGGATCCTGAGACAATTCATGGTTTGCGTAAAGGTATTTAATTAGATCTATAAATCAAGGTAACACAAGCGGAGATTGCCCACTTACCTGCAGTCGACGAATACATATCTATAGACCAACTCCGTAATGAATAGCGTCTGCTAAATCTTATAATTATTATCTATAAATACTAAGAATATGAAAACTTGTCATTTTTAGACTGGGTATTGTGTAGGTACTTGCAATAGGTCCTTCTCCAGAAACTAAACGTGTTGCTTGTAAAATGAGTCTTCATTAAACAAAACAAAATAAAGCTACTCAAAAGCCCACGCCAACTTTTATTGTCTTCGCAACTTGGAAAGTAAATTACCCGAACAAATTCGCTCAGCGCTAAATCTGGGGCTTATCAGAGGGCTTGGCCGAGATCCTTAAATTGAGAAAGAGCTATCTCGATGTGCCGAGTGGCCTCGAGGCGTCGCACGGTGGTAACCCTCCTTATAACGCCATCTCAAAAATGATTTTTGCGAAAATAGGTTTTCCCGAATTCTTTTGACGAAAATCAATAGTTTAATGAACAGGTAATTTAATTTCGATATAAATTATTTTTTTATTTATAACCGAATTAGTAAAATGAGTTGCTGAAGTGCATAGAGTCAGAATATTGATTCGACTGAATTATTCATACAGACATTTCAAATGAATTTCCTAGAAATCTTTCATATAGAACTATATATGTGTTATACATTTTTGGAAAGCGCAAAGCTTGAAGTAATTATAAAAAATACAAACATAATAATCTATATTTTAAGCAAGATGTTATTTTCGTTTTAATGTGACTCTTTTTTTACGTGATTTTCTTGGTATTCAAATAGACATTCGAAGTTTAGCGCTGTTTGCCGCTGCTTTGTTACTTATCTTATTAAAATATTTGATTACTCTAATTTACAAAGGAACAAAAAAATTTTGCTCCTTTTTTGCCTTTTTCTTGTCAGACACAAAAATATCTCTCAAAGTAAAATTTTAAATTTTGGCAATATTTTATTATTTTCTGATAGTATTCCCAAAATGGACACAATAAAAATAATATTTATTCACGAGGTCTGATAACTAAAACCAAGATAAAACAATCAATTTAGTGGTAGGAACTTGTAGTGATAGCTCGATAGCTCTAATTGTGGGTAAGTGATAAAGATATTTTTTTCAATAACCGCAAAAGATATCAAAACCACGAGTACGTATACACATTGCACACTGCACTGCGATCTGAATCATATAAATTCAAGTTACAATTCATAGCCTAACATTCATAAAGTGACTTTTCAGTGTTTAGTATAGTTGGTAAATTCCTAACTATTTATTTATTACAATGAGTGACTTTGTTTGTGCTCGTAGGGTTTTATGTGACTTTTTCATAAACTCGGGCACAAATTATACTGAATTAAAAAAATATTTGATGGACACTTTTACATTGTCATCAGAGAGAGCTGATATAGTTGGAGCAAGTATTCGGAAAAATTTACTATCTAAATTTAACGATCGATGGGAAAAGGCGAGAAGAATAAAAGATCGCTTTGAAAAAAGTAACAGTGCTTGGTTGGATGGTGAATTCAAGGTAACATTTGAAGATAATACTCCTACAACTTCTTCAGGTGAACGTGGTCGACCTCCTAAGCCATATGAAGAATCGTCAGAGAAATCAAAAAAACGAAAAAATATGGAACTCGTACAAGAATATGGGTTTGAATTTATACATAATGCGTATGTCCAACATTTACGGTCTATTGGTGAATCAGACGAAGCCTCTATTCTGAGTATTGTACGAACTTTACCCAAGAAAGACAAAAAGGAAGTCCTTAAGAAGATGACAGATGATACGGAATTAATAACTCCTTATTCAAAAGATGAAGCTCTGTGTATGTTTATTGATTTGGACTTAACGAAATCTCAGTACGGATTATTAAGGTCTCGTTTATCTGAAAAAAATGTATTTATCTTTCCGTCATATAATATGATATTAGATGCTAAAAAAATGTGCTATCCCCCAAGTTCTAGTATCGAAATTAATGACATTGGAGCTTCTATCAAACTCCAAGATCTTTTAGATCATACTACAGCTCGGATTCTTCAAATTAATTCGGTATACAAACCAGGATACAGAAATCTGAAGTTATACGTTAAATGGGGCTGTGACGGATCATCTGGTCAAAGTGAATATAAACAGGCTTTGCCAGGTGAGACCCAGCTAATATCAGATGCCAATTTATTCATTGCTTCTCTTGTGCCTATAAAACTAATTGACTTATCAACAAATCTTGTAGTCTGGCAAAATACTACGTGCTCTTCTGTTCGCTATTGCCGACCCATTTCCATAAAATTTGTCAAGGAAACTCCACAGCAGACTAAAGAGACTGTTGATAATATCAAGAGACAAATTGATGAACTTACTCCATCACTGATAAGCAAAGATGACACCGTAGTTGAAGTCAAACATGAACTATTGCTGACCATGATTGATGGAAAAGTTGCTCAAGTACTAACAGATACATCATCTAGTTCTGTGTGTACTATATGTGGAGCAAGACCTAGAGAGATGAATGATCTAAACAAAGTTTCTTCTAAACCCGAAAACGAAGAAGCTTTCCAATATGGCCTTTCCACTCTTCATGCCTGGATTAGATTTATGGAAACCATTTTGCATATTTCTTATAATCTTTCGTTTAAGAAATGGTCAGCAACAACTCCAGAAAATAAAATAAGCAAAGAAGAGAAGAAAAAATGTGTGCAAAGTAGGTTCCGAAATGAACTTGGCCTCCATATAGACAAACCCCGACAAGGAACTGGTAACAGTAATGATGGTAATACTGCGCGGAGATTCTTTTCAAACTACCATTGTTCAGCTAATATTACTGGTGTTGACGAAGAATTGATAAAACGGCTATATATTATACTACAAACAATGTCATCTGGAATCGCAATAAATGCTACCAAATTCGGTCAGTACGCAATGGATAGTGCTCAAATATTTGTAAATAAATATAATTGGTATTATATGCCATCCTCTCTCCATAAAATCCTTATTCATGGGGAAAGTGTTATAAGACATTTTGCAATTTTACCAATAGGCCAATTGTCTGAAGATGCACAAGAAGCGCGAAACAAAGATTACAGACGATACCGATTACATCATTCCAGGAAGTGTTCTCGTTCAGCAACTAATGAAGATGTTCTACATTCATTATTATTTACATCAGATCCATATATTTCAAGCCTGAGAACACCAACCTTTACTGTAGACAAGGAATTGTTTGATGAAGCCAAAATGCTCTTGGATTTGCCTGAAAGTGAATAATATAATAAATAATATACTATGATTTGATTGATAAAAAACTATATGGTTGACTTTATAAACACTAATTATTTCATAATTTTGTTTTTTTTTTGTATAATATTTTCGACATTTCTATTTTTAAATATTTTTATATAATAAAGTTTAAAGTTCAATTAATTAAAACTTGTTTCATTAAAAAGCCCATACATTCAATAACATATGTAGAAATTTTCAAGTTGTTATCACTTAAGACAAAAGAGATACACATTTTTGAGACAGTGAACCCGTTTCGGTCCCACTGTGCGTCGACACCTTGCTGCCGCTGTTCAGATTAAAAAAGTTTAATTACCAGGCCTTACATATCCATTAGAAATGAACGCCCAACTTGGATGAAAATAAATATACGTTCGTTACAGTTTTAATGTCCCGCTTTCTTACGTCGCTCGATACAGTTTTATGGAGGTTTGTTAATTTAACAAAAGTGACCCAATTATAAATCGTAGTAATTTGAATAATTGTCTGCCAGCATGTTGTAATAGAGGCCTATCGTTAACGACAAGTCGGGCTAATAGGATTAAAGAACTCGATCCTCTCTTAATCCAAGATGATGTATTAATTTACATTTCATTATTTTAGCCCTTTCTAACGATAGGGCCGATTCCCGAAAAGGTTCACTGCGGGCCAAATGTTCCGTGAGCAAAAGTTCGAACTTCACGTTTACTATGGGGAAACTAACAGTAAGTACATGTAAGCTTAATATTATTTATTACTTCGGCACCTATTTCGTGTAATTACTCTGCATCATCAAAGCAAGTAATATCTTATTCGTTGGAGAGCATTAACTTGGAACTACTTAGTAACTAGTTACGGCCTACTGCGGGGGAGTTCAAACTATTTAACTGATCGAACATTAAAGCGCAGTTAATAATGCTATTAGGTTCTCTGTACTCTAGAGGCTTGGTTTGTTTTTTTGAACTCTAACAGATTTATATAATCTGTGACTTTCTTCCTAATAAGTTGCAAATTCAAAATGTCAATTTGTAAACAAATGAATGCCAGATTAGAACTCTGTATGAATTTGTTTACATCCCAAAATACATAAACTAATTCTAAATGGAAGCAGGGGACTCTAAACTTAATGCAGTACATAACATTTATCTATTAGGTGTGTGATGTTCCGAGACAGCCGAGGTTTCGCATTGCCGCCTCTGGATTATTAACAGTTATTAGGCTCAGCGGCATAAGTCCGGATTAAATCTGTGTCAATTTGCATTTTATTATGATGACACAGCCTTGAAGTCTCCTAAGACGGCTTTGTGAAGTTTATTTTGATTTTGTGATCATACAGAAATATTCGAATACTCTTAAACATTCTTCTGCGCGATAAATTAAGTTGTAGTCTTAGTAAAAAAATAGAGCAACATTCAACGATTCACAGGAAAGCGGTAATTTATGCGGTTCGTTGGGTACGGAGAGAAATAAGAAAACGATACAGCGTGTTTACAAACATACACATTTTGTCGATTCTTTAATGGATTCAAAGTGCTTCGGGCTTAAGATAGTGTGCAGTTGTGGTTGTACGTTTAGCGTGTAGCAACCTTTATCCATTGTTCTTTAGTAAGAATTGTAGTGTTGTACCTATAATACTCAGCTGTTCTGATTCTAACTCGATATTTTTTTTTCAAATTTGCAAGGTATTTTGTTTTGTTTTTTTTCTACATTGTGAATCGAATACAATGGGATTTTTGTGCGTAATTTAAATATACCGCTATCAACTACACTTTATTATTTGTTTTTATTGTAGGTTATGTCAAAGTTAATAAATCCTTAATAGAATACTCAATACAAAACAACTTACAAGCAATAAAATCGTTCTCGATGTTTTCAAAGACACATGTCCTTCTTAGAATTCTTAACTCAATTAAGTTTTAACCGGTATTAATAAACTTCTTAATTCGTATAAATGACTTAATGTATGTGATATTATATTAATTTCGCAAGAAATGCAATTTACTTTTATCAATGTAAGTGACATTATTCTTCCATTTAATGAAGAGCGGAGTTACGAAACAATGATAAACTGATGTTAGATATTCAGCATTGTTGAATACACCAGTTTTTGGTGACAGACTTTGCACTTTGACAGAACTATACAATAATATCATTTTTAAATCATTTACCTCTCGCTACCGAGGGTCCGAGACGGTAAAAATCGATTTAGTCAAACAAGATTCCGATTTACAATACAACGTAATATTATGTTTATCACCTAACAAAATAAATAGAATCATACTGTATATAGAAATTACTATTCATATAGAATCCAGAGTACGAGCACACCGTTGTATCGCGGATCACAGCAAAATGATTGATATTATTATCGGATTAGTTGCGCGGTAAGCGAACCCAATGCCATCGGTATACATTCTATGTGAGTTAGGCGATATTCACCTTAACTCAATATTAATAACTTGTGTTAATACTTGGGCTTTTATCGTACAAATGTGTGTGAAAATAGTTCGGCTCTCGCTTTTCATGTTTTGTTTTGTGCAATCTGAAGTGGTGATATGGAGTATTTTGTAGCTATAAATTGGTTCTTTTAAACACTTAAAAGTTTTTAGTAAGGCACAGTTAATAATATAAGAAACTAGCTGTTGCCCGCGACTTCGTCCCCGTGGGTAGAACATATAAGTTATGATTTATACCCTATTTTTTTCACATTTTCCATTGTATCTTCGCTCCTATTAGTCGCATCGTGATGGTTTATAGCCTAAAGCCTTCCTTGATGAATGGTCTATTCAACACAAAAAGAATCAATTTGGACCAGTAGTTCCTGAGATTAGCGCGTTGTAACAAGCAAACAAACTCTTCAGCTTTATATATTAAAGTATAGATGATAAAAATTAAATTAAAAACATTGGAGACTTGTATTACGGACTATGTATTTGTATCCTTGGAGATAATGTTCTTCCCTTATTACTTTACATTCCCTAAGACAACTATTATGAGATGGATAGATTTTAGTTTCATTATATCGGGCAAAAGGTTTGACGGAGATGTCTTCGATCCTAGTCATGCTGGGGAACAATATTTAACTCTTAAAGACGTAAAATTCTTACTCGAAACAATTGATTTTCTTCTATTCGTCTAAAAATTAAACTCCAAAACAACAACTGAGAAACTTATTTAAAAGTATCTAGACAGCCTTAATTTAGAAATTTTGTCCTTGAAACAAAATAAGTACAAGTGGAACTTCTGTCTTTCAAATGTTTGTTGGTGTTTCAAATTATTATTTATGTGGTTGGCTATAGTTGCCTTAAGGCTTTAAGCGGATCCCAGGATTCCCAGGATAAACTTTATAATCCCTTCCCTTATTTGATTACTGATATGAAACATTATATTTTATTACTTCTAGTGGATTGTTCGATACAATTTATATTACCTACCTAACTATGTGAGGGATATAAGGGCTACGACTTGAAAATAGTTAAATTTGATAACACTCAAATACTTTGCTGCCTTTTAAATTAGACAAGAGAAAATATGACAATTGTGAGAAATTAAAGGGATCTTTTTAATTTCCCATTGTAATTTCATGTTTTCGTAAAGTCATGTACCTAATTCAAACTTGTCACAAATTTTATAAAATGAATACCAATTTAATGAGAGGCAAAATAAAAATGCCGCTCACTCTTCTACCAGTCTAGGATAAGTTTTAATTCTAGCATTTTGGACTAGGTAGTTCTAACTACTAAAAAACTTTCTTAACTCTACCCGTGCTATTCTCTTTGCAAATTTTCACCCAGCTCATAAGAATTTAATTTTAAATTATAACAAAAACGATTAATCAAGAAAGAGCTATGTCTTGTTACATTTTTTGTATGAACTCATTACGTAACTCAAGTAGTAGGCGTTGCGTTAAATTTGCATACTGCATCAAACCAAAACGTAGAGTCTGCAAATTAATTATACTACATCAAAATGAAAACTTTGAAATGAGTTCAACATGCCTTGTTTTAATTTAAAAGTTCAAGCTGTTGTCGATAGACGGAGGTTATTTAAATTATTACACACTGCAGATTTTAAATTGCTATTCAAGAACACTTGTAGCCGTGTATTAAATCTATTGTGGCTACGGTTTGATCAGTTTGACTTTGAAATCATTTATCAAAGTCCAAATCTTGTAGGTGCTTTGATTATTTCGAGAAGGTGAAATATACATGCGTCCTTGGTGATATCAACCCAGCCAAAAATGCAAAGTTGCATATCAAAAGACAATTTACGATCAGGACACTTGAATATCAATAGATACTCTCAAATAATAATAGTCAATATTCATTAAAAGTGACGTAAGGGCTATTTATGTTCCCCTTCATATTCTAAGGCAGTTGTCATAATTGTTCTGTTTACGCAAGCATGGCTTCGTGTAATTAATTAACTTTCCGATATCCACAGATTTGTTCAGACACATGCTCCACCGCTCGTCAATCTGGCGCCAATTGTTCCGTCAATAGAATTATTTATTGGCTGAAGCCGGCTATGCAAGACGTATGTAGGCCAAACCTACATTTATTCAATACAGCAAAATTATAAAGGCCCATAATAATTAATCTTATCAATGGATGGACATCGGTATCCTTCGATTCAATAACCAATGGACATCAATATCAGTGGAACAATTTATAATTAATTGATCATTTCAATTATTAAAGTATATTAGTGGTCTGATTTTAGGTCAGCAATTAATATCAAAATGAGTTCAGTGGAGGTTCAGCGGGTCCCGCTGCGGAAATCTATTAATTTGGCCGTAAAGCGCGGCCATTACAGGCGAGTCGCCAATTATTCCAGTCTCCCTCAGTAATTAAATTCTATGATGTTCGCCAATCTAAGACAGGCGCCGTTTACGATACCCAAATTACGGTTTCATTGCCCGTAAAAAGATATAAGAATAGCTTATTATTGAGAATTTCAGTTATAATCTCGCGTAAATTTTTTTGGAGAGCCATAACTAGGAAAGCACATTAAAGTTTCGCCATTATAGATATTAATTAAAATTAATATTTTTGTGAAAAGTTTGGTCGTTTTGTAATTTAAATGGTATTATGGAGTTGATCACACTTGCCGCGCCGCCGTAATCCTTACTGTCGCCGATGCTCAGGTTGTTGACACGCGTTCGAAAAGGCTCAGTCACGCCGAAACTGATTTATTATTTTCAATTCTGAATATTGGCGAGTATTTTTTGTTCAATGAATATGGTCTTGATAGTTTTGAGTAATCTCATCCAAACCTTGACTAATCAAGCTATACAAATAGCTTGGGGGGTAGCTTTTTTTAAATGACTCCCGTATTGATAAAATTAACCTTCAAGTTTCGTAAGCCTTCAAGTGACATACAGAAAGACGCCCGGACTCAGTAAAAGCTTGTCTTACGCAGGGATCGAACCCAGCGTTACCTGATAATCAGTCGGCTCTACGGGCAGTCAATAAATAAAATTGCGTCACATTAGAATTAGTTCATTCATGTTAGATTGTAGTCACTAAGCATTAATAACTGATTTCAAAAACTATTTTGCCCTATTTTTTTTGTCTAATTGTATTAGACAAAAAAAACAAAATACTTATTAAACAAAAAACTGAATTTTAATTTGTAGGGTAGGTTTACTAGATTTTTTTGCCACATTTTTTTTCACTTTTTATATCTAGTAGCAATAGAATAGCTGTAGTGTGTGTAGAATAGCTGTGTGTATCTAACTAGCTGTTGCCCTCGACTTCGTCCGCGTGGTTAGAAGAAATTGCGACTATAACTTGAGATTTAAACTATCCTATCTCTCAAGTTGGATCGAACTGCACATGGTGTGCGAATTTTATTATAATCGGTTTAGTGGTTTAGGAGTCCATTGAGGACAAACATTGTGACACGAGATTTATATATATTAAGATATACAAAAAATACCACAGTTGGATATTTGTGTCTCAAGGCGAGCCAAGTATTAAAATAAAACGAATATTAGATCTAAAATAATTTATTTTCTTGTTTCTTTTATAAAACAATCGCTTACAATCTACCTTAATTACAATCTTTACAATAAACATATTTCATAGCGTTTCTTCTACATTTATATTTATTTACAATATTTTTTTACAATAACATTTGAGTAATGAAATTACCGTTAATTTATAAACAAATCATGTAATAAAAATAAACGAGAAGACTACTTTAACACTGCACTGTTTAACCCTGAACTGCATTAACAACAAACAATAATTAATGACATTCGTTTCCCGCCTGGCGATATTACAGGGTCCACAAGTGCAGTTTATAATTATTTCAGGGTAATTAATGGTCTTTCCGTAGTCCAACAGAACCCAATCATTGGCTAGCACAACAATAAATAACAAGTCAGAGTAGTCTGTAACTAATCAGGGCTCGCGGCCGTAACATCCACATATAAGTCGCACGTCTTCACATCTTATACACTAACAATTTTGCTCAAATACAATCTCTATCTACTTTCTGCAGATCATTTTAATATAATACTGGTGACTATAATTCAGTGGAACGTTATTGCTTTATTTTACGAATGAATCGCTTAACAACTATCATCATTAATCTTCTTTACACAGTACACAAAAATATTATCTACTCAATAAATTTTTAATAAGTTTTTTTTTATTATAATGTAAGCATGCTTCACAAGGCACTATTCTAGCGAGATTATTATAAACTCAACTGAAAACACGACCAACTATTAAATTCGGTTTCAAAGTCCGAAGTCGGGCCTAAAATTACATTTTATGGCAACAAATCAATAACAACCTTTTGAAACAAAAACCGCATAATAGATGTGGAACAGTTTTGTAACACGCAACAGTTAGCCGCTACTCCAACGCAACAAACAAATGATGGTCTACAAGTCTACGCATCACGCTGACACGGTACAAATAAGCATGTCGTCATACAATATAATATCTTACATCTAAGTTGGCGTTTGTATTGCTCATTATTTTAAACACTCCCAAAGCTGGGACCACGACCTCTCCTATAAATAAGTTTTAGGTACTTCACTTGTCAAGTACGGGCTCTCGAATCGATTGCACCAAACTTAAACTTTATTTATGAACTTAGTTAACACAAGGAACTGTCACATTTTTCATAGCTATTAAATAAAGTTGCGAGTAAATGTAAATATCTTCGTAAAATATTGGTGCAATCAAAATTTGTGCTTTGTGGTACTTAAAAATGTTAATACTCTTTTCGCAAATTAATTTTATCACAACGTACAATTTATTTGCCAGCACAATGATCCAATGAGAACTGATATCACAGCATTTTATATAGGTGTGTTCACACCTTTATAATTTGTTTTTCGACATAATATTTACAGTAGAATTTCATTGCGAAGGCGAACGGCAAAACTACTCGTTCATTGAAGCGCTAACAACTTTCGACGAGACAATTGTCCTCACTATATTATACTCAGTCGCTTTCGTTAATATTTTATTTAATCTTGATTACTTAGAACTAATATAAACTATACGATACTTTTATGTTTACAAATAAAACTTGGAGAAAGTTGAACAGAAGTCATTCATCCATCACTGCAGTCTTGGGTACGGACAACAAATCTATTTTAACAGATCATCCCCTCACTACATTATCGTCCCCTTTTAGTTTGAGTCCCTTACTACTGATTCTCGTCACTCAACTCGTACTAAATTAAGCTTGTTCATTTCGCTGACAGTTTTAATTTAAGTGAGAACACTCTTTATTGGACAACATGGCCATAGATGTCGCTTTGTATTTAACTATACTTGACAATTAAAAAATTCGTAAAGGACTCAATCTAATATAAGGAAAGTATTGATTTAAAATGTTTGCAAGCTGCTTAATTTGTTTCAAATTAATATCTAAGGGAGTTTTAGTCGAGGAGTGATATCATAGTAAGGGTATGAGGGTAGGTAGCGTCTGCAAAATATCGGCTAGTTTACGTTAGCGTGGCTCGGTGTGTGTAATCGTTCATTAATCACTAGCGAGCTGTGCCCTATCACCGCAGCGAAGCCACGATCTCGTTGGACATACTGTTTTGCTGGCTCGATGCATTCAGGCTTTTGGAGCATTGCTGAAATACACAATATCTATCAATAAATTTCCCTGAAAAGGGAACGTCGTTGCAGTGAAAGATTGGATACAAATCGTTGCCAATAAAGAATTTCTAGAGCCAAATTCGAAAGTACTTGAAATTGAAATTTTTGGAACCGTTACAAGATATTGATGTATGGTGGAAGTTTACATAAGTATGGTGTTTGCGATATAAATGTTAATTTATTTATATCGATATCTTTCATGGGTATGCATAATGTTGTAACGGTGCTCGTAAAAACGATACCAATGACAGTTAGATGCCTACTTCAATCGTTTCACATAAATAAAATTTGTCTATCTTTCTGAATGTCTCATAGTACGTGATAAGTGGACATAAACTTTCCGGTTTATGGAGTTCAAATTAAGCTTTCAAACCAAAGCTTTATTTTAATTATTTATTTAAACCAAAGCTTTATTTATTTTAATTTATTTTACAAATCTTATCGGCTACAATTCAAGCAATTCAAAAACCTTATCGACTAAACGTTTTCTTTTAATTCTATCGACCAGGAAGTATTTTTATAATAAACTAAACTGAAAGTATGTATAAGTCTTCAACACTTCAGCGTTAATAACGATTTGGGAAAATCGACTCTACCTCATTTTGAATAGAGCTCTTGTTAAAACGACCAATGTAGGGAGGGCTAGTGTACAAGTTTATAGGGCCCTCACGAATGTAAGTAATTACGCACCATAATGTTATTAACTATTCATACCACAATGTTAACATAAAACTTGTGAATAGGCTGTAATAAGGCTCCAAAGTTTTAAAAATAAAACACTGCCTTCGATTGGTGATTTGATAACAGTAGTTAGTTACGGCACTTCAATTACAAAAAGTATAAAAGAACAAACTGAAAAAAACTAAATCTACCTAACTCTGTATTAGAAATGCTTGCTAAAAGTACCGAAAGTGGACTCTTGAATACTTGTTCAGTGTGTTCTACACATTGTATTTAAAATACACACAACGGCAAATACTACTCCTAAAATAAATCAAACCTTCATGAATGACGTCATATTGTTCCTAAAGTTTTCAAACTCACTTCTGAGTTTTGATGAGAAATAAATGTCATTCAAAATGAAATTAGATGGAAGATGTTGTATCAAATAGAGTCTGTCAGTACATTAGATTGTAAGTACAAATCTTAAAAAGCAGTGAAGTGAACCTTGAAAGAACCTGAAAACAAGATTAACGAGCTTGGGATGCGAGCCGATAAAACATGGACATGTTCCATTAGTTCGCATATGTTAAAATTGGCAGAAGCAACGTTTACTGCACGGAATGACCAATGATCCGTTTATAGTACGGCTAGACGATTGTGATTGAATAGTTTTTAGGATTGCGTTTGATGTTTCGAATGTATTTGATTGCAATGTTTTTTGTTCAAATTTATGGGGTTAAAGAATTCAGAATAAGCGTTTTACGAAGATGGGCAGACTATAGAGACCGTAGGTGAATTGGTGGTAGTCTTTGGGAATTGCCTAATTAATAAGCCCAAACAGTAGACAGTCTAAAGTCATCAAAATGTCATAGTATCTGAAGTTATTACAAATGTTTTTACTTGTCATTTGCAAACCACAGCACAGTGGTTTACCATGAGTATATCTCAATTAGATAATGAAATAGAAAACAAATGACTGTTTGGAATCGCGAATACTGTTTAAATAGCTATAAATAAGTAACAGACTCTTGTTTTAATTTAATTGACATACAGTCACGTTTGACATACTTTAGACCTACTTATGTATCGAACAGTGAAGAAATGTGAAGGTCAGCATAATTATGTCTTACCATTTGCCGCGACTCCCAAGCCTTCATAGCACTCTTGTATTTCTCAAACTCATGACACCAGTCGGAGTACACTTGCTTGTACTCTTGCGATTTACTCGGCTGTGTGCACCTGTTATAACATACATTGTTTACGATACTGTTTAATCTCTTTATTTGCCGGTTTTAGGACCAAAGGACCAAGTACATAACGAAAAAGTGTTTGTTTTACTTAAAGTAATAGGGAGATTTCTGATCCATATTAGACACCAAGTCAAGTCAGTCTTAAATTTGGCTATCATATGTTTATCAAAGTTGCAATGGAACTATCAACGGGTTATTGAACAATCCACTTACCTATGTATATCGATGTCCAAATTATAAGAGGCGATTAATGTCGGTCCGAAGTAACACTCGTACCGTCCTCGATCTGATTCTGTCACCGACAGCAGCACCAGACCTCGTTCTGATGTTTGTAGGACCCGGTCCCAACTATGACAACATAAATGTATTATTAAATAAAACTTTTTCAACAAATAGAAAGTTATTTGTGAGGATCTATTAGGATATAGAGGTTTTTACACTTTAAAATTATATGAAACTTACTTATAATTAATTTTGTACCGTCCTTTCTCCCTAGAATGGTGGTACCATATTACGTGTTGGTCTTTCAGCGCTTCAGGTGTCTTCCCGTAAGCGGCCAGGTGTACACTCTGCCCGTACCCTGCCCTCACGGTCTTTAGAGGCGCACTCGCCTCGCATATTGAAGGTGTTGAGTTTGTCGCGTCATGAAGCAACCCAGGACTGTATGGACGGCAAGCTCCCACTTCTTTGTCCCAACCGCAGTAAGGATCCAAGACACATCGCACACAGCTATCGTATCTACACAAAACAAATACCATTTTATTTTATGTTCAGTTAAAGCAAATAATTAGCCGGACCACTTTTTGCTCTACTTCTACGAAGTCAGTTTAAATTGTCACTGCAAAGTTACTTGGAAAAAATCACAGACATTTTTACAAAGCAAAACACTTTTATTTCAATTAATAACTTTATAAAACTAAACTAACCGACCAACAAACAAGTTACCAAGAAATACCAATTACGCACGACTTTGTGGCTAATTTAACATAGAAATAACCCCACATGGCAGGAAATGTAATAACGCCTGACATATACACATTATTATTAAAAAAGGGTTCTATAAACAGCAGTTGTTGGTGCTATCAGTAAGATTAAAATTACAAAATTAACACACGCATAAGAATTACAAATACTATACCAAGTATTCGACAGAAAGGACCAATTCTATTCAAACGTCAATAACAGCTGTTAGAGACAGAGCGACCTTTGCGAGAGAGCTACAGCTAAATCCTTAACTTCAAAACAATTGTAAAAGGACAATAAAGGATGACAATCTGGACAACATAAACTGACACGTTTGCAACAGCCTTAAGGTGGTTCGAGTGAGATGCAAGTGCACAAAAGCTTCGGCGAAAAAAGGAGAGCGTTAGTTTGTACAAAGTTTATATATCATACCATAGTTATCGGGCGCCATTCTAGTTCCGATTTAATTGGCGGCAGGCGTTTGGTTTAACTGTCTAAATCTGTTCCAAAGAAAAAACTGGATGATACCATACCGGTGTGTGCAGGCTCTCAGTGGCAGCTGTCGCAGGCGGTTGTCGGTGGCGAGGTAGAGCGAGTGCAGGCGGCGAGAGAGCGCGAGCGCACGCACTGGCTCGTCGCCTGCGGCGCGCCATACGTCCGCCACACGCGACCCACCGCCCCCACCCCCTGCCCACTGCACTATCTTGTATACTTCTCCTGCACCTATTGATTATGTTCGGTATTTAGTTATATGTTGAGTTTTGGTTGCATTTTGTGGAAGATAAGAGAAACCTTGGCAAGAAAAATATATTTTAAAAATTTTTGCACGCATTTATCTTACTTTCAATATTAACAACATTAAAAGGCGATGGACTCAATAAAACTTATAATTTCGATCGGTTAAAGATTATCTCAGTGGTAAATGACAAAAATAGAACTATTATACTTAATCTGTTATAGTTGTACACTTACTGGATCCGGCGTAAAACACGGTGTAAGTGATATCGTCGCCTAGCATATCAACAAACTGTCTGTCGACCACTAGGGTAGTGAGTACTAAGTCCCGTTTGTAGAACGCCGGCGTGTCTCCCTCATGACGCACAGCTGAATCCATCAACGGATGAGACCTAAAATACACACAACTTCAAACTCACGTTCACTCAAATTTCCTATCCATTAGTGAAAGGCCTTGGTAATTAATAGCAGTTTTAAAAGCATAGACTGACTTTTAATGGTCGAAAATTTAAAAATTAGGACCAAGTTAAATCCATTTTAAATTTGATAATTTACTGACGGCGTGCTCCGAATATGAAGTTCCGTGCAAATTACGGGCAAGCAACTAGTAGTTGGGTCCGTACCCAAGTTGAAACTGATTGTCAATTACTAAATATGTTAAGGCATAAGTTCCCCAAATTAGAATAGAGCAGGAATCCCGCCGCACCATCAATTAGTGTGTGACCCAATTAAAGGATACGCGTCGAACTAACACCACCTCTAACCTCACTCAGATTAGTCCCACGAGAGCAAGATTAAACTCCTATATAACCAATATCTTGAATGTTAGCACAACAGTTAATTCAGTTCATTTATCATGCGGACTTGTAAATGAGCGCCATTTATTTTAAGTATAGTTTTAAATACAGCGGCTGTTATATGAGCGTAGATAGATGAGAGTGTAATGACCGTAATTTACAGATATAAATGTCGTTGCATATGTTTAGTCGGAATGTAAGTTTAAATCTTTATTTGTGCATGCTATACACAAGGTGGAAGCGAGACGATGGGCTACATGGCCTATAAAGGTGTCTCCTTCACACAAGCTGCCAGAGCCTTATTTTTAGCTGCGGCAGACTAGCATAGTTCTTAAGTAATAGTTTAACGTCACTTTTTTGTAAGTTCGTTTTTACCTGATAAAGTTAAGGACATTGTCGGGGAGAGCTTCGGTGTTGTTGACGCAAGTTCCAGGCCTGGGGACGGGCACGCGAGCCCTAAGCACTGGTAGCCACGCCGAACTTGATGATGCCTAAACATACAGATTGTTCATGCAAATACACATGGAAATCATCATAAGGCTATTTATTTGTCTCAGTACTCGGTAGTGTAACTATTCGACATAAAGATGTGTTTAGACATTCAGACAGATTTCAAAAAAGTATTGGTTAAGTATTTTTCATTTTATCACGTCATTCAAAAGTATGGAAGACTAAAAGAATATAAGTATGGTAGTGGGGGCTTAAAACGCCACTTGGTAGTAAAAAGCGTACTTTTATGTGACGTCACACCAGATTTTAAAAATAAAACACATAATACACAGCTAATGTTTTTCGGAAATCTGTCTGACTAAACATTATTTTTTTCAGGTTATTGAGTATTTAGACCATTAAAAAAATCTCGAAATAATCTGAAATGTTTCAAGTTCCGCGAAAATCGTTGTCCTTTTTTACAGTGCAAAAATACAGTATGCACGTAGACTAAAATATATCTCTGTAATGACTCATTAACACGCCCACTACACACAACAAAAGTTTCTACCACTTACTAGACTAGATAAACAGTAGTTACAAAACTTCATTTCTCGTACATTAAGACGAATACGAAGCTTCAGTTACATAACATGAATAAGTAAAGTTAAGATCAAAATATAGAGTAACTAGCTGTTGCCCGCGACTTCGTTCCCGTGGGTAGAAGAAGATGTAAGTTATGATTTATACCCGTCCTGTTTTTTTTCACATTTTCCATTGTATCTTCGCTCCTATTAGTCGCAGCGTGATGGTTTATAGCCTAAAGCCTTCCTCGATTAATTGTCTACTCAACACAAAAAGAATTTTTCAATTTGGACCAGTAGTTCCTGAGATTAGCGCGTTCAAACAAACAAACAAACAAACTCTTCAGGTTTATATATTAGTATAGATTATTCATAACTAGGGTACTAATAAGATTAAATCCCCTGCGAGCTGGTAAGATGTAACAGTGGTAACACATTTAAACTATTTCTAGTATGTAATAAATATTACGCGTGTATTCTGTTGTGTATTGCTGTGTCGCCATTATAGTATGGCGCTTATGTAATTGTAAAAAAAATCCTGTTTTGCCGGGGATGTTTCAATCGGCGCTGACAAATAGGAATGGCTAACATCAGTATGAAAGTGACGTATGTTATAGAAGTTTCTTACCACATGTTTATGTAGTCAAGTGGCACATACTTGTAATTTTACACATTGAACAAGAGCTGATAATTTTGTCATAAATTATAGCCAAGTGTTTCTCAAATAACAATCAGACGCTTAAAATGTAGATATTCCAAAATAAAAGCAGACTAATTGAATAAATAAGTGCAATCCATTTTCAAATAGTCCATTTGCTGTTTTTTTTAAACTTCTAAAAAGGTTACATTATGAATTACCTGTTCTTTAAATCTCCCAGCGAATGCTTCTTGGATATCATCCATAGCGAAGGTGCATATCGCTGAACCCACCAGTCCGTCGCTGGCGCCCGTCGTGAACGCCGCGTAAAACTTTGTGGGCTCGTCCGGCATTTGATACACGCTCTCTATACCAGACAATTTACGTGTTACTTTATAGAAAACAATTTGAATAACATAAGAAAAGTTGTAAAATTGAAATTGAAAGATTTTATGGGTGACACAGGAAATAGTCTTGTCCTCTTCTCTTGTCCTCAGTAAAAGAGCATAGACCTTATATAGACACATTACTGTACAGTTTATGAAAACCTTTTAGCATATCAACTTAAAGTGAACGTTACAAAAAGCTACTAAAATGAAAGCAATCATCACAAAGCAAAATAAAATTAGTTCGAACTCACGAATTTCATCAAAGTAGAAGGGGAACTCTCCGGGTATACTGCAATTAAGGCGGGCCTTCAAATATGTGGCCCAGTTCTGGCTTAATATATGTTTTCCACCGGTATCTTGTTTACAGACTCTTGCAACTCTCGAGTACACCGCTTTCCCGCAGTTCATAAACTCCACAGCGGTTTCGCGGAAGAAGAAGAAGACATACTCGCCGACGTCGAAAGAACCGACGAAATTAGTTTCTGAGACAAAACAAAAGAGGTTGTCAATGCTGCCGAACATCCAAACACATTAATTTTAAGTACGGTACGGATTAAGCTTTCAGATGTCAATTTCATCAGCAAATGTGTGTATTGTCAAGATCTTGGAATGGTTCAAATAAAATTTTCCGTCTTGAACATTTCCAATAACTAATAAAAATGTAGGCTTTTATTTCGGGTCGTTTAGCTGACAGGTCAGACATTGTACAAGGTTCTTCTTTATTTCCTTTTATGTTACTACGATAAAGAGTAAGCACCTATAGGTTTTATCGTAGTCTCGTAAAAGAAAGTACGGAATAAGGGACAAAGACCCAATATCCCGATTAATATAATGAACGTACCCTGCTTTATTTATCCAATAAAGCTTAAATTTTGCATAAAGCAGCTTTTGCACGCGCTTTGAGCAATCTAAAACAATATGTAGGTGATAATTTCCGCATTACTGCTTAAATTGAATTATATTTTTTAATTTTCAACAGTAACAGCGTAATAATTCTTTGTTCGTAAGAATGCAAGAGACAGTTTGTTAAAAGCGAAAACAAATAAAATTATTTCCTTGAAACGTGTACAGACATCAATAACGATTTTGTATTTGTAAATGTATGGAGATATTTTTTTATTAACAATAGATGATAATAATTTTAGTGTTTTATCGCTGGGAACGAGCAAACAATAAGCATTTCCATTAATGAATAGTTATTTAAAAACAATTTATGATGGATTACAGTGATTTTATGTCAAGAGCTTATGAGGAAACGCCCGTAAATTAAACTTTTAAATTATTTTTAAAACAAAATGCCTATTTTGTTATTTTGTTGGGTTTCATTTTCCTCATTCCAATGGCAAATATGACTTGGTATCTCAGCGCAAAAAGTGTCCTCGCTTTAAATGGGCTTAAAGAATCAAAACAACATACAAAATGAAAGCTTACTCCATATCTCCAGTAATGACTTTAATATATGTATGTAGTTATTACTTACTGTCAAGCCACTTCGAATCGTATTTCAACGTTCGCTTGAAGTTAAACTTCTTCTGTCCCGTACGAAAGTCGTACAGATCATTGCGAAATATGACTGGATCTGCTTTCGTGAATTCTGCATTGGTTCCCGCGTAGAGAGTGGGCAGGCCACCAGGGTTGCCTGCCGTCACCCACACGGCAGTGCTGTTGTCTGCCGGGTCGTAAGGACACTTCGCCACCCCTAGCCCTACGCCCGGCACGTACTCATGTCGAGGAAGGTGCGTGAGGTTCAACTAAGTAAAAAAGGAAATTATTTTTTTAAAGAAAGTAGACTTGCGAGCTGTCAGGAAACATTAAAATTTGAAGAATATAGTATAATATAGTAAAATGTAAGTACGTTAAGCCGTCGCGCGTCGTTTGCAGCGCCTGATAATCTAGAAGCACATTGATTTTCCATTCGTGGTAAAGTGCTCTATATCTTACCTATTCTCGGGCCCTAAAATATGAGAGAATACTAAGAGGTCTCAAACTGTTAGAGCGCTCTTAAAAGCATTGCTTCAAGTAACTATCTACTCCTGATTTATGTTTTAGAGGCGGTATTTTCGATTAAGAATTTGAACATCTCTATTAAAATATGGATACTGGATTTTGTTTATGGACGTTTCAAAGGGTGAAATATACGTAACCATTTTGTTAGTACGTGCACGAAGATTTCACTAATAGGAAAGTCTTGTATGTACCTTAAATAATAATAAGAAAAGCTCCTATAAACATACACGAATACACACACATGAAAGTGAGATTATTCAAGGCAAGCCACTAACGAACACGAGGCTTAATGATGACGGCAAAGAGAATTGTACCTAGATACTAGAAACATAGGTACTATAGGCACCTATAGGTAAGGGAATTAAACACAGTACTTCGAATTCCGCTTAGCTTCGAAGGTAAATTGAGGATGAAGGTACATCAATCTTACATTCAGGACGAACTAGTTCGAGCTGATAGTTACTAACCCGAGATCCAACAACTTAATGATGATAGAAGCCATTAACCGTTTTACTGTTATCGTTAAGCGAATGTAACAGATAGCCGTTAGATGCAAAGACTAAATTATCTTTATAAACTTACTGACCGTCGCGTCGAGTCGGAATTAATTGGTGTGGTAATTAAGCTAATCTCATAAACACTTAGATTTTAAATTGGGGATTAGATTCGAGACCCTTTTGTGTATCCTTAATTGCTTTTAAAATGCCTGATTTTTTAAAATTTGAATAAGTTTTGACTCTGATTTTGTGACATGTTATATGTTTTATTTATCTATTTTGCTACGCGCTGACGATAGAAATGTTCAGGTATGTATAAGAAGCTTATAGTATTGTTACTCAATCCTTAAATCTTAGCTAACTCGAACACCGTGTGTAAGAAACACGGTAAATCGATTCGAACCACCTGACGTAGGCAATTAACACAAATCGCGGCCAAATTCTAAAGCAATTTGAACTGACATAGAAATTGCCTGCGAAGAAAATAACACGAATAACGTAAGTCATGTGTATTTGAATGTTTTCAATTTAGGGTACGAATAGTTCTTGGTACACGACTAAGTTCTACGGAAATAATTTGGAATAGAAAAAGAATCAGACTCGGCAATTCTAGGTGACGTTTATATTTTTTATAAACTTCTTAGAGCCAATGCAGACTGCATACAGACTTATCAGCAGATACTTTAACCGTATTGAACTTTTACTAGGGAAGTCATCAAGAGCCACAACTTTCCTTCAGGCAGAATAGAAAAAGAAAAATAAATAAGTAGGTACAAGACGTTTAAATAAACCTTCACCTATTCTCTTGCTCAAATCATTCGCGTAAATTACCTAACACTACCAAACAAATACTCACATAGACCACCCAATCCTTGGGGCTGTGTGCATTAGTCCCGCACACGTAGAGCCGCTCGCCGTCCCCCAGGGGCTGCAGCACGCGGATGTGGTTCCTGCACTCAAAGGGCTCTGATTTGCCCTTGCTCACACACCTCGCCACATTACTCGCCTCCAACAATAACGCGTCCCGCTGCAAAACATACACTTAGAACCTCCATACATATGACAGAACTCAGCATATCGGTTCAGTTAATGACAATCAAAAACAGACTTTAACACTGTTACTAAAAAGTGCATAATTGTTTGAGAAATTAGTGTAGTTGTTATTTCTTTGTCAAGTTTTTGTGATCTTTCGGTTTACAGTTTTAAAGTTTATTTTCGAGTGTTATAAAAAAACGCTTTTTGCTTGAAGCAGAATAGTTTATAGGTGAAAAAGGAGGTTGCTGTATTGAAGCTAGGTTTTCTGGTACATTTTGTCAAATGTTTTAGGTGAACTTGAAAGGTAAATCACTAGATACATTTAAATGTCCTTCTAAATACTAGAGATATAAGACTGTCATTATACTATACACCTAATGCTACAGACAAATTACCCTAGACACGTCTGCTAATACAGAAATCGTGTTGTGTGTGTACTCATAATGTAAGGTATATGTTTGCGTAAAAGCTCTGCTTGTATGATCAAGGATTATGACATACCTACTTCTAATGTAGTTATTATGTTTTAGTCTACTTAATCCTGCAATTTCAGAATTATGAATAAAGAAAAAAATAAAAATATAAATTTTGATTTTGATTTAATTATGAAAAGATTTACAAGTTAATTATAGAAACAAAAGAAAACACCACGTCGAAATAAGAAAGTAAAGAATATCTAAAAAAAGTATCCGTTTGTAGATTTTCAAATAATGTTACTTTTTGTATATTTATCGGACATCAATAACAAATATCGAAAGTAAAACACATCAAAGATGAAGAATGAGATGATGCTAGATTTTAACTTAGATACTCTATCATCTTAATTTTAGGTTTACGCGATACCTTAAGAAACACGTGTCCGTCATTTTTTTTTTAAATCAACTACGGACCAATTCGATTATTAAGGGGAGGTAATAGTATATTCACCTTTTATGATGCCTATGTTTCAAGCTTCAATAGATCGCAGCATAAATTTAGTAAAATATTACTGTTTGTCTCATGGTCAACGCCATGTTTGCCGACATTCTTTAGATTGTTTACTCAGACGAACATAAAGACACAAGTTGACGACGAATACAAAAATAATGCGCGACTACATATCAAACACATTTGGAATACACGTCTGCTCTGATTCAATGCCCTGAAAATAGTCTAGAAACCGTCTTTATATAGGTACTGAATAACGCTATACTTTTATTTAAGTACGTTTAAATAAAAATAAACCTTTATTTGGTGCTTATAAAAAGGTAAGTGTGAGTATCAGGTACCCAACACACTTGACGTACCTAAGTAGCAAATAAAACGCACACATCCTCCTTTATAACACGAATGTAAGGGTTTTAACGTCAGAAGAGTATGACACTTACGTGTGAAAATGTAGAAAAAGCTTATATGAAAGCAAGATGCATTAAAAATCTAGTGTAGTGCCTTTAGAATTCAGCAACCATAAGCAAGAGGTTCTTTCGCTTTATGAAAAAAGTCTCACAAGTAAATTTTAGGGACGCTCGCTTTTTTTTAGTGTTTACTCAATTTTGAATGCAGAACAGCTTTTTACCGTTTTAAGAATAAGAATTCCAGGGTAAACTTTTTTTATAAATCAGCCAGTATTGTGTTTTTGTGCTATCAGCATTAAACCTTTTTACTATTGCTATTGAAAATATGATCAATATTGCCTAACATTGATGACAACGCAGTTGGAATCAAACGTACACGTGATTGTAGGAATTGGGTTAAAACTCGTTATGCAGTGGGTACGTTTCCCTAGTAACCGAGACAATACTTGGCAGCTAAGTCTGTGGGATAAAGTTCTAAGCCAAACGGTTTCAGACTACGGAGCCCCGGATTTTAGAGATCCTCATTGCATAGTGCTCTCTAAATGTAACAAGCGATAGATTTAAATTCAACTTGGGTTACACGTGTTCCTATTCTTTTTACATTATGATTAGCCTTTTATTTCAACCATATTTGTACGTCACGTATTATTTCAAACTCAAATTTTAGACTTACTATATGAAGAGCTCATAAGTTTACATTTTGTTACTCACCTCACAATGTGATTGACTAATATCAGTCATATTTAATCTGAATACACGATCCCTGCAACAAAAGAAAACATTCAAATAAAATAGTTATGGTAATAACCGTAGCACAGTAGGAGGAGCACAAGATAATAATAGTTTCTTAGCTGCATTACGTATTCAAATAACAAAAGTAAGACAATCCACGGTGGAATCGAATGAGCGTCGGCTCTGTGGGCGGGTAGCATATGCACAGACATCCCGCTTTTTTTTCCTCTTTCCCCGTCCACTATCTGCTCAACGAATCGTATAAATTATGCAGAATTGTTAGCCGTTTAACATTAAATGCATTGTTAGTTAAATGAAAGACTTGCTAGCATTTAATTAATACCAATAATAGGTACTCTCCTCAAATTAATTTATTAGAGCGCTTGATTTAAGTTTATTAGATACGTGTGTACTTGTGGTCTTTCTTACATGTCTTAATTTATGGCCTCGACTGGTATTTGTTGGTTCACATAACATTTGTTAAAGTTAGTGTGAGAATTTGAGAATGTATCGTAGTTTGTGTACGAGATTTATTGATGTTCTTGTACTAGTACTTGCGAGAAACAGTTTCCACTTTCGAAATATCTAATGTGTTAATATTATTGCCGACAACTCGGAATCTATGACCTTCCTCTATAAAATCAATTATTTATTTGCTTTACGTTGTATTTTATTTTAAACAAAATTCCATTAAGAAATACGAGTAAAAGCACTCATCAATTAATTAACCATTTTATACGAAAGTTCAATTTTCTGCACAATTTTATGTCACAATCATATTACATTTATTTTGATTGCAGTCAAAAAGTAATTAAAAATAAATTTTATTTTGAAAAAGGAACAGCAGCAGTGAAGTTTATTTTACTATAACAATGACTGAATGAATAAGTAATATATTAATTTTAAATATAGAACTATAAATCATATTTTAAAAAGTCCACTCTACTTGATGAGGTAGGCAAAAAATTCACGCACACCTATCGAGGTAAAACGTGAATTGGACGGGGAATTACATAAAAAAAATATCATAAATGTGCATTACTTTACGCACGCCACATTTTGAGGTAGTGTTGCCAACCTCCGGGGAAATGTGAAAGAATGAATAACTTTTAGACGTGTGACGGATACGTGTCCAAAAAGACAAATAAACTGGAACAACAGGCTATCATACTCGTAGCGATGTATGAAATAAAATTATGTCACTTCCAGTTGTAGATCTTTTTACTTAGATGAAAAAAGTGGAATTAGAAATCTTTTGTAATTTATTTTTGTAGTCTACTTCAACGGCCTCTACAAATGATATAATATTTTTAATGACTGTTTGTAAGTTTCATTTAACCCTATGCTACAAAATATTTTCTAAGTTGTTAAAATTTCCCTCGTTTCAAGAAAATACAATAAAATTCTCATATATCACTAAGAACCTTCGTAGTAAGCAATTTGTGGTTTCTCCAAAGCTTACATACGTCACCCTTAAAACAAACAAAAAGTACAAATAAAAGTTGTCAGAAATTGGTGGATAATACGGTTTCATGTCTCAAGCCTATTTCCGTAGGGAAAATCAGTAGAACGGCGACTTGTAACAACTCTAATCAAGCACAATTGTTACCGTCGTATTTGGTTTGTGTTTCTGATAAAAAAAGCAAGTCTCATTAAAGTAATAACTGGTAAATAACCTAATACGCAAAGCGTTCTAGTTTATAATTTATGAGCATTATGATTTCCGTTTATTATTTAATTTTTCTATTGTATATTACTGTGGAAATTTGAATACTTACAGTTTTTTTTATAATAATATGCAATGCAAGTTTCGAAAGTCAATTTTAAATGCCGAATATATTTTTTTTTTTGACAGGAATATAAAACCTAAAATTACTGGCCAGCCAGAAGTGATAAATAATAATACCAGCCTCAGAAATAGGTCTCTAGCTGTAAAGTGAAGGTTAATGCATTTTATCACCACGCTAGCTCATTGCGGGCCGGCGATTTCAGTTTCCAATATTTACAACCCAGGTTCCTTCAAGATGTCTTTCTTCACGGTTTATCAGTAGTATCTCAAAAAAGAAAGTATGTCATCGTTGGCATCGAACCAGCACCTCGTGCATACAAATAAATGCATTGCCTTCACGACTGGTGGTAGCTTGGGGTGGTACGATAACAAAAGTAACATGACTAAACACTACATCACCTTTCTTAATATTTTTATCAAGAAGTGTAAAGCAAATAAGCTTTTGTAACAACACTTTATACTGAGGCTGAGTAACATTATTTATGTTTATAACATACACGTGTACCAGTTATGTCATAAAATTGCATCCCAGAAGTGTAATACTTACATAGCACCAACGTAAAGTGTGTTCCTCTCCTCGTTCAAATACAAAGTGCGGTAGAACAGACTGCCGCATGAGAATTCTCTTATATGATCTGTAACAAAGAAAATAATATTAAAAACTGACGTAAAATTAAAAACAAAATCATGCGTAATACTTACGAAATTTTAAAAAAAATTGTTTGTTGCTGGCCGTAAATAAAATAAATTAAAAAAAAGTTCCTATTGTTTTATTACGTAACAAAGTAGGTTGCACAAATATTCTAATCTTCATTGAAAAATACTGGCTTAGTTTGTAACTAGGTATGTAACTTATAAATAATGCTTGTTTACTTTATCAATTGCAATATTATTAGTAATATTTGCTGTATATAACTAAAACATCCCATAAACTTTTACAACCAATTTACGGCTGGTTTATGCAATGGATTTTTAAGTATTTACCATTTGCATAAGAATTAGCTATTGAAATATAATAACAGTATTTCATGCCGCTAAGCTGCGCAGTTTATTATGTGAGGGTCTTAAAATATTTTATTGGGGATTAAAATCGTGTTCGTTAACCATTGACTTTACAAAAATTAAAAACGCATATTGAATTTGAAACTTGGTACTTTAAGAATATTTACGGCACCCTAGTGTGACGTGACATTATTATCGAACAATAAAACTAAAAATCAGTTTCGGATTACAGATCATAAACTCAGAAATAGCCGGAAGCTATGTTTTTAAATGGATACTTTATTTTTACTACCGAGTACCGACTAACTGATGCCACAGTTCAAGAGTTCAGCTTTCATTCTGTTTGATTTACATAACTAGTAAAACGTAGATTGCTGTATGCAATTTCAGGAGTCGAGTAATTATAAGTGCTGGTAAGAATAGGTCGTGATTATTGGCAGGTGGTCGGGCGGCGCGCACGCAACGTCTCGTGACAACGAACACCCCGCGCCGCGCGGCCGCCGCTCCGTCGTAACGTTAACAACGACCTCTACTTAAATATAATTAAACTTTAGGGCATATGTTCGATGTACAAAATGACAGTTCTCATGCCCTTATATCCCTATGTGTAATTTCTGCAATTGTTAACGTCACTTGAAACCGATGAAATGTATGAAGATGACCGAATGATGATAATCGAATCTAAATATAATAGTATTCCACGTCTTACACACAACGCCAACCAGTCTCAAATTACGCAAAGCTGGTTTTATGAGTACCAGATAACTGATAAGCATAATTACATAATATCTACAGATAAAGTACATTCAGACGCTGAACAAAATATGATCGTGATCATCACACAAACATTTATGATGGACGAGACTGGAACCCACGAAATCGGTAAAGAAGTCAGGGCCACAAGACCAACAGGCCAGTCAAAGAGCATATTCACCAACATTTGAGCGTTATTAACATTAACAACTGTAGAATTGACTCTTAACTAAAAGAGCATTAGAACTATAATTCTTTATTCGGTATACAAAAGCGTGGAAGAATATCTACGCTTACAAGTTTCAACCATGTTATCAGGCCATCAAATCGCTCGTAACGATTGAACTAATAGCCCATTATGTTTTAGCTTTAAACGTCCGTGGTTCTACTCGTTACATGTACTTGATTTAATTAGAGTAGCTCGTGCAATAGGATGCTAACTACTCTGTTAAACCCACCTGCAATCCACAGGAACAGCCCCCTTGTACAACAGACTAACGCTTAGTGATTCCAACGTATAGTTTTACTACTACAAGTATGCATAATTTTATGGTGACTCAATAACAAAATGGTATAGTGATCATAAACGAAAAATATGATGCTATAATATACAGTAACAGTTATTTACGAAATACATGATAGACATTCGTGTATCACGCATGCCTTTTAACTCTGGAAAGAAATACATTCTTAGAAACAGAAATCTTTATTTGCTGTGACAGTTTATACAATTTGGTTTACTTTTATGTTGTGGAAATTTCACTTTTCCATTATACGAACTACCAGTTGAAAGAAAACGACTAATTTCAGTGACGGCCTAGGGATAAAACACCAAAATGGAATGACCAGCTTGTGGGACATGCGCTAATATAACGCTCATTAAATTTAAATGGTGTTTGGATTAATGTACCTAAATTAAACCGCGACAAAATCCCTAAAAGGAGTTTTATTTCAATTTCTAACATTCGTGTAAACCTAAAAAAACACTATATTTTTTTTGGCTTTGGATAGCAATACGTTTATGATTTTGCATACAAAGGAGATCAAGTTTACAAAAACTGAGGTTCTGCATCACGTGACACACTATACAGAATTCTTACATATTAGAGCAATAGCGAAGAAACTGAAAATCTCAAATGGTCAGCGGAGTGGTGCCCAACACTACTTTCCGATTAATGAATTATTGTCTCAATAATTGACTGTCTTATTAATTTGATATTGCCGTTATTCCATATGACATCGCGGACAAACGAAGGCTCATTTATTGCACACATACACGAGTCCGTGACAAACTGTAGATGTGTTGACTCCAGCTGGACCGAGCTGAACACCGCAGCAATTACAACACTAATGAACTCATTGTTTGGTTATCTAATGAACTGTGTTCGCTGTCATCGATTTATACACCTGATAATCTTTTTTATCCATTCAAAATCAAATTGGGCAATAGCCTTAACTAATACTGTATTTATCATTCGACATTCGTCATTTGTCATCTGTTTTGACAGCATATTCAGATTTAGTTTGAAGAAATGTTGAAATTGCTAGCAGTAATAAACTTATATTACAACGTTCTAGATAGCGCAGGACACGCTCTCCGCGAATAACTTAATTAGTTTATTTACTTAACTTTAGCAGAAATGTTGTCCGACATGTTTATTCATAGCGCCAAGATATAATTTATATTTTACGAAGTTGATATATTGCATAGACTGGACTCAAAATCATTATAATTTCTCAATTGACTAGCTTAAAGTGTATTTATTATGCTCAGATTATGTCATATCTATTAATTTTATTAGGCAATTTAATTTAATAGGCTAAAGGCAATTAAGCTAAAACCAAATGCCGCATTATATCGCAAAATAAATAATAAAACTTACTGACGTAATCATGTTAGTAAATTAATTTATAGTAAATAGGCAATACGGGTAAGTGCGGTTAAAACGTAAATCCATATAAACGAGGTGAGGTATCGCGACGGTAGCAATGACGACCGCATTATGCAGATACCATCGCATTGGAGGGTTAAATACCGCAACAAGTAAACGGCCGGAGCCGACTGTTTGCGTGGCAACCCTGCCATCAGCCCTGCTACCATAAACTTTGGGCATACAATTTTTTTTGTAAGTTCTGGAAGCATTCGTGCTCACAATGACCTAGACCGTAAGATTGATAACGAGATATTACAAAAATATTATTTATTGTTTAGTTTAAGTATTCAATAGGTATAAAAATTTAGTCGGAATGATAGTTGAATCTGCATATAGTTTTTATAAAAAATGTAATGTCTTTTGACCTCACGCGATATTAAAGATATCGTCTTAGTTTTTAAATAAATTAAAAAATTACGACACTTTATATTCTTGGTACCTGGTATAAATAAGAAAAAAAGATTCATCCCTATTCTGTCCACTGCGGGAGTATCCCCCCAATTGTAGCGAATGACTCACTAAAGATGCTACTAAAGATTGTCACAATTAAAGGCCCTGGGAAAACAATGAGATAATCAACACGCTCTGTAGGCGTGTACTCACAGATTTGTGTCAGACAGACTAATATACTGTTCATTTTCGTGTAATCCTTTTGCTATCATTTACACCCACATTACGAGATGAGAGCTTAGGGCCATGTTAGTTTCTTTATGAAACATATTGTAAAAAACTCACCTATCCCTAATGGTAATTCATTTTGTTTAACATCTCTAACCACACAAAAGATACTCATATATTCGATTAATATTAAGTAACCTTGTAAACTAAAACCGCGTTATTTCACAAAAAAAAAACAGATTATAAATTGTCTACCTTCTATAGACCGCTAAAATGACATCAAAACAGATTTATTATTACGTATATTCTTATTAAGTTGTTAACATGACAGCAAGTATTTCAAATAAGGCGAACAAAACATTTCAAAATAAGAATAGCAATTGTATCAGCAAACTAAATGTGGCAGTTTGGTCACACAAGTGCTCAGCCCGAGCAGCTGCTGTACAGATATATTTCTTTATTTATTTTTTTACACTCGCAATAGTGGCTGGTGTAACAACAGCCCTATATTTACGCCAGTGTATTAATACCCTCGTATGTATTTGAAAATGAGAGAATTAGCGCTACGTATCATGCAGGCGTGCTCGCATTAAACTAAATAGCTTTCACCATCAGCTTTACCATGCGTTGTATTAAAACATTTCCACTAAATCTCTACCTACTGTTTTGAAATTTGTAGCCTGCATCACAAGGAATATTGGAAAGATAACTTTGGAATAACGTTCTACAAGTTTTAGGAAGCACTAAAACATAAACTGTAAGAAACGTCTATAGAAGATTACGTCTCGGTGCCGAACAAAGCGATTTTTAATACAATTTATGGAAGTAGATACCACAATGAGCGGTGCACTTCGAAAAGTAAAGAGAAAAATCCAGATTTTTCTCAGCAAAGTGGTTCATTAAGTGAAGAATTTTAAAACATTTCGCTCTTAAAAACAATGGTATGTAACGGTACGCAGCAGAAATTTACATAGGTAATAAAACAGTCCCATAACTTCTGGTTAACGTCCCAGTACACGAAACCCGAAAGTAAATCAGACACCAGCAGTTCAAATAAAGTCTACGTATTTACAAAGAGCTCACACGAATGTCGGCGACTTGCAGAGAGAGTTGTCTGTGTACTTAAAAAGAACAATTCTCTAGTAAACGTTTTACTAAGCGTCTGGTATTCCGTCCCCTACCACTGACTTAACTCGAATGAAGATTCTACGCGGAGAACGCTCAAGTGATATTGTTAAGCGTAAAGTTCGTGTAAGTTCTCACGTCTTAAATTGTTCTGTTGCTTACGAGTTCAGTGGTAGGGGTTGTGGTGCATTCTTTTTGCGTGTTTCAGTTGCGCGTTCGTCCGGTCGGAGATGCGGTCCCAGATAACGGCAGTCTTCGTAAATCTGCGCTGTCCGAGTCGCTGCGCGTTTGGCTCTGCACTCCGCATTGATAAAAGAAAATACGTAGGGAGAAACCGCAGTGACATGTTTTGCTAAAACACCGTGATATATTTCAGTTTCCATTTCTCATCGCCTGAGTATCGTTTTTTGTCTGCGGTTAAAAGCTTTATTGTTTGATCAATTCCTTGTTAATTAATTCAAAGAAATGTTTAATAAACAATAAGAGTGTTACGTAAATACACGACATATTAATAATACCTTAGCTAAAAACTGGGAGCTCTATTCTAAGAATTCCCGATTTGGTTTAAAATTGGCTCATTTATTGCGGTATTTTAAATCTCAGTAACATTTTGAAAAGGGTGGAATCCTAAGGGTACGTCGATGGGATGCGAGGTACAGAAATAGCTGCGGACTAAAAATAATGTCAAATGTAACGCGTTTCGGAGTCTTAATCTATTTCACAGACATTCTGTAGGAAGTCGGTACTTACATAAAACTTAAAGCCTTATACTAAATATCATTTTATACTATTTACAGTATTTAGTAATGCTATTTAGATAGCCTTTTTCAAAACATGCATTCATTTATATAGCCATATACCTACATAACATTAATCTAATTAGTACTGTTTGTTTTTTCTCAGTCACGAGATCAATACGTAAATACAACAAATTAAATTCTTAAACGAGATAGCTTTCGAATTTTACGTATTCCCCTTCGTTGCATTAAATGCACCTGTCGGAAACAATTTAAACTTTCAACAACAATACGTAAAATAAACATAAAATATTTTTAATCAATTCCACCTTCTATAACGTAATGAGAAAACTTATCTCGCATTCGATTCAATGTTTCAATTGAGTATTTTACATAAAGGGGAGCAAAAAATTGCACAGATATATGGCGCATGAAGTGTCGAGCGGACGCCCGGGGCGCTCATTAAGCTGGGAGAGGAGACGCCGTGTTGTTTTTACACGGATTTCGTTGTAACAATTACCACGGTAAGGTGACGATGCTCCGCTTAATTTAGTTACAAATGTTGTTCAGCCTCAAACATTATGCTGCACAACAAAGTCTTGTTATTTTAAACATACCCACCCACGGTACTTTATACTTGGCTTGCGATCCTGGAAATTTTCGGCAACGACTTTTTAAGGCATTTTGTGCCACAATATTCTGTAAGAATCTAGGTAAAACAGTTCTCGAAAAGGTTAGTAAGGAAATATTAAATTCTGATCGAAATAAAAACAGCGCGAACTTCCCCTTTAGTCCCGATGCGAACGTAATAATTGGGTCGCAAATGGAATTAACACCCGAATTAAATCGGAATTTATTTCTCTACGAGTAACTTTTCACAGCGAAGATAAAAGCTGCGAATACTTCGTTGAGAAAAAAGTTGCGATATGTTAATTTTCGAATTACTCGATCTAGACTAAGAACATTCTACGCAGTTCTGTTCTTATTTCATGAATGTATTGTACTAACTAGCTCGCTAGATAATGGCATAGAAAAATCTAATTAAGGTTAGTACAAGAATGTCGGGTCTCCCATAACAAGGATCGTAACCGCAAGTCACCACAACTAGCGCCGTGCACTTTATCTATTAAGAAGATGTCTGTGCCTTTCAACTAATAGAATTTTTAATCAAGTTGCTTGCGGTGCCGCCTCGGCACAAGTACGCCAGATTAATGTAATTCGACGACGCCATCACAAAGGCAAATTGTAATCCTCCCTCTTTTCATTGTATATTCCCGTGACGTGGCACTCACACAATGTGTCGTATTTTTACTTTATTCGACGAGTCCGTGCATTATGTAGATACACATGGCACTGCAGAGCTATTTTATTATTTTGAAAGGAGCACGACAAGTGTTTTGCTAACAAACGTTGAATTGCAACAAAGGTACGATTTGCATAACGTCATCTCCAATGCGGCCTTTGACTCGGAGTCGGATGGATGTCGCCCGCCCGAGTGGGGTTGCAGTCGCAGTGTTTAAAACGCCCCTTAAATCGGCCGATTGCGGCACAGTCGTTAGGAAGGCCAAAGTGTCGGGACAATTAAGTTGAAGCGGCGATTGTGAACGGTGCCAAAGCGGATGTAGGTCAGTGAGTGCGGAGTGGACTCGCACCAGTAAGGTGACAGCAGATTCAACTACGCCGTGTCATGACCTCGACCATCCTGCGCGCTTGGCAACACCTCACGACACACGGCCAAAAACTTTCGTTGCTAGCCATTGTCGCTCCATCCACATGTATACATAAAAAATTGTACGTTACTACGAAAATTCAAGTACTTGCGTAGCTTATAACATGGTACTACATGACACCCCACCCTCCGTGTTTAAGCCGATCTACATCAATGCCAACATAAAATCTTATCTTTGAACTCCTTAAAGATGCATTCTTCGGGAAGGCGCCCCAGAGTATCTAAACAAGTAGGGGAGATAAGGCGGTTTAGTGCACTCTAATACGACGTGGCCCCTATACACAATTTTCAAGAGTTTAAGTCTGTCGTTACGTCAAAATCCGCTATTTATGTTCTTTGACAGAATTAATTTATTTGGGGCACACTATAACTGGGAGTAATCCGATTAGATTAGATAACATTCTAAAAATAGACGGTCTTATTTAAGTATATTAATATGTTTAAGAGTCAGTTCCCAAAGGACTTAAACAGTTATTACACCTTAAGATATATGTGGGCGGATATACATTTTCCTACTCCCTTGGAATCAAACGAAACTGTGTTTCGCAACGAAACAAATTACTCAATTACTTAAAACTGTCACGCCTGTGGTCTCAATTTGAAACTTGAAACCCCACAAAGCAGTCCGCGCTTCCGTATTTATATCGCAGCTTTGCCCGTATCCTAACTTGTTTACAAACAACTATACTTCATAATCGAGCTTTTCACCGGTTGATACTACTAAAAGCTTGGACATCCAACCTTTAAACTTTTCCAGCAAAAATTTTACTCCAGAACGGAACGACAAAGAATGTTTGTACGAGAAAGTAAACAAGATTTTTCCCGGCATTTAGAATGCCTCTTTTGGATAGTGTAAAATATGAGTGCGGTCGCCGTGAAATGAGCTTTGGGCTTCCTGTCAGCCCGTGTCACCAAGTGTATCTGAATTTTGTACAAAGCAATTTTCATCAAACTCGGAAAACCAACGTATAATTCACCGAAAGATAATGAAAACTGAGGTGAGGATTATGGCCTCATTAAACTACGTTCGTTGGAGTAATTAATACTTGTTGGAAATAACATTAACTGCTTATATTGATTGGTAGTTTTCGCCTTTATTGATTGATTTCTCTATTTTTAATGACTGTTCCTGACTGATTCAACCACCATTTACCATGAGTACACATTACTGGAGGTAATAAATACTTTAAAAAAAAATGAGTGTATTAATTACCTTCTTTTGTGTACTACAACTTATCTTACAATTTAATACCGTCTGTTAACTTTATAGACGTAGCCGAATGATAAGCATTATCTCGCTAAAGTTACGAATAGAACAACATTTTAAATATCCAGTACAAAACTTGCTCATGTGGGTACAGAAATTGCTGAAATGGTATGGTAATCTTATTACTCGCCAGTCTCGTCATCACAATTAGTCTAGTCGAAGTGGATTTTAGTACTCCGGAGTCTAGAAGTACTTTCGGTTACCTGACAATCGACAAAAAGCTTTTCTGGGGTACAATGGCGGAAAAATACAATTCTGTAAATATGGATATAAATGGATGTATCTCATAGATCTTTACTCAAAAGTTATTTAAGTAGAAAATAAAATAGTAAAAATGTAATGTCAGTTTGTTTTATTATACTTGACATAAAACAATTTTGTAGGCACTTGCAATTGAATCAAGAAATTATTTTCGTTTTTATTTTAATTATAAATTATTCTTATAAATTTTATCTTAATCACAATTCTAAAATAAGACTTTCTATATGTAAACAGCTTAATTGTAATTACAACATTGAATACTTGTGTGGTCTTGAAAAAACGTCGTCGGTATTGAGAATAATTACGGGAAAGCTGAGTCATATGCTATTTTAGAAATATTATTGAATATATATGAGATACAAAAATACAAAATAATTATATAATTAATGAAATATTTACCATAAATGTGCCATCACAACACATACGCATTGATACACCATTATAGTCTATTCATATTAACTGCATGCGATAAGTCCGAACAAGACGAAAAAACTTTCCATTTTCTTTACTTGGATCATGCTACAAGGTAAAAAGTTTAGTATATAATATATAGTCTGAAATAACAATGCGCAAGTTCTTTGAAAAAAATATACTTGCATCTACCAAAAAATACTACAAAAAAACTTTTACAACTTATAAAAACGGTACGGAGATGGAGCTCCAGTCTGCAATATTTTATACGAAGCTCTTTATATTCATCTGACTTTTGTCTAAATAACATAAGTGTCGGGAGTGAAGGGAAACAGCGCGACGCAAAACGGATGCGTAGCCTGCCATACATATGTATTTGTGTAATTTAATTCAGCTCATTCAAAAGCGCACACGTACAGTATGCAGACGACAATCAACTGTAACGTGCGTATGAGTTGCTGTGTGTTTACATCGAGATCCCAATCTTTGAGTAAATGAAGAACAGTCCACTTGCCATATTTTTGTTCTTGTGACGGAGACTAATGTCTTGCGATATAATAGATATGCTATGGAGTTTAATACTTACCTGTTGCGCGACACTTTGACTTATAAGCTGATATTGCCTTTTAATTGTATATAGGAATCTTGTAGTTTATTTTGCCAAATAAATCATATAATTGTTGATTAAAAAACACCTATTCATTGAAAGGTAAAAAAAATATGTCTAGACTATATAACGAGTTGCGATAACGAGTGATTAAGTTTAATCCAACATAATGAACGTGATTTGTGTCGCGCTCAGGCACAAATTCTAACTTCACTTAAAGCGTTAGAAATAATAAGAATGATCATTAAAACTTCGACCTAGCCATCCTAACATAATTCCAAGACTACCTACGAAACTACGTTAAGAGAATTCGTGCGAGTCTACGAGCCACGGTTCATCTACTAAATAATTTTCACACACGTCGACCGTTTAGAAGGAGTCGACCGTCGGCCGCTTAGAGAGGCGCTTGGGCAATTTCATATATCGATGCACACACCAAATATACGTATAGCTCAATAAAATTCAAGTAACACAGTCTGATACACGCAGGGCTACACAAATTACTTCAATAAGCACGCATGATGGAGGACGAGGTTCCCACGAAATTCCATCCGCCGCGGATGCGCCACTGAATACAAATTCACATGTACTCCAATTATAGGAAAACGATTTGGTACGAATATTCTTGGCAGACTTGCAAATTTCGTCTCGAATCAGCAAAATATACTTATTTTGTTGGGAGTTAGAATGTTTCCGTCATGAATTTGTGACTTTCCTTTTCTATATGGGCCAAAGTGCCCACCCAAGGACCGATGTATCTGTTACTTTTCCATTGACCAAAATTTATCGATGAAACACCACTTTCGTGGCGAGTTCCAACCGCAAATGTAGAAAATACTTTTCTATCCTCCAATGATTTATTAAGAGATTGTAGTTAGCTTAAACTCCTTCTAGGTACCACTGGTTTACAAAAATATTTTTCTACTAGTCTTTGCATGTTTTTGTAAAGTACTATAGATATTATTATAACTTGGAGTTAACCGTGGCAACAAGAAAATAAATTCACGAATTAATAAAACATAAACATTTAAACAGCGGAGCTTAGGTAGACAAGTTGAAGACTAGAACGTAGCAGTAAAACAAAGGGCTCGTTACAGCTGTTCTTAACATATATTTTAATTTCCCAAGTTATACGTAATATTAACAAACGGTATAATTTGTTTAACATGAGTTTGTTACAATGTGTGTCACGTACACGGGACACGTACGATGGACGGTCACAAAACGAGTTGTAATTTTAATTAAAATGTCACAACTTTTGTACCCATAATACAATTAGATACTTAAGCAAAAGTTAACATAATACGTTCTAATTCAAATCCTGACGTATTTAATTCTACTGTGATGTAAGATTTGAATTAACATTTATATCAGAATTCTGAGTAATTTTATGGCAAGTTTGAGGTTCATCTTATATTATTGTGTACCATAGAGAACAGCCTTAGGAACTGAAACATTAAGGTCACGGTTCGAGACACCCACACAGCCTTCTAGCAAGTTTAAATCTTAAAATAAGTTGTCTGTACATCGCGAGAACTTTCCGCCAGCTTGGGAAGTTTACATCGTACTTTAACATGAAATAAAATGTACAATACAATTCAGTTGGAGTAAGTTATTGAATCTTGAGAGTTTAGTGATTATTTTATTAGCGCCGCGCTCAGTAAATAATTTAACAGTTATCTGTACCTATATACTAACGGTACTTTAGGTAAGTGACGGTTTCTTATGTACTGTTGTTTCTATAGTCCGCTTTAGAGAGACCTCGTGATGCTTAAGATCTATTTTTAAATAAGTGACAATTTTGAATGAAATAGTAATATTCTGACCGATTTGCAGCCATGGCGGAACGTGTTGAAAGACACCAGCAGGCTGCTATACAATAGTGCACAAGCGTGTTTACCAATACAGGTGCAATCTCTTTCCCTTACCTTAATAGCCCGAAGGGACAGCAATCCGACACGACTCATTTTTACGTACGTTTCGAAACACGCTGCCTGTTATATTTATTTTTGAAATGCACACTACATTCGAAAAATTAGTCCCTTTCCTGGGGATCTAACTTAGACCTCAAACTTGGGATTCCTGCGGTCTTACCACTAGACTAACGTTATTCGTATAATATATAGAATTATAGAATCTACATTTATTCGTTCTCATTACTCTGTACAAAACAAATAATCATTCTTAAAACACATCTTACTAAACAAAACACAAGAAAGTCGTACCTGGTTCTATTACAAGCACAACAATGAGCCGGTGCAGGGTTCAAAATGTACCAAGACGAGATTGTAGGTGAAAGGCTGAAAAGGGCAATAAGAGGGCGAAATAGCTCTTGGTGGCGTCTCGTCCCGTCAGGATCCCACCCTCGCTAAGAGCGCCGTTGTAATTAGCCCTGCAGTCGGCCAACATTACCGCACCGCACTTGGGATTTTAGGAGATCCCTTTTATAAGATGCAATGATTAATAAATGTTGTATCAGTAGGAAATAAATTGTTATGTGTGATCAAGTCAGTGATGGATTTTGCGACAAATTGCTAGCGTATACGTATCTGAATATTGACTGTATAACCTACTCTGAATTGATAATAATTTCACTGTAATTTGCGGTAGAGTTTGTATGGATCAAATATTTATTTTCAATTTAATTTTATTTGTTTTAATTTAAATTTTATTATCTTGTAAATATTAGCACACCAAATTGATTTTTATTATATTGCATTTCATTTTAATGCAGAGCAGTAAGCCCTGTACTCAGCCCAATTCCTTAGTGCAGTAAATATATAAAAATAGCATTACAAAAATTACAATGTTCATGGTTTCTTGTAAATAGTTTTTCAGCCATTGTAATCTAAATTGCTCTTCATATAATTTCCTTAAGTTATTTAGGAAATTAAATATTCTTAGTAAAGTGGATATTTAAGATTTGTTCCATAAACACATTTTCACTACATTTTTCTTCAAACTTAAAACAGGGCAAGAATGCTGTTCTTAGACTATTTTCTCTTTAAAAATGTATTAAATTATCTAAGAGACAAAACAGATTTCCCAAAACATACAAGTCGTCTATGGCTGCTTAACATAAACTTTATTTTCCAAAAAGTTGTCTAAAATTTCTTGTCAAAACATCAAACTAAATAAAAAATGACTACACATCGTTGAGAGAGAACAATCCAACTTCCCATCAGCGGTCGACAGAACAAATAACTGTAATGGCTATTCGATCACGGAGCTTCGCCTTTACTATAGTATAAAACATGGTGGTAACATAGTGGTAACGATACTTTAAGCACCAACACATCGGTAAATGGTTTAGTTCGAGATGAACAGGAAGTGAGTGAAGCGCGGCCCCGGGACTGGCGGGAGTCCGGGACCGCGGGGAGCGCGTCTCGCACGGGATTGCATTGCGGACTCGAGGCACGTACGAAATCCGACACTTGGCACAGTTCACATTCCCGCCGCGCTTTCCCCATAATACAAGTTTTAAGTTTTAATTACGCCTCTGCAAACTTACCCCCGACGTAACGCCGTATTTATAAAAACCCTAATGATCGGCCGCTCGTACAAATGTCGACATTGTAATGTAAATTAGTTCTGATTTTCTTCACTGCCGACATTGTAATATTCTTTATTATCATTCCCCATCGGAAGGTTTTTTTGCTTTCGACAGATTTTATTTTCAATTTTTCCCGATACATATACATACAATAGCTATAATGTTAATCGTATCGATCGCCTTCATTGTATTGTCCAATGAATTATGAATCAGAAGATTTCGAGAGATTTAGTATTACTTACAATAGTACTAATGTAAACACGACGGCGGAACTTTCAGAGTTAAGCGGAATCGGAGCCTACCTACAACAAGAACAAAACTGACAAATAAATAAAACAGTCGAGGTCCAACTCAGGCAATTTCTACAACGATAAAACGCGAAAGGAGCGGTATTTAAATTGAATACGCCGTAAATAAATGCTAAATGAGACAAAGGACTGCGAGAGAATTTGCAATCTAAACAAGAATAAAAGGAGTAATGTATCTTTAATGAAAGCAAGGAAGGGCCGTCACAGCGTCGCGACAATGTCCTACACCTCTCGTTAGCTTAAGCTGATGTCATAATTAACTTTATGTGACATCCGAGTTGTGCAATACACACATATTCGTCTGTCTGTGTTGATGACTCACAGTTGATTAGTACCTGCACAGAGTGCAATAACCCTGTACACAATTTTGACACGCTGAATAAAATTGATGTATTTTATCAGCAAAATATTGTGTGCGAATGTCACAGCCGCAATACGAGATGCGTACTCACGATGATTGATGATGCCTAAATAAATTATAATTTTGTAAATGAAGTAACATGTATAGTGTTCACCAAACATGAATGTAATGAACTCGATTTGCTTGTTATTATGTAAACGAGATGCTCGCGGTATGTCAGATGGAACAGTCGTTTATTATTCATTGTAATCCAATACATTATGTTGCTCAGACGTCCGCTGACCGGGAGAAAATCAGAGAGCTTTTAGTAAGGAATCCGTCTTCTACATATAGCTGTATTGCTAACCGCGTACCGTTTCAAATGAAATTAATACTTCTGATATGAAACGTTTAGTTCGTAGATTTCCTAGTGATTTTAACTAATTGCTATTAGCTGTTCCAATATACGAAACGGTTTAAAAAAAAAATGCATTCATAGAAATTTCGTTACTTTGGTATCAATGTAGTGGTTTACCGTGATACAAGCGCGTGCGTCAAAACTCACAAACACACTCTGTGAATTTGTAGCTTTTCTTGTTTTTGTTTTTCCAATATAACCATAGATCACTAAACGCAATCTGTAATTCAGTATTTTTTGCGATTCAAACGTATCTAACCAATTTCAGTTTGTACAAATTTCAAAGGCAAACGTGACACACATCCGTTCTCTAAACACGAAAGCTTAGCTCACCAACTATCTTAATAGTGACTCTTTTCTCGTCAAAGTCCACAGAAGTTTCATGGATTTTGCCGCTGTGTTAGTCGTTAGAGAGTGCAGAAAAAATGTCTTTGCATAAAAACTTTCGCCATTTTTAGAGTAACCTTAACATTTATAACGGCAAACTTTGCAAAAGGATGGGAACTAAGTCAGTCTTCCAAAGAGCTTCAGTTGAAGGTAAACTGCATGAGATAAAATGATACAGAGAGAATAAGCTTTGTCAAAACTACTGTGAAAATATTGAAAGATGTTAAAGTTTTCAGAAATTACAGTAGACAAGCGATGCGATGCGATGCGAAGCCCGCGACGGTTAATATTCCTTTAATGAACACTGAAAATTACAAAATATTTTAAAACTAGCTTCTGCTAAGCTCTTAACGAAATGACTTACTTTACATAAGTGCAATTAATATTAATGTATAATTACAACAAAGCTAGCTAACAAGCTTTTATATAAAAGAAAATTCTATGAAATAATAATTCGAGACTGAGAATTTTCATTTTCTTTGTTAACATAAATCTTAAGCAGCTTACTACTTAGCTGATTTCGTTGACTTTCGTATGATTTAATAATGTCATCCAGGGTTTTTTGTAACATGAGAGTTCAAAATTTTCACTATAATAGGAATATGTTCTGATGGAAAAATGGCCAATTAACTGACAGTTCGTTCAGGAGTAGGTCTTTTATATCCTTTTCTTTTTACTGCATAGTATACTGTACGTACGTTACATCATTTAATAATGAATCAGTCTCACAATAGTTATTATAAAAAAAAGTCATTTCTCTCTATCAATGATAATGATCAGCTTGATGTAGTTTTCCTTATTTGGTTCTTCGGCAGAACAGTCAGAGTTACAATAGTTTCTATGCTACCCATTCCCGTCAACTCTCTGATGTTCCACAAAACATGACCCAAGCATTTTATTATATGCACCTCTTTAACATGAGTACTCTCACTTTTTTTGTCAACTATCTTGAAAACCTTGGCACTGATCACCTCCTGAATCTATCTGATGAGAGCCATCGTTTGTAAGCCCACATTTCGAAAGCTCCAAAGCGTTCCTTCTAATATTTCTTTACGATCCATGCCTCACGTCGAGTTAAGTATACCATAATGTACCTGTACCTTTGAAGCCAGCATGAAAAGTCTATTGACTTCAAACGAGTTAACATTTGTATTGAAAACAATGTACAACCCACAGGTGCTGCTCTATTCACTTGTAAATAACTCACATAAATCTATACGGGACTTTTATTCAAAGTAGTTTTAGTAAACCACCTTGAACAAACACCGGAATCGAAGGCGACCCGTACTGAATACGGCTTTCAGTAAATAGTACCTAATGTTTAAGCTAGGTTCAGTTAGTGTGTGCTATTCAGATGGAACCTTTAACTTTTGTGGGCACTTAGAGAGCTTCTTTTCATCTACAGACAATGATTGCTTGTACGGTATTGGTGTATCGGAGGTTATGCATGGGAGAAGGGAAATAAATGACGTTTTTAGTATTCGTTAAAAACAGGTTAAAAAGCATAAAAGTTAAAAAAGAGAACTCTATTTATTACTAAGGCTTCGCTGTCTGTCCGTCTGTCACCGGTTTAATTTCATGCACCATGAATCACGTAAATTTTGTCAGACGACAAGCACCGATTATGATTACACTTTTTTTTCTTAGTCTTTAATTTTGTACGGGACCTTCAGAGTCGCGAGCCTGACTTACAGTTGACCAGTTTTTTTATGCCTTCATAACAACATCAGTGTCATAGCAATTCATGCCAAGAAAATTGTCAGGCGCTCATCCATTATTATTTACACGACAAAAGCATAAATGCAATAAGGGAGTAAACATAGCCAATGAAATGGTTATCACCTCCAAACAGGAACATAATACAGGCATTAACAATGTGCAAAACATAAACTACAATCAACATGAATATTAAATCAATACAAAAAGATTTTGCGACCCGATTGGCAAAGTTGCCAAGAGCACAAAAATATTTATATGAAACATAGGGGCTAATACCACCTCACAAAGAAATATTTTAGTAGATGTAGAGAGGGATGCTGCTCTACAGGTTGAAGCATGCTGTCTCGCTTCCTCAATGGCGACAGTAATATGAAGACAAGGCTGTAGGAGTCCAGATATTAGTTTCCGTAAAAGATCCTCTATCATCATCATCCATATCCTATATGTTAAAATAGATAATAGTCCTAGCTACCGCATTAGGTTAAGTAACCTGTAATGGTAGATTAGTGTGATTATTAAATAAATAAATAAATAAATAAATAAATAATAGATGAAAAAAATCAACTTAGAATTTCATCAAGAATTTGTGAGTTTAAAACCCTACTAAATTGCTCTTGATTCAAAATGTCTTGGTGTTTGTGAGCTAGTTGCTTCAGTGACCAATGAACATGTTTACACGAGAGTCTTAGAGTGCCAATGAATAAAAGGATTTACTGTCAAAATCACTAGCCACCTCCGTTTAAAAAGCATCTCTGTTTCAAAGATCTTAAGTTCATTTTAAAACGTTAATAGTAATGTACACTTATATTTCAGGTACTATAAATACGTATAATAAATAATCCCTTTTAAGTACCAGATTAAGTACCAGTGTCGTTACAAGCCGCATGCGGGCAGATCATCGAAACACATGAACCATATAACTATTACGTATGCTCGTATAAAGTCATTCCCATGATTTATGTCCTGAACCTGCCACTAACGCAGGACTGCTGGTTACACGATCATATTTCACCTTTAAAATAAATCACTCAGTAGTTATCAATGTCTGACGTTTTGATCGACATTTAACCAAAGTTTATTAATGTTTGTATCTTTTGAGATATTTTAATTTTTAAGTGTTATCTTTTTCCCTTACGTCTCAAGTTGTAAAATGAATAAATCAATCGTTTAGAAGGGGGAGGGGGCGTGAAAAATAATTAGTTTTGTGTGCTATCAAATATTTCTGTTGTATACATGAGAACATGATATGCATAAATCATTAGATGTGAATTCAAGCAAACCGATATTAGCATTTATAATTCAAACCTTCTCATTTTGCTTGCAATTAGTGCACAAGGAATCTTTTAGATATCATTGACACGATAAAAAGAAGGATATCCCATAAACATACAAACTGATAGCGTTGATTATTTTAATTAAAGGCCATAAAAACAATGAAATATAAACTATTCTAATCAAACAGACATAAAATTTAACATAAAAGTAAATAAACGTTGCCAGCTATTTCATAATCGTCTAATCGGAACCGAGAGAAGTCAGTTGCGCGTCCGACAAAGTCCGAATAGCGAAACTTGTTCAGAATGATTCGGGAAACTTTTGACAAGTTCCTAACCAACGATCACTGTTAATACCAGACACTACTATTTTAGTTAACGTTATTTGATGTAGCTGTTTTGTTTCAAATTTGTAGACACGTTTATTTTGTAAAGGGTTTGACTTTTAGGGTTCTGTAACCAAAGGGTTTGAATTGAACTCTGTTATTCAGGCACTAAGTGTGCCCATCTGCCTCTTACTAGGCTGTTTCTCAGGAACAGTAATAGGTATACAGTTGAAATTTTCATGGATGATGTTCCTGCTACAACAACTAATACTAAAAATGAAGGTAAGGAACGGTTTTTATGGTCATAAACGGTTGCTGGTTAACAAGCGAATCTGTGTTAAACACCCTTAAATTTGTATTCGTATAAGTCCGACTTGCACTTGCCCTGTTATTGATCTTAATAATAATATATGCTATTTTAATTTCGTTTTTCAATCTTATTTTTACTGCTACACTTTACTTAAAAAATAAATGTTAAAATTTCAAGGTGCCATTAATATTAGTTTTTAGAAATAGTTGAATTAGTTGAAAGCTTATATTGATAATCCTATTAAATAACATCAAAGGCTCATGGTTAAGTAAAAGTTTAAATTGTTTAAACGGTATTCATGGTACAAAAGTTTGTTCTTACGAACCGACAGTATCTACTATTGTTTGTAGTCGTCGTAATTACAGTACTTTGAAAACTGTCGCATCTGCGCCGGCCGTATTCAAACACGCAAACAGTGGAGTTGTGTAGTAATCCTTACCAATATTATTTTAGCACACAGAATAGCGCCAAACGCAGTAGTTCAGAAGGCTTTCAGCAGTACTGACCGTTTAGCAAAGTTTAAGTAGGAGCCAGTGGCGCTTCATGCCACTATCCGGAGCTCACGTTTAATCCCCACAAATAAATAAACAGTCCTCGTATCACAGCGAATACCAAAAGCGAAATGTTAAATATGTTTTGTTTGCTGTTGGCACGCTCACCGCTGCCATGTCGTACATTTTTATGGAAATGTTAATAGTCACTTTTGTATTCAGGAACTAGTTACATCTTTTTAATTGAAATAGTTTTGTAAGTAATTGTTTCGACAATATTTTGTGAGTTATATTGTGGAAGTGATTTTTCATTATTTTGGTAATCTTGTTTGATGTCATCGAATGTCTTAATAGCGATGCTACAATAATACATATATCAATTCAAAACTTCTATTTGTTATCCTTATATCTTACTTTTGATTTGCTAAGCTATCCACAAACTAGCGTGTCTCTAATAAATGTCAATAAACTGGCTGAATCCTAATTGCATTAAATTCCCAGTATGGTAGTTTTGCTCTATTTGGAAGTAGCTGTCGCAGGATCACGAAGCAAGGCGAATAAGGAGAAACTCCTAACTTGTGCACAATAAAATAAAAGAGTGACCATAAAGTTTTAATTCTGAATTTTTGCGGGTGAAGAAACGAAACGGAATGGCGCAAAATTTTGTGTAAAAGCTTTAATGAACTAATGTATTCTTAATGAAGAGGCGGCGCCGCCTCGGAATTGTGGGCCTGCGAGCCCGTTTAATGCTATAAATTATACATAACTCTTGGGTACATTTCAATTAGCACTTGAAGTGAACACAGGCGCCGTCCTGACGTTACCGAACGACTTCAACGATCACATCCCATTCTAAATTTAAACAAAAGCTGACAGTTCCCTAAAATTGCCGCCGACGTGACCTGAATGTCAATTTTATCGAAACTTAAATAGATTAAGTTCAGATTAAAAGTTTGAGGGAGAATTTTTGGCAGCTTAAAGTTGGAAGTCTTTATAGAGAGATATTATTCCATTACTTGACGGTCGCCTATTCGGGTGAGAGCTGGTGTCGTATATAGACATTCTGCTAATGGCGGTACCTATTAAGTCTCATGTAATAGTGGGTGATATTATTGCCATTGGCACCGATCCAAAGCAGACTGTTTTAAGAATGTTCTATCAGGAAGATCCTATAATATACGACCCTACTTAAGAACCTTTTTGCTTAGCACCTAGCATAGAAGTTTATTTTTTATGAGAACTTTAAAAGGTAAGCCAAAATACGAAGGTTATACAAAAGATTTTTTTTTAATCTGAAGATGACCAATTTAAGCGATAGATACGCTTTAGCCTTTTATTCGATTTTACGGGGTTACACGGTAAGTTGTACAAAAGGAGAATACAAAAAAATAAAATTGTTTTTTGCATATACACGTTGTTTTTTAGTCGTCTTACATAAGGAGCCCAGTTCATGTATCCGACGTAAAATACCCCTAGGCGCGATTATTGTTTTTTCATCATCAACTAATATAATAAGTACGAAGAAAAATTAAACAAGAGAAATCTGAAAATACTCTAAAAAATGATAAAAACGCCGCCGCCCGCGCCCTCACTATAGTTACAAGGCTCGGACCACGCTCGCAACAAAGCTGTGTTTCTAAAAAACTACGAATTGCATCATAATATTGAATAAAAATTGCATTTTAAATTTATTTAAATCTCATAAATACCTATTTTTTTATCATAAACGTGTTCTAGTCATTGGATACATGAACTGGGCTGCTTTTGTAGGACGACTAAAAAATCACGGTTTATATATTTGATACCAGCCTGACAAAATATAAACTGAACAGCATTGACAGTTGAAATTAAACCCATACACCGTAAATCATCATGGCGTTCGACATCATATTAAGACAGCGTGATTTTCCAAAGATGCTAAGACCATTGCCATTAAAATCCAAATAATACTAACAAATACCTAAAAGATATCCCAAATCCTACATTCGCCATCAAAATTTAAGTGTTCGAGTCGTATCTAAGAGCGACCCGCATGCCAGATACCTTTCACGCCGAATCGTAAACTATGGATAGCCAATTTATGAAGCCGGTGCTGTAACCCATTCCGGTCCAGGCAGATTTACGATACCAGTGCCTCACGAATACGACCATCTACGCGGTCACATCTAATAAACAAGTCACGAGTTTTACTTACATGTAATACAAAGTATCTGAGGTAAGAAACGTCATAATTTATCGCTGATAATATTTGCGACAAATTTCGTTTTCGGATGTTCCAATTTAATATAAATGGTTCGTAGTACAGACAATTGGAAAATCGTTCTATTTGATTCAAGAATGATAGGTGGTCTTCCAAGATATATCTTTGAATTGAGGCTCTCCTTTTCCTATAAACCTTTCTTCTCCTTTTTGTATTCAGCTATAAAATTCCTATTCATACAAATGTGATTAAAATAACATAAATCTTAATATAACCTGAAGTCACGATAGGTAATATTATTTGCAAACCACAGGACACAGATTATAAAATAAATTATAATAAGCAAAAAGGTTTACTACCGCTGTATTTGCCTCGGTTACCAAAGCCTCTTACAATAAGTCGGGTGCTATAAAAGGACAAGGGACCCTGTGGTTTGACATGTACCTAACCGAGATCTGGCCTTTAACCACAAGCCTAGTTTACGTAGATATTTTCGTTACATCGAAACCTTAACCAGATCAAATAATAAAAACATAGAAAAGGCATGAATTTCAATAAGTTTAAACCAAAGAGGTCTACTTAAAACTGATCGCCAGAGCAAAACTTTCGTGTTAACCAGAATTCATTTCATTAAAACTCATTTTTAAAATCCATCGGTCGCTTCCTTTTTCAAAGTGACAATCAGTATTACGTTTTATAGCTTCGTACACTGATAGAATGTAAAAAACACCAAACTACACGGATGCTTAATAATTCTTTTAAAATCGATACCCACTCGAAATAAATAATCAATATTTTTAATCACATTCCAACGGTAATAAACAACACACAAAAATATTTGTTAACATTTCAATCCATGTATTACGAAGTTAATGTAATACCAATCGAATATTGATAAAGCCCGAAGTGCTTCCCACTCAGGCGAGTATTAATGTACAAATTATACGATTATAAATTCATTATAGTATCAAAGCGTAGCGCATTATGGTAATTCTTAAAAAAGTCATTATTCTATAGAGTTGCAATTAGAAAACATAATGGTAGTTTTAGGTTTATCGTTGAGTAACATTTGTCAAGCCCACGCTGTGGCAACGGTGCAACCTAATTGCTCTATTATGTTGGCTCCGATGATAAACAAAATTCAATTGATTGTATACAAGCGCATAAGTAGAGACTGTAGGAAGTTACCCCATTTGATGTTTTGTGGAACAAAAACTGATTATTTACATATTCATAATTTATAGTACTAAAAAGATTTCCTACGTTATGCGATCCTATAAAATACAAGCAAAAAAATTACATTACTAAGGGCCGATTTTTCAATCGCTTGATAACTTTTATTCGACGAATATGTTTGACGTTTTGACAGCTTCTGTATAGAAAATATGTCAAACGGCCATATTTATTCCTCCGATAAAAGTTATCTGACGATTGAAAAATCGAGCCTAAATTAATTATTATTAATATTATGGTACAAGATGTTTAAATTGGTTAGGTTTGTGAGCAACCTAGCTTCAGTTTAATTTACCAATAGGTCATATTCGATCCCAAGCTTGGATAAAGAACACTCCCACACAGTTAGTTTAGTAATTGCCTTGGTATTAGAGAGTATAATGTAAATTTTCATTTGTTTCTGAAACACATTTAAAATCCCACTTTTTATATTTACCATATTTTAAGCATTGAAACCGTGTTACTGACACCCCGATCTCCGTCTGTTCGTTTGCCCGTAACCACGCTGTATTTCATGAATCGTTTTAGCTAGACAGTCCAAATTTTCACAGGTATTATAGCGGCAACAGTTTATTAAACAAAGTAAATTTGAGAAAGGGTAACCACAAACACATGTATTTAGCACAGATTTCTTTATCCTAAAAAATCCTCGTCATCGTGGGTACGACTCGCGTTGGTACTTTAAATTTTTTTAAATCTACTAATCTACAAAGGCACTTTAAAACGATAATTTTACAGCAGCTCGTTCTTTTTATGTATTTTCTGTCGACTTTCAAAATTTCAGAGGCTAAGTACCTACGTTATTAGATAAAAATATAAAAAAGAATACAAATCTTTTAGTTAACAAGTACAACTTGAATTTCAAAAGATCTAGAAAAATATAATTAAACTTGTACCTTTACTCCCGACCTTTGTAGGTTGTGACATTTAAACGTGTGGCGGGCTTATCTAACAAATCCGATAACCTCATATTTTTGGGATAACGAGTGACATATACCTGAAACAAAAAAATATGAATCTTATAGCTGGCAGGTTTAACATAACACAATAATAGTTCTTAATGGGCCATTATCTTGTTTCTAAACTTCTTCAATTAAGACCAGCAATATACGACCTACAGATATTTATTCATCCAAGAGTTTGTAGGTCAAATTCATCTTCGTAACAACAGCGATTAGCGAGAAAATTAAAGGATGTGCCAACAATTTCGAAGATGTCAAATGGATATCGTAAAATAAAAAACAAATTCCAAAGAAACATTTGTTAGGCAATGTTTTTATCTGAACGTAAACGAAAACATTGAACATTGTTGCTTGCTATCGCGAAATTTATTAATACCAATTGAGGAAAATGGGTTATTGTGGTTTTCGCAAGCGATTGGCCAATAAACGATACTCTTATGGCTTCGGCGGCTTATGCTCTCAATCTATACTTCTTGTGATCGCATTTAATCTATGTTTACCCGAACAATAACGGAAGCAACATAAATACCGTATGCGATATAATAAAACCGAGAATGATAGGCATTTGTTTTTATAGTTCTAAGTTTAATTCAATATTAATTAAGAGCTAAAAAACTATAACAATGACACAATCTGTCAACCTTGTCAACCAAAAAAAAATTTTTTATACTGCTCTTCCGATCAACTACTTCATGATTCGTGCTTTTCCATAGCCACAATAAACTCTATTCTGACCAAAGAAGCAGTACACTCAAACTAAGTTTTCGCCTATTTTAAGAGCTGAGTTGTAAGAACACAATGTAATTTATCGTCTTTTCACAAATGGTGAGATTCTATTCTTAGCATAGCCGCAGGCCACAACCAAAATATCTTACAATCGTGCCTATGTAGGTGTGTACCACTGTAAATTGAACCCCAAAAATATGTACATTTACCGGGATTCAAGAATTATGATAATATACCATTGCCAAAATTTGGCTGAAAATTCCAAAAAACTTTGAGTTTGGCTTGTTACATCACAATTTTTTTTAGACTAAGCTCCATTAATCTAGCTATTTCAGTATTCTAGTCAAGATTTACAAACATTTACGTATCTCGTAAGTAACTAGTGTTACATTTACCTGAACAAGCACTGCATGTTAATATTTTACTTAGTTATTAGTGAGTTCGTCATGTTTAACAGTTATCCGATTAGCTGAGAAATACTGTAAAATCAGTTTTCAATTATACCTTATAAAATTGCAACTATCCCTTGTCTAAATATGTCTTTCGACTATGTACATACAATCATCATCAGATCATCCTGGAACTCCTCCGTCACAGGAGCTCCTTAAAAATTCGACAAGGTCCCTTCGAACTCAAAATCAATTGTTAAAAATGAATAATTTATAATATTTAATTCTTGGCTTAATAAATGCCCACATTTCAATGAAAAAAGGTATATATTTTGATTGAATTTCAAGTTATATCCACATCGTACCGATGTCCGCTTGCACGGTTAGTCTTGTTTCGTTCAGGCCAAGAGGTCATATCCCGGAGGGAATTTCTCACAAACCTCCTCGTTGTTTACGAGCTCGGAGATTTTTCCAGCCATTGCGACGGTTTGACGGGCGATCCGATACAGTCTTGTTACTTGAAACTGAAACAACTTGATAGGCATTTAGCTGGTTCAAAGGCATCGCCGAAGAGTGTTTAGAACAACCCTTTAAAGGTCAGGTAGGGAATAAAGGAAAATTCCCAGCCTGGAATCAATTTAACCAGATAAAAGAAGCTGATTCCCAATTACGTTGGACTTAACGGTAAGTCCACTGAAGCGGACACGGGTTCGTGACCGAGTTTTATTTTTTAACTCGGTATAAAACTTCAGCGATATTGAACGTCATATGGGAAGTTGACAAACATTCAAAAGCAACGCTGGATAGATTAGGTTTTATTGTACAACCGCCAATTCAGGCACTCCGAGGATAGCGGCAGTTCACCCACCACAACTACTACTCACACTGGAAACCAATTTCCCACCTCATTGTTCTAAAATTGCGTCCTGCACTATTCTACGGTCGAACGGCCAATCGATTCGCACATTGACAAACATCGAAAAATAAAATTGATATTGGATAGAAAATTCTTATCGAGGGTAGTAAGAATTTGAAGTCTTTCTTTTTCTTCCAAACGATGAGAAAGGTGTCGATAAGTGCTCAATATCACGCACAGGAAAATGTTCGGGAATTTCTTTCTTGTTTTGAATTAACATACAATTATCAGGACTCTTGGAAAATTATTATGAGCATTATTTCATACCTAGTTTTTGTAAAGACGGGTGTTTTGTGCGACACACGCTGCAACACGACTTGCATAGTTTTTTATACATGAATGTGATGAAGTTTTATTGCCCCCGTAGTTCCATTCATTTAATGATGCCGACTTGTTTCACACAAGTCACCATGCCCTGATGAAAGACATAAAACTAAATATAAACGATCAACAAAAATGTTAACCGAGTTCTTATTATAACTGACATACATTTTTTTATTTATACTTTTGTCTTTTTTAGACTAACGTAAGGATGAAATACTTTAATGCGGTTTTAAATGAGTGTTAATGAACTATTAACGTAAGTCAATAAAGTTATAAGCAAAAAAACATACAAGTAACAAAAATAACCTTTTATTGCTCTAATACGGTAGCATTAAATGATGCTCTTTGTATTAAAAATGACACGGCTAAATGTTAATAAAAAATTGATGTCAATCGATTCTTTCTTATATTTTTCATCAAATAGAAATGCCTGAAATTGAAACTTGTACCTTGAATGTCGTACAATAAATCCAACGTACCAAAGATAAATCTTTAGAAACTAGTGGTTCATTTAATGTTGCAACGACTGGGGTTAGATCTCGTGATCCCTCGATCGTTAGTCCAATGTCTTCACCGGTGTGCCATAGAAGGTCAACCAATCGACTGGCTCCATAAAACCTTTCAAGGTTTTAGTTTTAATTCTGTGTCTGTCTGTTTTCTGTTTTACATCACTTTTATTTTGCTGCCTAGTTTTTTTTTAATTCGTTTGTATCGACTGGATTTCCCAGACACTGAAACTAATCGCATAATAAGATTTTTCTGTCGAACTCTACTGTAGTAAAATTAAGTTAACAGACTATTTATTTTTTATCCATTCCGCATTTGAAAATGTAAAATCTATTCGCGAAGTCTTCTCTCAAATCACACAGTACTAGAAAAATAAATTATTTAAGTAAATGCATCTCACACAATTTATATACGTCCACAACCTACCTGACAATCTAAATAATTAACTGGAATGTAAGATAGACAAGTAATCTATGCGACATCGTTTGGTCCGGAGCGCAGTCGGCCCCAGGCTGTCGAGTTGCCTTTGTTCGTCAGGACAAATCAATTTTACAGATCAATTCCAGTGAAGCCGACTTCGACAGGCCGACAGCTACTAGCCGGCCTCCCAATACAAGCTACCGGATCACTATCTGACAGACGGGCTCAAAATATAATCGTATTTCGGGAATATTTTGGAACATAACTAACTCGGTAGGAAAGTTTGTTGTTGTGTTGAAATTCTTGCTGCGGTTGTGGCTTATATCGGTCGGAATTTTCTTAGGTTCATGGAATTCATTGTAGAATTATTCTTCGTACTTCATATTTGGTATTTGGAATATTCTTAAGGTCAACAGTAAATTTTCCACATGTGACCGAAACGAGCACTTTTGTAAGGTGGTAAGGGTATTTTTAAATAACCCAATGTTATTCCTAACAGTCAATGAATAATACCGGCAGCTACGTATGCAACTCAGTGACGTCACCGCAATTAATGTCGGCACCCTCGACAGCTCTGCCCGTCCCGCATGTGAAAACGAGCGTGAAGATACAGATACACATTGATATAGCACAGCACATCGTACTCCCGCTCGCCTTATACGTAAATTAATTTTGTGCTGTGATCAGCGAACCGTAAGCCTCACGATAATCATTCCGATCTCGGCCTCCCCACCACACATTCGCCGAATAATGCCACTATTAATCATTAGCTACGTTACGACTTATACAAATAATAACCGAATTAGTATCTTATCAACTGATTCAGCACTACCCGACATATTATCTAGTTCATTATATCCCCTCTTTTTTCCTTAACATTACTATCATCGGTGAAACAATAAAACTTTGGAAGTGAACTCAATTTGACAGTAAATCTTCTGTAGATTTTAGTTGTAAATCTCAGTTCTAAAATAGCTTTCCCGAATTTCACTAATCCTCCGATTACGAATAGAGCGGCGTAATACAGCTCACAAGAGATTTACGATTGCAATCAAACGTCAAATAGCATCATTTTTCAACATCAATATCATAGGGCGATACAGTTCGTGACACATTAATTTGGTAACGGGTGCGGGGCGCGAGCAGAGCCGCCGGTGATCGCTTTTTCATAACTCGCTCACTCCGCCCCGTATAATTCTCACAAGCACGCTCGTCAAGTGCACTTAATGAATTACAAATTGGTTTCATTCAATTTTCATTTTGCACGCCTACTGGGACAAACCTATTAAGACATCGGAATATCAAACGTGCGAATTGGAAAAGATAAAACGACGAGTCTCAGCTAATTTATCACCAGTAATGTCGTTTCGTTTTTATGATAAAATATGTGTCTTCATAAATAAGCTGTTACGAAATAAAGAATCACATGCTCGCGAAGAAAAATGTATGCGAGTAAAAGTATGTACTGTAAAAGGAAGTACGGTTTAAACCGGTTATGATTAACGATTCGGCTTATTCATTTGTCTTTGTTTGTTTTATCAAAAACAATCAAAAATAAGCTTGTGTTCCGCCGTCGGTCGGCGACGGAAGCATGGAAGTACGGCCGACGCTGCGCAGTGATTAACGAGCGAACCTCGCCGACTTGAAAATGAACCCTATTACTTAACTTATCGTCCATCCCAAGAAAAGTAAGCTCTCTAATTGCTGACCTTTACCCGGTCAGTGGGAATTTAGCGCCTAATTATGAAGAACAGTTATATCGCTGGGGAGATGGATGCGATACGTCAAACATTTAGTTTGTTTTGTAATTTTGGTATACTTTGAAGCTCTTTGTTGTTTATGTGAATAGACTTAGCTAAGACAGTAAATCAATGAATCTTATTAGACTCTTATACTCTTAGCATCTGCTGCAGACAACCAAGACAGTGGGATAATATAACGCTCCGCACTGGAAAGGCGAATTCCAATTCATTAAGATTTTACCAGAAAGAAATATGACCATAATGAAAGGCGCTATTGTTGTAACACATATATTTACGAACACGGCAATTTAATGTTATATTCATAAATAAATGACCCACTTAAAATAACATTCAAGTACGTAGATTTTCGCCTAGAAACATGGCCGCACCGGCCAATACAGATAATATCAGTCAATGCTTGCTCGTGATTCATTATACCTGCATGGCCATAGCCACTTCATAAAATAACTTTTAATGTGTTTATTTGAGTATGAAAGCGCCAAGCTTCGGATACACAATACCTTTATTGCACAAGATAAATCTTTGTTACAATCGGATTTGTTTAATATGAATATCGAATGAACCTCGCCGAGTGAGTCAGCGGTGAAATAGCAGTATTACTGCAGTCAGCGGAGTGGAGTTCCAACAAGCGATTACACACCACAATATTGTTGTCAGCCACAATACAAAAGTTTCATTGTGAAACTTAATTGAGTAGGTCAAAGCAAAAATACATACGTGTGGCAGGAAGACAAAAGCAGTTACCTTGTTTAGGAGTGAACAATGAAACGAAGCCGAAGAATCAAACTAAACACACGGTTATACCTATTTGACTCCATTTAGAAACCTCACAATCTATTGTTTGTTCTATGTGTATCTCATTTAATTAAATAAAACTTACGCAAATGTCTACATGAAATATTCAGAACGCTACTCTTTTGTTAAATAGGCTTTCAAATTCCAGAGCAGTTTAGGTCGTTTCAAATGAATAAATAAAACAACATTACAGTAATTTCGCGTAACGTGTATAAAAGAAAAACAACAAAATATTTTTCTCGGTACGGACAATGTAATAAAAAGTGAGGTGCGGTTCAAATAAAAGCAAATGTTATTTCGCGATGCACAGGTCGAGTGGATCGCGGGCCGGCGATGCGCCGCTCTTGGCTCCTTACCAAAATGTATCAAAGCTAGATTTATGTGGGGCTACGACGAAGGCTGCGATGGTATCGGCGGGTCGCCGGCCGCTGCGACCACGCTGCGCGGCCGCCGCGAGCCCGCTCTACGTGTCCCCCGTGCCTCCGACAAACGACTACACAATATTCCATGAACATTTCCAGCTAAAGTCTGATAGCTCCGGAATATTTTGCACGAGTTTTTGTGGATTTGTGTTCGATCACACATGCTTTTTTGTGTCAACAATCCAGTTTCACTGGTTCACTTTAAAAGAGTGAGTCTTTTTACTGAACTGTGCCGATGGACACTGAATATTCATAGATCTGTTTTGTGGTTACAAAATATTTTAGAATATTTCGAAACCTTTTGGCTTTGTTTTACAATCAGTTTAAATAACAGTTAGTCGGTCATCTGTACATCATTAGTATCATATTTTGTTAAAAAGTCCACCGCCTCTCATAAAACTGGCCTTCAATTAGCAGTTAGTTTGAATAATAAAATATTTTACTTCATTCAAGTCCCTTTAATAATCTTAAAAATCTTTACATCTCTCTTTGGATTAATAAACTTCTTAACTGCTTATAAAAAACTTCACAAAGGCGGGTAATATAACTGCTGCTATCTGGTTTTATTGGCTCAGTAATCAAGGCTTGACGTTCAAAACAGCGTTAATAATCCATTTGTAAGTACATAAAAGTTGAACTATGGGGAAGGCGGCGCTTAAAATATATCAACGTGTAATACGAATATAGAATAACGTATTGTTACTATTACGGCGGAGCGTGAAAACGTAAATTTCAAATATGAACGTCTTCACGGTGCTATGATCGAGAGAATAAATGGATGCACAATTTTTCGTGTTTCGCTGGGGCGTTAAATTATGCGTTTATCATTTAGGGATGTTTACAGTGAGAGTCCCGCGGGATAAAATTGAAACGACTGGAGCGGTGCCAAGCGGGAGCGGCGTCTGACGACCCACACGCGCCTATTCTGTAACTCCTTTATACGATACTCCGAGATTAGGAATAGAGGTTAATGTGTAACATTCAATTTTCTTTACATACATCCATATTGTATGGGAAACATCACGTCAAGAATCAGTCATAATTATAACATTAAAATGCAATAAATAATCACACCTTTTCAGTACACAGTTTATAGGTATAGGTTTTTAGACTAATCATTATTAATTATCTTTATATCGTGAGAAAAACCTAACAAACAAAGTGCATCAAAGATAACCAGTTACAGTCACGTGATCAAGCTATTAATAACCATAAAACAAGCCAGACAATTGCTGCCAATTATAAAACTATTCTGTTCGGGATTCCAGGCAATTCATCGTCAATAGACATTTGACACAATAATACGTGATGGCGCCTTCAGTTAACGAGACATGTTGGACAGCTGACCCTATCTATATAACAAGTATAGTTACACACAGTACAGTCTACACTCGCTGCAACCGTTAAGACTTAAATAGTTTCTTTGAATTGTTATGCTAGACTGAAATGCTGGTCGTTAGATCATACATTTTTGAAATATGCTTGCGAAAATTGTCAGTTTCTCAATTGAATCTCAATGCTCACACATGCACATGTAACAAAATTGAAAAATTGAGAACCTCCTCTATTTTGGAAGTCGCTTGAAAACACTGAAAATTTGTTCACAATGTGATAGTGCCATAGTTCTCTAAAGTCTCATTAAACGTTTTTTAATAAGATTATTTTAGCTCGCAGATAAATACTTCGTATGAACCCAAGATATAATTCTGACTAACACGATAATAATATTATCATTTGCTCTAATGAGTGTTCGATGTAAGCAGTGCCGATAAGACAATTATTTAGATCGATGGATAGATTTATCAAACGACAAGTCACAAATCAGAAAATCAGAAGCCCAGCTAGAAAGGCAGCAGAGAAATCTGTAGTAACTCATTAGAAAGTTAAAGCAATATAACTTACAAGTAACTTGCTATCAGTATTCGCGTGTAACAAGATAGTCCTATCATTTCCGTCAGATTAACCCTATCGTACCGAGAACAAGTAACACAACCCGATGCGGAATGGCACACTGATACATACTCACTTACCGATACATACACACAAACCGGTTCTCAGAAGAAAGGACGGCGCAACAGAAATAACTCAGTGACTGTTCCTCGAACTTGTGTTGTCACATCAACTTACTGTGAAAAAATGCGATAACTGCGGTCAACAGTATTTAAACATCGCTGAACTTTCGTTCCAGTGGCCACATATAACACGGCCATTAGAACCATTTCTGCTCTCGTTGTTTCAATAGCATCGGCCGCGTCTATGATTCATATCGATATTTCATCACGGTCCAATAAAACACTCGATACAGTGCAATTGCAACGGGCAACCGTTCTGCTTGGTTCACTTATTTGACTTTATTTGTGGCGTTTGTTTCTCGCGGCACACCCGCTCGTTGGAGCCCGTCCAACAGTTTTACACAATCATTCCACTCAACTAAGCGTTCCCATAAACACAACCCGGCGGGTATGAATTGCACAAAAAATTGGAAATAATTGCCAATTTATTGTTCGTGTTGCTTTTACGCATATCGAAATTTAATTCGTTTGGCTGAAATGTTAATGTATGCGCGTAGTAACACAGCTCGCAGTGCGAATACAGAATGCGTGCGACGGAACTGATGTCTATATTTGTGGCTCGGAAACTCCGCCATTTAATTTTCATCCGCCGCCGACACTCCGGGAATTTGTAACATCACTTACTTAATTGAACGATAAATAAGTTAAACGCCTATCCACTTGTTTCATTCGTTGCAATATTATTTATGATCTAGTAGTGGGTTTATGGATGATGAGTCTTCATATCCGAATGCGGTTACAGCACAAAATAGACACGAATATTCGGTACTGTACGTATTACAGTTTGTACATTAAACTTTAAACACTGTTGTTTAAAGTTTAATGTACAAACGAACTACACGCCAAGTCACATTCATAAAAAGTTCGTTGACTGTCTTTAGAATTCAAAAATAATGAAAAGCTTTTAAAATAAATCGTAGATGGAAAATAAATAATAAGTGTTTGAGAATAAGATAAACACAAATTGGAAAAAACACAGCGACATAACGTAATCCTTTTATTTAGTCAATTTATCAAAGTTTCAAATGAGAAAGGAACCGTGTATGAGGTACAAACAAATGAGGCCGTCTGTTCCTATCAGTGTCTCTTAAACATAAATAAGTCTGTCCCAAGTCGCGACACAATACCAGATCTCTTTAAACATTCAGACTACCTTCTCGACGTCAGAACACACACGTTTATACTTAAAATGAACAAGTAAGTATAATACAGTGAGAATGCGCGATAAGTATCTCTACCTGACATGAGGCATTGGAGCGGCATGAGCACATCTACCGCCGAAGAGAATATAAGAATAAAAATCTTATTTCATTTTTTTTCCCACGAATATACATACAATGGAAGCGTAAAATCATTTACTTCGTATATACTCCCATAAAAACAAATCTCAGCGTTATTTCCCCTCAAACCCGTTCCAAAATTATCGCTCTCGACTTTTGTATAAATCTTGTTACAGAAGATCTCACATTTCACCACTTACATGCCCATCGACGTTAGAACATCCGAAATATAGCCACCAAACCATAACGAGTAGATAAGCAGCACAGCTGAGTTGAGAACTCGAACACTACTTACATGTAAAGCGATTTAGATAAGTCCCAACTCAACCATTCAGAATGTTAGTATTGACAGTAACAGATAGTGTCTATTGAATATCTTAGTAATAAAAGCGTTTCTGTTAGTGCGATGTCGGGAACGGATTGTGTGGAGGTCTCCGCCGGCTCGGGGACTGTCCTCCGAATACCGGTAAAGTGTCATGTTACCGTTACCGGCCTTATCGGTTAGACAGCGGTCCCAATATTTGAATACCACACTCAATAGCCACCCGTCCTTGTAAATAAACGCTATCGCTTCCATTAGGGTCAATAATAAAGTGAAAGTAAATACATTAGGATTGTAATTTGTAACGTAGATAGATATCTAATATATCTATGGCGATGTAGAAGAATCGATACGTTTTTATTTCAGTATGTTGTTACATAATTATGATCAGTTTTATAGCGCGTGGGCGTTTTAAGACGAACACGATAGGTTTTTTGTTTCGGAAAGCGTTAGATAGACTTATCTGTGTGTTGCTATGCGACATAATATTTTACAAGCGAACGATTTAAGGTAACGATACACGAGATAAAAATGTTTGAAGTGTTTTTGAAACTGTTACACTTTCCCTTGATTATAAGGCAAGCCGCATCTTGTAGTTTGATGTTATGAAGGTCCTAGTAAACGCCGCTTAACACAACTATTATAATCCTTAACTTGACAGTACCGACAAGGATAATCTTCGTTGTCGACTTTGGAGGTCTAATCTTGGCTGCGATCACGAGCCATCAAAAGCTTATACACAATTCCATTAGGTATTAAACTAAGTGTCGGGTTTAATGTCTGAGTAAGCATTAAATTAATATCGTCACTCCGTCCATTGGCAGGAGGCAATCTGTCCGTTCGTCAAGTTTTACGCCTTCTGCGGGAAAAGCCACCTGCCTCCATACAATTTAGATGAGTTCTTAAACTTGGATAACGTATAATATCATAACGATGTGCCGACATTGTCACCAAGTTCAAATAGCTATTAGACAGCGGAAAGTGATCGTAAATAATACATGATCTGGTTTATATTTAGATGTCGAACAGAATTAATTTTCAAATTCTGTACTATTCTATATGATACTTGTTTGTTTGAATATAATATCTAGGTTTAGTTACCAAGTAATTTAAAATAAATAAGGAACCCAAAAATAATTACTAGGTACCTGAAAATGAAAAGTTCGATTCGATCAATGATTGACATTTTGTGAATGTGAATCATGGTGGTGGTTCATAAATATACGTAGTTTTTAAGACACATTATGAGATAACATTATTTCAGTTAATTAATTGTATTTTTTTCTTATTCTAGCTTTATTTATAAAGTACGACGATTTCGATAGAGCAGTCGCCTTAGCTGTCAGAAAGCGTATAATCCTTACTTCCTGCTAAAAAGTCCAGGATTGACAATCCATCACACTTACATAGGTTCCGGCTGCAGACAGGTCTACGCTCAGCCAAATCCAATTTCTGATTTGATTCAGAATAATCGGTAACTCAGTTAGCATTTGACATGTCGTATGACGAGCCAATCGAAACACCGGGTAAGCTTGAGACCATAAAATGAAGATATAAAATATTTTTCTTATGTTTGTAATGGGCTTTCTGAGAAACCTAAATAGCGTCATAAACGTAACTATATAGACCAGATCTATAAAATTGAGTATTAAATACCTAAATAGAACTTTAAGTCACATTGAAACCACTTTATTCTCATTTTATAGGTATTTATTATAAAGTCATCATAATTTTAAATAATTGGTTATAAAAAACACGAATTAGAAATAGTAGAATAAATTTTGGGTTTACGAATTAACAGTGTCAAAATTGAATATATTTTTTCTATAATATAAGTTACACAGACTTAGTAATCTTTCTTTTAAATGCATAAAAGCGAGAGAGTCTAGAATGTACTCTTATTTTATACGGGCAGCCGTAAATCCTAAAAAGCTATAGATTATCCATACAGGTAGGGTGCACCTGTACTCGATGCGTTTATATACGAATCTATGTGGTCTAGATTAGAAAAATAACTCTTTTAGTGAAGGAGTAAATTTACTCATTTATAATGAGAACTGGAGCAGAGCAAATGGAATTTCACTATTTAACGATGCTATTAGATAGGAATAGGACCTTGTCAAAAAGTATGCAGTCTTATGAGAGGCAATCTTTACTGAAGATTTACTAAAGGGTTCAACACTTGCCTATTACTTATCTAACTTGTTGTCTCTGTACTGTCTTTGACTGGTAGAGACCACAAGCCCACCTTAACACTATTACAACAATACTTTACAATTATTTACAAGCACATTTATGATCTCTCTCTAAAACAATATGGGCACACATAACCAGAAAAAAAGAAATTGTTAATTTACGATATAATTTAATGCGGACTTCCACATACTTCACGGCAGTTTCCACTTCATCACATCGTTCATGTAAGCTCATCAGTTTGGGGCTCTCTTGACCTGGCTTCAATCCAGAACATCTCTTAATTTATCAAACAGATTGTATAACTTCGATTCGATTGGCGCGAACTGCTGAATGCGGGTTGATTCAAGCCGATATTTGTTTTCATACATAACGTTTGTGCTTCTAAGAGGGAGGTTGCTACATATATGATAGCTCCACACAGAAATTCCAACAGGAATGGACAACGTTTTTAAAAGACTGATAAATTGCTTCCATTGGTGTTCCGTAGATTGGATTTTGTACGGAATGAGTCTTTTTGTAATAATGAAATTGAATTTACAAACGGTTCTTGTCACATTATGTGATTTTTACCTCTCAAATGGACAGAAATGGTAACTGAAATTTCTGACATGAAAATACCGCAAAATGTAGTTTCAATTCACGTTTTAGTTGAAAAAACTGAATGTACTTTCATGTTTTACTTTTATGGACGCGTATGGTGGTATGGTGAAACATTTCACTATAACATGACCTCACTGCATTCTAAGTTAGTATTTTGTAAGTAGCCTTTCAATTATGGAATAAATGTAGAGCAAACAAAATTATAACCAAACTTTTAATCGGTAATGAAACGTTTATAATTTTGTGTCCTCCATGCCCAGGCCGGGAAAAAGTGTTCTGAAGTTTTTTCTTATTCTAAATGAAAAAAAAACGCTTTTGGATTTTGGTGTTCTTAGGTTTAAGAGTGTTAAGCGAAAACACCAACAAAACAACGTTTTAGGCTCAAATTAAAGAAGCATTGTATGTACCTATTACTTGGCTAGAGCAGTTAAAGCAACGTCAGTCAATCCGGAACAGGTCTGTCAGTTCGATTTACACAGGACGGGCTTGCTAGCGACGCTACACGCCCAATAAACCTCGCTTAACACTGCAAGGAAATCCCTACACGACTTCGTACGATATTGGCAAGACTTTACTCCGAACATAACAGATATACGACGATAATATAAAGATAACGAAGCAATAACGTGCACTACAATACAATTTATAGGAAAGCTTTAAACAATGTCCGTGTTTATTGTAATACCAACTAGCACTAAGGTGAGGTTGAGGTTACAGAACTAAACAACGAATAAAATATTGAAGGAAACAGCACAGTAAATACAATAGGTAATAAAATAGATAGTTTATTTTAAACAGCTATTATGTGAATCGATTCCTGCGTCGTAAAAGTTGGTAATTTAAAATTTCTCAAATGGTTTTCGAATACTTAAACATGCAGTTCTGAAATATCTATCTGGTATTCTTTTCACATGCGAATTCAAAAAGGAGGAGCTTCTCTATCCGTCTTAAAACCTCAAATTATTAGGTAAGTGGGCAAACTGATCATGAGGAATCTTTTTATTTGACGTAAAACAGCTGCCATTTGGTCTCATTAAAGCTCAACCAAAATACAAAATAAGGTAGCTACATATGGTTTCTTTTTTGCTTTAAGAAGCTGCCTTTTTAGTCAGTTCCGTTTTTTGTGTTTACCCAGTTCATTTAGTCAGTAATTACCACTCATATGACCAGTTGGTACGTTATTTTATTAATTCTTCAAACCTCTTTGGGGTCCGGAATTTCTTTTGACTCATACACAAATATGTTTACGATGTTGCAACCAGTTAAAATCGCATCCTTGAAGAGTTTTGTCTTTCGTTACGGTTATAAAAACATATTCTTTGTTTTGAACGAAGAGTTAGTAAAAACCGCGAACCGCAATCGTGAGCCAGTTATTTACTGATTTGAAAGCCTCACTGATTTGAAAATCCCCCATAGAGTTTAGGTAATTACCCAGAACAGGGTGAAAAATTGATTTTGAAACGCATCCTGATAGCCTACTAAACATAAATAAAATAATATGATCATCATGACTGGATAGGATCATGATTATATTATTTTTAGTTAGTGTCTTCCAAATTTATTTTTTGTCAGGGATTTTTGATTTATCTGAAAAAAATAACCTTCATACTTTTTATGACTTATTTTTTATAGCAAAATATTATATTATATTAATATATTTCTATATATAAGTGTAAACAGCCAGATGCAATATTTCACAAACATTATAATGTGTTGTAACCTAGCCTTTCCGAGTTGGTGTTATCCGCAATTTAAAACCGGCTGTATTCATTTAAAATTGTAGACTTTACAATTAAGCAAATTTGCAAATGTCTCATAAACGCTTCCTTTCCCATCTATCATTTGCGAAATGTTCGCATTTAATGCTCTTCGGATACTACCAACTTATTTCGAAGTAAGAATTTGTAGTTATGCAAGTGGGACAGCGCACTACACAATGTAGAGCGGCGTCTCTGTCTTTCACGACAACAATAATTTTACTTTGAACGATGGTAGTAGCCAGCTATTTCCTGACACGTAATGCCCAGGTAGAATCGTGTTGACTAGATAACTTAATTAGAGTGATTATCACGCTCGACGCGATCATTACAGTCTTGTTGAAACGATAGAGCTTTTGAATTCGCAATTGTTGAGTTTCTGAGAAGGAAAAAATGGATAAGTTGTGTAGCTGAGATTATTACAATATACTTTTCTTTTATTTTATTTTATTATATGTTTTAAAAGGGATTGCTGTAACTGGTCAACTCTCAAATAATAAAATAGTACTCCCATAATTTTTTTTTCTTTTTTGTCAAGGATTGCGAACAGCTGTATTTTGGTAAAAACCACATTTCGTTGCCATGCATTGAAGAGTACAATTTGAATATGGACAACATCTGTTTAAAACTCTTGTGTAGTATTATTACTACTAAAGATTACTATTTTTACTACTCCGTAAAGTTTTTAAGGTGGATTACGGCACAACTTGCAAAAAGGTTTTTAATGTACAACATTTTATCGTGATCCTGCAATAGACAGATGCTTTGTATTCAGTATCAAGGGACCGCAAACACCTAAGCACTCAAAGCTAATCCTTCCCACATCCGGAATACATTAATCCCTATTTTTAGTTGAAGTACTTCGTTGTTTGGCCGGCGATAACAAAACCAAACACTCCTGTTTGGGACTCATAAAGTTGAAGAAATCAAAGTCAAAGAGTCGTTTTACTGTGGAAACAGATTAAAATAAACAGTTAGTAATTTACTTCTATTTACGTAGCTTATACTAAAAAAAAATGTGCTGTTGTATATTTAATGCAGAAGTTCAGAAGGTGAACCCCAAAAACAGCGAGTAACAAAACAATAATGTAGGTACAATTCAAAGGTCGCACGTACAGATACGTTATTCAAACACTTATCTGAACCCTATCTCCACAACATTGAATACAAACAAAACGTGAGAACGAACCATCCAGACAGACCTACAATCCAAAGATGATTTCGGTAAGCGATACCTGTGGGTGTATCTACGTATAGCGGTACTGTATGCGGGCTAGTAAATAGGTTTATATTAAACAGCGATAAGATCGGCCGGCTGTCAGAACGATTGCTGGGTACCCGGTGATGCGACCACACGCCAGCCTGCTTCAACCGAACGCGAACATTTACTGTTGTTGCCGACTTGCCGCGCTTCACCTAAAATAGCTCCACGAACGACGTGAAATGCTCCGTAAAGTAATTGTGGGTTACGAGTATCTGATAAATGTGGAATAAGAGGAAATTAATTGGTAGGCGGGATATTTATGTGAGAGATTTAATTACTTAATCTGGTTTTGTAAGACGGAATAACCGTTAAAAGCATAACTTATGTATTCTGATAAACAAAAGATTACCGATTTATTCTCTTGGTTAGCGCAATAAGTTTATATTGTATTGTTTCTTATATTGTATTTGTATATACTGTATTGTATTGTATTTTCTGAAGTTGAACTCGCGACTAAACTGAGGGGTCTTCCGTGTAAATAAACTTAATAAAAACCACTTTGCAAAAATTATTGGTCGAAACCCGTTTAATATCGGTAGCAGAAGTAGTAAATCATCTGAAAAAAGTCAACTATCCAGCAATCACCGTTCATGAAATACAGGCTGGTGGTCGACAGAAAGATAGACAGCGGAGCATTAGTAATAATTTTTCTCTTTTGGGTTTATAGCCCTAAAAAGGGGATTGGGAGGGGGGATTTTCAAAATAAATAGGATGTTGTTTATAACAATGCTCTACCTTTATTACAAACAAACTTTTGCGACTTATAATGAGAACTCACACAGTTTTCAAGAATAGGTAGTTCTCCATGCAATTCTAACTGGCATTTGTAGTATCAAGTATTGCCAGCATGCGCTCAGAGCTCAACTTTCTCGATAAACGATAAATTAACTTATGTGGCACTTCGCAGTACAATTTATTCCCAACAAGTTCACCTACACTCTCCCTAACAACTATATAATAATAACTAATCTTCGGAACATGTAAATTAAGTCATAAATAAAAAATGCTTCGTCCATGCGTGCGAGCCATAATAGTCACGACCATTAAGACACATTCTATTGGAATGATGAACCTCTATATTATAATAAAAACCGCTGGCCATAGCTTATGTCTCGATTATGTTGCCTCGTTTATTACTTAATTTAGCCAAGTGTAGGGTTGCCAAGTGTTAAGTGGCGAGCTAAATGTTAAAGGTCACAGTGAATACATTACACTTAAATCAGGTTCAAGCATGAAATCATGGGGGTTTTATTGAGGTCATGATTATTTAACTTAATTGTTCAGTTTTTAGTAAGATTGGTGGTCCAGAAAAAAAGGAATGGCATAAGAGAACAAAACTTAAAAACATAATTTCGAATGAATTATAAAGTATGACTAGAAAACTCAGACAAAATAAATGCGATTCCAAAATGCCCATTCCGGGCATCCCTAACTAAAAGGAGCGCGAGTCGATTACCTGCGCAGACGCACGCCGAACCGGTTGGCATGATCCTCCCCCCACCTTTTCGAGGCACCCATCGTGCATAATATTTTTTGCTCCACATAGGGGCCCCTTCGTTAACTCGAGAATCGAGATATCAGCCGACAAACAACACGAACAATAGGCTCATGATGTTGTGACCTTTGCAATGGTCAACGTGCGAGCTTGGTGAGAGATGAACAGTCAGTGGAACCTTAATATTGTTCCGTTTTAACCATTTGCGTACGAGCCCCTAACAAAGAACATTGATTCTTCAATTTTATTCTGCGAAATGGATTTTGTCTGTCCATTCGTATCGGTGTATACGATAGAATTCGGTATCGAAGCATGAACCGTAGAGAATGATATAGGATACTTTTTGTATTGGCACGGGAAGTTATTAAGCATGAATGATTTCGCAGGTAGTTTTGCTACGTATATTATGCAATTCCCGTCGCATTCATACTTTTTTTGTCAGATATTTATTAACAAATTCTGTGTGCAGTTTGAGAACTTGTTTTAAAGTAGTTAAAAAGTTTCAAATAGTTATAGGCAGTAAAAAAACAAGTTCATATATAAAAATAAGTTCTAGAAATTATTTTATAGAAGCGCTTATATGATACAAGCAAGTTATAAAACTAATTAAATATTTTATGTGGACTATATTGAGAAGAATATATCCATTATAATTTTAATGGGCAATTAACACAATACAAAAGTTGAGCCACAAAGCTTCTTAACGATGTAAAGAAAATTATAAATGTAAAATTTACTGCAATACTTTATAGCATTGCAAAATGAAATGCTCATTTCATTGACAAGCATTATCATTTAATTGTCTTCGTTCGCATTTAATATTAATATCGGAATAAAGGGTTATAAAAATCCAAAAAAAACGGTCTTTTCAGTAAGTCGTTGTTCATAGTAACTTTTAAAGAAGGTTTTATTTTATTTAACGGTCCTGTAGAATTGGTTACTGGACACTTAAATGATTGACGGAAATGATTATTTTAGGTTAATATATTTATAAGACCACTTGATAGTTGGACACTTTGTTGTTGATAATTCATTGTCAATGTTTTTAATTTCCCAACTTCTGATCTTGTTAATTATTTTCTACGGCATTCTTTCTTATCATTCTTTGTTTCATAAATAGATTTATTTTAATTAATTTTCCTCAGTGCTACACATATTTATGTAACTTTTATGTTGTAGTGTTGTTGGTATGTTCTATGTGATCAAAAACGATTTGGCATTATTTGTTTTTTTCTTTAAAGCTCTAGCAAAATATGTTCAAGTTCCAAAATATACAGGCTCAAGTATTTTAATATAGTGCGTTCTTTACGTTGACGCGTCACCCAGGAATGCTTGCTACTTACTAATGACACCAAATTGTTCTCCTCTCAATGTCCGAGAATTCGGAACTGCCTGTGTTCGCATAAAATTAAATATTTACTGCGAAATGTGAATACGAATTTAGTGAGAAAACAAAAGACGAACCGTAAACGAGAACGAACAAAACTTTTTAAATGCTTTAACGGTTTATTTTCAAATTGAATTCAAATTTAAATTAAGAATACTTTAATTTTTTTTATTTTTAAGGACTGTGTCATAATTTAGAGAGTTGGAATTAATTTCAAGTCGTTCTATGATTTCAGATAAAACTAATAATAATTGATAGGCCTACGTTAGTGATGACATTGTTATAACACATACTACAGCTCACAATATATTTTAAAATAAGAGCTTTAAGAGTAATAAACAAAACTTAACTGCCAATACTGTCAACATTTCTATAGAATTCAGATAAAAATCCGTTACGCCGTCTACTATTTTTGTAATACCCCTGCTTAACTCTTGTTTATACAGAGAATATCTATAGATAAAAAATTCTGATACACAAAATTCCAGCTTGATTTCCACGGAATAGCTTTGTTTACAGTTTTTCGTATCTTTTTATTCATTTATGGTGTTTTTACGAGTGTCGGAGAGGGTAAATGTTCTATTTGAGTGTTCGTGTGTGCGTCCCGTTTGGTCACGGCCGCCGCTGTGGATCGACAGCGCATAAACATAAGTTTGCGTGCGTCTCTACCGTGTAGAGCGCACAGAACAACTTTTATGTTGCCGACTCGTACACTGATGAGCTATTCGTTGTTAATCATCTCTTTAATTTATAGTTCTCGTATTTATAAAGTACTTAGTCTGTGATTACTTCCTGCAATATTATTAGAATGGATCATTAGATGCGTTATTGTAGAGTTCTTCTAGCATGACTAAATATAATAAAATTAGATAATGGTTTATCTGCTGGTTACAAGTCAGCGCAAGTAAATATTTAAAGTTTTGTGATGATGTCGTATCTGCCCGTTCTACATAATGCTCTGACTAATGGACTCGGCCGACGAACCGCCACTCACCAGTCAACAAATATTTGAACAGTTTGGTATATACGGTAGGCGGTGATGACTCACCTCTGTGATGTCTGACGCGGTGATGCGACACAGGCCGGCAGCACGGCTGCTCCTGGTAGGCTGTCCAGGAGTCCGCCAGCACTGACGCCAGCACGGCCCACAGCACCCCCGCGGTCCACTGTCCACCAGCCATCGTTCGCGCGGCAGTCCTACCTAGCGCACATCCAACCCGCACACACTACTGCTACACCTTGCTCTCCAACGCAAACATTATCCCTCGCATCAGTCCATACAATGCACCTAAGATTACAATCCAGTCAACTAATGATTCCGGAAAACTTCAACAATGTTTGTCTGTTTACATTACGCGCACCTAAACCGAAATCAGAGAGATTATACTTCCGTTCTGATCATTCGAGTTGAACGGACTTCAGTGATTAATCACCGCAGTCGTGCCGCGAGCCTGTTATCTCATATCGAGTTATAATCTGTTCGTGAGGGTTTACTTCGTTCGGTTCGCTTGATTTATTAGTTGGTAAAGAAGTACGCTACGATCGTGGTAACGCAGCGTCGTCGGCGGGCGACAGGCGTGACGTGCGCCACCGGCATCGCAGCGACGAGAACTGAAAATGTTCACGCGGTGGAGTCGGACCGGGCCGGCTGGCGGCTGGAACCGGCACGCAGCCGACAGCCGCGCTGTGCAGGCTCGCGCCGCCACGCCAGACAGAGACGGAGCGAGCGCGCGAGACTCCAGCTGCGAAAGCTCCGAGCGAATGAAAAAGCCCGCTCCACTCGTTTAAGGAAAAGTTGTAAGTTAAAAAGTTTTGATAATTTCGCCGATCCAGAGCCGCTTGAATTCTTGCGGGGGAGATTCGACTACGCATTGACCCTCGGTGTCGTTACGAACATATTGTAACGGAGGGATGACCCTCTATATAAATTTACCTAATTTATGTTTTTGTTAGGATACGCACGAAGAACTTTTATGTCTGTAGGCACGCGAAAGGAAGTCGGCAGTTTATTTTTTGTATGTTTATTAATAAGTAGCCTAGTAGAGCGTATGAGTCACGACGTCGCGTGGCATAAATAATAGAGAACTGTAAACAAGACATCACGAAGTCTTAAGAGATACGAAGTCGCGTAATTTATTTAATTAACAGGTTATTTATTTAAGCAGATTAAGTTCATATCCCTTATAAATCTCAGAAATAAATTATTATAGCTGTACGATGAAAAACAACTATAATATTTTAAATAAAAAATTGTATTTCATGTTTAGACTAGACAGTGGGTTCTGAAGAAGTTAATAAAATAAAAGTAAAAAAACGCATTACAAAAAAATGTATGTAACCGAAACAGTCCAATATGCAGATACGTAATGTTTACAAATACAACGTCACCATCTTCAAACACTTAACTTATTCCTCGTCTGATTCCGTACATCTCCCCCGCGGGTCAGCACGAAGATTTAAGCTGACAGCTCGACGCAATACATAAACTTAAACACCATAACTCGTAGCGGAGACTTAGTAATAAGTTCTCAGACAACTTAATAAATAACTATTTATTGAGTTTAACTTTGAGCTGACCGTGATTAAGGGTAGCAGGGTTAGCTTTATCAATTACTCAGCCTCTCTGCGGAGGCTTCTGTGCCCTCCGCGCTTCAGAGTGCCAGCGCCCGACTCGCCTTTAATTAATCTTAAATAACTTAATTATGGCAGAAACCCTTTAACATAATGCGATGAATGTTTTATGAGACGCCCCAAACTATGCGTGGCTCGCCACACATTATTTACCACTCATACCAGAACAGACCACTAATATAAAAGTAACTTATGTAAAAGTAAGAACATTTGGGATTCAGCGGGTACATTCATAAGATGAACGGGGATATCTTAAACGTCGCGGCCCCATTTTCATCAGTTCTTCAAGTTTTTCAATAAAAACTTTCGAAGGCGTCCGATTTACATACGGTATGGATTCATTTATTTTCCAAAAAGATTTTTCGCGTAAAAGTGAAGAAGGTTTTCGGTATCCATTAGAGAAGAAAGGTCGCTCTCGAGTCGCTCCCACCGAGAGCCGACACCGGCCCATCGCCCACTCCAATTACAATATTTTAAACGGCATTTCTGTTAAAACCTCATCCATTACACACCTAGATCCGATTTAATAGATTACGAAATCACACTCCTGAGTACACGGACGTAAATAGAAAACAAATGCCGAAGACAGCCTGTTATTAATATTATTACACCAGCTATTTACTGGAATCATTAAGTCGAACTTATCGAATAAATAATTGACGGTAATAACATAAGTTGAAGAAACAATATCCAAATAATCGAATAATAACACACAATAAATTGTTATCACGGACATAAAGGTTGATAACTTTTCTGGTACAATTGAATTATTTTGGTACTTTCCATAAAACAATTTTAATAATACATATTGTCTTAGATATTCTGAAGATGTATAATTTGAATACATTGTAGAACACTTGCATCATCGTCAATATGTGTCGAGATTCATGCAATGGCGTAACGGCGTCGAGTTTATTTTTGAATCGGTTTACTAGCGCTACTGATTCGATGCAAATCCGTGGTAGGGCTTCATCTCTCGATCACATTACAGGGGGAATCCAAATGTCCTTTTGTGTCGAATTGTTACGCCTAGCTAACTTGAAACAACTATTTTGCATACTGCCCCATCCGTAACATCGAGGCAACTTGTTCAAGACAAAGATAATTTAAAACCGGTTGAAATAATGACAAGTTGTTGTACTAAGTTCCTAACAAATTTTATATTAAACATCTCTCTCAATATTTATGTCTTTACAAAACAGTCTTGGAACTTGGCCTCCTCTATAAATACGAACTATCGACAGTTAACAGCGACTAGTAAAACTTACTCCGGCCGCTCGTTGTTCTTAGACGTTCGTTATTTTGTCACGTCTACGTGGAACATAATACGAGCATAAAGCAAAATAACACGCGTATATCGTAAAACAGGCTGTATAAACTGTGTATAAAGTTGTACTGGGAGTTTCATACATTCAATTTGTTTCCAGCAGTGGTTTGAACACCAATACCGACATAATTGTGCAACGATAAACAATGGAACAATGATCACTGCTGCCGGCTGCATACGCTCCTGCTAGATATACGATGTTTGTTCAATAAAGCACATTATCCAGTACCCACTTCTGTGTAAGTACATTAAAGCCTTGCCTTATAGATTAAAGGTTTTGTAAAATATCGTTAATGTTTTTGCAGCTCATTGTGTTTTAGAAAGTCGTTGTCGAACAATAGTTTTTGCCGAGCCATTCAGAAAGCAAGCGATGCTGACATTTAGCATATTGCATTGTAAAATTTAAGAGGATTTTCTTTTTATACTTTTAAGAAATTTGCCTCTCGTGCTTTCTTTTAATTGCTCCACTAATAAAGAAAAGTTACATTACCAAAAGATATGAACTTATTTTTTTTTCAACACTTCCTTAACCCACCGTGAAAAAACCCTGACAACAAAAAAGCAAGAACGCTATCGTGTCTTACCAAAAAAGTGTGATTCGAAGCCAATGAGCAGTTTTTCCTGATAACCAACATTTATCTTGGAATACGTGACTATTTATTGTGCAGAGATCAATCATTCACAAACTGCAAACGGTCTCATCAGAAGGCAGATGCGAGGAGGCGTGCCTTCGGTTCTGGACGAGCCAGCAGCGGCTCGGGGGGGAGGGGTTCGGGGGACGGAACGTAATTGATGAAGTCGACGCAAGACCTCGCCGCGGTTAATCTCCACCCAGCCACCTTCGACAGGACAAACTTTATCTACTCCCAAGGCGACACAGAGAGGTCACCGCTTAATTTTTTCTTGGAATGAGAAAAAGTATTATCACTTTTTATTAACATTCAGCCAACAAAGTATCTAATGCTTACAATCGGCCGACCCAAAAGCCACTGACGTCAAAACATAAACCTTAATTACGCCTACTGAAAAAGTATTGAACCTACGCTACCTGGTCACATTGACTAAAACAAAAGATTACATTAGTGTTAGTTCAGTATTTATTATCCGCAACAAAGAAAACGAACAGGACAAAGGGCATCGTGTCTGTTTAGAATAGAAGAAGACGTAAAGTAGGCATTCATTAAACACTCCCGAAGCTCATTACTGCACCGAACGTTCGCTATTCAGTCGCATGCGCTAAACAATCGCCGCCAACAATCCGTCATCATTTAACGTCTATTGTGGTCTTGCATACCAATTATAATTAAAATCATTTTTGCACCTCATGCCAATTAAAACTTCTATTCAAAACAAAGAGCGTTGACTTTTGACCATGGAAAACAAAAGACTGCTTAGATGCTTATTTTCTATTCCATATATTACATTACGCTTTCATGTAAGATAATTATAACAAATGAGATTGGAACAACAAAGGCCTCGTTCCGCTTGCATAAGGATAAAAGAAAATTTTTTGAATAACACTACAGTGGTGCGTTAGAGTTGCAGTTAACGATATTTACATGACTAATGGGCCACAATTTTACATAAAACTGCAAAAGCGAGTGAACTTAGGCACACCACACCAGTGAAGTGGTCCAATTTGCATGTTTTATGCAAGCGGCGAGTGATGCCGCCGCGGACACTGCACGCGCATACAGGCTCTTTGAAATTTTTATATGCTATTCCCACAAATCGGACGTCGCTGCATTTTATGAGGAAGCGCGCTGTAACCGCGTTGTCTAGTTTTATAGCGTTCCTTACTGTTCCACAATAAATATTATGCTCCAAAGCACTGATTTGGGACCGTTGTTAAAACTTTATTGCGTTTGTCAGTCTTCATCTGAATGCGTTGTTATTTAATTACTTTGATATGATATGGGTTTATTAAATCTTCTGTAGGCGAAAATGCCTATTAAAGAGCTAATTTAAAAAAAAAAAGAATAATATGTTCTTATTACGTTACTTAGCAACCAAGCAGTGTAAGTCGCGGCACGTGCTGTGATCCCGGTATTTGTTTTATATTTACCCGCGCCAGTAATCGAGACCCATGCACGGTTGGAACAACCAACTTTTACAGAGAAGCCATCGCATGAATGCAGCACTAGCTAAATTGCATTGTTCGTTTTATTGCAAGTGCGGATGGCGTAGCTCTCGCCAGAATTATTTACTATGTAACAGCACATGCACTTTATTCCATCCGTCGATTTTAGTATTAAAATCTTTCCTTTTATTCGCGTTAAATTCGCAATTTTATTTACAACCACACTATACCTAGTCAAACAAGTCTGTCGAATGTGAAGTAAAAATAGACATTCAATTAAAATAGTTTCGAATTCAATGGAATCGGATCTACATAGTGGATGACGTTTAGATTTTTTACGCATAAAGCCAACAATCTTTTTAATTGGTCGTTTATTTTAATTATGATACCTAAAAACTCTGAGAACAGGTCTCAAGAATATGAAAAAGAAATGAGACATACGCTACTTTTGTATTTAAGAGTGGAAAATAGGTAAAAAGCTTAGACAATAATCTACTGTAAGATGTTCCAAGTAATATCTCACCTTTCGCCGCAGACAGCACGTAAATTATGTAGGTCGGTGTATGTCGAACAATCTTCAAGTTGGGTCACATTATATTATGTAAGAAGACGGAGGCTTGTTCCACCCACATTAATGAACTAATGTAACTAAGTGACCGCGGCTTCTCATTAATAATTGAATCACGCAAGGGTTCATTTCATACGGGATACATAATGAGTCAGGGAGGCATCAAACTTCATGACATCCTACAGTTATGACTTCTTGAGAGTTAGGACTCATGTAGGATACAGGACTAGGTCATGGGATAGTGACGTTGATGTAGTAGTTGGGGTGACAGCGTTTCCGTAATTATTAATCCGCAAATGAAATTTCCCGTTGGTGAATTAATCAATTAATTACACTCAATTAGTTGTTGTTTGTACTGTCAGTACCTTAAATTACCATAAGTTCAATGAGGCATGTACAGTTGGAAAAGCTAGTGCAAAGAAGATTATGGTTTAGGTGATTTATTTTAGAAATTATGTTACCACTCGTCACAGCACTAAAAATAGTCATAGAAGTCTCTCCTATAACAGCTCTTTCCAATGAACTAGAATCGTTATTCTTTTATCTAGAGCAGAATGAAAACTTTTCGCTAAAATCGAATTCCTTTTGTGCACTATTTAGGGACAATAGTACACCGATTGCAGCTCAGTTTTAGGTATTTTATTTTCGACCATTACGCCATTGCGAACGAAATGATTGTATCAATAGAATGTGAATGCGACAAAAATGTTGATACATTGTCCACTGTGTGACCTCAATTTGTCGCACAAAAGCGTTGGTTAACCGATACCGACTCGGGAGGTAAAGATCGAACAGTTTTCAAGAATACGCAAACTTAGAAAGTGCATTAAAACTGGGACTTAAAACTCTGATACACTGCAAAAGGAAATTAAACTAACTTGTACACGACTCGACTAAATATTTTTATAACTTTAAATTGAACTTTTAACAAAATGAAAAGTATTTTGTTGATGTTCTGTGTTGGAAGCGAATAAAAACCTTTTTAAGTTTTGAAAGTTTCTATATGAACCAATTTTCTTTTATAGATAGATAGTAATAATAAATATAGGCATAAAATTCTAAATTACTACACAATATCAAGTATTATGTTCTGTAGAAGTCCGTCATGTAACTTGTACTTGGATTTTTGGTCGTTTTGCAGCCACACCGCTATGCAAAGAAGCAATTTCCTTTGTGTCACTTGCTACCCGCGCGAACTGCACGTGTTGTCACGTACCAATGTCAATATACACACTGCATTATATTTATTGCACATCTATTTTCTTTGCGATGCTAAAGTATTTCAACTTGAGATGAAGAGATTTTACTCTCATAATAAAAGACGAGTCCATATGAAAGTGTGCCTTGCTTGTAAATGTTATTATTTTGTTGAGAGTATGAATGTTGTATGTCAGAAATATTGCATTGACTAGTCAATTTCTAGTTTCTTGAAAGACTCCTCCAAACCTGGGAAGAAGGTGCTCAGATTTTTGGCACCTCCAGGTCTCTTAGATTCATCAACTCTCTTAAGTGCTTCTTGGTCAAAAAATGCTTGATTTACTTTCAGTTTATTGCAGATATCATCTGAAATCATTATGAACCATTAAAATATGACCTTCATTAATACGATAATTAAAAAAATAACATTTTACTTAGACACCTACCTTTTAAAGCTGTCTTATTTTTATTGTTGGTTATGTCTTCAATACATATAAACTCTTCCAGTGTGTTCGAGTCTGTTTGGTGAACTTTCAATATATCAAGTAGCTCATCTTTCATGAATGGCTTCAACATAGCAAGGAGTTTGTCAATGAAAGTTGGAGCATTGGTGAAATGGAACTCCTTTAAGCTGACGAACATACCTTCCTAAAAAAATAATTAATATTATTACAAGACATGAGTGTCCTACAACAGGGCAAAGACCTCGATCTTCTTTTCATCTATCCAAGTCTATAGTAAGTTAATAGTGGCCAGTTTTACGAGGAGAAATCGGACTTATAAAAAAATATGTCCTGAAAATGTATAAAAGATTATTTTTTATTTCTTAATAGAAAGTATGTATGCTAAAATTATTAATTACAATGTTATAATATCCTTTCTCAAAGCCAAATCATTTTATACGTCTACTTCCAAAAGTGAAAAAAAATAATGGAAAATTTTTGCCTAAATTAACAAGTATAATGAGTTTCCCAATTATAAAACTTGGTTCTGACCTGTAGAAAATAGAAGAACTGTTGCGCCACAGTCAAATTCACTCGCGATATATGTCCAAGTGAGACTCTGTCCAAATTCACAATAAGAGCAACGCCCGGCACCGTACCCTCCTCATACTGCCACAGATCCATTACCATCAGAAATGCTCTGGAAATATTATGGAAGTTATGTTATCATGTAACATAACCAGGCCGAAAACTTTAAAATAAATCCAATTTCAAAAACCTGCGGAGGTTATCTTGGACTAAATAAAAAAGAAATTCATACTTTTAACCTAACCTTTTGACCGAAAAATGTAACATTAGCCATTTTCCAAATGTACCTGGTTTGCAACATTGTAATTAGATTTTACCTTTAGTATGTCTTCTTTATCTTACCAGAGATCTGTGGCAAGTGATAACTTTGATAAGAACAATATTTCGCAAAAAAAAAGCGGTGAACTTACTTGATCACATCCTCATAAACAAACTTGTTCGGATCAGCGTCGAATAGCTCACAATAAATTGGACGATAACCTTTTTTCGTCAGTGTTGGTAGTGGGAATATTAACCTAGAAAAAAACATCATATCAGCAAATGTTCAAATTTTTTTTTGTATGAAATTTTCCAAGAAATCTTACTCATGCTCAGTGGGAAATGCCATTGAAAATATTTCGTCATATTAAGTACAGCGAACAGCACATTGTTGCTTTATACTCGTACTTAAAATTTCGCCTTAATTTTAGCACAGTAAGGTTGATTTTCCGATATTCTTTACTACCATTTATGCGGAAGACTGTACAGAAGGACAATATTAAAACATCATTAATACTTCGAGAGAACGACAATCTTAAGTTGCATTTAAAAAATGTCCCATTTAAAAGACCGTTCCACTTTTAATCTCATTGAAATTCTAGAGTATTTCATAACTTTGAAGAAAGTCGTAACTTTTGATCCTCTGAGACCAATGTTAGCTAACTTGTATTTAATAAATGACATGACGTGCTAATATCTGTTTTAAAATTTATTCGAAACATTTTATAAAATGTATTTTTATATAGTTTTCTCATTGTTGTCGAATTTGCCTCTTTGAAATATGGCTTCTAAATTCTACCCTTGTTTATTAATGAACAGACAACTTATTATGGTCATAATAAACTAAAGTGCAATGAACACTAGAACCAGAAGCGTCCTGGCCCAGCGGCCTGTATGTATAGGATCATCAGACAGTTTAAACCAATACGTACTGAGATCTCTTAATTCTATATATAATATAATCTAATATAATTATATATAAAATGATACATACCCACAGTAAATAACATAACAATATAAAAGAATAATACATACCAAGTCTGAAAAGCAAGATCTAAATATTCGTCCATTTTTCTGTCTCGGTAAAACGGGAACAATGTTTTGAGAGTATAATTGACATCGATGACTTTTTTCGTTACGTCCATATTGCAGGCGCAGCTGGAGTACGCTAATATCACGTCCAGTTCTGAAATTTATAACTAATGTATTAGCTTCCTAGGGAACATTTTACGGAATAAAAATGTTAAGTATTTTTTTTGGCTTATTTTGTTTCAATGTGTATGTTTAGGGGTGTAATTGTTTTTGTGGCTAAATCATTTTCATGAAAAACAATATTTTGTTTTATATAGTTAATATCTTTCCACATAACGTCAAGTTTATCAGACAATTTTGCATACATATTTAAAAGGTTTTACGTACAGAATGACATAATTACACTTCAAAAAGCTTACCAGTGATATACTCATAAGGAAGATGCGGCTGTGTACTCAACCACGACATCAAACTCTTTACATCTTCTCTCTTCACAGTCGGCAACTTTTCATATTCCTTATCAACTGACACACTGGATACTAAAGCCATATTCACTTTTAAATAAAAATAAATTAAACAAAAAGGTTAACAGCAAGAAGTATGAATGATTGAGGCGTGTCTCCACAGAGCTGTTTAAGAGACTGTGTGTCGCGTGAGATGTCTATGAACTAATGGATTATAAATGGGGCCAATAGCGTGTCTCTTTGTGCTCCTAAAACGTCAATGTATCTATTGACACAATTGCAAGGCCATTTCAAGCACATTAATATTGTCCTAGTGTCTGATCTAGATCGTAATGCTCTGTATAAAAAATGTGTAGTCATTGTGATTTGTTTTCCGTTCTAGTTTTTATATGTGAAATTGGTTAAAAAGTATATGTATTTTTCGTTTGAGAAGAGTATTTCTAATATGCATTTAAAGATAGGATATATACAATATAGTGCACAACTAATATACATAAGACATAATCTTATCTAACTGACTGACGCGTTAAACACACATCTTCTATTCATGCTCAGTTATACCTATGACAAAATCAGAATAAATGAATTATGATGAATTTAACGAGAACTAGAAAATCTGCGACATAATAATAGAATTACTGAAAACATGAAAGGAGTATTCATGCGAATACACGAAACATCTTGTAAGTTATTTTATTATGAAACAGGATAATGAACTTTGCACTACCTTAAGTATAAATTATATATGCCTAATGACATTTTGAATTTAATCAATGAAAACAAGAATAGGTCTTCCACTTCCTATAACAAGATTATTTTTTCTCATATATGTTCACGAGCTAACGTGTATTTAATAAATGTCATGACGTGCTAAAATCTGTCCTAAAATTCTACTTACAATCTTGAAACGAAAGGATACCAGAAAACAGATTTAATGTCCATATTTTGCTTGCAAATATATAATTTTGTAAAAATATCCTTAAGATGAAAGATCACAAATCGCAATTAAGGATCTGATGAGAATTCATCTAAGACTCTAATACGTCTACCACCAAACACGACTTCAAGGATAAACATCCATAAACATAACACAGTAAAGACTCCCAAGCAACTATTGCAAGGATTACCAAGAAAAATAATAGCCGCAACTTGCATTGAGCCAAACATTCTGAAGTAATCCAGAGTCACACATAATATCGTTGCTTTAACTCCTCGGACTTGCAACTTTGATTGGACTTGTCAGGACAGCGTAGAGCGACGTATCGTAAATGTTAAGTGCGGGCTTAAACATGGTGTTATATAAATGTACGTTTGGAGAGCTCAATGACGTCATAAATGAAGTTATAAAAATTGTTGGGAGTAATTTTATCATGGTTTGAGCCAGTTTGAGGTATTTTCTTTGTGACGCTCATGAATAGTGGCGGACAATATTCATATAATTGCTGATTACGGATTTAGAAACGTTTATGTTGTTTTTTTTATAACTCTTCAAATCATAATCACTGACCTTGTTGGTAAAAAGTATTAAAATAATTAAATTTCATGGAACTCGTGTTATCTAATAATATGGTATCGCCCTTGCCCGAGTTTCCACTACATCGGTGGTGTATGAACTCGTTAGAAACCCATGAGCGGTTCACCGCCGGCCGAGTGAGCCTCGCTCACGGTCCACCAAACGCTTTCAAAGCACCCTTAGCCCTCACCCTCCCATATAAACTGTTTATATTTATTGTATACTAAAATCTCGAGTTACTACCAATTAGATAACCCTAAATTAATGTTTATAACTTTTTAAAGATTATTGAGCACACATACACCCTCTCTTAAGAATCCTGTTAAAAGATCGTATTCTATTGCATTTTCAACTAAAAGAAATACCATTTTCTCGCTTAGGAGATAGTATTATCTAAATTATATAAATTTACTGTATAAATAAATGAAATTAATTTAAATATGTAGAATATCCGCAACAAACTTTTCGTATCAATTAATATTTATCTGTGCCGAAACGAATAAAAAAGTTACCGTAAGTCATTATTATTTATTTCGTCTTTTGACGTGTCGCGTGCTAGTTTTATATTATTAATTTATTTTTTGTAAAATATTATATATTTTTCTATTTTATTATACTTTTTGTACGTTATTTATTTTTGATACGTTATATTTAATCAATGGAATATCAGGATGACGACGACGATGATAGTTATGACGCAGTGTATGAAAACGGGCGTTGGGTGTGGGACGACGTTACTCGTCAACTCGTTTATAAGAAGTATGTTACTGTTTTTGATTTGTGTATTGTGTTTGTTACGTTTCAGTTTAGAAAAGGGACCTTGGAACTCTTAGAACTTATCCATGTTAGATCGCCACGGGAGACTGAGGAGAATGTCACAAATCACCGAGTGCACAGTTGCACTCTCTGTTATCCTATCGTAATAGAACGACAGGATACGCACACGAAATTCTAAAACTCAGTGCCTACCTTGGGATCAACTTTCCTTATACATACTATGAACGTCAAACTCCTTATACTTATAATAGAATTTGCAAATCATGTGATGCAGTCATTACAATACCTAACCTATGTTATTTTGTAGAGAAGCCCCTGAAGTGCCTCAAGAACGCGTGGCTATAGCTGTAGCGATCCTTGGTTCAGTAGAATTTAGAGAAGATATTGATTTAAACGAACAAGTGAGTACAAATTAGCAATTAGTAATCGAATGGGTTTGCGTATCTATACATCGCCGTGGACCTTCTAACGCGACTTAAAGTAAGTTGCAGATGTGAAAAAAAGAAAGCCATAATATGTGCTGTACCGCATTGTACACTGATTTACTCTTCCAACTGCAAAATTCATACTTACTACCCCTTCAGGGTATAGCCCGTTTTGACTGGCCACCATAGCGTCCTTCGAAAGAGATCCAAGTACTTTAGATTATCATAGTTATGAAACTTTGGTAATACTTTTTGGTAATTACAGCAAAGATTCCGGAAACGTATACAACGTAAGATTATTGAGGGCAATGATGTAGTCACTCTTCAGGTAATTTTTGGCTCTTAAATTTATTATACTTAGTGAAAAGTGAGAATATTTCTGATTTAAACCGGGTGATAATAATCACCAAATCTAGCAACAACTTTCGAATAAAGTAGAAATGAAAGTTCATACGTTTATCGTTAATCGATATAAAAGAATGAATGGATTAAAATCCTTTAGATTTATTTTCCAATCTTCTAAAGCAGGTTTTTCTCCTCTGAACGATAATTCTGACAAGGCAATTCTAAGCGAGCATATCGTAATGGTATGACGGGTATATTCCAAATGAAATACGAACACAACCCTCAAATCTGTTACAATCCAATTTACAATATTACCGTCAAGCCTGTATACCTAAAAGGGTAGATGGAAAAGTTTAACAGTCCAGGAAAATGATGCTTGTGCTCAGAAATTGTAACCTACGTAGAAAGGCCGAACTACTTGCAAGTATCCCCATTTAATCGTTAGACCCTAAGTTGTGTAATTTTAGTTCCAAACGCATTTTTCATTAAACACCCCAGAGGCGAAATCAGGCGGAGTCTGTTTTTTGTCTACTACTATTTTATCGATACTTATTTTCTAATGTTCACAGGATATAAAAGATGTAGTCCTTTTTACGGCCCCTCCCAAGATAGTCAAGCCAGTGATAATCCATCTTCTTCATTTGCCAGCAACCGAGCGCTTACTCCGAGCTCTCATATTCTTCTGCCAATACTATTTACAGGTTCAGTATAATTTAGCTTGAAACCTCTCTTAATTCAATTTATATTTCTTCAGATTAATTTTCTTTCAATTATGAAAACGTAGGTAAAGATAAATGATTTATCGCTTTTTTTTCAGACATTAGACTTAATGAGCCTACGTACGTTGGAACTCCTTGGTAAAATACGCACTCCTAAGAGTGATGAAACGGAATTCGAATTTCTAGAAAACCTACAAGATCTCCGTCTACTCGTTGCCAAAGAATACTCTAATGTTATAATGGGTATATTACTAAATTTAAATATTTCATTTAATACTTACTTAGGTTTGAAGAAAATTGATTCTCTATAAAAAACATAGCGTCCACAATAACAATAAGTGAAATACTAGCTTAGTCACAAACCTGAAAACCCGAGCGAGCACTCATTTTTTCCAGTAATGCGTGGTTCTGAGGGAATCCCCTTTGTACTGTAATAAAATTTGGTTAGTTTATGATAAATAAAAATAAGTTTATTTATAAGAACGTCCATAGATTTTCGATTACTGTCTTGTTTTAAAAAAATCACATTTTAAAAGGTTTCGGGGAATTCGCAAAATTACATCACATGGGTGCCTTAAAGAAATCACGCTCTTTATCGAAGAGGGAAAGCTTGGTGTTTGAGACGTTCATCCGAATCAGCATTCAGATCATATGGATCGCGCTCGGCCGTAAATCGTTTAGCCAAATTGGTAAGTATTATTGAAACCAACCATAAATTCGTCACCCACATGAAATCTTTTACAACTCCCCTAATAACTTTCCAGAAGTTTTACGGCAAACACTTCCTTTTGCTTTTAGTGCAGTGCTCAAATGTACAGAGTTTATGGCTAAACTTAAAGTCCTTATGAAAAACATAAAAAAATATGTTTTTTTCATATTTCGCATGCTATAAAGAGAGTTAGTTCCTTATTCATTTAAAAACTGAATATTTGCTATAGTGCTTTGGGTGTTGAAGATTCAAAGGATTCAGCGCCATAAAAAGACCAAACAAGGGTTCAAGTTGTTATCAGTTTGCATAAAAAAGATTATCATATATAAAAGAACTTTCTTTCAGAAATTGAAGTTAATAGAATATTTAAGTCTTCAATATTCAATTCAGCGGAACATAAGCTAAGTAAGGAAACGAAAAATAAATTGGCCGTAACCAATCCAAATGAAAAAGCGGTGTTACTTGGGCAGTGCATGCAAAAGAGACACAAGGTGAATGTGCTATCGCCTCTTATGGACGAAGTACATTGCCATAGGTACATTGATCACCGAATATATGGATTGGGGATCATAAAATATCCAAGGTATGATTATTAATGAGGTTTAAGACAATACCGTAAAACGGGATGTTTTTTAGACTAAATTAATAGCCTTAAATATATCCCTTTCCAAAATTCGTTTCTATTTACCCCGACGGTCCTATTTATCCCGTTTTACTCAGTACTAATGTTTCATTATATACCGTATTTACTTAACCCCTGACGTATAAGTTACCCGCATGAAAAAATATCAAAATAGCAGTCAAGGGCGAGTGAGACTCGCTAAACTGAGAACTCCAAACAAATAAACTAAACAGTCTAAAGAAAAACTTTGAAGAGAAAATGATCACCATCAAATGTATGATCTTCCCGATTGCTACTTAACCTCTATTTTTATTGTCCTTTGGTATTTGCTGCAGGGAAATTTTCCCTGGTGAGAGACGGACGGAAAGACGGACAAATAACTTTAGTAATATGGTGACCTTTTAACCCTTCTGGTGAAGACTCCAAAAAAATCGTTTCCATCGTAGATTTTAACTTATATCCAACTTATTTTTGAATTTGCTTTTGACATCGAGTTGTTCCAAACATAATAAAGCTAAACGAAAAACAAATTTCAGCATAAGTCCACGTCATCGTTACCTGGAGAATGCGATATCGTTGCCTGAACATCAATTGGAAGATGTAAATATGTCTGTGGGCATACTAGGTTTGCCCAGAGAAAATTTTGATATTTTGCTGAAAGAAATCAAATTTATAAGCGCCTCTTCTTCAAATGTCAGCGTAAACAAGTAAGTGTAGCCGTTGATAATCGAATAAACTGAATGTGCAACTGAAGCAGCTAGTCGGACTGATGCCGTTGTACGGCGAATAGCATTATTAATAATAATAAATAAATGCGGACAACATCACATACATTGTTCTGAACCCAAAGTAAGTTGCTGAAGCACTTGTGTTATGTAATTCAGATACGAGCTAGCAACACCTTGAAACCGGTGCGTACGCCACTCGACCACGAAATCACAGACCACACGTGCCGTGGGTTTGATCCCCGCTTAGGACTATCATTTATCTGAACCGAGTTCAGGTTTCTTTGGGGATATAACTAGAATATTTGTAAAAAAAATCCCGCGACACACGGATTAAATTCCTGAAAGCGGGAGTCGTTTCACATAAAAAAACAACACTGACTTTTAGAAGTCATGTAAGGTGAACCAAACTTATTAATAACTTTATATTGTCCAGTTCTTACGTACAATTTCATCATAATGTCATATTTGATAGACAACCGTCCAGACCAACGAACGTGACAAAATCTATGCGAAAAAGTTTAATTGTGGCTGGACCCACATTCAAAGACATCGTGATACCTTCGAAGCAAGAAGATGACTATCCATTAGAAACGTAAGCAGCTACTTTTCCAGTAGTTTATATAAAATACACCCAATTTATTCTGTGAACCATCTATACATAGTTATAATCAATAGAAGGTATTTCCACGACATTTTCACATGATTTGTGGTAAAAAAACTCAGAAGACTGGAACAGAATTATTTTTTGTATTATATTAAGTACACCAAAGCGAAGAGATCAGGATGATTCCCCGAAGTTTAATGAAGAGAGTCTGTGGAAAGACGACATCTGGTCTTCTTAACGCTTTAGTTAAAATCGGGCTTTAGTCTCGATAAATGTATATTCTTTAATTTTTCAGGTGTCCGGACTTCCCAACTGAATCGATGCCTCGTCGACCTTGCGATGAACTACAGCGACAAAAATGGATGAAGAGGATACAACGAATTCAATACAGGCAAAGGGCACACCAAAAGCACGTTTAGTTGCACGACAACCGTTTGACCGACGAACGATTTATCAGAAAATAAAATTTTATCACTACAAAAATTATTTTTATCCAATACATTATACTTCCCCTAATTCAAAATAATTAAATGAATAAATAAATAGCGTTACAAATCGTATAAAATATTCGATATTGTTTTAGAAACTCTCCTTCTGATCTAAGTACTCATCGTCCTATCAAGTCTCCAACACAAGAGCTCTTTAAAGCTCATATAGAAAATTGGTAACGTTATGAGGAGTGAGAAGAAAATGGCCAAGAGCTTGCCACCAGGTCTTAAAATTATATTATTGTTAGTGAAAGCGTCACAGTGTACGGCATCTTTGTACACCCGCATCAAGATTACTTAAGACATTGTGCAAGGCCTCCATAATCTATCATGAGGTACTCAGTACCAGTAATACAAAACTTTAATTTTCGTAGAAACACGGTTTTACTCGTGGAACTACAAGCCTTAATTTCTAAATGTCAGTCTTCCAACTGCCTGTCAATACCTTTTCTGACGGCTCCTCAAGACACAATTATCGTGTCAATTGTTGATTGTCAGAAACTGATTACTGATAATATCAAATACAGCTAGAAATAATCTGTAGTTCGTATCATGAATAACTAATACACAAAAATTACAAGTCCGTAAATAGCTTAAGAATGTATTGAAAATGTAACAATAAGTAACTATAACCACTTGTTAAGAAAATCATGTGCTTAATAATAACAATTACAAATAAAACAAAATTATATCTAAGAATGTAAGATAGAATATAATATTAATAAAAAATAAATATACTAGGCATATTAATAAAGAATACTTATAAAAAATAGCATGTCAACATGTCAAAATAGCGTCAAAATAGTATCTACCAAAAATGACATATTTGGCTGAATTCAATCTCTGATGCGATTTCTAGCCTTGGTATTGTATGCTTTGTTACTAGAGTCTTAATACATGACCATAACCTTTCCGTCTTCGAGAGCTTTGAGGAAGTAACCGCTGAACTAATGAGCACTAATATCTCGTGTTGCTTCAATGAGTCGGTGGGGGAGGATTCAACAGCTTCACTAGTCGGTTCTGCCAGCGACGACGTTGAACATCACTTATCGGGTTATTCTTCTCAGACTTATCAGGGAAGTGTGGAGGAAAGTATACACTACAATAAATAAAATAAACATTAAAAACAGAAATGTACTACATACTTGCTATGCTCTTGTCGTATTTTGTCCGAAAATCCAGCATCAAGTAAGCGTTTCCAAGTCCAATATTATGGACCCAGATTTGCAAGAAAAGAACTGATACTTTTCAATGATACTTACGGAGCATAAAGTCTTTTATCTGCATATTTTCATAAATGAAGTACCTCGCATAAAATTAAAAGATACATACTCTTTTATATCCTTAGGAGGTATTACTAATGGGGGATATAGCTGCTGCGGAACAGTGGATTTTCTAACTGAAGTCTTTGAGCTGTGTCCACTGTGAGATGACCTATAAAAAGAAAATTTTATGCATCACCCCCAATAAGGTATTTGACAAAATAACTGCTAAGTCCATCAAGGCACATATCCGAAACATATTGAATAAGTATTTTTTCTTTTATCTCGTTAACAAAAAGTGAAGGGGTTACAGTGACTTAAAATGTCCTGTGACGTCACTTACCAGTACGCCTTTCTCCTAGCACTTTTTGAACTGCTCTGAACTTCACAGATCTATATTATAAGATTAAGTCAATTAAGTAATTTAAATAATTAAATAGTGGGAACGGCCAGCTTACATGGAAGCCTTCGATTTCGTTTCAACTGATACTGTGACCGGCCTGAGCATGGTGTCGAAACCTGAACGAGGCATTCCAATGATACCTAGCGTGAAATGGGATTCCATTAAAATTTCTTCTGGGCCAGATACAGCCACATGCAAATACTGTAACCGGTTTGTAGTCCTGGAAGAAAAGCGTTTCCGATCGAATTAGTAAACATAGAATAATCTTAATGTGTCTAAGCCTTTGTATGTATGGATTTATGGATGCATGGACGTCTCTTACACTTAAAAACCACGAAAAGGGTTTAGACTAAACTTGGTACACAGACAGTTTATAACCAGGAATGTATCTCCCGATTTTATGTTCCCATGGGCTCATTCTCGATATATAGCGGGCGGAGCCGCAGACAACAGCTAGTATTTACATAATATGATTTCATATGTCTTACTCTGGATACTTGACAACTCCTAGTCCTAATAAACGATAGTCAATCGGCCTATGACAGAACACCTCATTCATGAGAGGAGAACGAGTATTGAGTTTCTTGTCTTGTCGACGTACACAGGGCCCGAGCAGCACTGCTTGCTCTTCCGCAATCATTTTCGATATATATCCAGTTTTCAAAGTGTGTTCTATTTCGTTAAAAATCTCCGACTTGAATATACGGTGGGTTTCCAACTCTAAAAGTTTATGGACAATAATTACTTTAAGAATTTTGCGCAATATTTATCGTAAATTAAAAATAAGATCACCAATTTGATGGAAACTCCTGCGTCCTAAAGCCAGCCATACAATTTGTACACTCATGCGTAGCAGAGTTTCAAACAGCCTAGCATCTTTATCCGATAATGATTGTAGTTTTTTCTGCGGACCCATATGGTGAAATTTCTTCGTGTCAGCCCCACCTAGCCAAATAAACGTTTAAAAACTATCCCATTCACGATTCATAAAAAATCACACAGATTTTCTTACCAATGAGCATAATGCAATATTCTTTAGCAACTAATACTCTTAAATCTGCTAAATTGTCACGATACTCGTTTTCGATATGTTCACAATCTGGAGTTCTCACTTTAGTGTCGAGCTCAATCATACGTATCGCCATTTCATCTGCTACCTAAAAGGAAACTGTATTAAAAGTATTTCAGTACATCAGATTAAAAACTGACATTCTAATCATTACTTATGTCTTTTTAATAAGAAGTTAATCAATGAGATGAGTGTTTTCATAATTATCCATTAAAATTAGTATTCAACAGTTTGTCAAAGTAAAAGGAATGATATACCTGTAAATAGTAGGCGCAGCAAAGAATAAGTGCTCTTAGAAACCGTTCCGTTGTTGGTATATGCAGGACATTGATCAGCATTGGACTCAAAATGCTGACTGGTGCAGTGTATAATGCTATATCCTTAATATCCTAAGAATTTTAAAGAGAAGATCAATATTAATAATTATGTTTAATTCAATCCAAAGGCTTTTCTACACAAGAAAATTTACCGCCAAACCAACTTACAGATGATTATACAAAGAGCACGCGTAGCTGGGTGATAACCAACTGATAAAACCATTGGACTGCCAAGCCAAAGAATCAAATTCATATTCGAGTAACAAAGTAATAATAATTATTAACCATCTTAAAACACTGAAGGAAAACATGGCCAAGAAACAGGGGAAACCTGATCAATTTTGAGGAACGTGTAAAGCCACGTCAGAGACTTCAGGCGTAATAAACTCTGGCATGAGGATGTGTATCAACCATACAAAAAGACATTAAAAACTAAAGTTGTCATGAAAGCGTAACTGGCATTGCAAGTTATTGTGCTACATACCTGTAAGGTAATAACATCTGGTTGTCCGGGCTTTAACTTCCTTTGATAACGTCTTCGATAACGAATCTGAAAAAGTAATAATTTAGGCATATTTAGGTACGCCAACAAAATGTAATGAATAATAAACATCACACACTAAACAATTATAAGGTGTTCGATGCCTGAAACTATCGCTGCGCGTAAAACGGCCTTTAGAGCGTTAATAAATATTGAGATATAAAATATTACGTGTAACATCATACAATGAAATCGTCACATCATATAAAATAAAATTGTGATCTCAAATATTTATTTATCGACTTATACCAACCTACTAATTACAGCTCCTAAGACTGTGTGGTTATATTTATTACTTACACCTTATTGAATATTCACCAATGATTATGTAAATAAAATTCATATTCCGTTATCATAATAATAAATTCAAAATCACCTGTTCAATTAAATCAACGTCATCTCTGAACTCAATATTCCCGGTCGGCGCTTTGGCGGTCATTTGTATAGTCTCTATCAGTTTCGGAGGTATATCACTGTAAAGTTACGAAAACAAAAGCATATACTGCCACAGACGGCAAGAGAAAATAGGGTTAAAGATTAAAGATCTCTAGAAAAACTTAGTTATTACCTAGAGATCTTTCTTTTCACTTTTAAAAATCAAAATCAAGGACATTTAATCAAATGAGGCTACTAAGGAGTACTTTTTGAATGTCAAATTTTGGTCAACAACCAGATTCGCCCGCCCTTTACCACATATGAAACTTTACGTCTTTTTATTATGAATATAGATGTCGTTGTTGTACTCTAACACCTTTAATTAGGGGCGTGGCAAAGCGCAGTATTAGTGCAACTTGCCAGCTGTGGTGCACTAGCCTCAACTCTACAAGTCCTCACAACAATTTCTTGAAGATTGGCCTTTAGACTTCCTAGTTTGAACCCCAAAGTTTTATCAAAAATATTAAAAAGCAATTATCCCATGCCAGTTTCATCACGATGACAAAAACTAAAGTGAAGGGACCGGCATTTAACACGACCTTTTAAGTCAAACTCCCAGAGCCCACCCGTATGATAGGACGAAGTAAAAGGTACCAAAATAAAGAAGGTAACCTAACAGCTTACCTAACAAAGGCCAACGCTTGTGCGTTGTCGTCCCACACCCAGTGCCCATCCTCGTACATACCCCCAAAAGCCCCCTCATCGTCATCATCAGCCATTTATATCAAATCAAAATTATAAAATAAACACTATTTTATAAAGTTTCATGTAAATCTTATAAATTGACACTTTAGTGATATGACAAATGTCATCACGTGAGTCAAGAAACTTGTATTTTTCAAAAACGTTTTGTCAAAATTTAATTAAGAATCCAGGTTACATTAAAAACTTTTTGTTTCGTTTGACTCGGGAATGTTGTTTCGTATTGAATAATTTTATACTCATAATCCCTGCTAAAAATAAATATTAAACTTTCGACTAAAATTTGCAAACAAACGCTTGTTCTTATAGAGTAACTGAAATATTACTAAAGATCTAACATTTACTTCACAAGTCACATTTTCCTTAAATCTTGAAGATTCATCGGCGCATGACTTATGATGTTCAATATTTCAACTTCTTATTCATGATTATAATTCATGGACAGCTATAACTTGCAAATCGGAATCTCTATCGAGCGTGTTTGTAAGTTTGGCAGAATTTACGACGTCACTAGTAAGTTTGCTCTCGGCGCCACTGAATATAAAGTTATGTTAATGTTACTAGTGCATCCAACTCCGGACCTTAAAACTTATAAAACGCTCTAACTTATTTCCAATTCGGGATAAAAGCTATTGTGCATATATCGTAAAAGGAGCGAGCACTTACGTGCATTTAACGTTTGGGAGTGTATGTATAAGTGAATGTCGAGGCAAGTTAGTCAATAGAGTTTTCATATCACAAACAAACAATACAACGCCGCGAGTCAGGCAGTGTTAGCTCTATCTCAGGCTAGCTGTAGAGTCGCTGATTATTGCAAAACGAGAAAACAGCATAAAACCGAGCACAGAAAACTTGTTAGAAAACTGAGTAAGTGCTTAGTGCAGTTTACCTATTCACTGGTGCTTTTCTTTACTCTCTGGAATGGACGATAAAATCGCTTAGAATTTCCACCCGCATTTGAAAGCAAACGTTGGGAAAACATCAATTTCAGGTACAGCGTATCAAAGTGTGCCAAATATGTCGAAAGGTGAGGGGTAAATAACCTTAGGCGCCAGTTTTTACATGAATAAATTGAGAATTTTGAGCATGTATGTCACTTGTGTTAATTCATTGAATTGGCTGTCACACACGATCGCACATAAGGCTGTGATGCGGTGCTTTGATCGTGTGCGCTCTGCCATGTGATTAAATGAGTATCTACTTAGTTTAGCACACGGATAGGGATTAACGCGGTTACCTACAGGGACCCATTAAAACATTCAATGTGGACGTGTGTGCCTAGGGTGAGCGTTCCGCTTCCTTGTTAGAACAATCGATAATTAGAAATTGTTTATTGTATAAATGTAGTTCAGACTTGAAATATATCTGTTATATATAGCATTGATGCATAACACACATAAATTAACATTTTAACGACTATCTCAGTAAGAAATTTGATCGTTCTGTCGCGGGCCTTTCAGGGAATTAAACCCGCGATACGTCGCGCTTGGTGGGTTTGGTGTTTTTATCGTTTACCAGTGGCTATCCATGCATTATATGATCAATTTCTAAAACTCGAAGATAGGTATGGCAGTTCTATAATTTCACAAAAATATCCTTTTCAGTGCTAAAACACGAAACCACTAAACATACAAGTTTTGTACGTCAGGGTTTATCATAAAAACTGTTTAAAATTAACCATTTACTATGCAACAGCCTAGCGTAACACCACCTGCGACCCGGTGGGCTGTACCCGAAACAAAGTAATTAATACAACTATAACTTAAGTTATTAAAATGCCGTCCCCGGTACATGTTGAAGTTCGGGCACATTGTGAATTCATGGGAACATTGACATGAAAATACGGCAGTGTGGCGATTTTTAAACGTGGTAAGTATCTGAAATACGGTATATTTAAATATTTTCGATATACATATTTAAATATTTTTATGCATTTTTTTTTAAACCCAAACCTTTTTCTTTACACGTTTCTTGATAGAGCTAACTAGTTGTTAGCTCTATCAAGAAATGTGTAAAGACTGTGTACTTATTCTAGATACCAGATTGAGTAGCAGTACTTACGTAACGTACGTTTTTACGAAGTTTGCTTAGCACGTTTTGGTACCTACTTGTAAGGCTGAGAGTAATGCGATGCATGCATCTAAATAGACTTTATACACACCAGTTGAGGTCACCAGCCAGCCTACTGTTCGCTACATGTCGCAGGTTCGATGCCAGCTTAGCAAAAGCGAGTGTGTGATCTTCGAATGCTTTCTGAGTCTGAGTGTCACTGTGCTAGTACTAAAGTCCACAGTGTGGAAGCAGTTTGAAAAAAAACGATATTATGTCAAAAATGTTACGTATCTGAAACAACAACAATTTTCATTGAAATTCACACATTGCTCGCATGTCACTCCACTAACATTTAGTGCAACACACAAAGCAAACGAGTTACTATGATAGCGAACATATTTCTAACTCGATGAACATTCTTTCCAATTTCATTCGGTTTGTTCCATTCCCACTGCAAAGCAAACTGGCTGCCTACGATCATCTTTTAAAGTTATATAATTGCTGTTGTGGGAACGGTACAGCGCACTACACAGCGTAGAGCGCCATCTCTCTTCAATAACTGAAATAATATTACTTTAAAACGTGATGGTAGACCCTCTGCACTCTCATTCATTTATTATGACACAGAGCACACTGTGACGCAGCGATAGATGCTGTTTTTAATTAGTTACAGTTTAAATATTGCTCTCCAGGTGCTGAAGTTTCATTCATTCCGAATGTTATAGTTGTTGGCTTTTTGATTATGTTATTTGTGAACTGTCACTGTTAGATTTGTTGTTTTTTGATAACTGTCGACTCTTTTCTAGTATGAGCAGTATTTATCTTGATTATCATCAAATATTAGAAAGCACTAGCAATCTGATCGGTCATGGGTTAATAAAATCGAAATCTATTTTCCTAGACAAACGCACAGCTCTACTTCATATACCTCTCCATAAACTCCCCGCAATGAGTAAAGCCCGAACATACCTATAGCTACAATACAACTATTGAGTACACAATAGCAGTCTAATACAATTTTCATCGAACCTGCAACATTTTCCTGATGAACTTTATATTATTGCATCGGAATATCTAGGTTAAAAGCCAGGGAAATTTAATAAAGAGCGAGTCGATTGCATTCTATGAAATCAAAAGCTACTCGGTGTTGATACAAGGATGAAGTATACCTACTCGTGGGGAAGCACGTTTCGTACTGGTATAATCCTTCGCCGGGAGCGATGTTCAATCTACTCTGGGTCATAAACCGGTGTTCCGCGGACGTAAACTGTGCTACGTGAGCTCGCAAAGCGGATGCCAAGACATTGGATGCTAGCGTTGTGTACATCTGTTATAAAACTTTCACATTATACTCGCTTGTAAACGCTTTTAAATGCGGGTAAGGTAAATTGTTGTGTGTTATCAACCCCTCTACCCAAGTGATACTTCTACAATCGTTAGCTTTGGTACAAAACAGTCAATGTACGAAAATGTTTCATTTAGCTGCGCGATTTTGAAATGTCATCTCCAAAAATTCGAGCGTTTTCTATCAACGCTATGTAATATCACATTTTATAAATTCTTACATTCGTTCAGTCCATCTATAGCAAAGGAATAAAAACTTCCGTTACCTCCATGCAAAGATAAGATTAAATAAATTTTCGCCTACAAGTATATGAAAAGTTTAGGAAACTTCGTAATGTGCTAAGTCGAAATAAATTGCTATGAAACTTTCAACGAAATTAATAGGCCAAACAAATTAAGAAAGTTCTATAAAAGTTATTAGGCTGTAATTTTAAGTTGTAAACTAACACTACAATTTATTATTGAGTCCATGAGGTCAGTTTAGAAAAGTTGGTGTTTAAAACTGATAGAAAATTAAAGTGTATAATTATTTATTTTGTAAGGAGATTGTCGATATGAAAATTGAAGAGCGCAAATATATTTAGTCTTGGATTTTTTGTTGTAACCTTCAAAATAGTACTCTATAACTAAGACAGTAAAGTTCAGCATTCTTTGAACATAAAGATGAGTGAACACGGCTCTAAATTGTTCCGATTAAATGAAATAAAACAAAAGGATCGATCAACAAGTAAGTGCAAGTCACTTATCAAACATGTTTATGCTCTTAGTTCTAAGTGATACTGTAGTAGCTTTGGATCTTAGTACATGAGACCACGCCAGTTCATTTAACCCATTCCTCTTTATTTTTTCCCGTATTTTTGAAGTACAAACAGATGTCAAAGTTGAATCCTCCCGTAGGCCTCTTCCGTGGCTTGACACATCTTGAAAATTGTTAGTTGTTCTGGTTTCCTTTCGTTGTTTTCCTTCGCCATTTTTCAAGTGTAGTAACCCTATGATATGCAAATTAATTTGAGAACAAAAACAAGTTCTCCGATTGGAGCCTACGATCGTTGAATGGCAGTCCAAATGTCATACTATAGGTTTATATTGTGGCAGTAAGTTGATTAAAAAAGGTCGGGTATAAGGACTGGAGTTGCCTGATGTACTCCTAATAAGGGGGCTAAGCGTCTTTCGGGTCATCATCAAGCAATAGTTTCCTGGACTCCATTTGGACGATGGTGATCTTGTCTGATTGCTCGGCGTATTGTGAGAATGGGTAAGTTATACCTTAAGTCAATTAATAAATAGCCTATAAATTTCATATAACTATAACACAAACAAAAATAAGCAGAAAACATGCAATTATTATAGTCAATCAAAACAATTTCATAACGAAATGATAAATTCATATTTGGATAAGCATTATTTTATGTGCGCTGTCAGTTTCCATTGCTATAACTAGCAAATTAAGTCTCAAAATGCTAAATTATATGCTGAATAAACGAACACATTTCGGTACATTAAACTTTTATTTTCAAATTTCCGATCTATTGAGTGAACCGATTAAACCTATTACCAATAACTTTACGTGTCTGCTGAGCTGTGAATTAGTAAAAAAAAGCAAAATTTCTAAATGATTGATAACAACAAATTATTTCAGACATTCTATGTTTCGAGACTAGAGTTTTTAGAAAAGTGTAAGTGCAAAGTACCTTTAGGGTCCTCAAAACATTCCAAAAAGCATTTTTGCAATACAGCCTTCAAATACCTTATTATATAATCATACGACATTCGATATAAAACACAGTGAATTTACAAATACTGGTTACAAAGTGGGTGAAAGAAGATAACATACTCCTTGGAATAAAATCACAAAAAAAAAACTTTGTTATTTCATGTGACGCATTCGGTAATAAGCACGACTCGTTGATGTCAGAGAAGAGATTGACGATATTATATTAGTAGTATTAGTAGTTACTTAGCTTAAGTTCAAGATGGAAGACGACGACGAAGCTATGTATCGAGGCCTGTATGAGAATGGTCGCTGGATTTGGGACGACAGAACTAAACGAATGGTGTTTTTGAGGTAATTTGCCTCTGTCTCATATGCTACTGGTTCATCACACCAGATCTACGGGATGATCTTCTAAAATAACAAAAACAAGTAATGGAAATCATTACCACATTGTTTTTAGTAAAGTACAAAAATATTATATTAAAAAGAAACCTTACAGTGCTTTAGTTATTAATAGATTACGAAATTTTAACGTAACACAACCGTTACGTTAAGAATGTGTGGACTTTGTAATGTTTTCTCTAACTTGCGTGACCCCTATGGTACTATTAAAAATAATATCGTAATTTTCAGTAACCTGCAATCTAAAATTGACGATTTCGGTTTATATACCTGCCCGGAGAGGGCTGGTGTGATCGAATTTCGAGAGGACATTGATGTGATTGAACAGGTAACTACAATGTTTGTATTTAGAGCTAAATTATTGATAGCACTAATAAAAAAATCGATTTACCAGAATAATGATGCAGTATAAATCAGAAACTAAAGGAAAAAAATAAGTTCTTTAGTTATGGATTCCTGACCTCCACAAAGGTTGCCACAGGGTGCGATGTTTTCGTAATTTTAATATTTACGGGCTATAACCTTTAACAGCTATTTACAGATGCGTTACCGGCGATACTTTCAACGGAAACTGCAGCCTGGACAGAATAACGTGGTTACATTACAGGTAAATTACTCCTGCCAACATTTTATGTCCCCATTAGCGGATGTCGTCTGTCTGAACCTATAACAAATAACATGATTATTTTTTATTTCGTTCACCTACAAATCTCTTAGAATTTTCCCTGAAAAGACATTATTTTATTTTATACTTTGTTATACATATTGTTTATTTCAGGATATAAAAGATTTAGTTCTTTATACTGCACCCGTAAATTTTCTGAGCGTAAGGCTGATAAACAGGGTGCATACTGCAACATCGGACAGATTTCTCAGGGCACTTGTTCTTTATTGTGCCTACCAAATACAGGTACAGAAATCCTTTGTCCATTTTTTATTTAATATAACTAGTCTTAGAATATGCCACAGGAGAAAGCCCACTCCTTATGTTAAGTTCTAAAAATTATATGTTTATTGTTTAGATAGGGAACGAAATGGAGAATCGTAATGTGGAACTCTTGACTAAAGTGAAAACTCCCGCTGGTGAAAGATTGGAGGAAGAGTACCGTGAAAATATAGGTGATATAAGAATACTGCTAGCTAAGGAATATTGCACAATGCTTGTTGGTGAGTAAAGCAATAATAAAAAAACGATTGGACAGTTTCTATTGAGATGTCACCCTGCTGCTAATTCAGGGTGCTTTGGTGATATATTTTGAGCTTAAAGCATACACACACGAACTATTGCCTTCATAATATTAATGTTTTATAGGTGCTGGAGACCAAAAGGCATACCATCATATGGGCCCACTAAAGAAGCGACGTTCGTTGCTTGCAAAAGATGCTCAAACATTTGAAGCGTACATACGAGTAAGCGTGCAAGTTGTTTATTTGGCGCTTGGACGAAGACACTATCAAGAAATAGGTAACACCATTATATAAATCTTCTTCTCCTTTAAGGGGCATAAGCATTTTGAATGTTCGTTAATTTAATGGTTTGCTATTGGCACTCGCATTTATCACGAAATAAAAGGCTAATATTTTTTTAGAAACTGAAACCCATCGTCTTTTGAAATCGGCCACGTTTAACGCAATAAAACACAAGGCTATGCGCGCCCATTCTGGAACCCCAGCCAAGCAAACACGTACTACAGAAATACTTATGGGTACTTGTTTGCGCCGAGACAGACATCTTCTCACCCACTCGCCTCTTATGAACGAGTTATTCTGTACTAGACCTATTGATTACAGATTAAAAGGAATCGGGGTTGTTAAATATCCAGAGTAATTTAATTATCTCACTATATATATATATAAGCAAGCTCTGTAATATTTATCATACTTGTAGAGTCGTATGTAAGGCACCACGTATCATAGTATTATAAAAAAGCTATTAGTGTTTTAGTGACAATTTATTGTAATGGATGTCAGTAGTACCTACCACCACTTTTTATTTTTGTACATACATTGATTTGAATAGGGCCAAATAATGCAAGAGACGATTTTCATTTTAGCCTTACACCTCGACTCCTCTTTTTCTACCATGCCATTGCAGCTCCAGAGGAAATTATGGCAGATAACAATATCGCTATAGGTATAATTGGAATGGCTCGCACAAAATTCGATACAATGCTTAGAATTCTCCCACCAGCACCGGCGACTGACGGAAAATCAAGAACAATGTTCGTATATTTTAGTTCATAATAAGTTTATTTAATGAAAGTGATGTGTCGATACTAAAGAGCCATCATCTGACAGAAAGCACAATAATAATTTTACGATAATACGTAAATTGCACAGAACATGCATGCAATATTGACGTGACTGTGTTGGGATTTCAACGCTCGGAAAATCCTGTAACCTAGAAAACCTTGTAAAATATTATTTTTTAAATACACCAGTATGTAAAAAAGACACTTATAACGCTCAGTGGAAGGATGTTTCGTTTTAATAATTGTATTTTCATTTACCCAGGTCGCAAATCTTCAGTAAACAGAGTGCAATGATAATGAGGAAATCTCTTAGTACGTTGAAGAAGGGGTTGTATCCTGAAATTGCTATACCTCCGAAGGACTCCATAGAGTTAATATTCGTTATTCTCCATAAATTATATTCTTGACTTAAATATTCTCTAGGATATAGTGTAGTAATAATTATGATTTTTCCATAATTTACAGGACCACCATGCCAAAAGGTTTCGTTGAAGAGCCAGAGGATTTAAACCCAGTGAATGACGTTCAACGCCGTGTCTGGCAAAATAGGTTTAAGTCAATGATGGTCTTGTTGACCCAACGTCGAAGACGCTAGATTTACGTGTACGTAGTCTAAGGAATGTGAATAGTTTTAACGACCACCTTAGAAATAAAGCGTAACACTTACGATTTAAATTGTCATTTGTTTTTTTTTTCCAATGGTATTCTACCGGCACGGGGAAATGCCGCATGCTTGATCAATCCTACACGATATTTTTAATTCTATTACGAGCAACATTCAAAAATCTTTAAAATGTGACTAATTAATGTGATCAGTTGCTCTGTAGGCAATTTCCTATAAGATTTGCAAAGTTTGACTTGCACTTGAACAAGACTATGAAAGAACCCTTGGCACCTGCCTTTCTACACATGGTAACATAGATAAATCAGCAGACGATGACTCGCCGCTCACTTGAAGGAAAATACCAGTGAGCGTGGCAAGGGGTATATAGCTTTCGTGGCCCTTCTCTAGCCAAATAAAATGACCCCCTGGGGCATATAGATTCTATTATCTACTCGCAAACAGCTCGCCACAAGCTCAGCCCTTTTCTTTAGGATGAGAAATCATCAAAATACTTACTTCCGGAACCGTGCAACTAGAGTCAGTAATGTAACTTATGTAACGTTTTAAAAGTGCCTGAAAAACGGCATATTTGAAATAAAACTTTTGATTTGATTTGACTTCCACTCTCGGACCTTCCACTTTAGATTAAGCGGAAGGGACGAGAAGGGAGTGTACTCATGTTCAGCCTCCTCCTTTGCTAGCACAACTGCTTCGCAGAAGGAGGCGACTGGTTGTCTTTTCGGACCGGACAGACGCGATAGTCACTGTCGCCAATCGCCGCTACGAGGGCGCTACCCATGCAGGGCAGACTTCCACCGTATTTCACTATGCTTTCCAGGTGATCCTCAAAATTGTGGTGGTGTGGCTATTGTTTCTGTAGTGCTTTTGCTAATTCTCCTTGCATCTTTTTCGCTAGTATATTCCGCTTTTAAACAGTTATAAAGTCAATACAGAAGACCAAGAATTATTAAAAACCTTTTTTACTGGTTTTCATTCTTAGCCACTTTATAAAATGTCTTAATTAAGAATAATTTAATCGACAGCATATTTTGACATTGAGTTTGCGTATGTAGTTTTAAATCAGAACCTGCTATTCTTTGATAACTATTATTTGATATTTTTTATATGTGAGATGTCTGATGATGACGATGAAACTGGTTTCGGCGGTTTATATGAGGATGGTCACTGGGTTTGGGATGACAATGTACAAGCATTGGTGTTTGTTAGGTACTTACACTAAAATAGCTCATCTCCATAGCATGTAGGAGTAGACCAACTGCCTCATCGTCTTCTTAACTTTGTCTGAGCCTCGCGTGAATGAAAGTGTTATTTTTTTCTTTGAACAAAGATTAATGAAACAAGTTCTGGTGTCATTCAACGGGGATCATTTTAATAATTGCAAATATTTCTCATGTGTTTTAGTGACCTACCTCCCGCGCTGATTGAATCTGTACAAATAACTACAAAAGCACCGACGGGTAATATTGAATTTAGAGACGATGTCGATTTAATTGAACAGGTGATCAAAACTTCTAATTATTGACGAAATACATGTAAACGTTAAACAAAATCTTAAATGATGGTACTTATTTGCAGCTTCGTTATCGCCGCCGATATCAAAGAAAATTGAAACCGGGAGAACCTGACGTTGTAACTTTACAGGTCTATTTTAATGTATTGTTTGCGAATCAATAATATTAATACGTCTGAAGCTTTAAAGTGCATGGATGACGATATTTCTCAAAATTTGAGGAACTGTTTTAGTTTAGATCTGTTTTTGATATTAAGTGTTATCAAGTATAAGATTGTGTTTCCAAGTAAGTATTATATCTTATTAAATAATTCGATTCACCAAATTAACCTTTTATGTTTGGACTTTTAGGATATTAAGGACATAGCGATATTCACCGCACCTCTTAACCTTCTAAGCCCAATGCTGATTCACTTGTTGCATCTCCCGACGACTGAAAGATATCTTAGGGCACTCATTTTTTGTATGGCTTACTATATACAGGTAAAATTATGCTTGTATACTTGATAAAACAATTCTTTGACCTTAGTGTTATGAAACAAGGTTAATTTTAGATTGGAGATGAAATGACGGCACGAATTATGGAACTCGAAAGCAAAATAAGGACTCCAGATTGTGAGATAGTGGAAAGGGAATTTCGTGAGAACTTAGCGGATTTAAGACTTCTGGTGGCTAAAGAGTATTGTGTCATGCTTATTGGTTAGATACATTCCTTTTTCCCACATAAACTGAATATAAGTGTAGTTATATAGTTTGACGACCTCCGTGGTCGAGTGGCGTACACACCGGTTTCAAGGTGTCGCTAGCTCTGAGGTCCCGGGTTCGATCCCCGGTCGAGTCAATGTAAAATTTCACATTTGTATATTCTCTCGGGTCTGGATGTTTGTGGTACTTTTGCTGTATCTGAATTCCATAACAGAAGTGTTTAAGCAACTTACTTTGGGTTCAGAACAATGTATGTGATGATGTCCGCATTTTTTTTAATTTTTTTTTTTCGCTCGGGACCTCTTCCAGTTCAACCAAATGCAGCTAGTTACAAGTGTTTTACAAGGAGCGACTGTCTATCAGACCTTCTCAACCCAGTCACCTCGGTTCCACCCCTCCTTCTAGCTTCAGATTTCCCGTAATGACTGTCAAAAATGTGTAAATAACATCCGCGACCCAAAATTTACCGAGCCTTCCGAAACACGGACGAAATTGTTAAGACATAGATGATCACCCAACCACAGAGAGACCGCATAAGGTGTAGCTTCACCTGTGATCAATCAACTTGTCCAGTCGTAATTTAGCCACGAATCTGAAATAAAGTACTTTATTGTGTAGGTGGAGGAGATTTGAAGAAATTTCACCACAAGGGTCCTAACAAGAAACGACAATCCTTGTCGGACAAAGATGCAAGATTATTTGAAACATTTGTACGTGTAAGCGTACAAATTGTGTATTTGGCGCTTGGTCGCAGATCCTTCCCTATCATCGGTAATTTTCGCAATTTAATTTTATGGAAAATAGAAGCGTAAGTAGGTACTTATATAAATTGCAATAATTAATATCTTAACCCCTTCTTTTAGAATTGGAAGTCCATCGAATAATAAAATCAGAAATATTCAACTCGGTGGAACACAGATTAAAATCCGGATATTTAGGAAATATGGTCCCCGAAGAAAGGAGCGTACTGCTTGGGCCTTGCTGGCATCAGGATAAGAAGCTTAATACTCGCTCTCCTCTCATGAATGAGCTATTTTGTCATCGGCCAATTGATTATCGTCTGATGGGGGTTGGAAGTATTAAGTATAAATTGTAAGAAGCTAAAGTTTTCCATATCTTATACTTAAGTTAAGACAACTCATTCCGAATACAGAAAACATGGGAAGGTACAATGCAATAGTGCTTTTTAATCTAGATATTTTCAATTTGATTAATTAACTTACGGATAGCTGAGTGGTTGAGGTCACCACGCCAAAGCTACTGTGCATGTGTCGTGTCGCGGGTTCGATCCATCATCGAGCATTTATGTGTCCAGCATATCTACGAATGCTTGTTCTGATTCGGGGTGTCTTGGTGCATGTGATTTGTATGTTTGTGAAACCCCCGCGACACGAGGATTAAGTCCCTTAGTGCGGGAGTCATTTTTGTTAATGGCTCAAAATATATCAAGGACTAAGAAGATACTAAAATGGGTTAGCGACCTTGTAACTTATTTTTCCTTTTTTAGCCTCTCCTCGCGACTACATTACTTCCACCTCGTAATTTCCGCACCAGAAGAGAATTTGATGACAGCAGATATGACAGTGGGCATCATTGGCATGCCACGTGCTCTATTTGACACAATGCTCAGACCCATTCATCAAACTCCATATGAAGGACCAAAATCCAAAGTTTCTGTGTAAGTATTTCGTGATTTAGATATATCCAATATCCAATACCTAAGAGATTTGAATTTAGAAAAATTATCGTGAAAAAAAAGAAATTGTAGAAATTTGTTAACAAATTAACCACTTAGAACGTCTAGATAAAAAACTAATTAAGCCAATAATATGTATCTTACCCTTATATCAATTTAAATAGGTCATCAGCATCACGTCAGAGTCAGGGTTCCAAACAGAGCGACAGTCGGAGGAAAAGCGTACAGGCACTTCAAAGATATTATCCTGATATTGAGTTACCAGAGAAAGAATTACAAGAGTAAGTATATTTATAGTATTCTACTTTAGGCGCATAATGCGTTACATAAGGGTATTTCATTCGATGTCGTCTGTAAATTTTCAATTGCCAGTAAAGACATTAAAATATTAATATTTTTCTTCAGCATTCCTTTACCTATGGATTTCCCAGACAACCCTGAACCGCCACGACCAGTCAGTGAGATTCAACATCGTCGTTGGCAAAACAGATATAAAAGGCTCACGAAGCCGGTAGCAGTTCGATAGATTTTGATATATTTTTAAGGCAGGTGATTGAGGTATCTCAATGAAATATATTAGGTAGGTTTGTCATGTAAAATAACCTATTTGTAATGGTAGTTTTAATTTATTTCATAAATATATTTGAGTTATTGTTGTCAATTGCTTTTTTTTCATAGCTTTTTAAGATGAGTTAGGGTATTTGTCCTAAACTTACTGGGTTTCATAAACATGTAAAACTAAAAGGTGAAGACTTAAGAGTTGATCAATGTATTGTTGTCCTTACCTATAACTAACGGGAAGCTAAGTAACAAAATGCTGAATCACAATCTGAATGAACGAGTCCTTTCGCTCCATTTCACTTTTATTTTCAAACTTCCAATCCAATGAGTCGAGCGATTGAACCTATTACGAACAACTTTACCTATCTGCTCATGTGTGAACGAGAAAAATATTTACGATTTCTGGACGGTTATTAAACCATGAAATTTGTATGTACCTATTTAGAGGGTTAACCGCACGAGCACCTCACTGTAACTACGTAAGCTTATGTTAGTCACTGATTTTCCAAAATAGGCACATTAACAAAATTTCTCACCCAAGGGCTTTGGAACAAACGTCAGGGGCACAACAAAAATAAAATAAACCTTTGGTACAAGATCAGGGATTTACAGTACCTAAGTCTTAGAATAGCCAAAAGTTTCACTATAATAATACAGAAGGCCAACAACCTTTCTGTCTTCGGTTATTGGCGGTGCAAGTGTTATGCGATTATCTTTTACGGAACTGCTAGGGCCATTTCTGTTCTTGCATAGGTAATTTTCCTTTTTTTCTGGCATTAATCCCAGTAACAGGATTTCTTCTCAAAGGTTTGGTCTAAAAAGCCTAACTATCACTCCTTGTCGGGGCAGACGCGCAGGACGACGCTTCTGTCTCCTTTAGATCTCCTTTCATACTTAGCTCAGATATGCAATCTACCATCCCTACCTAGAGTACCTAGTAGGTACCTAAGCTCCAACACACTAAAGCCTGTCCGTTCGTTAAATTTTACATCTAAAATTGGAGTTAATGGAAAACAATACTATGTTACTTATGTACACATTAGTTAGGCTCAAAACACCACCAAACAAATAAGCCGGAATGCGGCTAGAAGCGCGATGGCCTCTCCAAGCCGAAGAGCCATGTCTCCCATTCACAACTACCTACTCGTTGTTAGGTGTCGTTTTACTTTAATCCATAGATGGCCCCAAGGAACCGCTCACATCGCTTTATAACCTATCTGCAACCTGAAGCGAATTCTAACACACCATTACAGCGTAAGGTGATATACCTACCTAGCATAAAGACGTTAAATATGATACGGTATTCACTTTGCAAACTCGATGATGCACTATAGGTACATAAAATGACATTAGATACGACTGCATAAGCCATTATCGCTGCGGAAAGTCAACCTGTCTCAATACACTCTAGTTACGAGGAAGGAATAAGTCGATACCGATAGGCACTTATAAATACAAGCTTGTGTCAGCGGATATGCCTGAGATAAAACTGCAGTCGCGATATAGAAGATAGGTAAGGAAGGAATATATAAGAATGGGTGATCTTAAGCTATGAAGTGAGAACAGTTTTTTTGTAACTAAGTCTCACTGATATGTTTAAATATGATAAGTATCCTATAAGTCTCCACCACTAAGGGATTTGTGGCGGAGGTTTTAGAAACATTCAAGTCACCCATACTCAGAACAAGCTTGGATTGAAACTGTCGGAAGATTGGATTGGACTGGGCAAGTCTTGGAACACAAATGCTTATCAAACGCAGGGGTCGAACCGCACACAGTGGGTTCAAATGAAAAAGCAGCATTATCACAAGAAAAATCAAATCGACTAATCTCACGTACAAAAACTAACGAATACAATGTAAGCACAGAATATTAATACAATTCAAAAACACTGTTAGCATTAATAACAACACATAAGTGTCATTTAACTCGCACCTCTCAATTTGCGTGTAATAAGGTGCGCGAGCTGTCTTTAGGCTCCTATGAATATTCATGGCGCGATCGACGCACGCCTTCACTTATTCTGTGTAAACACGCGTACGTGTCCTTTCGAGTTTGTCTTGTATTACACAAATACGAGACATCATTGTTACGTTCTACTTATATTATTATTCTGCCTAGACTTTTCTTTGTTTTTGTCGTAACTGTATGCAGAATCAAGAATTAATGTGAAGTTTAGTTATATTTTTTGTTACTAAAGTATAATGTTGAAATTAGAATGCTTTGTGAAGAATTTCAATTGCCATGCACCGAAACCAAATCGCGGTAGGAAAGGCACGGTGGTTTAGGCTTATTCAGTAGAGAGTCTGACACTACCCCCGAGGGATTGATGTCCTAGCGATATAACCCGCTTTAAAAAAGCCGTCTGGGCATAATACAGTAAGTATAAAATAAATCATCTCTCTATATGTATAACCTATGATACGAAAACTTTAATAACATAGATCTGGCAGAATTTTACTTAATACAAAACAATGTTAAATTGCAAAAAAGGGACATACAAAATGTAATAAAAACATGAGCCTTATTGTACTCATTTAATCACTCGTACCTTTTAAAAAAAAAATGCTGCAACACAGTTTCTTAGCAAAGCAGCAATATTTACAAGCCTTACTTTTTTATACATAAATAATATTAAACCTCGAGCCATGCAATGTATTTACATTTTTATTTAAACTTACGTATTACATTCTAAAACATTTCTTAAATCAGTAATTTTAACAAGCTTTCTTTTTACATTTTCGTTTAAGACTTATTTCTCTCTAAACTATTGTAATTATATTAACAGGCTTAGAAAAATATTTAAGCATCTAAAGTATTATTTCTTTGCTCTTTTTTGATCTCATATCTTCCTATTAAATGCGAGAGATCATAAACAAATTAAAAACATAACAATAATTACAACATTTTCTGTCCTATTCTAAACATTAAGTAGTCTTTTTATATTTTTGTGCTAAATTAACAGAACATAAAGTGGGAACTTTACTGACATTGAATGTTAGATAATAATAATAGAACTTTATCCAGACATATATGACTCCGAAAGAACAATAGACTGAAGTCATCATTAACGGTAGAAAAGGTAACGTTTTGTCAAAGCCCCATAAAATGTGAAGGGAGTTTTCGTAAACACATAGAATTATGAGAACATAGAGGTATAATGACTCGGTTTGCTTTAACAAAGGTAGCCGTAAGACACGAACTCGTCTCCCGCCCTTCACCTTAGCTGGTTCATACAAAGTAGGAATGTTCACAAATGCTATAGCTACGTGAGTTAACAATATAAATATTTTTATACATAACAAATTCTTTGGGAATAAAAGGGGGAATAGTGAGTAGTTACCGACTGTTGTCAGAATAAGAAATTGTTTTCCGTCGACGTCCCCCAGCACGGCTAAGAAGCTGAAAACAAAAGTAGGTTTATTGTGAAAAATACTGGATTAAGACTGATCATTTTTTGAAATTACAAAAATCTTATGTCTGTCGCTAAGATATTGTATTAGCGAAGGTTCTTTTTTCCTTTGATGGGTATCTCCCGCATGAAAATATTTAATCTTTGTGTCGAGGAGGTCTCGAAAATTTTCAAGTCCCTGGCCAGAACACAACCTTGACTTAAAACAAGCATTCGTGGATCCCCAAAAGCGTGCGGGGATCGAACCCGCGACATTACGCGCACTATGGGTTTGGCGAGGTCGCTGTGACCCCATTCGGTTATCCGTGCAGTCTTACTTGTTGTATTGTATTTGTTCACTTACCTCAATGGTATCAGTATTAACAAAATAGCCTTTTCATGAACATGCCAGCCGAACAAGAAGGAACAGCCCGCGCATACCACCATACACCTGGTTAAACAGATCATGAATAAATTTGAGTTAACCTAAAAGAAGATCTTATTTAAAAGAATTTAAAGGCAATTAATAAAAACATCATGAACTAAAATTGACTTGCGAATATAAACATCAGCAAAAACAGGTAAACAAAGCCTACTAATGTTATCAACGCGAAAGTTTGTGTGTGTGGATGTCTGTTCCTCTCACGCAAAAACCACTAAAAGGATTTAGGTGAAACTTGATGCACAGATGGTTTATAATTATGCCGATTTTATGTTCCCGTGGAATCATTTTCGATTGTAACGGGTGGGCCCGCAAGAAGCAGCTAGTAATACATAATAGACAAAAATGGTATACCTGACGAAACTCAACACCCTGTATCGTCTGTCAGCGCACAGGTACCACAGTTTGATGAGTGCCGGCACCATAGTCACGAATGTGAGTACAAACGTGACTGTCGGCGTTATTGTAGGTAGGATTGAGTGCTCATACTCCTGCACCAGCCCACCAGTCATTGATGCTTCAGTTTTCTTCACTTGTATGCCAAACTTGATTGCTAAAGTTGAAAATATGCACATTTATATTATAAGCTATAATAATCTAAAGATAGATGGTCAATGTTACTTTATTTTTTTATTTGTCAATATTAAATTTCTACGGAAAAAACGGTATAGTATGAAAATACAAAATCACGCTACATGCATGCAAAGCCGCGTGTCTTTTCTTCTTTAAGGTCTCATTAGGTATTTTGGAAATATTTGAATAGTTATAATAAGTGATTTATAAAATGAAATTAATTCTTACCTAAATGTAGTAAAACTTTATCGACAAATGTGTATAGTGCCCAGAAATTAGGCGCCCAGTATGCATGGCACAGACCTCTTTTGAAAGGAAACAATCGCGACATTATCTAAAATGAAATAAGATATTAATATCATTTAATCTTAAACATTATAAAAGATATCCAATATTGTTCGTAAAAAAAGTGAATAAAGTAGTGCTTAATTAAGGTTATAATTTTTGAAGAATGTTTAAGTTCAAGATTTTATGTATTTATGTTACAGTACAGAAACACAGAAACTTATGCAGTACAGTAGACATGTTTTATAGTCAAAGATCTGACTTTAAACAGCAACAATCATTAGGCAAATTAAAAAGCTTGAGTTTTAACACTCAAACAACTTATATGCAAAGCAATATTTTGTTATATACTCTAAAACATTTTTTTGACTGTATAAAAATCCTACCTGTGGAAGATGTTGTATAAAAGGTCCAAAAGAAAGTCCAACCACAGAGAGTACAGTGAACCCCAGTTTAAACAGATTAGCAAATGAGAATGAATACCAAGGAGTATGTACACCATCAACTGAAGATATTGTGAAACAATATGCTCTGAACATGTACACAATATAAACTGGGGCCACATACAAGAATATGTGCTTTAAGTTCAATAGAACTGCAAACCAAAAGGCTGCTGTCAAGTTATTACTCTGAAACACAAAGGTTTAAATTACCATTACTATGGCCATTATTATTTCTCTTTTTTCAATAAGGTGGGACATGACAAGACATCTTTTTTTAGTAACAGGACAATTTAACACATAAAATAAAGCTATTTATTTATTCTACTGCCATTATATGCATTTCAATAAAAAATTATACTTACTCTTATTACATGTGATACGGAATGTAAAAGTAAACCATAGAGGAATCCATTATACTGAAAATGTATGTGGTCTATCATTAGCAGGCCGGGGCTCGTGACCAGTAATATGAACACCAGAAGTTTTCCATTGCCAACATATGTTGAAAGGCTGTGAAAAAAAAAAAGTAAATTAATAAGAGATTTTGTGCTGTTGTGTCAGCCATCCAACTTTAAAAAAAACAAGCTTCTTTCACTTGCGTCACACCCGCCAGAATTCAATGTGTGTATAAAGTACAAATAAATAAAGCTTCATCTACAGATGCATAATGACACTGTGTAGTACATAGTTCTTATATACATTTAATTCCAAGTCCCAAAGGAATAATTTAAAAACAACATTCAGAGTAAAAAATTGCCATATTTATAGCTAATAGAAAATTGTTGCGTACTTACTTCTTTATACTATTAATGTAAACAAAATCCAGAACTATAACAGACAATCTTTGGAACAGTATTGTCATTTCAGATTTGTAATTTAAGTTTGTCAAGTACAGCATTTGAGGATCAAAGTATTTTGCTATGAAAGACAAAACAAACTCCAGCCAAGCAAACAGAGGTGGGTAATCCAATGTCCACTCTGATGTCTCATCATAGTACCACTTATCTAGGGTCAAATTATGAGTTATTGCCAGCCAGTTTCTGTGGACTTCAAAATCTGTTGAATGGCTGAAAATGAAAATATATTTTATTAACGTTATGGCAAGATCTCACTTGTAAACAAATCGGTTAAGGCCCTTGTTCAATAAAATTTAACTCAACAGCTGATAAGAAAACTTCGCAACGAAGCCACAACAACATAGCGGAAATATTTACGCAGATATCCAAAGCATTGGTAAAATAGTAATTGACTGTATGCGTATAAGAACAGATACTTACTACAGAGGTATAAAAAGTAATTTAACCGTGGTTACAATAACTACTATTTGGGGAATCATAGTCAATAAGCCGGTAATCCCAGGCAAGGAAGATCTGTAATAAATATGGAACTGTAACTAAAAGTCTTGTTGTAAACTTTCTCTAATGATAACACAATAATATCCTCTCGTGTTCCAGTATGATTACGTGGAAAATAGATATTTAATTTTGTAAACATCGATTGCCATGCTAGCAAAAAGGATACCCTGATAACATGTCAACATGACATGTGACTGACAGTAGTGACAGTATTTAGAATTGTGTCATATTTTGGGAGACGTTCACCAGCGTTTGGTTTCGTTATATGTCTTGTTAAAATACGTACCTATTCACAAATTTCTATTAATAATAAAACAATCGTTATAATAAATTAATAAGCCAACGCACTATAACGAGTTGTATAGAAATATGCTTATTTTCAAATATTTTTTAAATAAAATGGCGTTAATGTTTATCAAAGCTAAGAGTAACAAGTGTTTAATTTTCAACAAAATTGTTCCTCGTATGAATTAATTACAGAGATTTAACCTTTCGTATGTTGAATGACATTAGCCCATTTCGAAAAATGGGCTGCTTTGCTTCACCTGTTATACTCAATACTCAATATTATTTATACCGGGATCCCCACAGGCACTGTAACTGGATTTCCTCCGTATATTGTAGGAATCAAGTCAATTCAAGTTGAAAATCTTGTTTCTTTATTTTATTTATACTTTATTGCATATAAATATACACACTTGGACCATATGTTCTTGGAAAGTTCATGTACAAAGCTTACATAGAACTTTCAATATAGGGTACTGTGATATCTAGATAAGTTTCGGTTATAATTTTAATTACAACAATATTTGGAAGTTCATAAAATATTTTATTTACAACTTATCACATTAGGTATAAAATACAACTCAAACTTCTAGGGCCACCATACATATTTTTTACACAACACATGTTCTTAAAATATAGTCTAGAGAACTGCCACTTAACAAGTCCTCAAAACTGGGTATATTTCAATCTAGAATTTAAATGACTTATAACGATATGGACTAAGATGTTTTGTTTATTAGGAACTTAAGCTTATAAACTATGAATTAGAAAAGTATCACAGCACTATATTATTATAAATGTCTTGAGTAGGAGTTGCTCGTCTCAAATCATGAAAACAAATCAACGGAAAACTACAATTCTAAGAAATGTTTCAAGATGTAAGTTGATAAAAGTAGTAAAAAATGGTTCATTTTGGTACCTGAGAGGTTAAAAAGTATGGGTACGACTTTTCGTATAACATATTTTCAAGGTATGGTTCACATGAGTATAGTGTTTGTTTTAACTTTATTATATTAACGTTCATTCCAAACATTTTTATCTAATTGGGGTATATGAACTTTACACATTGCATTGCATAGGTAAAAAAATTGCATTCCGGCCACATTCCGGTAACGTAACGGTCATTTTTTTTAAAACACCCATATTTCAAAATTCTAACCAGAGAGCTGCCTACAAAATGATTTCAACGCTAAATCGAATGTTTTTTTTTTGATAAATTTACCACTGCATTTGCGTAGGTAGTTGATATTTACACATTTAGTATAAGTACTTTTATAAATTTTTGCTAATACAAAAAATGAATATTGCAGTCATAGCTAATGATAATATCAAATATAGTCCTGATTTCGTGGGATATTGCTTGTAGAATACAAGAGTTAGCAGAGTTATACTTACCTTCCCAATTCCCACTGAACTGGCGACATAAAGCGTTTCAGACTCCTGTGTGTTACTGTCCTGAGTAGCTGTGCGTGTAGGTATAATGTTTGTGTGATGTGGCTCAAAACAGGTGAACACGCACAGTGGAACGTTGCACTGCCTGCAATATGCAGTTGTACGTTTTTTGCATACAACGCAAAATCTGCGCTGGCGTTCGTGTTGTTTTCCGGCCAGAAAGTCATACTGAGCCGGAAAATGTCCCACTGGTCGAGCTGTACCTGCTGAGGGTGAAGGTGGCTTGTGTTTTGCGACCAATTCCCTTAGGCGAAGAGTGCCAACGCAGTCAAATCCCCGTACCTTTAACTCTCGCGCAAGCGCAGGAGAGTTATAAAAGTTGTCCATCCAAACCGTGTGGCCCTTGTGCTCAAGACCATTGAGAAGTTTAAGCACAAGTGCCGGCACAACCCCAGACAAAGGACTATCTTGTGGAGGTTTGTCATGCCCTACGTGCACTTCAAACCGCCACAAATAGCCAGACTGGGACTCACAAACCTCGTAGGTTTTTATTCCGACTGATGCTGCTTTATTTCGGATAAATTGATTAATATCTAACCAACCCTTCCACTGAGTCAGACTTTCGTCTAATGCAATATTTTGTGATAAAATATATAACTGTTGAATAGTGTTGAAACCGCTGGTTAAGATGATCTATAATAGGACGCACCTTAAAAAGCTTTGCCTCCGATCGTGTCATTGTGTTTGGGTTGCAGTCATCATTATTACTGAAGTGGAGACATTTAGAAAGCAAGAAGTAACGGTCAAAGCTCATTGTTGCCGAAAACCCAGGAGAAGATAATAAATCCTGGGCTGTATTCCAGTATGAATCTGGACGTGATTTCACAATAATCCCAGTCGCTAGGAGTATTGCGAAATATACGTAGAGCTCATCTGGATTCGTATCCCGCCATCGCGTGATACGACTGGTTGGCAAAAGTAGTTAAATAAATAAACAACTGATATATTTCATTTGGTAATCTTTATTGTTGTTTTACGTTTGTTTTAGTCAAGTTTTATTTTTAAACTGAGTTTTTAGACAATAAGACACACCAAGATTGTTTACCTTTAGTTAATTACCTAAAAAAATTAAGTATAGGTGGCTTTATGTAGTTTGTGTAAAAATAGTGAAAAATATAATATAAAATAAGCCATTGACTCAGTCTTAATATCAAATTGTTATCAGTTTGCTCTTTCACCCTGTGCACTGTTGAATTTAAGTACATAACATAAACAATAGATAAAGCAATAAATTGTGTAGATAATATTGTTAATCCCACAAAAATGAAAGATTTAGCTTGGGTGTGGGTGCCAAAAAAAAAACAATATTTCGCAATTATCAAAAAAATTTAATGAACATAATAATATCAGTCATCATTACCTAATCCAAATAATTCATTAAAAATTGGGCCAAGTCCCCGATCATGAAGTAGTTTTGATAGTTCACTCATTGGTGAGCATTTATTAATAAGAGTATTTGTAAACATAAGCTCTTCAAAAGAAGAAAATTTCTTATAAGTATTTTTTTCACTGACATCAAATATTTCAGACTTTCTAATCATAATTTTTTTCCAACACATAGCTTTAATGTGTTTCCACCATTCTATACAGTCATTATGAAAACCTTCAACACATATTATGCCAGGTTTGCCGGGTAAGGAAAATCCTGTTAATTTTAATTCCCGAGCTTTTTTTACTATTTCATCTCTCTTCCTCTTATTGTAAATATGATGAGAATATATCCAAAGTCTTGCATATTCATCTTCAGTTTCATTGACTTCGCTTGCTTTAGAACTTGTATTTTCTGTAATTATATTATATTTGTGCACATTTTCTTGCAGCCAAGAGATTGCTGTGTAGAGACAAACTTCCCCAAAACTGTTTTCTTTAATATAGTTCATGAGCTCCGAGTTTAAATTTGATTCGTTCTGTCTATTCATATTATTGCATCTTACATAAATTTCTGGCTCCTTTTTTGGATACAAACTGTGCAAATTCACGAAAACCTCTAACTTCAATTTGAGTTCTTCTATTAAAAGATTGAGTTTGAAATCTAAATGACCAGGAATGCTCTCTGTCTTGTTATTTAAAAAGTTATTCATTTCATTTATTACACTTTTGTCGTTTAATATCAATTCTCCCGGATTAGGATACATAGATTTCAATAATTCATATTCGCTTATTTGTTGAGAAATGCAGTCTTCATACTCTTCCCTCATTGTACTTGAAGTAGCCATCTCAATTTTGATTTAGGTATTACTATTTATTTAAGTACTTTAATCGATTAATATTTGTAAATAAACTGAAATATGTTAATAACATTGGTAATAAAGATAATGAACTGAAACAGCTTGTTTATAACGTCAAATTGACAAGACTGATAGCTCTACTGATAACACTGTTATTGTCTTTACCACAGAGTACTTTACTCCTCGCTAGTGTTCCTCTTGTCTCATGTTTGTTTTCGCTAAGAAAATTAGAAAAATTATACCAACAGGAGTACCCAAAGGTAGCTTAATCTTATTTTACTTTCAGAAAAATCAAAAATTAAATCAACGTCAAAAAAGAAGTAGATGAAAAATCTGAAAAACAATCTAGTCATTGATTTTTGAAAACGTAGTACTTTTTTAAACTGTCCCTCTGTGTCTGTCACTAGTAAGCTAGTGTCACTTTTTAATGCCGTTGACGGACATTACTGTTTACTGAGATGTTTTGATTCTACCGCTACCAATTTAGCAGCAATTATTGTTTAAAGACTATCAAATAATTGTATACGCAGGCATGTACAGAATTGGATGATTATATTTAAATCAGTACAGTGAACTTATTTCAAAATGTATCACTGTGGAATGCGTCAAGTTGGGGAGAGACATGTTGCTTACAAAGTTGATCTTATGGTTTGGAGTAACCGTCTTGATCTTCTAGCTCTGAGCAATTTTAAAGGTAAACACGTTAATATCTTCTTATACTTTCTATGTACGAAATTTCAGGCAGTTCTAATAAAAGAACATTTTTGTTGTTCTTTTGATCTTTTTCATTCAA